>NC_071390.1:59042289-59702228 GCF_022682495.2 Desmodus rotundus | reverse complement strand
CATTTTCCACTGTATATCTTTGATCTTCAGTCTCTTTCTCCAGCATCATTCCCCTAGATGTCCATACATGGTGCACAACTTCCTTTCTTTTAAAAATCTGCTCTTGCCTAATGGGCCTCCTTCCAACTTAAGTCCATTTCTCTGCTCTTCTTCATAGCCAATCTTCTGAAGATACTTTTCTACATATTTTTTTCTGTTTTCTCACCTTCTATCCATTCCTTTATCTACTAAAGCCTAGTTCATGTTGACATCTCTTTAGAAGAGCATCTTTTCAAGGTTATCAATAACCTTTCTACTCAATCTCTCAGCAGCATAGGCACTGCTGATGCATCCCTTTAATTTTTTTTTCATTTACTGATTTTTAGAGAGAGCAGAAGGGAGAAAGAGAAACACCGATTTATTTTTCCACATATCTATGCATTCATTTGGTTATTCTTGTATGTGTCCTGACCAGGGACTGAACCCAAAATGGTGGCATATCAGGACAATGCTCTAACCAACCAGGCTATCCATCCAGGACTGATTATCCTTTTTTATTGAATAGTTCAACTCTAGATTTGACCTCCATTTCTCTTTGGTTCCTTTCCAATCTTGCTGTCACTCTCAGGCTTCCTTTTCTGTCTAATTTCTAATGATTATCTTAAAGCATGATAATGGGTCCTTTTTTTTTCTTTACCATCTATATTCTTTTCCTAAGTGATCTCATTGTAGATGTCCATATGCTGATAACTCAGGCTCATAGCTCCAGCTCCAGACTAGCTTATTGGATTATACTCTTAGCAACTCCACTTGGGTTTCTAATAGGTATCTCCACTGGAACTCTTAATTTTCACCATCCAGAATTGTTCCCCTCTCAGTCTTCCCAATTTTGTCAATAGCAACATCACCTATCTATTTCTTTTTTAAATATATTTATTGATTATGCTATTACAGTTGTCCCATCCCCCCCCACTCCACTCCATCCTGCCCACCCCCTCCCTTCCTCATTCCCCCCCTATAGTTCATGTCCATGGGTCATACTTATTAGTTCTTTGGCTTCTACATTTCCTACACTATTCTTACCCTCCCCCTGTCTATTTTCCACCTATCATCTATGCTACTTATTCTCTGTCCCTCCCCCCTCCCCCCTCCCCCTCCCACTACCCTATTGTCAACCCTCCATGTGATCTCCATCTCTATGGTTCTGTTCCTGTTCTAGTTGTTTGCTTAGTTTGCTCTTGTTTTTGTTTTAGGTGTGGTCATTAATAACTGTGAGTTTGCTGTCATTTTTACTGTTCCTATTTTTGATCTTCTTTTTCTTAGGTAACTCCCTTTAACATTTCATATAATAAGAGCTTGGTGATGATGAACTTCTTTAACTTGACCTTATCTGAGAACCACTTTATCTTCCCTTCCATTCTAAATGATAGCTTTGCTGGATACAGTAATCTTGGATGTAGGTCCTTGCGTTTAATCTTGGGTAATGTAATTATGATGTGCCTTGGTGTGTTCCTCCTTGGGTCCAGCTTCTTTGGGACTCTCTGAGCTTCCTGGACTTCCTGGAAGTCTATTTCCTTTGCCAGATTAGGGAAGTTCTCCTTCATTATTTGTTCAAATAAGTTTTCAATTTTTTGTTCTTCCTCTTCTCCTTCTGGCACCCCTATAATTCGGATGTTGGAACGTTTCAAGATGTCCTGGAGGTTCCTAAGCCTCTCCTCATTTTTCCGAATTCTTGTTTCTTCATTCTTTTCTGGTTGGATGTTTCTTTCTTCCTTCTGGTCCACACCCTTGATTTGAGTCCCAGTTTCCTTCGCATCACTATTGGTTCCCTGTACATTTTCCTTTGTTTCTCTTAGCATAGGCTTCATTTTTTCATCTGGTTTTCGAACAGATTCAACCAATTCTGTGAGCATCTTGATAACCAGTGTTTTGAACTGTGCATCCGATAGGTTGTCTATCTCTTCCTCGCTTAGTTGTATTTTTCCTGGAGCTTTGAAGTGTTCTGTCATTTGGGCCATTTTTTTTGTCTTGGTGTGTCTGTTACTTTAAGGGGAGGAGCCTTAGGTGTTCACTGGGGTGGGGTAACCCTGGTAGCTGTGCTGTGATGCTGTACGTGGGGGAGGGGCTGAGAGGGAGCAATGGCGCCTGCTCCACTCTCCACCAGATTTCAATCTTTCACTCAGCTACCCACAATCAAATTGGGCCCCTCTGGTGCTGGTTTCCGAGTGGGTGGGCCTGTGCACACTCTAGGCCCCGGGTCTCTCCAAGACCTCTCCTGTGAGGCTGGGAGTCTCTCCTGCTGCCGCCCCAACCCCCACGGGCGTTTTCAATAAGAGGTTTGAGGCTTTATTTCGCTGCGCTGGAGCCCTGGGTTATGTGGTCTGCTTTGCTCCCTGCCGTTCGTCCGGTTTATCTGTGCGCGAGTGTGGGGCCACGGGGTGCTACCCACTGCTCTGCCTGCCCTGCTCTCCGCCACTCTTGAGTCCGGCCCTCTCAGTTTATCTGTGTGCGAATGTGGGGTCACAGGGTCTGCTAGTGCTCGGACTGCTGGCGCCGTTCGTCCCACACTCTGCCAGTCTCAGTCCCGCCACAGCCACAGGAGTCCTCTCCAGCCTGGTGCCCGTCTCCGCCCCTCCTACCAGTCTGGATGAATGTTTATTTTTTATTTCCTTGGTGTTGGACCCCCTTGCCATTCAATTCTCTGTCAGTTCTGGTTGTGGGAGGAGGCGCAGTGTGTCTACCTACGCCGCCATCTTGGTTCTCTCACCTATCTATTTCTATAGCCAGAAAAATAAAGATCATCCTTGATTTGTCCTTTTTCCATCACTCTGCCATCCGATGTCTTCAGAAGACCTATTGGTTCACTCTACCACTACACTACAATATGTATTAAATATAACTTCAGAATCACGTCTGCTTCCAACACCATAGTCTGGGCCACCATATTGGGGGTTCTTTTTCCTTTTTGCTGTTCTAACTGGGTGTTTTCTGCTTCTTTCTCTTCCAAATCACTAATTTGATCCTCTGTTGATTCCCTATAATTTATTCATTTCAATTATTGTATTCTTCATTTCTGACTTGTCTTCTTTTATATGTTCTATCTCCATTTGTTGTTTCTTATTTCTTTGTTGAAGTTTTCACTGAGATCATTGAGCATCCTTATCACCAGTGTTTTGAACTCTGCATCTTGTAGAGTGCTCGTCTCCATTTCCTTTAGCTCTTTTTCTGGAGTTTTGTTCTGTTCTTTTAATTTGGGACATATTTCCTTGTTTCCTCACTCTGGCTGACTCCCTCTAGAAGTGTTAAGTCTACCGGTCTTGGTAGATTGGCCTTAAGTAGTAGGCATCCTGTTGGGCCCAGTGGCACAGCCTCGCTAGTCATTAAAACTGGGTGTTCCAGGTTCATCATGCTCTCCTGTTGTTGTTGAGCCTTGATTGCTGTGGGTATGTCAATAAGAGGGACTTACCCCCAGGCCAATTGGCTGCAAGGACTGGTCACAATCACTGCAGATAATCTGCTATATAGGGGGCCAACCCCATGAACAGGACTGGCTTTGGCAGGACTTTGGTGCCCACTGAGTCTGCCCCTTGTGCGTGAGGCCCATGGAGGTGGTTGGGTGGTTCAGCAGAATGATCTGAAGTTGTCCACCTGGTTCACCAGTTCTGAGAACTCCAGGTTGCTGGAGTCTCAGATATGGCTCCTGCCTTCAGGCTCTGTGGAGGTAGGGCTTATTAAAGGAACAGTGGCCTCTGCCTACACTTCTTTTTGAGAGAAAGCTGCCGTCCCAGCCATTGCTGGAGATTTCAGTGGTAAGGTTAATCTCTGGTACCTTTTGAGCTCCTATGAGTCTAAGTAAATGTGTGCACAAGCTCATTAAAAGAAACACCTGGGACTCCAGAAGCCCTCTGTCTTACTCTACTCGTCCACAATCCCCACTGGTTTTCACAGACAGAAGTTATGAGGACTTCTCTTCCTGGCACTAGAACCCTGGGCTGGAGGCCCAGGTATGGTTCTAGGACTTCTGGCTCTGGGGTCGAAATATTCCTACCAATTTTTAGCAGACAGACATGGGTATGATACCATACTGTTTTGCATATCTGCCCCCTCCTACCAGTCTCAAAGAGGTTTCTTTTTATATCCTTAGTTATAGGACTTCTGTTCAGCTAGACTTGAGGTGGTTGTTCTGTAGTTTAGTTGTAATTTTGATGTAGTTGTGGGAGGAGGTGAGCACAGTGTTTACCTATGCTGCCATCTTGACTGAAAGTCCTACCTCCATACTTTTAAAATTCATCATCCTTTCCTTTTAGTAAGTCCATCCACTTTAAGACCCATTTACACTCTATTAAAATGCTGCAGTTGTTGCAAACTCAGTAATATCCTTTCTGAAAAGCACTCAAACTTTAGAGCTCAAAGCATGATTGAAATTATCAACACTTAAACAGCCAAACAATTCCTGGCTTAGTTTCATAATTAATGAGTAGTTATTTTAACATAATAATAAACTGTACCCTCTTCTTACAGTGATGATCAAATTGACTCTCATAGGCCAGAAAAATCAAATGAGAAAGTAATGAAAAAAAGGATAAAACAACCATTTCTACTTAGCGGGTACAATCATTAAACTCCCTCTACTAATTGGCTCTCTCATATTGTGACTTACAATTTGTTGCAGTAATTTTTGTTAAGTGTGCAATTCTTGGTAAGTATTTATGCAAATATTTTCAAGCTATGCTGTAGTATACCATACTCTTCTGTACCATTCTACTCCACTTTTTTTTTTCTTTTTAAAATGCTGATTATAATCTACAAGATGGATGTTATGACTCATTCGTGGGTCCTAACCAGCACTTTCAAAAGACACTGCTTCTTGTTCCTGTACACTCTGGATGATGATAAGAAGCATAAAAAATTCATACACTTAAAACTTGGGCTTATCACATTGGAAGTGCCTGCCTTAAACACAATCTCTTGCACTGTTTCACCTCCCTTCTACTTGATTCCCATGCACTTTCCAATCACATTCCCAGAGTTTTATCTCTATATTTATAATCATTCAGTGAGTTAGGGTTCTTTACCATAAGGAAAGTTTATTTCTCTAAAAATTTTCATAATGTGTTAGAATATTAATGGTAGTTGTTATACAGACTTTAGTGGTTATAAATTTGATATAATTGAGAACTACAAGCAGATCTTGGAGCTGAAATTCTGAACCCCTGAAGATAGCTTTGGGTTGCTCTGGTATCAGGCTTGGCCCAGGTCACTTCACAATAGCCCACAGTGTGGCACTGTGAAACCTTAGAGCTGAGACGGTACAGTTACTGGGTAAGAGAAACAGGCTCTGGAATTAGGCTTTCTGGGTTCAAATCTCTTTTTCTTACTGCTGTGCTCACTTTCCCTAACTTTAAAACAAGTTTATAATAATATTTATCTCATGGAATCATTTATGACATTCAAATTTAAAATATACAAAGCATTTAGAACAGCCCTGGCACATGGTAAACACACAATGGATGTTAATAAATGTGTATTTACATATTGTTCCTTAATATGTCCTGTAATGCCTCTATTATTTATGAAAAACACACTTTCATATTTTTACCCTTTTCTTCTATTATTAGCATATATTTTATAAAACCATCTCCAGAGGAACTTTGTAGTTAATATATTTCATCATCAATTCTTTTGAGTCTTACTTGTTCATGTATAGTAATACGCAGATGTAATCCTAAGTCAAGGAATCAAAGGAACTACATGCAAGAAAAAGTCGAGTGAATACAAAAATAAATTATATATACAGTTGTTCAGAGGAACAGACCAGAGATGCTTTGGAAACAGAGGATAATACAAATATTTATCTGTGTGGACAGATTCACAGAAAAGAGAATACTTAAATTGCCTGAAGCATGAACATATGTTTGGCAAATGAGAAAGAAGTTCAAGAGACATCTCAGAATTTTAAGCGGGAAAAAAGTCCATATTTGGCATTTATAAGAAAATTTTAGAAGGAATGTGGAGGACAGTTTAGAGGGAATGAGGTTAAAAACAGACTCAATTTGGAAAATGACAGGAATATTTAAAGGGAAGGATGCCAAGTTTTAAACCAAGGCAGTAAGAGTAGGATGAAAATAAGGCAAAATTAAGAGTAACTAAGGAGCATGAATTAACAGGAGTTAGTGGTGACAATCTACGAAGCAGATGATAAAGATGAATGCAGGAAAATTACAAGACTTTGAACTTGACTGGTGATCAATGTGATTGTGTTAGTCTCCTATTGCTACTACAACAAATCACCAGAAATTTGGCTTAAACCAACACAAATTTATTTTCTTTCTGTTCTCTGGAGGTCATAAGTTTAAAATCAGTCTCTGAATAAAGTCAAGGTGTCAGTAGGGCTGGTTCCTTTTGGGGACTCTGAGGAAAGAATATGTCTCCCTAACCTTTTCATCTTGTTTTTTATAGTGGCTGCCTGTACTGCTTGGTGTGTGGCCCCTTCCTCTTCCAAACTGGATCACTCCAATCACTGATCAGTCATCACTTCGTCTTCTCTCTGGCTCTGATTCTTCTTGAATTCCTCTTATAAAACCCAATGTGATTACATTAAGTCCACATGCATAATCTGAGATAATTTCTCCACCCTTAACTTAATTACATTTTTGAAGTCATTCAGTCATACCGAAAACATTCACAGGTTCTGGGGATTAAGATGTGCATGTTTACAGGTACCATTATTCAATGTACCACAGTGATAAAATAAAATTAAATTAAGGGAGGGAAGAGACCGAGTTTATTTGAGTTCTGCCACATTTTAGATGCCTTTACGTGTGGAGGCAGGTATTTCTAAAAGAGGCAAAACACTAAATTAGATTACAGAAACCTTGCTGGAGGCAGTGAGACTTCAACATTATATCAATAGCACCTAGTCTGACACCTGGAACATAATAGGTAGTAATTACTGTTCTTATAAGAAGTGAAAAATAATAAAACCAATAAATCAGTATTAGTTTTAAGAAAGTTAATATGAAAGATTTAGATGTCGATTGATTCACACAAAGTATTTTCCCAAACATGTCTGAAAGTTAAAAGAACAAATGTCTACATATGAGATGTTTTCATATTAATGTTATTGAAGCCCACAAGTCATATAAAGCATGCTCAGTAGAGAGAATGACAGACAGAGCCTTTAAGGCAGCCAACATCTAAGGAAAGTAGCAGTTTCTGTGGGCTCCCAGTATTCTAGCACAATTCTGATTTTAACTACTCAGTCTTGTGGGATATTCCTAGCCCAGTTTTTGGTTCAGTTAATATGATCACAGACTATGTTCATTTGTTTCTAGACTTGGATATGGTGTTGAAGTGCCAATGAATTCACAGGCAATTTAGCACTATCCCCTGTTGTGGTCCATCTGCATCCAATGGGCCAGAGAACCAAACCCATCAGTTTCTCCACGTATGGTAGCCACTCTATATGGCCCTTCTCACCCACTGTCCAGGAATCAAGGAAACAAGGTTTTATAATCATTAAGATGTTAGATCCTTCTTAGTGGTGTTATTATACTAAAGTGATGTAGGCTAAGTCTCTGATTCTATGTTATCATTTCCTAACCTTACCATGTTGTTAAACTTAAATTGTTCATTTAATAGTATGATATACTAAACTGTGTCCCCTCCCCCACAGCAAGTTCATATATTTAAACCCGAACCCCAGTACCTCAGAAAATGACTACATTAGGAGTAAGTGCCTTTAAAGACCCGATTAAGTTTCAATGAGGCTCTTACCATGTACCCTAATCCAATATATCTGGTGTCCTTATAAGAGGAAGAAGTGGACACACAAAAGAGACATCGAAGATGTGTAGGCACACAGGAAAGGCAATGTAAGGACACAGCTAAGAGGTGGCTACCTGCAAGCGAAGAAGAGAGGACTCAGAAGAAATCACACCTGCCTTGATCTTGCACTTCCAGCCTCTAGAACTGTGAGACATGTTTAAGGAGGGGGGGGAGAGAGAGAGAGAGAGAGAGAGAGAGAGAGAGGAACATGCTTCAGAGAGAACAAGTGTGTAGCTGGACAAAAATCCTATAAAGAGATCACAAGTGTGACTCATGGACCTAATCAACTATATCAGCAAAAGACAGGAATAGAAATGAGGTTGTACTAGGGGAAACACTAAGCTTGGACTAAAGGAGCAGACATGAAACAAAATGAGGGAAGGCTACTGGGATTCTACAAGATGGGACAATAGAGCTATCTCCCTGCAAACAAAAATGTGGGTGTCAAGAGAATGACCCTGAAGGCTATTCAGAGATCCACAGAAGTGCTCTGGCATCTATGTTTCCAGGCCCAGGGAGCAAGGCTGTCTCCTTCTTCCTTTCAGAGAGCAGGGCCATGAAGGCTGCTGCTACTCAGGGCATCAGAGTAGTACACTGCTGCTCAGGACCAAGGTGACACTGTTGCCTCAGGGGGCCCAGAAGTGAAGCTGGTAGTTGGTGGGTCCAGAGGACAATGCATTGAGCCAAAGAGGACTATTCTTAAGCCTTCAATATTATGGAATTTGCCCTGCTGTTTTTGGACTTGCTTGAGACCTCTGAGACCTTTCTTCTTTCCAATTTCTCCCTTATGAATGGGACTACCTATCCTGTGCCTGTTCCACCACTGTATTTTGGAAGCAGATTATTTGTCTGGCTTCACAGGTTCACAACTAGAGAGAAATCTTGCCTCCAGATGAATCGTAATTTGAGCCTACCCACACTTGATATAGGTATTTAGCTGAGATTTGAGACTTAGAGTTGATTTCTGAATGAGTTAAGATCTGGGTTATTGCAATGAAGGTGAATGTATTTTACATATGACATGGACATGGATTTTGAAGGTGGAGTGCTAAGGACTGTATTGTGTTCCCCCGAAATTCATACATTGAATCTCTAACCACCAGTACCTCAGAATGTGACAGTATTTGGATACAGGGTCTTTAAAGAAGTGATTAATTTAAAATGAGGCCTTTAGATTGGGATCTTAATCTAATCTGACTAGTATTCTGAAGAGAAGAGGAAAGTGACACACAAACCAACCTCAGGGATGTGCATGAACAGAAGACACACCATGTGGGGAGGCGGGGAGAATGCAGCCATCTGAAAGCCAAGGAAAGAAGGCTTCTGGAAAAAACAACTCTGCCAATACCTTCATCTTGTACTTCCAGCCTCCAGGACTGTCAAAAATAAATTTCTGCTGTTAAAGCCATGCCACCTATGGTATTTTGTTATAAAAGCCCTAGAAAACTGATACAAATAGCCTGCACTTTGAGTTAGCAAATGAAAATTCTGAACATGAGACAGGTTATTTATTTATTTATCTATTGGGTATGTGTCTTCTTATGGCAAAGTATCACCTCACTGCTCTCCTTACAAAAAAAAAATTATCCTTTTTTTAGTTTTAAAATAATAGGACCTCAAAGTCATGTTTCAAATATGAATGTTGGAAATAGTTCAAAAATCATTGTGTTTTATTTGTTCAGTATAAATGCTATTTTACAGTTCTTATCTGATTCTCCTAATAGTCACGTAACATAGAAGACAGGACAGACAATAATGCACTCATTAATTGATGGAAAGAGTTTGTAAAAAATCAACTAACTTGCTCAAGTTTACAAATGTAGTAAGTTGACAAAATAAAATCTCACACCCATGTGTTTTAATATTAATCCACTAAACTTCAAGAATTGAAAATACCAGATATTCCATGCAGCAACGTTTTTATCAATGTATCTCCTATAGCAAGGGACATAAAGGAAAGAATAAACAAATGGGACTTCATCAAAATAAAAAGCCTCTGCACAGCTAAATAAAACATCAGCAAAATGAAAAGGGAACCAACCAGATGGGAAAATATATTTGTCAATGATATTTTGGACAAGGGTTTGATCTCTAAATTATATAAAGAACTAACATAACTCCACTCCAGTAAGACAACCAATCCAATTAAAAAATGGGCAAAGGATCTGAACAGACACCTCTCCAAGGACTTATAAAAGGTGCAGAGACATATAAAAGAAAGCTCAGCATGACTAGGCATCAGGGAGATGGGAATTACTTGTTTGTTTGTTTGTTTTTTAGGTTCAGTTGTTGATAGTTGTGAGCTGGTTTTGTCATTTTACTATTCATATTTTTGATCACCTTCTTTTTCTTGGATAAGTCCCTTTAACAATTCATATAATAAGGGTTTAGTGATGATGAACTCCTTGAACTTGACCTTATCTGGGAAGTACTTTATCTGCCCTCCCATTCTAAATGATAGCTTTGCTGGATAGAATAATCTTGGATGTAGGTCCTTGCCTTTCATGACTTTGAATACTTCTTTCCAGTTCCTTCTTGCCTATAAGGTTTCTTTTGAGAAATCAGCTGATAGTCTTATGGGAACCCTTTTGTAGGAAACTGTCTCCTTTTCTCTTGCTGCTTTTAAGATTTTCTCCTTATCTTCAATCTGGGTAATTTAATTATGTGTCTTGGTGTGTTCCTCCTTGGGTGCAGCTTCTTTGGGATTCTCTGGGTTTCCTGGACATGCATGTCTATTTCCTTTGCCAGACTGGGGAAATTTTCCCTCATTATCTTTTCAAATAAGTTTTCAATTTCTTGCTCTTTCTCTTCTCCTTCTGGCATCTCCATGATTCGGATGTTGGAATGTTTGAAGTTGTCACAGAGGTTCTTAAGCCTCTCTATTTTTCTTTCTTCTTTTTTTGAATTCTTGTTTCTTCATTCTGTTCTGGTTGAATGTTTATTTCTTCCTTCTGCTCCAAATCATTGAATTGAGTTCTGGTTTCCTTCCCATCACTGTTGGCTCCCTGTACATTTCCCTTTATTTAACTTTTCATAGCCTTCCCTTCTTCCTCTATTTAGCAACCACACTCAACCATTTCTGTGAGCATCCTGATTACCAGTGTTTTGAACTCTGCATTTGATAGGTTAGCTATTTCTTCACTGCTTAGTTCTATTTTTGAAGCTGTGATCTGTTCTTTCATTTGGGCCATATTTTTGTCTTAGTGCACATGTTATTTTGTATGGGGCAGAGCCTTAGGTATTCACCAGGGCAGGGCAAGCCATGTGGCTCTGTTGTGGAGATGTATGTGGGGGAGGGGTCCAAAAGGGACCAATGCGACTTGCTCAGCTCTTGCCCCACTTCCCTCGCAACCCACAAGTGCATTGGGACCTTCTAGTGCTGATTCCCAGGTGGGTGGGTTTGTTTATATTCTAAGACCCTGTGGGTCTCTCCAACAAACTCTCCTGTGAGGCTAGGAGTTCCTCTTGCTGCCACAACCAGCACAGGTTTTTACAGTCAGAGGCTTTTACGCTTTATTTCCTTGGGCTGGAACCCTGGGTTGTGTGATCTGTCTCACTTCCCAGTTGTTGCTTCTGGTTTATCCACACAAAAATGTGGGACCACCTGGTCCACCAGCCATCACCTCACCTGCCCTGGTCCTCCAGCTGTGGCCTTGCCACACATCCTCTCCACCCCAGCTGCCTGTCTCTGTTCTTCCTACCAGTCTAAATGAATGGTTCTCTTTTAACTCCTTGGTTGTCAGACTTCCACACAGTTCAATTTTTTGGCAGTTTTGATTATTTTTTGTTTTCAAATTTGTTGTCCTTTTAGTTGTGCAAGGAAGCAAGGTGTATCTACCTACACCTCCATCTTGGCTGGAAGGCTTGAGAGAGATGCAAGTTAAAACCACAATGAAATACCACTTCACACCAGTCAGAATAGCCATCATAAACAAATCAACAAACAACAAGTGCTGGCGAGGTTGTGGGGAAAAGGGAACTCTACTATATTGATGGTGGGAATGCAGACTGGTGCAGCCACTGTGGAAACAGTATGGAATTTCCTCAGAAAACTAAAAATGGAACTGCCCTTTGACCCAGCAATTCCTCTGCTGGGATTATACCCTAAGAATCCTCAACCGCCAATTCAAAAGAACCTATGCACCCCAATGTTCATAGCAGCACAATTTACAATAGCCAAGTACTGGAAGCAACCCAAGTGCCCATTAGTAAATGAATAGATTAAAAAACTATGGTACATTTACAAGATGGAGTACTACACAGAAGAAAGAAAGAAGGAACTCCTACCCTTTGCAACAGCACATATGGAACTGGAGAGCATTATGCTAAGTAAAATAAGCCAGGCAGTAAAAGACAAATACCATATGATCTCACCCTAAGTGGAACCTAAGAACAAAACAAACAAGCTAGCAAAATACAACCAGAGACACTGAAATAAAGAACAAACTGACAGTAACCAGAGGCATGGAGCGGGAGGAATAATGTGGTGAAAGAAGAGGAAGGGTCGCCAAGGAACACATATAAAGGACCCATGGACAAAGTCAAAGGAGGGAAGGATTGAGGGTGGGAGGTGGAGGTGGGTTGGATGGAAAAAAATGGTGGCAGAAAATATAAACAACTGTACTTGAACAACAACAAATGCAAAAATTAAATAAAGATTAAAGAGAGGAAAGGAAAATTAAAAGAAGTATCAGTCCCTCTGAAAACAAACAAACAAAACAAAACCCAACTCCTACTAGTACAAAGCAGCTCAGGTTTTTATTAAGACACATTCAAAGACTGGAGAAACAAAATGCTATAAACTCACAGGGAGTATATAATTGACTGATAATTAACTGATATGTACCTTACATATTTGGATATAAAACTTATGAACACTGGGGAAGGTGAGGGGGGGATGTAGTAGTATAATGATGAGTCACCTCTCTAGCAAGGGTGGGCCTGGTTCACTCCCTGTCCCATGTGCACCTGTGACCTTCCAGTGCATTCTTGCCCTTTTCATGTGTACTCTGACTTCATTGGCCTGTTTGTGGAATACACAGGAAAAGATGCACTGACAGGCTGAGTGACTGTTGGGAACCACCCTGCCTGGTTTCAGATGCTGTAACCCCCCATGGTTAAGGCTGAGTCAGAGTTGGGACCATAAGCCACTAAGGAGACAAAGCTTATCTCCCTGGCAGGTGTGCCACCTCTACCCACTTCACCCTGCTTGGCCCTGAGCTTGACCAGTTAGCCAATGATGGGTAAGATTCCTCAAGGGAGGATCAACCTAAGACAGGCTCTGGTCACCAGGGATAAACTCGCAAGGAAGGACTCGGGGAGCTGTGGCAAAAGGGGGTGATGGACCCTCGCCCCTTGGCTTTGAAATAGCCTGAGTCCTCATTCTATCTGCAAGAAGTCTCCTAATCTCTTGGCTGCTTTACTTCCCTTGCCTGACTTAAGCCTGAAGCAATAACAGAGGGCAATGCAGTCCTGTGCTGGGAGGGACAGATTCCCTGGGGAATCAGGCCTAAGGAAAAATGCATACATTCCTGTGAAACCTACTTAATTTGTACCCTCAGCTTAAAAGATAAGGGTCCAGACCTGAGATGAGTCTGGCGCCTAAAGTTTTATGGCCCTCTAACTAATTGGCTGTAACTCAGAATAAGCCCTCAAAGTTCTCTGTAAATCATGTATTGTTTAACCCTTACTGACTGACAATGATTGATGAGCTTTATCTGTATTCCTATGCAAA
Organism: Desmodus rotundus; assembly: GCF_022682495.2. Taxonomy (NCBI): domain Eukaryota; kingdom Metazoa; phylum Chordata; class Mammalia; order Chiroptera; family Phyllostomidae; genus Desmodus; species Desmodus rotundus. Next base: position 59,688,688 of record NC_071390.1, on the reverse strand, counting down.
TGAACCTAATAAAAGCCCATGGAGGGAAAGGCTCTGGGCCCTTCTCCTTTGAGAGAAAGGGCCACCTCTCCTCCCCAAGCAGATCTTGTCTTGGTAGACTTATTCTTCATCCATGGCAGACGGGGGGGGGGGGGGCTGCATTAAAGCCCCCCGACAAGTGACTAACTGTAACCAGTGATAAATTGTGAACTAATTTATTCAACTTTTCACTTTGTATGTGGCAAAATGCATTTTAGCTGCCTTGAATGGAATACAGGTAATTTTTTTTTAGCTTAAGTATTTTATTCATTTGTAACTAAGCTTGTTAACACTATATAATGAAAATGTACAAAGAATAACACTGCAGTTTTTGGTTAGATTTAAGTCAAAGACATTCATTAATAAGGAAACTTCCAATGTGAATACTCCAGAAATTTCTCCAAGCCATCTGATCAGAACTGTCTCTGAATATTACCTTACTTTGGAAGGTATTGGCATACATTTGAATTACATTCAGGATTTTTCAAAATAAGCTGTAATTAAAAAATACTATTCTATATTCAAACTAAAACAATAGAACTTTTCTTTCCAAAAACAATAAATGAAACAAGGCATTTTGTAAAGTGTGGTCCTGAACAAGTCACAGTAAAAAATAAATGTATACTTAACTTCCACCTCCTCAAAACAGAGGCTACTTTCTGCTCCTTAGCCTTGGAATCAAGGTGAAGAACAGTCTGTAAGCAACTTTGGGCAAGGAGTTGCCAAAATAAAGCTCGAGCAGTTGAACATGGACCTCTGAAAAGAATTCAGGAGAACCTGACCAAAGGATCCAAATCTATTGGTAATAACTGACACAAAGATGAAGTGGCTCCTCCCAAGTAGCAGTGCTGACAGGGTCTGGTCCAGCCCTGAGCTCATCTGTTTTATGCTCCCAAGCAAACCCTGATGATGCTCCTGCTGCTCCAGGAGAGACTTATTTCCAGAGGTTCAGTCTCCAGGGAACTCTGTGTGTGAATGAGGTGAGCAGACTCCACGTGGGTATTGTAAGGCTTGGAGTCAAAGTATCTGACATGGCTAGGCAGAGTCCATGTGTCAAATGGCCTGTCTCCAGTTCATTCTAATTCCTTACCATGTATTTATTGACCTAGGGCCACAGATCTTTGCTATGTCATCATAATCACATCTAATGTCCAGCCTAATGTATAACTCATATTCTGTGCCTGGAAATAAAATAATACCTACACATAAAACAACCCACTGTTACAACTTATATGGTCACAAAACATTAATGATCTTCTGTAGAACGAGCAAATGTTTTTAACCATAATCATCATGCATCAAATGCACAGCCAGAATCCCCAAGATCAAAGAAATTTGCACAATACAAATAACAACTTAAAATACACATAACACGCATATACACACACTCTCGCACACACTTCTTACAGAACTGTGCTTGGGGAAGCTCCAATTGTTGAGTGCCTCTGAGGGCATATTTTGCTAAACTGCTGCTTCAGGTATTTTGTTTGGAAAACCTATCACAGTAGGGCAAAGCTGTTTATTGGATGAGCAGAAAAGAAATATATGCTTGTGGCAACCAGAAAGTTTTAAGGTCTTTCAAGCTGTATAAAATGGACCTGCAGAAACTTTTTAAGTGTTCTCAGGATGCAAAGCTGGAGCTGAAATGTGATATCAAACCAGTCGCAAAAAGTGCACAGCAGCCATCTCCTGAGGTCAGACCCGGTACCCAGATATGCAAGAAAGCTTCAGGACAGGGCCTTGATCCATATCGTCGCATAATCTGATCATGTGTGAATTTCACAAAAGATTCATATTGTTCTGCTAGTTTGGTATTGAGGATTTGCTCATACTCCTCCCAAATTTTATCTTCATAGTCTTTTAAGAGATGTTCACATATTATTCCAACTTGTCGGAGAGTAAAGGTGGGCTGGTCCTTCTTCATCCAGGAGGAACGTCGAGAACGAGGTGCTGTGAGTGCTGAGGAGTGAGGCTGACTTTCTGAAGTACAAGCTTCATTTTGATTAAGAACAACTTCTAAATGTCTCCACCTCTTGTTTTATGTTCTGAAAAGTTTGCTCCGGAGTTGGAAGGCGCCGTTTGCTGCCAGGCGGTACCAGCTGCTGCAAAGACGGTGGTGAGGTCCGCATCTGAAACGGTGGCTCGACGTCAGGGAGCCTGAGGCCCGGGGTGGGGCCGGGCAGAGGGGCACAGTGCCCTCCGCTGCGGGGAACCCGGGCTCAGCAGCGCCGCCTCGAACTCCGTGGGCCGCTTCAACGTCGCCCCGCACGCCCTGCCGCTGACCGGCCAGCTACCAGGAGCGGACGCAGTGGGAGCTGCCTTCCAACCTCCAGCTCCTCAGCGGAGCTCTGAGGCCAAGCCGGCTCCAATGGCGCCTCCAGCACCCGGCGAATACAGGTAATTTTTGTGAGTCTGTAGTGTAGTTGCAAATAGACACCTGTGCGTTTACACAGGTGATTCTCTAGGGATGGCTCGGATTGCATTTCCACTAATCTACTATCACAACACTGATGTTGTCTCTTATTATGAGTAAAATCTCTACCTACATGTTCCATTTGCAAAAATAAAATCCAACACTGCCCTGGCCAGGGGGCTCAGTTATTTGAAGCATCATCCTATACACCAAAAGGTAACGGCTTCCTTTTCCAGTTGGGGTACGTATATACGAGGACACTGATTGTTTCTCACGTCAAGGTTTCTCTCTGTCTCCCTTCTTCTCTCTCTAAAATCAATAAATATATTGTCAGGAGAGGAATAAGTAAATAAGTAAGTAAGTAAGTAAATAAATAAATAAATAAATAAGTCAATACCAAAATAACAAAAAGAAAACTAAGTGGGACAAATTACATGACAGAGGGCTGTTACCAAGATATATTTCAGTCCACCTGGGCTTGCACAGTACACCTGTGGACAGTGCCCCATAAAAATGTTCCCATTCGTTATGAGCAAAATTTTGGAGTTTCCTTTTTGCGACTAAGGCACAGGGTGGGAGCCCTAACCATTGCAATACACTGCATTAATCTGGCAACTTCATCAGTCCACTAATTTGATAAACGCATTAAGAATATGCCATACGCCAGGGGCTGATGTGGCTGCTAGAGACAGGACAATAAGATGATTAAAATCTGACTTTAAGGCACACACACAGCTTCAGGATGCAGACATTAAATGAAGAGCTACCCTGCACTGCAGGTGAGTGAAATTGTATAGATCTAAAGCCTGTTACAAGAGTGTGAGGGAGGAAACATTCAGTCTGGGGCGGCAGGTGGGGTTCACGAGAATGTACAATTCTTCAGACTCAAATGCCACAGACTGTTTTTTAAGTACAAGAAATTAGATAAAATACTGCAATAGCACCTATTGTAGACTTCAATTCTTCTATAACTGATTGTAATATTCACACTGAAATTCTGGGTTCTCTGAGAATACCCAGAAACTGGGATTGTAAATCAAGTGTGAACAGTACATTAACTATTGGGGAGGACCCTGAGATATAACTAAAGAAGATTTTTGTGTGTATTTAGTATGTGAGATTACAAGAAATGCTGTCAATTTTACTTTGTTGTACCACCTGTGTTAAAAACAAGCAGGCACTCAGACCTTAGTCTATCTGTCCTTTCTAATACGGCACTAGCCCTGACTGTCCAAGGAAGAAATAATTGTCGGTAGCATTACACACAAATCAAGAAGTGCTATTTTGATTGGCTTAAAATAGACTCTTCATTTGGGTACAAAAGTGCATACATTCATAGATATACATATATACACATATATACACACACCCCTGAATACCTCTATCTATATCTATCTATCTATCTATCTATCTCTCTCTCTATATATACACACATATATAGGTAGATATATATACTGGATTATATATTACCCTGTTACCATATTTTTATATTTTTTAAATTAGAGTTTATAGTGTTTTTTTATTGCTCTGTTTAAGTTCTTATATCCATCTGCTATGTTTTATTGTCGGGAAGAACTCCCTTTAACATTTCTTGTATTGTAGGGTGTGCTGGTGATGATGCTTACAGTTATATACCTTTATATACCTTTATTTTTGAAAAATATTTTCCTGGATAAAATAATTCTGGGTTGATAATTTTTCCTTCCAATTTCATTAACACATTGCTCCACTATTTGCATTGTTTCCAATGAGAAATCCTCTATCACTCTTTCTTGGTTTGCTTGTATACAATGTATCCTTTCTTCTCTGGCTATTTTTAGAATTGTCTCTTTTAACACTTGTATTGAGAAATCTGATTATGATGTGTCTGTTTTAGTTTCCTTTTGTTTTCTTGTGTTTGGGGTTCATTGAAGTCCTTAGAACTGTGGATTATTAGTTTTTGACAAATTTGGACATTTTCAGTTATTATCCATTCAGTATTTTCTCTGTCTTCCCCTCTACTTTCAGAGTAAGAGTGACACATACATTAAGATGTTTAAAGCACACAGCTCACTGATGCTGTCCTCATTTTCTAATTTTTTTTCTTTTTGTGTCTCAGTGTGTAGTTTCTATTGCTATGTTTTCAAGTATAATAATCTTTTTTTTCTATAGTTTCTACTCTGCTATTAATCTCATCCAGTGTAATTTTTTTTTAGTTAAAACATTGTATTTTTCATTTCTACACATCAATTCTGGTCTCTCTCAGTGACTCTACTTTGGAACAGATGTTACTGAGTGATAGTAACTGTTTTAATGTTCTCATCTGCTAATGGTAATATTAATGTCCATTTTAGATCAGTTTTAATGAAACTCTCTCATCATTAAAGATATGTTTTCCTGCTTCTTTGTATACTTGGTAGTTTTGATTGAATGCTAGACACCATGAATTTTACTTTGTTGAATGCCGTATATTTTTATTTTTGTATTCCTATAAATATTCTCTGGCTTTTTTCTATGATGCACTTAAGTTACTTGGAAATGGTTTATCTTTCATATCTTGTTGTAAGGTTTCTTAGGTAGAAATTAAAGTGTTCAGTTAATTAATCCTCCCTACTGAGGCAAGACCCTTCTGAGTACTCCAGCCAGTGTCCTAAGAATTACATTTTCCAGCCTGGCCAGTGGATGGCAGGCACTATCTTTGGCCCAATGTGAGTGCTGTTCCAACTGAACATTTTGGGTAGTTTTTTTCTAGTCTTGGTGGTTTCGTCATATGCATACACTGATTGGCACTTGACTAAATACTCAAGAGGACAGATCTCTGGAATACTCTCTCTGTGCGGCTTTCTCTCTCCAGTCCTCTGTCCTGTACATTCTAGCTACCATGGTCTCACCACTCTCAGCTACAAATCCTCAACTCAAGGAGACCAATGGGCTCTGCCTGGGTTCTCTTCCCTGTGCTACACCTTGGGAATTATCTTAAAATAATAAGATGCAGCAATCATAGGACTCTCCTCATTTGCTAACTTTCATCTCTCAGAATCACTGTCCTGCATTGCCTGAATCCATTATATTATCTTGAAAACTTTCGCTTCATAAATTCTTTATATTCTTTTTGTTTGTTTGTTTCAGACAGGAAGTCCCTGTTATTCCAACAGGGCCAGAAGTAAAAGTCCCTGTCATCATAATTCCTTTTTTATTACTTATTAAATAATAGATATGTTCACTGGACTTTCTAAATCATAGCACTATATTGTAAATACAATTCTCTATCAATGGTAAATAATAACTCTCAGAATTTAAATTTCATCTTAACTCCCAGAAATTTCCCCATTAAGGCTTTTACCTTATTTTGTAGTGCCCCATATACCAAAGTCTCTATGAACATTAATAAGCTATTATATACCAGCATGCCCCCAAAAGGCAAGTTCCAAGTCTGACCTGATATAGAAAAAGACATATTGATCATAAAGCTCGTGATGCTTGTGCCTCAGGGCCTTCACCTGCATAAGCTCTATACTGAAAATTGTGTTTCCAATATGTATTCCTTTTCTTAAAGTGGGTTCCTCAAATTGTATGAAGTTGGAGCTCCACCAAAGCTAAATTTGGTCCTGGACATAGGATTTTTCTGAGATGAGGCATGCAGTTTCAGATATCTGTCTCCTCATATCTTGGTTTAACATACTTTTTCCTATGCAAAGCCATTCTGGCTTTGTCCTACATACCATTCAACACACAGTGGATTCTCAATACATAATTAACCCAAACAATATTATTCCATGACATTAGATATCTAAAAACATTAAATTTGAAGTACTGAAGTGAGAAAATGAGTGTTAAGCTAAAAATAGTTTTTTTTACCATTATAAAACTACAGAATCAATAAATTCTGCTAATGTTCAACTTAAGAGAAAAAAGATGTCCTCAACCCTGTAAACCCAGTTGAAATGAGTCATAGACCTTGTTATAGCAATTATTTTGCACTTCACTACCTTTAACACTGATTATATCTACAGGGGTAATTACTTACAGAGCAAGTAACAAATAGCAATATCTCTGACACACTGACTTACCAGTAATTGCCAGTTACACACACACATTTACTATGCTATATGCACAAAGATAACAGTACTTTCTTCCTCATTGCCTATTTTATTTTTCCTCTGTTACTATAAAAAGTTGCAGGAGTATTTTTTAAAGATTTTATTTATTTACTTAATTTTAGAGAGAGGAGAAGGGAGGGAGAAGAGAGGGAGAGAAACATCAATATGAGAGTGAAACATTGATTGCCTCTTATACGTGCCCCTACTGGGGACTGAACCTGCAACTTTCGCTTTGCGGGGCAACAGCCAGCCAACTGAGCCACACAGCACTGAAAGTTGCAGAAGAATTAACTGAAAATAGTAAATTTTAAAGTATCTTCAAATTGGTCTTGGAAAATAGCGGGATTAATCGATGTTATCATTAACATAAATAAAAATACATATAGAAGTAAAGAGAGAATACAGAGGCTTTTTTGAGTACCTACAATGTGTCTGACACTACAATAGAAGCAAAGATTGCAAGATTATTTTGGAGTCCCCTCTAATATTTTCTAGAAGAGACAGACAGTTTTTTTAAAGAAAAAAATAGAACATATCTCTGATAAATGCTGGAATGGGGGTGACAGAGTACTATGAAGAGATTAAATTAAAATGATCAATGGAACACAACCCTTCACTCTTCTACACACACACATACACATACAACCCTCGCTCAAAATATTCAGACATGAGAGGCCATGACAAATGTAATCAAATAGACTCAACTTAGCAATAAGCAAAAATGGAATGATTTATTTTTTCTACTAACATTTGCTTTCTAAAGTGTCAGTATCTGGTAAATTGGTTACAGGAAAGAAAATTTTGTCAAATATAAGTATCTCATGTTTATCTAATAATATTTTTTCATCATATTAAAAAAATAAATTGTCATTTTCTGTTTTAAAATATGGCCACAATGGAAGGGTCAGCCCAGCCTAGAAACTACTCATGTGGTCTGTTTCCTGTCCTCCTCATGGCCTTCCCTGGACTTCCTTTCTGACCCTACCCTACAGAAGGGCCAGATGTGTGTGTAGGGGGAGGGGTGTCTCTTTACTTCAGGTTTGACAAGACGTTGATTTGCTTATGCAGGTCTCTGTATTCACAGCTATTATTTTTTACTCTAATGCATGTTGGTTATTGGCCTCTCTATGTACAGGCCTCCATAAACAGCTCCCAAAAGCCATACTGGTCATCCTTTGGTGCTCTGCTGATTGTGGTAGAGGAGTGGGAACCCTTGTTTAGGTCTCTGACACATTGGTCCAGCCCCAAAATGGCTATTTCCTCCCTAGTAATGTGTTCCCCTCTACTGCATGGCCTCCAGGGGATCTGACAAGGTGTCCTCTTCTTCACCAATCAGAAACTCAGGTATCTTTGCAGTCTTTACACTTCCACCAAACAGGACTACTACAATCTGGCCTTTCTACACCTAAATCTCACAACCTCCCCCCATTCCATTCTCCCCATGAGTCTGTCAGTCTGCATTCTGGCTCAGCAAATCTCTGAAGAGGTGAGCACCCAACTCTATTAAAAGAAAGGATGTAGGTTAGGGGAGCAGAAATTTGAGAAACAGAGGACTCAAAGATCACCCTCTCTATTCTCCCCAACAACTTCACTCTTTCCCAGTCTCCCTCTAAAATTTGGAAGCCTGAGGGTACACAGCTGATACCCTATAATGTACTGTGTTGACAGCAATTTCTGGATATTTATGTTCTGTGTTTCCACATCCCATCATGTCTAAAAAATGCCCATCTGTGTCTCCTGCTTCTGGTGAGAAGAGGAAGGCAATTACTCTTGAGATTAAACTCAAGATAATTACCCAGCATGAAGGCAGTAAGCCATAATTACCTAAATTACATGGGATAGTCAATACTTTATTATAAATAGGCTCTGTGTTAGATGATTTTTGCCTAACAGTAGACTAATGTAAGTACTCTGAACATGTTTAAGGTCAGTTACCCTAAACTATGATATTTGGTAGTTAGGTATATTAAATACAATTTCAACTTACAGTATTTTCCACTTCAGATGGGTTTATTGAGATGTAACCCTATGGTAAATAGTGGAGCATGTTTATTATATTTGTGTGCATATCCATAAAAGTGCTGTAAAAGAGAAGTATGCCAGCAAGAATAAATTTAAACATAGTGGTAAACCTAGTGTCATAAATGGGCTCAACTTTCATAACAAATTCAGGGGCCTTCTGATTGGAAATGTGAGCCTCTTGACATAGAGTCAAAATGTATACATAAAGTGAAATGGCTTAGGAATTGCAGAAATAATAGCAAATGAAAAAATATCTATTCTATTTATGTAAAATGGAAAAATGCACCTAACTACTATAAAAGACATAAAGGGAAAAAAGTCAGTAATATAAAAAGAAATTGATAAATCACTTTCATAGTTGCACAATTTACTATAACTTTCTAATAAAATGATAGATCATGTGAGCAAAAATAAATAAGAATATAGAGAAAAATGCAGTGCAGTTAATAATTGGGTCTAATATGTATATGGATTCTCACCCAAGAAACAGATAATATAAATTTTTTTCAAACACATTTGGAACAATTCCCAAATTGACCATGTAGTAGAACATAAAGTTTCAATAGTTAAAATAAAAATGTCCCATTCACAACTATTTTGGCAATAAATTTAATATTCCCCAAAATAAAAAAGAAAATCTATTTTGTAAAGTAAAATAAAAAAAAGAAAATCTTCTAAAATTAAGTATATGAATTAAAAATTTTGGATTAAAAATTTGGATAATATGCATATTATCAGGAAATTATAGATTACATGAGAACAATAACAGAGCAATAAATCTTAATACATGTGAGTTATGGCAATCAGAAAAAAATTTATAGCCATAAATATATGATACAGAATAAATACTAGAGAACTATGAATTCATAAACACAATTGACCACCATATCCACGAGTTCGGCATCCATGGGTACAACCAATTGTGGATGGGAAATACTGATTTTTAAAAGTTAAGTTGTTGCTGATATGTACTATGTAGTTAGGCCAATGATGCTTGCATCTGTACTGAACATGTACAGACTTTTTCTTGTCATTATTCCCTAAACAATACAGTAAAACAATTGTTATCTTAGTATTTACATTGTATTAGGTATTAAAAGTAATCTACAGATGATTTAAAGTACACTGGAGGATGTTCATAATTTACATGCAAATATTATGCCATCTTATATAAGGGACTTGAGCACCCACAAATTTTGGTATCCAATCCCCCATGAAAAACAAGCGATGACTATATACTAAAAATAAAAATTTAGAAAAGCTTAGTAAGAATATGATAGGACATTTTTAATAATTTTTATAACAAAAAAATTTTAAATAGTGTTTTTGTAAAGCACATGTAATCAATTGCATAGCATATCTCATATTCAAAGAGAAAATATACAGAAAAGAACTAACATATAAAAGGACATGGCTATGTAAGATATAAAATGTTTTTATAATTTGATATGTAATATGTAATTTTATAAAAATATTAATTGTACTATGGACAATTTTAAACAAATGCAACTGACAATCCTAGAAGACAGGACTAATTTTCTAGCAAAATGTTCATAGTCAAAGTTAGTTCAAGGACAATTATCTAAACTAAATAAAATAATAAGCACTGAGGAAACTGATTAGCTATCTAGAGTACTTCTAATGAAGACATCGAGCCTGCACTGTTCTTCAGGTAGATTCTATCAAATTGCAGGTCTTGATACTTCTTGTATTAGAAAACCTGTTTTCAAGAATAGAAAATATGAAAATAATCAACTCATTTAGCAAAGCCAAATTAATCCTGATACTAAAACCAGAAAGGGGTACTAGCCGGGTGACCCAGTGGTTGGAGTATCACCCTGTACACCAAAAGGTCTCAGGTTCAACTGCAGGCCAGAGCACGTACCTAGGATGCAGCTTTGATCCCAGCTCAGGTCACATATGGGAGGCAACCAATCAGTGTTTCTCTCCAACACCGATGTTTGTCTGTTTGTCTGTCTCTTTCTCCCCCTCCCCACTTCCTATTTCTTGAAAAGGAATGAGAAAATGTCCTCAGTTGAGGATAAAAAAATACAAAACATTAGACCAGAACAGTATAATAAAGAAAAAACTGGGCCATTTTTACCTATTATAAAATTAATATATAAAGCATTAACAAAAATTCAGTAGTATGAACACATATCATGACCAGGTAGACATTTTATAGAAAATACAAGGATGGATGGTTCAGCATTTAGCAGTGTATTAATACAACTCATTTCATTAACTGATATAAAAAATCCTATCATTCTCTTAAGATGTGAAAAACATTAATCAAATTCAAAATCAGTTCCTGATTTTTAAAGGCTCTTGACATGTTAGAAATAGAACAAAACTGATTAAACAGATAAAAAGTCATAAAGGTAAAATATACATTGCACTGTAAGTGCAGAAAATATTAGCATTTCGATTAATATTCAAAGCAGCATAAGTATATCTCAATAATCTCAGATGTTCAATATTATAATAAATAACTGCATAAAACAATAATAATGTAGGAAAAAATCAGTTATGAAAATTTGAAAGGAAGAAACAAAACTGTATTTTTGTCTTAGAATGTCCAAGACAATAAACTAACAATTAGAAAAAAGACAAATTCAGCAAAATATCTGGATTCAAGGTCACTACACAAAAAAGTTGTATTTTCTATTACACTGAAAATGAATTAGATGATGTTACAAAGACCCCATTTATATCAGCATCAAATTATAAAAAATATCTGGGGATAAATCTAACAAAATGAGCAAGGGAAAATTTATTTAAAACACATACATGCAGAAATGATTTAATAAAATCATACTGAAGTACTGATGGGAAAATTCAATAGTATATAGACTTCAAATAAGTTATTATTCAACAATGTTTACCAAATCCCAGAAGATTTTTGTATAAACATGTGACAAATTAAAAAATTTAATATTTCATTTTATACATAGAATATGAACTCTGAAGCTAAATCAAATCACCTGGGTCCAAATTACATACCAGCTACTCCTAAGCACATTCCTCAACTTTTTTGTGGCTCTGTGTCCTCATGTACAAAGTGGGACAATAAGAATAGCTGCCTGATAGGGCTGTCAAACAGGAAGGAGTTAATATTCATAAACACTCAAGACTGCTACTTGGCAAACAGTAAGCACCATATAGGTGGTTATTAGATGAGCAGGACATCTAATTGGAAGAACAAGTGGATAGATAAATGATAGATAATGATAAGCTAGACAGACAGATTTTTCTCGGGAGGGAAAATACCCTGGTACTTTTCTTACCATATATTGAAATATACTATAACCAGAGCCACCAGCAAGAACTGAGGCCTGGACCAGGAATACCTTTTCAGACACGACCTAGGATGGCTCTTTAGCATCTTAGTACAGTCCTGGAATTCCTGGAACACAGTTCATTATCTCTTTTGTTTACCTCATATTTGTCATGCTTGAACACCAAATGATGTTTTCTATGCAATTTTCACTAAATAACTGAATACACACACTTATATATAATGTATATTGTGTGCATATACAATGAGTATACACATACTCATTGGAGTATAGGAACTGAAATGTGTTTTTTTGGCCCAAGAATATAATAAAAATTAGCAATGGAAGAAAATTAAGAGGGTCCAGGGAAATGCATACACCTATACGGTAACCATAATAAAACTGGCAAAATATATTCAAGAGGAAATGTAAGTGCTTAAAAAGAAAATATGTGACACCTCCTTAATACTCAGGGAAATGGAAGAGAAAAATTAGATATACCTGTTTTTCCTATGAAATATGTAAAATTTCAAAAAGATTAAATAATAACCAATGTTGATGAGGATGTGTGTGTGAGCTTCTCACTAAGAAACAGCCTTTCTGGAAGGCAATCTGGCAGTATAATTGATAAGGCATGTACTCTGCCTGCAGGAATCCAGTCCATAGATCTAGTCACATACTCACTCAGGTGCACGAAGAACTACGTTAGAAATGTTGACTTGGGCATTGTTGTATATAGTAAAAACCTGGAAATAATCTGCATCCACCCATAGAGGAATGGTAATTCACTACTACAGTGGGTCATACAAGAGCATTCTACACAGATTATTAGGGCAAAGTTGATCTATATGGAAACTCCGCCAAGATGATATGATTAAGTGAAGTCATAATAAATATATAGAATTTGAATCCATTTGATATATATATATAATATATACTCACACATATGCATCTGTGTGGATGCAGAAAAAATATGTGGAGGCCTACCTACAAAATTGGTAAGATTGTTTGTCTCTGGGAAAGGATTAGGGTGAGGAAAGGGATGTGGATGAGGAGAAGAAATTATCGTTATTGTTTAAAATTTTTATAAACAGAATGTGTTTGTGTATTTCTTTTATGATTAAAAATAAGTTAATCAGTGAGAAACAATAATGTAATAATCCAAATGCCATGAAAACACAGATGAAAGAGTGATTAATGCTTCCCGGGTTGGGGGTAGACTAGGATAGAAATTTTCTCTGAGTCTGCATGAGTAACATAACAAATAAAGGAATGAAAATGTTACTTCTTTCAGCAACAAAGCATGTAACCGTATGATGAGCTGTAAAAGTTAGCTGCCCTGAGGACTTGGACAAGGCTTGTGCGTTGACAGAGCAGCCCTTAGACCGCGTTGTGCGCTGTGGACATGTGCTCCAGCATGGAAGACAAAGTGCCAGCAGGGGCCTCATCAATGAAGAGATGCCAGTCTACTCTTATACAAGCAACTCAATTGACTTGACTCTTAAGTTTAATTGCTAAGGATTAAAAGATAGAATTTAGATAAATATAATTAAAACAGGTACTTATGTTTAGATGTAGTGGCTAGATTGAATTTATTTTAAGTGTTTTCAGTAACAGCTGTATGCTAAAGAACAACATACTATCCACTCTCAGGGCCCCTGGTGGCAGACTGTAATTTCCAAAGATGGGCAGAACAACCTCCTCATTGTCCTTCTTTTGCACTGTTACTTGCCACTCACACATCAAAATGTGAAATCTGTTAACATTTTTTAAGGAGTTTTATTTATTTATTTTTAGAGAGAGGTGATAGGAGGAAGAAAGAGAGGGAGAAAAAATCTTGATGTGAAAGAAAAAGATCAGTTCGTTGCCTCTCTCATATGCGCCCTGACCAGAGAGAGACCAAATCTGCAACCCAGGCATAGGACCTGATTGGGAATCGAACCTGTGAACTTTTGCTTTGTGGGAAGATGCCCAAACAACTGAGCCACACCAGTCATGGTTAACATTTTATTTTATCAATTTAGGATATTTATAAATTCTTTTTTTCCATCCAAAATTTATCTCATGATTCTTTTTATTGAGGTGTAATTGGCATATTAGTTTTAGGTATACAACGTAATGACTCAATATTTGTATTTTTGTAAAATGTTCACCGCAATATCTAGTTAGCAATAACAACAAAACAACAACAACAAAAGATGTAGAATCTCTGAATATAGTAGAAGTTGTGTTAGTTCTGAATAAAGGTGTTAACTGGCCTAGTAGTTTTTACTTCTTACCCCTTGAAAGCCAGTCACTGTGCAGAAAGTACACCTTTCCTGGGACCACAATATTGTGGGACCAAAGATGCTGGAAGATGAGACTCCATGCATAGAGAAAGGGCCAACAGGCAGTGAAGAATCTGGACATGTGTGGGACTCCTCCAGCCCCATTTGCCCAGGTGAGGCCAGGTAGATCAGAGACTAACACCTAGTCAAGCTGTTCCTGAAGTTCTTATCTGCAAACTCACAAGTAAAATAAAGTGGTTGTTTCAGGTGCTAAGTTTTAGAGTAGATCATCTGCAGTGACAGATAACCAGAACAGATTGTACTCATGTGGCCTGTACCGGGACAACTACCTTCAGGAAGATGGGAACACACATTTTTATCTGGGATTTCTGAACTAAAATATCTGAGTAAGTCAGATTTTTGGTTACAAATGTGTCCAGTCCAAAGGCCAGAATCTGGAAAGTTATATTATATGTGATAGGTAATATTATATCTTACAAGATTAGGAATTAGAATTTCTACCTTAGATTTCACACTATGGTGGTGGCGATAGGGAGGAAGACAAGCCTACATGTGTTGACTGGCTTCTAGTGACAGATCTATTGTAATTCTTTATAGCTTACTTAATAAGTCAAGGGAGATAATATGACATCATTTATATATGGAATTTTGTAAAGCCAAACTCATAGAAACAGAAAGCAGATTGGTGGTTACCAGGGACTGGAGGTTGGGGGAAAAGGAAAGATACTGGTCAAAGGGTACAAACTTCCAATTATAAGAAAAATAAGTTTCAGGGATTTAATGTACAGCACAGTGATTATGATTAGGAATACTGTATGTATCTTGAAAGTTGCTAAGAGAGTACATCTTAAATGTTCTCAACACAAAAAAGAAATTGTAATTATGTGACATGATGGAATATTAGCGAAACCTACAGTGCTAATCATTTTGCAGTATATAAGCATATCAAATCAATACTATGTGTATACCTTTAATGTATGAAACATTATGTTAAGTCAATTATAAAGCTGGGGGGAGGAGTATCCACAATTTAAAAATAAAGAAACAAAGGTTCAAATAATCTGGCTAAAGTCACACAATTAACACATTTGGTCCAGGTTTGGCAGTTTCAGACCCCTCTGCTTTTTTCCAATAAAGTGCAGGTTCCCAAAGTTCAGTATGCATCAGAATCACATGGTGGACTTGTTAAAAAACAGACTATTAAATCTCACCTCCGATGCTTTGATCTTTGAGTCTGGAGCACAGCCCTGGAAGTGTACTTCTAACAACCCTCCAGGCCATGAGACACAGACTCTGCTTTATAGGGCGCTGCACCAGACCCTGCTGCCTTCCCCTGCTGACGACTTTCTCTGAGCAAGAACTAGGTGAAAATGTAAAACAAGTTTTGCTTTTTGCTCTCCAGGCAGACAGGGCTTCTCTTGGGATAGGTTCACACAGGTCAAACTCACAGTATGCCAACAGGAGCAAAAATTATCAGCTAATGCTAATACCTAATTAAGGTAAAATATGCTGAATTATGTCCAGTTTCATCACAGACTTTACAAAGAACTTCCCCAAAGTGACAAAATTAAGTATGTTTCCCTCCTGACATTTCCCTTGCATCTTGCTAATGTCAATATGCCATTTTACTGCAGAGGACATGAAAAGTGATATGCCAATATTGTTATCTAAAGTTTACACTACACGGCTTAAGAAATGAATATAAAAAATAAAGCAAACTGAGATAGAAGTATAAAGGGTGAAGTAGTACTCATTCATCCATCCATTCATTAACTTATTCAGGAAACAAATATTCAATGCTAAAGCCCAGTGATAGTGTCCTGGAATGTATAGAGATGAAGCCAACTCAGAAGCTGTCCCTGTCCTCAAGGAGTCTGCAATGTAACACTGGAGACTAGCATGCCCCAAAATAGCTACTTTATATCATGAAACTGCATCCACAAAATACATGTATCAAATTTCAATATTTACTACATGAAGGATACTGGGAAGATTAAAGAAACTTATCCTCTTCATTATTCATGATGTGTACTTAAATTAGATGTGTTAAATCACATGCAGATAATTTGTCACCACATTTCCAAACTCAATTCATGTCTGCTTCATCACAACATTCTGAACAGAGAGTATAAGAAGTTGAATTATAGTCCAGTAAGTGAGAAAGTAGTACTAGTTGGGAGGAGCCTATAAGACAGTGGTGAGCTCCCAACTGCCCCACTAGCATTGCCAGAAAACCCAAGGAGGAATTTTGAATGCCAAGTTGTGGTCCTGCAAACAGAAGGGTCTTGGAAGCAACTCTATTGATAAGTCCTTATATCAAGACTCCTTCTTAAAGCCAGAGACTTGGAAAGGGTGTTACTGCCTTGAGATAGGAAGTACTGGGCTCCACCAAATCTGAAATCAGGGTTACCTTCTCTACCCTGCTTTATTCAAGCAGAGATATCCAGCAACTCTGGGAAAGGGAGGCCCAGGCCATAAGTGGGGTGTGGAGGTTGTCTAATTCATCCCTGTAGGAACCTAACTCATTTGTGTAACCACAAAGCCAAGTATGATGCCTGACACCAGAGTAAAACTGCCCTATCACCATAGAGTTTACTGCACTGAAAGCAACAGACTACTTCTAGCCCTATTACTGCTACTATCCAGCTGGATAACCTTAAATCAATCATTTCATTTTTCAGAGTTTCAGTTTTCACTTCTGAATATGAGCACAACATAGCAAAGTATTTCATGGGACTTCTTTGAGGAAGAAATTGGAAAATGCAAACAAATACTATATATTATATTGTGTCACATAAATGTGAGGGTTGAAAGGTTAAGAAAGTTGACTTTAAGTTGTTATTTCCTGAAATGGCTTAGATAGGAAAATGTTGAATGAACTTAAGTTATAGTCAGCTATGCACTTATATAAATAGTTTTAAGTAATAATGCCCAACATTCTCTCTGCTCAGAGTTCCAACCTCAGAATTCGACAAAACTATTTTCATTTTTAATTAAAACACATCATAGCTGGAAATTTTTTAAATAAAAAATGTGGAGATTTTTGGCCAGCACAAGGTGGCAGAGGAGTGAATGAAAGTCACACTAATCTCCCCCCAGGACCAATCTGGAATTACAACTAAATTGTGGAGAAATCACCTGGAACAAACAACTGAACAATAGCAAGAGAGAAGCCTTATAACCTCAGGCAGACAGAAGAATCAGTTTCAGCACAACCTGACTGGTAAGGAGTATGGTGGAGACTCAAGAATGCTGACTGGACACCCAGAGTTGGCAGAGCTGGAGGGATAATTAGGAAACTGGTTAGGTCCCCCTGAGAAGTGTGGGGTCTAAACGCTAAGCTGGAATCTCCAGCCTATAGCACCAGATCCCAAAGAGTACACAGATAAAAACCAGCGACATGGTTGCTCTCTGCCAGAGATAGACAACTGGGGATGCAAAGAGCTGTTTAAAGGGCCAGCACACAAATTTTCATTTACAGCCACTTACCTTGGGCTCCAGCAAAGACTGGGGCAGAGTGCACTAGAGACACCTGAGGAAAGACTGGAGATGGAGGCTTTGGGGAGTGAACTGAGAGATTAGCTGCCTGGATTCCAGGGCAGAGTCATCCCCCATATGGCAATACCATCCTGCTCTGGCAGACCACTTCCCTCAGAGCAGCAGGAGCCTGAGGGGAAACAATAGCCCCAACCCCAAGAGGAATTCCGCCTGCCCTATGATGCTTAAGTCTGAGTACTGAGTGCAGAGTGACTAGATTAGAAGGAGACAGCCACAGACAGTACATCCCTAGAAGTCTTGAACAGGCTGCTTAAGGTCAGATGGGGTCAACATATGACAACACCAGAGGCAGATCCAGAAAGAAAAAACAGTGCACCTGCACAACAGTATACAAGACATGATGGGCAGAGTGACACTCAGCCAACCATCTGGATGGAAGGACCCACCCAACAACAATCAAAACCCAATTATATCCAGGGAGCCAACATAAACAGCATAAACAGCATCCCAACAGCATCAAGGTCAGGAGATCAAGAAGACTGCCCCACTGAATCTCACAGTTCTTCTACCATAGAAATTCATACCACATACTCAGGGAGTCAAAACAGATCAATTTAAGAAGGAGAAGCAAACAAGAAGAGTCTCACAAATAATGGAAAGACAAGGAACCAACCCTCAATTGAAAGGAAAGGAGGAAGCCTCAGAAAGAATGCTAAATGAAATAGAGGCAAGTCAACTATCAGACACTGAGTTCAAAACAATGGTTTTGAACCATTGAGCTAGTTGAGCTCAATGAGCTCAGTGAGAATTACCAAAAACTACAGGGAAGCTATGAGGAACTTACTGCAAACTATATCAGCATGAAAAAGGACATAGAAACAATCAACAACAGCCAAGAGAAAATGAAGAATACAATTTCTGAACTGAAGAACACAGTATAAGGAATCAAAAGCAGGCTAGATGACGTAGAGGACCAAATCAGCAAGCTGGAGGACACGCTAGAAAAATTCCCAAAAGAGGAAAAAAAAAAGGAAAAAAAAGACTCAAAAGAAGTAAGAGGGGTTAAAGGAACTGCAGGACAACATAAAATAATATCCATATACTAGGGGAACAAAAAAGAATAGAGGAACAAGGGATAAAAAAAAACTGTTTGAAAAAGTAATGATGGAAAACTTTCTTAATTTGATCAGAGAAAAATTCACACAAGTCCAGGAAGCACAGAGGGTCCAAAGGAGCTCATTCTAAGACACATCATAACTACACTGGCAAAATTCCAAGACAAAGAGAAAATCTTAAAAGCAGCAAGGGAGAAACAGGAAGTAACATACAACGCAGCCCTGATAAGGGTAGCAGCTGACTTCTCAACATAAACACTACAAGGCAGAAGGGAATGGCAAGAAATATTCCAAGTAATGAAAAACAAAGGCTTGCAACCAAGACTACTCTACCCGGCAAGGCTCTCAATTAAAATAGAAGATAAAATAATGTGTTTCCAAGACCAAAAAAAAAAAAAAAAAAAAAAGGCTGAAAGAGTGCATATCAGCACTGTAAGATATGCTAAAATTACTGCTTTAGGAAAATGAAGAAAAAGAGTGAGAAAGGGGAACACAGTTATGAAGGGGTAAAATGGCAACGAATAAGTATCTATCAAAAATAACCTTAAACATAAGTGGATCGAATGCTTTAATCAAAAGGCATACGGTAGCTGAATGGATAAGAAAGCATGACCCAAACATAAGCTTCCTATAAGAACCACCTCAGAACAAAAAGACCTACACAGAGTGGAAGTGAAGGGCTGGGAAAAAAATATTCTAAGCAAATGGACAAGAAAAAATAAGCCAGGGTAACAATATTTATATCAGACAAAATACACTTCAAAACAAAGGCCATAAAAAGAGACACTGAAGGACACTTCATAATACTCAAGGGGAGAATTCATCAAGAAGACATAACTATTGTAAACATATATGCACCCAACATAGGAGCACCAAATATATAACAAAAATCTGGAAGGACTTCCAGAGAGATATAAACAGCAACACACTTATATTAGGGGATTTTAATACCCCACTGTCAACAATGGATAGATCTTCAAAACAAGGATATTGTGGAACTGAACGACAAATTCGATCAAATGAACTTAACTGATACATATATATAGAACCTATCATCCCAAAGAAGTAAAATACACATTCTTTTCAAATGCATGTAGAACATTTTCAAAGATAGAACACAAAACAAGTCTCAACAAATTCAAGAAAATTGAAATCATATCAAGAATTTTCATGGACCACAAGGGCTTGCAACTAGAAACAACCTTGAGAAAAAAACTAAAAAACACTCAAACTCCTGGAGACTGAGCAGCTTGCTATTAAGAAATGAATGGGTTAATAATGAGACCAAGGAAAATAAGAAAGTTTCTGGAAACAAATGAAAATGAACACACAACAGTCCAAAACCTATGGAACACAGTGAAGGCAGTCCTGAGAGGGAAGTTCATAGCAATACAGGCCTACCTAAAAAACATAAGAACATTTCAAATAAACAACCTAACCCTACAGCTACAAGAACTGGAGGAACAACAACAAACAAAGCCCAAAGCAAGTAGAAGGATGGAAATAATCAAGATCAGAGAGGAATTAAATGACATAGAGATAAAAGAAAAATTCAAAGGATCAATAAATCCAGGAACTGGTTCTTTGAAAAGATAAAACAAAAACAACAAGCCTTTAATCAGATTCATCAAGAAAAAAAGGAAAAAGACCCAAATAATTAAAATCAGAAATAGAAGATATTACAACTAGTACCACAGAAATAGAAAGGATTGTAAGAAATTACTATGAACAATTATATGCCAAGAAATTTGACAACCTGGGTGAAATGGACACATTTCTCGAAAACTTTAATCTTCCAAAAATGAATTAACTAGAAGCTGAAAGCTTAAACAGACTGATAACAGCTCGTGAAATCAAAGCAGGAATCAAAAAACTCCCAGCATACAAAAAGCCTGGACCAGACAGTTTCACAGGAGAATTTTACAAAATATTTAAGTAGAGCTAACACCTACTCTTCTCAAACTATTCCAAAAATTCCAAGAAGATGGACAACTCCCCAAATCTTTTTATCAAGCCAGCATCAGCCTAATCCCAAACAAGATAAAGACACAATAAAGAAAGAAAAGTACAGGCCAATATCACTGATGAACATAGATGCTAATCTCCTAAAAAAATATAGGCCAACCACATCCAGAAATACATTTAAAAAACCATACTCCATAGTCAAGTGGTATTCACCCCAGGAAGGCAAGGATGATATAATATTCACAAATGAATGAATGTAATACATCACATAAAGAAAAGGAAAGACAAAAATCACATGATCATATCCATAGATATAGAAAAAGCATTTCATAAGGTACTGCATCCATTGATGATAAAAACACTCAGCAAAGTGTGAGTACAGGGAGTATAATACCACAACATAATAAAGGCCATATATGAAAATCCTGCAGCCAGCATTGTACTCAACAGGCAAAAACTAAAAGCTTTCCCACTAAGATCAGGAACAAGACAAGGATGTCTGCTTTTACCACTTTTATTGAACATAGTATTGGAAGTTCCAACCACAGTGATCAAAAAATAAAAATAAATAAAAGCCATCCAACTTGGAAAGGAGGAAGTAAAACTGTCATTGTTTGCAGATAACAGGATAGTGTACATAGAAAACCCTACATACTTCAGCAAAAACTACTCGACCTAATAAATAAATTTGGCAAAACAGTGGGGTACACAATCAATATTCAGAAATCAAATGCATTTGTGTATACCAACAATGAAATACCAGAAACAGAAATGAGGGGGGAAAAAGCCCATTTGCTACAGCAACAAGAAAAATAAAGTACCTAGGAATGAACCTAACCAAGGAGCTAAAAGACCTATATTCAGAAAACTACACAACACTGAAGAAAAATTAAGGAAGACACAAACAAATGAAAGCATAGACTGTGCTCACAGATTGGAAGAATTAACACACCAAAATATCCATACTACCCAAAGCAATTTATAGATTCAACAGAATCCTTATTAAAATACCACTGACATATTTCAAAGATATGGAAGAAACATTTCAAAACTCTATGTGGAAACATAAATGACCCAAAATAGCCTCAGCATTTTGAAAAAAAAA
Organism: Desmodus rotundus; assembly: GCF_022682495.2. NCBI lineage: Eukaryota > Metazoa > Chordata > Mammalia > Chiroptera > Phyllostomidae > Desmodus > Desmodus rotundus. The sequence continues at coordinate 59,666,907 of NC_071390.1, read as the reverse complement.
AGAACAAAGTGGAAGGGATCACAATACCTGACAGCAAAGTATATTGCAAGGCTACCGTAATCAAAACAGTCTGGTACTGCCATAAGAACAGAAACAGAGATACAAGGAACAGAATATAGAGCCCAGAAATAAACCCATGTCTCTATGGTCAATTAATATGTGACAAAGGGGGCAGAAGCATAAAATGGAGTGAAAATAGCCCCTTTAACAAATGATATTGGGAGACCTGGACAGCTAAATGAAAAAAAAAAAAAAAATGAAACTCAATCACCCACTTACACCATACACAAAAATAAATTCAAGGTGGGTAAAAGACATAAATATAAGTTGTGACACCACAAAAGTTCTAGAGGAAAACAATGGCAGGAAAATCTCAGATATTCCACACAGCAATATCTTCACCAATATGTCCCCTAAAGCAAGGGACATAAAGGAGAGAATAAACAAATAAGACCTCATCAAAATAAAAATCTTCTGCATGGCTAAAGAAAACAGCATTAGAATGAAAAGAGAACCAACTCTATCAGAAAATATATTTGCCAATGATACCTCAGGCAAGGGTTTGATCTCCAAAATATATAGAGAACTCACACAACTCCACTCCAGGAAGACAAACAACTCAATTAAAAAATGAGCAAATTACCCGAACAGGAACTTCTCTGAGGAGGATATGCAGAGGACCCACAGATATACAAAAAGGTGCTCAGTATCACTAGCCATCAAGAGAGATGCAAATTAAAACCACAATGAGATACCACTTCACACCAGTCAGAATGGCCATCATAAACAAATCAACAAACAAGTGCTGGCAAGGTCGTGGGGAATAGGGAACTTTACTATATTGATGGTGGGAATGCAGACTGGTGCAGGCACTGTGGAAAAAGTATGGAATTTCCTCAGAAAACTAAAAATGGAACTGCCTTTTGACTCAGCAATTCCACTGCTGGAATTATATCCTAAGAACCCTGAAACACCAATCCATGAGAACCTATACACTTCAAGTTCATAGCGGCACAATTTACAATAGCCAAGTACTAGAAGCAACCTAATGCCTATCAGTAAATGAATGGATCAAAAAACTGTTGTACATTTACACAATGGAATACTACACAGCAGAAAGAAATAAGGAGCTCCTACCCTTTACAACAGCATGGATGGAACTGGAGAGCATTTTGCTAAGTGAAGCCAGGAGGTGAGGGACAAATACCATATGATCTCACCTTTAAGTGGAACCTAATCAACAAAACAAACAAGCAAGCAAAATATAACTAGAGACATTGAAATTAAGAACAATCTGACCGTAACCAGAGGGGAGGTGGGAGGGGATAATGGGCCAAAAGGGGCAAAGGGTTTTCAGGGAGAACTATAAAGGGCACATGGACAAAACCAAGGGGCAGTGGAATCAGAGGAGGAAGGTAGGGATGGCTGGGGTGGGGGTGGGGGGAGATGTGGAGGAAAATGCAGACAACTATACTTGAACAACAATAAAATAATTTAAAAAAGAAAAAGAAATGGTGTTGGAATATCTGGACAGCTACATACAAAGAAATGAAAATCGACCACCAATTTACACCATATATAAAAATAAACTCAAAATGGATACAATATTTAAATATATGTGGCAACACCATAAAAGTCCTAGAGGAAAACATGGACAGGAAAATCTCAGATATCGCATGCAGCAATATTTTCACCAATATGCCCCCTAGGAAAAGGGACATACAGGAAAGAATAGACGAATGGGACTTCATCAAAATAAAAAGCTTCTGCATGACTAAAGAGAACATCAGCAAAATGAAAAGGGAACCAACTGTATGGAAAATGTATTTACCAATGATACCTGAGACAAGGGTTTGATCTCTAAAATATATAAAGAATTCACACAAAACAAGAGGAAGTTTCGTCAAGGAACATGTATAAAGGACCCATGGACAAAGCCAATAGCAGACAGGACTGAGGGTTGAGAGGTGGAGGTTGGTGGGGCAAGGTAAAATGTTGGCATGAAAATGGAGACAATTGCACTTGAACAACAATAAAAAATAATTAATTAATTAATTTAAAAAATGTGGAGAGCAATCATGACTAGAAAATGTGCTCCAACCATATCATAAAACACATGAAGAAATTAATGAAGGGTAACATGAGCACAAGAAATTTCAGAGATATGAATGTAACCACCTTGATGATCTAGAAATAATTCCTTACATATATACTGATTTAGTATATGAAAAAAATTCTAAGTCAAAAAAAATATGAAGGATTACTTGATAAATAGTGATGAGGAAATCTATTCATTATACCATACACATACCCACACACACATACATGTAAACTCTAGACAGATTAAATCATAATAAGTAAAACTATGATATTACCAGAAAAAATTACTGGAAACTATTTACAATATTGGATTGGGAAGGTCTTTTTAAGCAAGACATAACCGGGAAGACAGAGGATAAAAAATGCCCTTCTGTAAATCAAAATTAAAAAATCATTATTGAAGTTAAAAGAAAAGTAGAAGACTTAGAGAATATATTTGCAATATATTTATCAAATAAGGTCCACATAAAGAAAATAAGGAAAACAGCCAATCCTAAGAAAAAGTGAATATATATGAACATATAATTTGTATTAAAATACAAACGGACAGTAAACACATGAAAAGATGGTTAAGCCCACTAGTTGTAGGTGATTAAAAACACAATACCTTTAACAGAGCAAGTACATTTCCAAGATTTTCCCTGAAGAAAATTTTATATATAAACATATACAAAAATGCATATAAAATATTAGTTGAGATAGGATGGTTTCAGATAGGATACATTTGGAAATAAGTAATGAAAACCTAATTCAAACTGGTTTAAACAATGAGGAAATATATTATTTCATGTACTGGGAAGTCTTTGTATAGGGTTTGTTTCACACTTAGTTCCATCGGTAGCACAGTGATAATAAAAGGAAGTTAGGTCTCTCCCATCACCACCCTGCCATCTCCAACACTGTATTCACACACTTCAAGACTGGGTGCCTTTGTAGTCACGACTCATATTCACTGGCAAGCAGAATTTTCCTCACTTCTTTTTGGCCCCAGATGGCCTTCCCTAGCCAAGGTCAAAAACACCCACGGCAAAGTGACGGAACTGCTTTCCCATCATTCAGGCCCCTCCCTGAAGCTCAGGTGGCACTCAGATCCTTCCAGGTCCATGAATGCAGGGTAGCGATGGGCAATAGATTAAAATGAGATTTCTTTGGAAGGTAAAAGGATAAAGAGAATGCAATATAGGTAATGTCTATTAACACCCTAATCATAAAATGTCCACCACCAGGGCATTGCCTAAATTATAAGCCATCCATTTTAAAGAATGCAAAAAGCTATCAAGAATTTGGGGTAGACCTAAATGAAATTAAATAGTAAACAAAGTTTCATACAATATATTAAGTATTATTTCTCTAATAATTATAAAGGTCAGCAATGAAATACACACACACATTGTGTGTGCAAACAAAATGAAGAAAACATTAAGAATTGGTATCTCTGAACCATTTTTTCTCATTATTGCATTTCTAAGGACTTTTTTTTAGATATTTATTAATTCACCATTCCCATTTAATTCCCAAAGGAAATTTTAATACCTCAGATATATTGTGTATCTGTTTATGTACTATCTATATCTATGTATATATATAGATAGATAGATAGATACTTTATACATAAAATGAGTAAAATACTTTCACTCCTCCAGAAAACAAACTTTTGTCCCCTTGAGGGTGATATCACTTCCTTTGGATATTTACCCACTAAATTATTGATCAGTTGCAACTTTGCCTGGAACAGGAAATGGAAGAAATAAAGGGAGAATGTCATGCTCACTGGGTATTTTTCAGTATAACAAGGAAATTCACGTTTCACTCATTTTTTAATTAAAAAAAATAACAGCTTATAAACATGTTTTTTTCCTGAATTGGCCACTCTGCAAAACACATTATTTGCTTCTCAGAGATCTGAATAAACAAAGTTTTGTCATATACACACCTCCTTTCTCCCAAACTGTGAACCCATGATACACGCAGAAATTAGGAAAGGTACAACTTTCACAGCACTATCAGAATCATATGTGGCCCATCGAACTTAGAATCTAAGATAGTGTGATGTTCAATGCATTTTCAAGGGTGATGCAGACTCTGGCCAGTGGTGCCCACAGTATTGTGGATGCAATAAACAAAATCACACAGACTGCAGAAGTCCTGTGGAGAAAAGGGACAGCATGGCCACCCTCTGAGTAAAGAGAGCACCCCAACCCTTGCCTGGACAGGCTTTTAATGCTTTCTGGAAGCATTACATCAAGGAAGGTCCTCATTAATTATGCTCAGGTTTGCTTTAAGTCATTACTTCTTACAGGTAACAAAGAAAAGAATGTTTCAAATGCAAGGGAATGGTAAGAGTGATTGATCTGCTTACATTTTGTCCTTGGAACGACTTAGCACAGACTTTAAGGAGTTACTTCAAAGATATATATGAAATATCTGCCGTCTTAACTGAGGGTGAGAGAGTTTTAGCAAAAGCAAGCCTCAAAGAAGCCTAGATATAATGCAGGCCTGGTCCCCCATGGGCAAGCCGATCTGTGGGCCTGGCTCCTGTGTGCTACCTCGCGCCTGTCTGTTTTCCGAACCAGGGCTGAGCTACATTCGCCATTGCCATGTGGACCGGTTCCCTATACCAAGACTTAGAATCTCAGGGCTTTAGTATGTGTCAGAGTATGTGTGAACAGCCCTCAGTTATAAACATATAAACAACTCAAGTGATTTACTACTCCAATCCAGAAAGACCTCCCAATGAGACTTACATCCAATATGTCAGTGTCCTCACTTATTTATATAAGATATTATAAGGAAAATTCATTATTTGTAAAAATGTATTTAAATAGATAGGAATGCCCTGACTCTTCTGTATGTGCCTAAAATTAACAATTATTTTCCCTACAACCTTTCAGGAAATAAGGGAGACTTCGAGAAAGAACATATATTATTTGTAATGCTGTTGACAGCTTAGCATGCCATATTTTGTTTAGTCCTCACAACCACTCCATGAAATAAATGACATTATTCCCATTTCACAGTAGTAGGACTTAAGGCACAAAGAATTTGAATGGTTTATTGAGTCATGCTCATTACTAAGTACTTTAACTCTCAATATTTCAATCCTGTTCCTCATCTACCTGATATAACTTCCTCCCATCCGTTTATTCTGTAGGAATTTGTGGGTACCTGTGTAGGTATTAGGGATATAGTAGCAAAGACAGACCGGTCCCTGTTTTTATAATGCCTACATTCTAGAAGAGGCAAAAGTCAAACAAAATACATAAATAATATTTCATATAGCAATGAGTACTATGAAGTACAAAAAAGCAGGGTAACAGAACAGAAGTGGGTTTTAGCGGGGGAGAGTTGAAGAAACAACTATCATAAATGGAACAGGATCCTGAATAATGTTAAGGAAAGGAACAGTCCTCTAGGCAGAAAGACCAGCACGTACAAAGGCTTTGAAGGGGGAATAACACTGCATTCAGTAGAGAGATAGCAGCAGTTGTAATGATAAACCCTAAAACTTCAGGAACTTAACACACTAATTTGCACTCACATTGACAGTCGAATGTAGGTGTTCCTGGTTGGTGGACAGCTGTCCTCCAGGTGGTGATTCAGGGACCCAGACCCTTTTAACCTGCAACTTTGCCATCACCTAGGGCTCTATAGTACTTTGTGCCCAACAGTGAAGGCAGCATAACTGCTTCCTAGTAATGCTATCCAGGAAGTACCATGGCATTGAGGAAAATGTATCTCATGGCTGCAAAGTGAGTCGGACTCAAGTGAGGAGTACAACTGTAGACACAGGTGTATTCCTACAGTTATGAAAGGACAGGTGCGCATTTTGCTCTTACCTATCTCTGGCTCAGAAATGGATGTTTTAAGGAAAAGTTAGAAGTCAATGTGGCCAGTGCATTGTGAATCATGAGGGAGTGGCAGAGTTCAGAGGAAAAGATAGGCATCATATAATGTAGGGCCTAAGAAGAGAGAGCAAGAGAGTTGGTAGTATGTTAAATGTGATAGGAAGACAGGAAAGGTATTAAGCAAAACAGAGATAGGATGTCATTCAGGTTTCTAAAAGATAAATCTGTCTTCTGCCTGGAGAATAATAATCTACACTTGGACGGAGGCAGAGAAACTAATAAGACTTCTGCAATAAATAAGGCAAGAGATGATAGTGTTCAGTTGTGGGGAGTTAAAAGTGGTCAACACCCAGGTTATATTTTGAAAGTAGAGTTATAGTGTACTGATGTGACCTAGAGTGTGCTGATGTAAGTAGTGACTGAATAAGAGGAATCAGGATGGCTACTGTATTTTTTGCAATGGTCCAGTTACTATGGCTGCATAACAAATTACCCAAAGTATCCAGGCCCTCAGCTGCATGACTCAAAAGCTGGGGGTAGGAATGATCTGAAGTCTTGCTCATTCACACCTATGACAGTTGATGCTGGCTTGAGTTGGGGACCTCACTGACTCTCTGCACCAGCTTCTATGTATGCTCTGACCCTATGAGGTAATTTGGACTTCCTTGCAGCCTAGTGGCTGGCTTGCTCCAAAACAAGGATTCCCAAATAAAGAGAGCCAGATGTAAATTGTTTTGCTTTTTGCACTATCCTTGGAAGTCACCAAATATCATGTCCACTTGTATTCTATTTCCAGAGACAGCCACAAGCCTCTACCAACTTTAAGCAGAGAGAATACAGACCCCAACTCTCATTAAAGGAGAGCAAAAGTCACATTGTAAGGAAAGCATGTGGGATGAAAGATCTTTGTTGTAATCAATTAGAGAAATACTATCTACCACATCTAAGCAACAGGATAAAGTAGAGTCATTAAGACATAAAGTCCTGGGTGATGATCAGATTTTTCTGGACAAAGGCCTCAAAATTCTGTTCTGGATATATAAAGCTCAAGGTCCCTATTAGGCATCTAATTGGAGATACTGATGAACAGTTGGATAAATGAGTCTGGAGTTTATTGTAGAAGGGAGAACCAGAGAATGTGTTCTGGTATTGACAGCAAATTCATGATATTAAAGTTGTGAATCCCATGACACTGTCCAGAAGGTAAGTGTATCTGGGAAAAACTGGAACTTGGTGCTGAGCTCTAGTGCACTCAACTCCTAAAAAGAGTCAACTTTTATTTTGCTGTGATTTTCATGTTTCAGTCTATTCTTCAGGTACTAAGGAGGTACTTAGATACATTTATGGATAAGAGCTTGCAACAAAACATAGGTAAAATGACTTTTAAGCCAATTTTGCCATAGGTCAAGATCTACAGGATCTATGTTGAATTCTTACAACCTAATCTGACTCATTCACAAGATGAAGAAACATAGGAATAAAATAAATGGCACTACTATATCTATGGACATGGTCCATGACTCAGTCTTCCCAGAGGAATGTTGGCTCTTCCTGCCTAACAGCCTTTAAGCTGGGACCTTGGATCTTTTAGCCTCTGGCTTTGGAACTTAAACTGGGACCTTTGTTCTGCTGATTTTGGGCTTAGCAGACTCCACAATTGCATGAGCCAATTTCTTATAATAAATCAACCTCTTTGGATAGGTAGGTAGGTAGGTAGGTAGGTAGACAGAAAGAAAGAAAGATAAACAGAGATAGAGGGAGGGAGGGAGGGACAGAGGGAGGAAGGAAGAAAGGGGGACAGATAGATATCCTATTGGTTCTGTTTCTCTGGTGAACACTAATGCAGATTTTAGTTAAATTTTCTTATGAGGACAACCTATACTAGATCAGGAATATAAATCCTTATGTAAATAACATGTGAAATTAGACAAAGCCAATCAATACTATGCAGAAATCTGGGTGAAATCTGTATTATCACTTTAGTGATCTGTCACTGGTTTTAGCACAGTGGTGGAAGGTTTGATACTGTTGGGCAAAATGACATATCCTGCTTTTGAAATGGCCTTCCCTCCATTCCTGGGTGTTGGCATATATGTTGATTCTTAAACTATCTATAACAAATGTCTACAATGCTTTTTAGAACACCCTTATTTACACTCCTCCTTTTGTGAATGCAGATCTTTTTATTTTTTATTCTCAGTGTACAACATAGTTGTTTTACAAGTAGATTAATCTGGAACTGATTCTCAGACACAGCAAGAAATTACGAGGTTCCAAAGAAGAAAGAAAGAAAGAATGTGAGCTCAGCTTGCTTTCTTGTGATGTCTCTTCTTGCTTCTAAAAGAATCCAGGGAGCTTGCTTGGCAAATGGGCCTGTTAATCTAAGGATTTAATTACTTGAGGGTGATTTTTTGCAAGTATCTACTTCATGCATATAATCAAAAGAAGAAAACACTTAAAATCCGTAAGACAAAAAGAAATAGAACATTAACTATAAAGTATAAATTTTTGTAAGTGTCATGCCTGCTGGTATTCAAAAGGCTTGAGGTAATAAATAAAAAGAACATGTCCATCAGCCTCAGCACAAGAAAATAGTCAGACATTAGCAGTGACCAACTCTGATCAACACTGGCTGCTTCTTAAATTAACTCTGCTCCTATGACTTCGGCTCTTCAGAACCCACTCATTCCACACTGGATATTCATCCAAATATACATATTTACATAGATAGGAATGCCCTGACTCTTCTATACCTGCCTAATTATTTTACAAGATGCAAAGAGGAAGAAAATGTATTGATTTATCATTTTATACTTTTCAGGTTGATCTGAAAACACAGTGAACAGTAATGCTCATTATCTAATTCCAACTCTAATTCAATAGATGATTACTCAAACAGATTAAAAAGTTGAAAGACACTTTATAGTTTTAACAAAAATGTTAAGGTTTTAATGAGTCAGTCTCTTCCTGTGTAGACAACATAAGCAAGCCATTAACAAAGACAGGATGGAAAACATTCTGCTTTTATTTTTGAAAAATCAAAGATATTTAAAATTCGAGACCATAAGGGAATAAATAGAAAACCCTGGTGATAATGCTTTATTCTCAGATCCTCATGACCACTAGAGCAGAATGCAATTGTGCCATTTCTTGTTTGTTATAAACTGTCATGATATCAGAAAGGCAATGACTCATATTCTGGGAAGCAAGGCAATGGAATCTATGGCACTGACTATTTAAAGGTTCTGTAACTTGATACTTTATCAATACCCCTATTTTCTCAGGTTACAAATCAACAGAGAAAAAGAGATGGACTTGGTGATTCACAACAGTATCAGAATGGAGTGAAAGGTGCAAATTTAGGTCTTTTCAGGCCCCCAGCAATTATTGAATTGATAGCAATTATAGGAATTACAGAGCTCTGTTGAGAACCAGATTGTGAGATTCCCCAGTTGCTGTGAGACTTCCTTTCTTTTGAGGCAACAGCCATTAAAAATATTGGAGAAGGACCAAGAAACAAACAGAAGCTACTTCTGGAAGGCATATTCCTCCCCATAAATTTCTTATCCCAAGGAAACGTATGGAGTGCTCAAGACACACACCTGCAAAATTTGGGAGGGTCTTCAAGAGCAGAGACCAACTGCTAGTTCTGTTGTGGATAACCCTTAGCCACAAGCTTTCAAGCTTTTCCCATTGCTCCTGAAGTTAAGGAGGAGTGTTGGAGAAAGATGGTCTGGCAGTGCAGCTAGAAGAAAGGAAAACAAATGTGAGTCCATAAATCCCATACACAAATCCAAGAATCAGGGCTGTAGAGGGCAGATGACCTACTTGCTGGGCTGCTGCTGCAGATGGGCCTAAAGAGGCAAGCAGATCAGAGAAATGCTAGCTTGACCAGCCACAAGTAATAGCCCAGTGTCCACAGGGCCAGTTCAACTCCTCAGGACTGATCTGCTCCTCAGGGGGACCAACTGGGGTGCTGACTTCTGAAGCTGAGTCCATAATTTAGATCATCTGACCTGAAACAAGCCTCACATGATCAGTCACAGAAAGATGCCTGTTTTCCTCTACCTCCTCCTGACTCTATCCATAGGGTAATCAACCAAATGGGGGGGATCTCTTCCCTTCCAACCTCTGCGTGTCTTTCTGTGCCCCACCCCCACACAGAGCTCCAATACTCTAAATGGTATCACCACACATTTAGCTAGCTGAGAGAAGAAGGAATTGTTCTTAACCCAACTTTGGCTTAAGTTTTTATGGGCAGGACTTAGGCATAATAACTACCATGACACTCCTTTAATAATCCAATGTAAAAAATGTTATGAAATCTGTTTATAAAAGGAGCTCACTGCCCAATTTCAGGAAGGTGAGATGTTAGAGAATGAAACAAATCCATTTCATGTTTGTGCCCCAAAATGTTGGGGCTCCTCAATGAGCCATGTACAACTGGATCAAATAACTCAAATCCATTTATTATAATAGCGGTTGGACTCTGCAGGTATCTGAGGGGTGTTGGATGCACTAGGTATGAAACGTCCCTGTGTGTGTTAAAGCACAGCAGTACTAGTTTCTAGCATGTGAAACACTAACTGCAAAGATTATTTTAAACTCTCAGTATCTAGGAGGTATTCTGTACCTAATACATATGCAATTTCTTTCTTTATTTTTTTTTCTGTTTCAAGTCTGGGGGAAGGAAAATGACTGCAAACCAGGAAGAAGAGAGGACAGCAGCTGCCCCACTACTGAAGCTTCTCTCAGTGCTGCCTGAGAAAATCACTTCCAAAAGAGGAGGAGGAAGTTTACCCTGGCCCTTCCTAATCAATACTAACTTGAATGGTCACCCAAGCCTCTTAGTTAGAGAACAAAAACATTGACTTAGGGGAAAAGTTAAGTAACCACATGATTGGCTGCATAAAAAGCAGTCATGTCAGCTGATATTCTGACCTTCTAAATATAAAACCTTCCAGTGATCAAGTCAGATATCCAGTTATCAGGAGCACGTCCTAATTAGTAGTAGCAAGCACTATACAGCATTTTAAAAACGTTATTTGTTTTTACTGAAAGGCAAAATTGTGACTTAAAAATTTTCAAGCTAAAGGTTATCTATGTATAGTTACATTCACTAACAGTATAAATTCTAATAAAAGCACATGCGAGCCAGAGATGTGTTAGCAGAAGACAAATACTGCTTTTTGAACACATCATCCTTTCTATGAAGCATGTCATTTTACATTTGTGTTGGAAGAGAGAAAAGTAGAAAATTTAATAATAGTTTCATCATCCACCATATACATGCTATCAAATAAAATAAAATACTTTTCAGATAAAACTGATGATTTCCATTAAACACGCAAAAGCAAAGTGAAGGTAGCAGTTCCTATCCTGGAGAGCGATGCTTCCCTGGTCTGATGCACTCTGACCAGCCCACACAGCAGCAGAGGCAGCGTTTGGATGAGCTTTTGTAGCATAAAGGAGTAGAATGAACACTGGTTCAAGTGCCAATAAATTCCTTCTCTTCCACTTAACCTTTCTTGATCTTCAGTGATTTCCTTGACCTGCCTGCGTGTGACTCCCTCATCTATAAAGTGGAGATCCTGACAACAACATCATAGAAGGTAAAATGCCTCACAGTGCACCTAGCACGCAGTAGGTATTCCTCCATGGTGGTAGCTCTCATTCTTTCTCGTGCACACTATCTCCCCCTAGTCCCAGGTTAGAGTAAATTGAAACTAACTTTTATAACCTACACACTAAATATTAGATATAAATGTGACTTTGGTGAGGATGGAAGGATAAATAAAAGTAGAAAAGTCAAATCTCATTGACTAAAAAGGGTGGGATTCAACCAGACAAGAACATTTAGAATACTAATCATTTGAATGGTTCCCAGAAACACCTATGAACTTGGTATATCAGAACCTCTTTGCAAACCACATAGGCCTGAAGAGTTAGGGCTTCTGCTTAACTTCTGAGTCTCCTGGGAGATTAAGACAGTGATGATATGGCCTTCATAGTTGCCCTGCATTGTGTTTTCTGGGGTTTAATTTCAATCATAAAAATCTTCTGACTGATAAAGGTAAGTACAATTAGCACCTAAGTTCACACAAAAATGTGGTAGCAAGATTTTCTACAGTAATGTTTTCAATTGTCCTGGGAGGGGTTTTGGGGGATTTTTTGAGGGGGGGTTGTTTGTTTGCTTTTCACATGAGGCCCAAAGACGTTAATGTTTCTAAATATCTCCACAAATAAAAGAGAATGTTAATTCATCCTTCTGGGACCCTGGGGACATAGGTAACTGGCATTTAATAAATACCAATTTTTCTAGGCCCAAATGTGAAGATTCTAAAATCCTCTTAACACATATTTCTCACATATATTGTCTGTCCCTGCTCTAAACCTTAAGCACTAAATGCAGAAAATCATTTATAATAATTAACAGGTGCTCATTGGCCAGACAGCTTACCTTCCGAAATAGCCCCCAAAATTCTGGCATACTACACACACAGCACCAGTACAGCAATGTGGCCACGAGAAAAGCCCCAAAAAGCCCCAACCTGGACTAGAAAGAAGGCCCTTAGGAGTGGGCCTGATGGTTCCTACAAGCCGCAGAAATGGCCATGCCTCAGGCGGGGCTTCACATTGATACCAGGGTATTCTATAAAGACTAGAAGGGCCCCTGAACATTAACCCCTTGTTCTAGGTATATGCAGTAAAGAATTCAACCTTGCCCAAAACAAGGTCTGGGCTTTGCTCTCAGCTACCTATAATGTGATCTCTAAACCCTTATTATGTCATCTTGATAGGAGTCTTTGTTCACTTAGGGACCTTGAGTCACATTTATAGTCTAAAAACATGTGTAGAGAGTCACATGGCATCCACTGAACTCCATGAGATCAGGTACATGCAGAGTCAACCATATCTACATGACTGAACCCCATAAAACTCCAGACCCCAAACTTCGGTGAACTTCGCTGATCAGTAACCCTTCATTGTCACACATCACAGCTGGGAAAGTAATGTCATCCACACTGCATGAGGGAGGACAATTAGAACTTCCCTGGACTCTGCCTTACATATCTCTTCCTTGGATAATTTTCAATCTGTACCCTTTCCTTAAAAGAAACCCTGACTGTGAGTATAACAACTTTAAGTGAGTTCTGAGAGTCCTTCTAGTGGATTTCAGAACCCAAGGGTGGTCTTTGGAACCCATGAATTTGCAACTGGCATTTGACCCCCAAACTGCACTAATTGTTATTAGAAGTGAGGATGGTTTGTAGACTCCCCTAACCTCACACTAAGAAAATGGAGATTGATAAAAGAAGTTCTTCCCCAGTGAATACTGGTGTTAGGATTCACACCCAGGCCATCTCTCTCCACCTCCAGCATCTTCTATAGTTAAGCACAGCCTGTCCAAACAGTCAGCATGTTTCAGTCCAGCAAAACATGGGGTATTATGGCAGTAAGGGCTGAATAGCAAACAGGAGTCTTTCACTCTAGTGTGAGTGAGATAAGCTCCAAAGAGATGAGAGTGACAAAATCCTCACATGGCCAGGGTGATGGCTTGTGCAGGAAGGTCATGATCTCAAGAACAATAAACTATAAACCTCCTTCCCTTCTATAAAAGCTATGTATGTATCTCTGGAATCTAATGGCTTCATGAGGATTTAAAAACAAGAACAGCAACTTTCAAGTCCCCTGTGGGCTTCAGGAGAGAGGAAGAAGACTCAACCTATGCAATGCTAACAGGTTACCATAAACTTGGGTCTGACAATTGAGTTGTAGGTTCAACGATTAGGGAATAGAACATGCAGCTCTCACACCAGAAGCATTACTCTGTGTCAAGCACTCCTTACTCTGCAAGGGAGGTATTAATAATGCCATTTTAAAAATGAAAATACTCAGCCCTGACTCAGTGGATTGAGTCCCAGACTGCAAACCAAATGGTCATAGATTCAATTCCCAGTCAGGACACATGCCTGGGTTGTGGGCCAGGTCCCTAGTAGGGAGCACATGAGAGGCAACCACACACTGATGTTTCTCTTCCTCTCTTTCTCCCTCCTTCCCCTCTTCTCTAAAAATAAAGAAATAAAATCTTTATAGATGAAAATACTCAGAGAAGTTAAGTAAATTTCCTAATGTTATCAAATATGACACAGAAATGGGATTCCATTCAAAAATACCAGAATCAGGAATTTCTGAGTTCCTCACTGAGATATCACCTTTGCCAACCTCACAGGCCATCCCTGAGATGGGAGAGTGCTCCAGTTCCTGCCAACACTTCCATCACATTAGCCACTGTTTCCACAGTGTATGATTGGACTGGGTGGTATCCCTCAAGTATACAATGGCAGAAAAATTTTATCTACTACCACATTGGTCTGTGCTAACCTAGGAATGCTACCTACTAGAAAAAAATAGCATATTCATAAAACATGTCTATTCTGGATTCCTGGAACAAACTAGACAGCACAGTTGTTATGTGAGACTAACAGGATGCCACTGTGAGCAACCGCGTCAAAGCCAAAGGGACAATGATGACACACATGGAACTTCTGTTAGCTGAGAGACAGCCCGACACTCAGCCTGAGGGTCTCTATGGTCAATGTAATGAGTTCAACTGTGTTTCCAAAAAAAGATAAATTGAACTCTTAACACCCCTAGGAGCTCAGAATATAACCTTATTTGCAACTAAGGTCTTTTGACAGCTAACGGAGTTAAAATGAGGTATTAAGGCGGGCCCCAATCCATAGAGCTGGTGTCCTAATAAAAACAGGAAATTTGGAAACAGAGACAGACCCACAGAGGGAAGGCGATGTGAACAGACACAGGGAGCACGCTATGTGAAGAGAGAAGCAGACACTGAGATTATGCTGCCACAAACCAAGAAATGTTTGGAACTATCAGCAGTTGGAGGAGTTAAGAAACAATCCTTATCCTACAAGTTTCAAAAGGAACATAGCCCTGTGGGTAGATGCCTTGGCCTCAGATTTTTAGCCTCCAGAAATGTGAACAATGAATTTCTATTGTTCCAAGTCCTACAGGCTATGTTATTTATTACGGCAGCCCTAAGAAACTGCCATGGTAAGAGGTTAGGTTTTGGGAAGATAACAACAGTAAGAGAAACCAAAGCCCACATCTAATCAAAAACCCTGGTTTCGTATTCAGACTCTTGAACTGTGAAATTCGTTTTCCAAGTGTAACTCCAAGTTCATAAAGAGGTTTGTTCTGAGCATGAGACAGCCATGATAATTAACAGATTCATCCACATGATGGAGAACTCATTTATTCACAGAATATTTTCTTTTTTATGACTGTTAGTGAACATAATCCCATGGTTCTAGCTGTAGAGTAGTCCTTCCTTATCTACAAGGAATACATTCCAAGAACCTCAGAGGACACCTGAAGCCTTGGATAGTACTGAACTCTATATATGTTATGTTTTTTCCTATACATACATACCTATGATCAAGTATAATTTACAAATTGGGCCAAGTAAGATTAACAATAGTAACTAACAATAAAATAGAATTACAAAAATAGACTGTAGTAAAAGTTATGTAAATATTCTCTCTCTCTCCTAATATATTTTTTGTACTAACATAGAGCATTACTGTGTGGATACACTGGACAAAAGGATGGACAGAGATGGCATGAGGTATCATCATGGTACTAAGAACAGTGCACAATTTAAACCTTATGCCCTCAAAATATAAGACTAGAACTACATATGATCCAGCAGTTTCTTTTCTGGGTATTTATCTGAAGAATATGAAAACACTAACTCAAGAAAAAAATTATGTACCCCTGTGTGCAGTGGAGCATTATTTACAATAGCTAAGTGCCCACCAAAGGATGAGTGGGTAAAGAAGGAGTGGTATAGGCACAATGGAATACTACTCAGCCATAAAAAGATGAAACACTGCTATAAGGGACAACATGCATGGATCTCGAAAGATTATGCTAAGTGAAACAGGTCAGACAGAAAAGGACAAAAACGTATGATTTTAGTCATATGTGGATTATAAAAGAAAAAAGAACAAACAAAAACAAACTCATAGATAGAGACAACAGATGAGTGGTTCCCACAGGGGAAGAGTGATGGGAAGAGGACAAAATGGGTAAAAGGGGTCAAATATATGGTGAGAGATGGAAACTAGACTTTTGGGGGTTACAAGCAGAGTATACTGTATACAGATACTGACTTATAATGTACATATAAAACAATGCTTAACCAATGTCACCTCAATAAAAATATATAAATAATAAAATGTGTGACTTGTTTATTTCTGGAATTTTCCATTTAATATTTTTGGGTATGGTTCACCGTAGGTAACTGAAACCATGAAGAGCAAAACCACAGATAAGGGGCGACTAGTGTATATATGTTATTATCTGTGAAAATACACACATAAATGCACTGTTTGTTCTTATAGTCACATTACAGAAAACCCAAAACTGGCTGCCTCTTATGTGGAACACTCATCCTCACCCCTGCAGAGTGGTTGGTCTATCAGGTTTCACATACTGCCGAGAGACCTTCGGGGCAATGACGTGCAGAGAAAACTAGTCCTACCAGAGTTCCACTTGGTGGTTTAAGTTACAAAGAAAAATCTATTACTTCAACATAAACATACAAACAACAGAGTGTCCTTCTCTTTCAATTTCTCAATAAAAATACCCACTGTATGAGTTTGCCAGGCTACAGTAACAAAATACCACAGACTGCGTGGCTTAAACAACATAAATTTGTCTCCCAGTTCCGGAGGCTGTAGGTCTGAAATCAAGGTGTTGGCAGGGTTGGTTCCTTCGAGGGCTGTGAAAGACAATTGGTCATGCCTCTCTCCCAGCTTCTGGTGATTTTCTGGTAATCTCTGGTGTTACCTGGACTGTAGATATGTTAACCTGATCTCTGACTTCCTCACATGCCATTCTCTGTGTCCGTGTCTGTGTCCAACATCCTCTTTTTATAAGGACACCATTGATGATGGATTAGGGGTCCACCCAACTATAGTATGACCTCATCTGAAGTTAACTACATACATTTGCAATGACTCTGTTTCCAAATAAGGTTACATTTTCAGGAATATCAACTTATGAATTTGGGGGGCGGGTATGACACACATCAACCCATAACAACATCTCCTCCTGCACGACTATGTAAAAGCTCGCCTAATTTCCCTTTACTTACATAAAGGTTTTGAGATACAAGATTAGTCTTGTTTTCAGAGCAAAAATATTATATCCCATAAAACACCAGTGGCTCAATTCCCAGATCACAGTTTAGAACATGGAGATGAAGATAAAATGCAACTCAGCATTGCTAAAAGCAGTGCTTTGGCTAAGGGGCTTGCTGCCTTTATTCTTGTTCATTTGTAAACCAACAAATTAATATTGTGCTAGAGCTTGGAGATTTAAAAAAATAAAAGAAAAGGAGGGTAAAGATGATGCCATTTTGATCCTCCAGAAATTAAAATTAAAAGACGCACACAAAACAAAACAAGGGACATGAAACAACATAAGGCCCACTCTGA
Source organism: Desmodus rotundus (assembly GCF_022682495.2). Lineage (NCBI taxonomy): Eukaryota > Metazoa > Chordata > Mammalia > Chiroptera > Phyllostomidae > Desmodus > Desmodus rotundus. The sequence continues at coordinate 59,649,434 of NC_071390.1, read as the reverse complement.
CTGTATCAACTGACATATTCAGAAATGACTACAACACTGATTTAGGGAGAGAAAGATCACTGAGCAGTGAGTCAGCTACACAGGCTTCTTTAAGGATGATTGCTTGAATAGGCAGTAAATGTTAGTGGCTTGGGGGAGGGCTCCAGATCATCCCAGTGGTGAGTTTGAACCAGAGCCCAGAAGCAGAGGCATCTGGATGGAGCCATAGCTGATGCTGGGAATGGTGAGTGAGGCTTAGATTGACAGAGGCCACATCCCAGAGGTCCAGATCATGCTAGAGGGAGGGTTTTGCCTTTTTACCTCAGTGTTTGTAGTATACTTCTATAATTTTTTTAAAATATGCCCTGAATACTTTAATAGGATGAGTAATTTCCATTTGAGACTTACAGCTCAAAATGTATATGTAAAGTTTAATTCATCATATTATTCAAATTGACTCCATCTGATTCACTGTCACCTTTGTTTTTCAGTCTATGCAAGTCCAGCACAAAATTGTATGCTTTGAATCTTGCTACAAAAATGAGGGATATTATTGCTTTGCCTTGCCTTCCCCTGAATCTTACTATCCTTTATATTTCATTCACTTTTATAACTACATTTCCATCAAGTTCAATGGTTTTCAAACAATATCTTCTTTTCAGTGAAATTTTTCAGTTTTTAGTGCTTCATTTTTATTCATCACTTTATTTTTTGGAAATCAAATTAAGCTTTCCTTTCTGCTTTCAAGAAAAGGATATAGTGGTACATTTCTTGAGACTTTGCACATTATGGGATTTGTAAAAATATACAATTACTTTCTAAAACTTGTGTTTATTCTATTCCCAGTATATCAGAAGCATTCTCTAAAGGTTCTTTCTCTAAAGGTTCAGGCTGATGGTGTACTGCATCCCTTTGTATGTACAGGTACTACGGAGTCTTGTATCACGCTTGCTGTAGGTGTGGCGAGTTGGCTTCTTCTCTGTATTTGAATGATTGTTAAACCTCCTTCTTAGATAGGAAGTTAAAAACAGGTGAAACCACAAGCTGTGTCTGGTGAGCATAAGTCATTCATCTTCTGTGGTTCTGCTGGACTGAGGTGAGAACTTCCCCTTCAATGTTGCCTACAGCTCTCAGGACACCTACTCCTGCAACCGGCTTCTTCCTGTCTTAGCAATGAATGCATCTGTAATGGAGAAATTCTCTGCATTCTAGTCGGTTAAGCTTTTTGCCTCTGAATCAGGGAGTAAACTACAACATTGGCTAAAAATGGTTTCCTCCTTTTTCAGAATAGTCTTCTTTACTTTTGGGCCATATCCAGGTTAAGTCACGTGTGTTTTATTCTCAATCAAGGCAGACTGGCTCTGCATCCATCCCCTTTCAGATTCAGGCAGCAGGATGCCTGCTAGTCTGAGATGGAAATAGGACGGCAGTTGCCAGACTCTTTTTATGAGTCTTTTTTAGTGGGCATTTTAGGGGGAAATTGGAAGAGACTATTTAAAGAGATGTTTTTCGGAAGCATTGATAAATGGGAAGGCAGAATTTTTTAAGAATGGCACACGCTAACCAAAAATCTAGTGCAACTAATTCTATAAGCAATGAAATAGGATGTAGGAAGTAAAAATATGTCCATTTGACAAGGAAAATGTCACATTAAAACTGGTGTTATAGAAAGAAAACTCAAACTGGCAAATAGAGAACCGTTATTATGAGAATCTAATGTTAATATTCTAAAAACTGATGTAATGGATGTCAATCTTTGTAGATTCTTTATTAATCCCCAAAGACTAATCACAAAATCATTTGTATTATAATATTATATAATTATATCATAAATGAATTCACCATGCACTGGCTGTCTGGATACAGTCACTGCTGCCTCCAGGTTCTTCTGTGATAGTATATTAAGAGGGTTCATCTGGAATTAACAAAAATGTAAGCTGTGTGAGAAATTAAAACTGGCGGGCGAGGTTGAGGGCAGCTAAGGGGCTTGATATTGACTGAGAATGGCTGGGAAGCATGAAGGATCTTCACAACTTAAAATAAAAATCTACTTAATTCAAAATATACTGAAAGTTTGTATAAAAATGGAAATTTCAAAGAAAACTTCTCTACCAGGGACTGAAAACAATTGTTGTCTCCAGGAAATTATAAATCGGATATATTATTTTGGAAGCAACTTTACATTTATTTAAAACCTAAGTAAAGAGTTGGTGTAATAAATCCAACTCACAGCAAAAGCTACGGTCTATACATCTTTTCAGAAAAGGGTAGCATCTGTGCTATATAATGTGCCAGTTCTGCTGGTGCATTCATTCCACCACGTTTTTCCAAGAATTTGTTCATAATGGAGTACAGAAACCCAACTGTATTTCTGACATGTAGAGAAAACAATACAAACATCTTTGATGCCCTAGAAATTTTAATCCCAGGCTGAAGTCTTCACTTTGTAAACTAATCTCAGGAAAATTCTATCCTTTGAATTATTCATTCATGCAAAGATAAATCTTCCTCTATGAAGCATATATTTTAAAGTACAGGAATAACTCATAAAATTTTAGGCCTGCAATGAGGTGGCAAAGAGGGGCAGGATGAGGAAAAGCTAAGTTTTAATGAAATGGCTTCTGAAATGTGGTCTTCTGTTGGAAGAAAGTTAAAAGCAGCATGATATAGTGCATTGATTTGTTTTGCCTCAGAACCACTTTTTTTTTTAGGGAAAAGCTAATGCACAAGCTCAATATATAAAAATATCAAGGAAAAACTCTGTGACTGAAGGAAGTTGGATATCCCAAGGTCTGGCCCACAGAAAACCTGGTTACTTCTTTCCCAAACTCTTAGGAACATGACCTTGTTAATCCTGGAGTGGTTTCTCCAGAATCCCCAGAACTGCAGAATATCCTGTGCAAAAACCGAACACACTGTTAGGCAAAGCAGGGTTCATCATTCACCGTTGTAACTTCTCTAAGACTCATTTTTTCCTGTAAGTTATACCAATTTCACAGAATTGGTGCCAATAAGTATAATTTTAAAATAATCCATAGTCTGACATAAGAAAGACTCAATCTAATTTTTATTCCAGTCTTCCAAGGGTATGATCAAAACCACATTACACATTTATAGTTTTCATTTACAGTACTGCTTAAAAATTAATATATGCACATATAGAAAGTAATATTAGTTGCCTAGAATCATCACTTCCTCCCCAAACCAAAAATGTAAATTTCAATTTAGGCAACAAACTATAAAAATCCGGTTATTAAAATTTATTTTACTATTACCTGTTATCAAGTTTTAGTGTTGGAGAAATTATTAATAAGCACAATTTTCAGTGATGAGATTCAATGACAAATCCATAATGTCTCCCAATATACCATCTTCCTATTTCATTTTCTGTGGTAGTCACAAGTAAAAAATATGAAATTGGGTGGGTAAAATCTAGAAATAGAATTGTCTTTTGTGCATGCTGTTAATAGGGTATGTAACAACACGGGTGGAAGTAATTTAGCACTGTGTATCTTTTTCATCTTGGATTCCCTGCAGTACCATTTTAAACTTTTAATGCTTCATTTTATTTTTACTGTGCTTCTTAGAGAATACATAATAAGGTAAGAGTTATATATCTATTATAACTTCATAAATGAGAAGGTAAAAGCTCATATATCACAGATACACAATGGAGGGTTTCAGAGCTTCCTCCTATAAAAAATAAGAAGCCTCATTCAGAATTAAGATGTGACAGGATATAGATTCAGTACTTTCAAAAATATCAGATTCTAATCTAACACTTTACACAGCAAATGCCCATACTACCCAAAGTGAACTACAGATTCAATGCCATTCCTATGAAAATCCAAATTGTACTTTGTTTGCAGAAACTGAAAAAATCCTAATTCATGTGGAATCTCAAAGTACCCAGAACAACCAAAATAATCTCAAGAAAGAAAAATGAAGATAGAGGCCTCATATGTCCTCATTTCAAATATATTACAAAGATACAATAATCAAAACTGTATGGTACTAGCCTAAAGACAGATACATAGACCAACAGAATGAAATAGAGGGTCTAGAAACAAACTCATGATCATAGACGGATGTGCCAAGGATACATACAATGAGGGAATGATAGTCTCTTTTCGACAATGGTGTTAAGTGAACTGGATTATCTACATGCAAGAGAAAGAAGCTGGACTCTAACTGTATATCCTATACACAAATTAAATCAGAATGGATTAAAGGTTTACAGGTAAGCCCTGAAACTATAAAATTCCTAAAAAGGGTTTTGGAAAGATTCATGGCATTGTATTTAGCAATGATTTCTTGGATATGACAGCTAAAGCACAACAGGCAACCAAAGCAAAAACAGACAAACAGGACTGAATCAAACTTAAAAACTATGCAGCAAAGGATATAACAGAGTGAAAAGCCAACTTAAATAATAATATTTGCAAACCACATATCAGATAAAAGGTTAATATCCATAATGTATTTAAAAAACTCCTACAACTCAACAGCAAAAATGTATAACCTGACTAAAAATTGGCAAAGAACTTGAATACACAGTCCTCCAAAGAAGATATATAAATGGTCACCAAGCACTGAAAAAGTGCTCAAGATCACTAATTATCAGGAAAGGGAAGCTAAAACTACAATATGATATCAACTCACACCTGCTAGGATTGCCATCATTATAAAAAATAATAACAACAGAATCTGGAGAAATGGTAACCCTTGTGCACTGTTGGTGGGAATGTAAAATGCTACAGCTGCTATGGGAAATAGTAGAGAGATTTCCCAAAAAAATAAATAAGAATTATATGAGCCAACAGTCTTATTTTAGAGTGTATATACAAAAGAGGTAAAAACAGCTCAAAGAGATATTTGCACACCCATGTTAACTGCAACATTATTCACAGAAGCCAAAAGATAGAAGAAGCAAGCTGAATGTCCATCAAAAGATGAATGAATAAAGAAAATGAGTGGGCAAGGATGTGGAGGAAAGGGAACCCTAGTGCACTGTTGGTGGGAATTCAGACTGGTGCAGCCACTGTGGAAAACAGTATGGAATTCCCTCAAAAAATTGAAAATGGAACTGCCTTTTGACCCCGTGATTCCATTTAGAAAACAAAATGAGGAATTTGTGAAGACTAGGGCAAAAAATATATAATTTTATGGAAAAAATTGAGAATTAGTGACTTTTATGAGTGTAGCTTATGCTCTCATTTGTAGAACATCAATATTTCATAAATTTTGATATGCCTCTGATCAAAAAAGGTATTTTTATTTAAAAATCTAGTTTATATAAAATTTTATTTCTTGAATAAGCAAGATATCCAAGATAATTCCAACTCTCTTAAGCAGTTAATCCTTCTGTCAAGAATGTTATCAAAAAACATAGAAAAGGGATGAATTCACCAAGCTTTTTTTCTGAAATTGACCACAAATGACAAATAAGCTACTTTAGTCATTATAACAATGGCACTAAAATCCACCAAAGCATAACCTAATTCTAAAGGTTCTCAACTAATAAAAACCTACCTTTTGCTAACTAACTTGTTATCCTAATATGAAAATTATGTTCTGCAAATTAAAAAAAAACTTCATCATCTGTTGGCTTCTGATGTTGCTTAGGAAATTACTCATCAGCCATTATTCATATAATGAATGGAATTCCATTGAGTTACTTTCCCCCCAGTGACATCTTGACACCTAAGGGAGCATGGGCGTACCCTGTCTAACTCATATTTACAGACAATTATACTCTTTCAAACAAGCCCATGCTTTCTAAAGAACAAGATAAAGAAGCTTACTCCCCATTTATTTACAAATTTGGTTTCTCTACACTTTAAACCAAAGTACACTTGTATATTTCAATGGTATTTTCTGGGAATCATTTCCTTTATTAAATTCCAAAGCTTTAATAAGTGAATAAATGAGGGCATAACATAATCAATAGCCATGGTTTCAATATTTTGTGAAATAAAAGGTAGTTCTATTCATTTCATCATGTCTTCTGGAAACCATTTTTGGAATAAGACCTCTTACTGAGATAGCACCTAACTGAGGAATGGCCTGGAGAGATGTGAACAGCACATTGTCACAATCTGCTAACAGGCTACTGAAGGAAATGCCAAATAATTGCATGTTAACATTTCAGTAATTTAGAGATTTAATGCATCCAATACAGAGGGTATTATTTTTCAATATTTATAACACAAAGAACATTAGGCTGATCTAAAGACAATTGCAGCAAAAAACTGCAAACCCCAATCCCAACTTAACGAAAAATTTCCTCTTAACTTACAGAAAAGCAATGTCATACTTTATTATCCAAAAGGCCACATACACCTTTAAAAAAACCTGTCTATTATAGTCTGATTGGATGAGTGACTTTTTGCAGATTCGCCATCCTCAAAAAGTAGAGTCTCTCCAGTACAGTAAACTCAAGGATTAGAGACACTTCCATTGCTGTATGACAGCAGCAGTATGTGTGTCCCAGCAATTACCTCAGGGGGAGTGTCCAATGCTCAAGCAGAATGACAGACTAGAAGGAAATTCAAAATTCAAGCACAGATGAAATGATGGCAAAGAAAGAATCACCATGGTGTTTAACGAACAATGCTGCAACTATTCATTACACCTCTTCTCCAGCTAATCATTAAGCTTTCAGCACTGTTTATGCAACAGAAAAGGAAATGTTGACTCAAGATTTCCATACACTTACTATTCACACAAAGAAAAAACTGTGAAGAGTATAATCTGCAATTACAGTACCTGCTGAAATGGGATCGCTGTCACTGAACCTGGTTATTAGTTGTAAGCGCTGTCAAATGCTTGACTACAACTTCAGAATCTAGAATCTGCCTGGCATGATCACTGGAGATAGAAATTTAAAAGCTTATAAAAGTAAAAATAAGTAAAATTGGTTAAATAATATCAATTCAAACAAAAGATTCCAAATACTATTTCTAAATCTCGAAGACCTAACTGTAGGAAAAGAAAATCACTCTTTTTATTTTATGATTCAGGGTTTCAAAAAGTCAAATTAGTCTGCCACTGTAGTGACATACACTTATCCATATTCACCATGCAATATCACTGAGTGATTCAATTCAGTATTTGTTGAATGAACAAAATAATGAGTATAATTGATGTATGCAGCCCCTTGGCAAATAGAGGCTACTCAGTAAAAATGCTCTGAGTGAATGAACCTAATAATTAGCTTACACTTTAATAACCTGCTGAGAATATATTCTAATCCTATATTAATGAGAACAACTTTTGCAAATTTACAACCTGAGAACTGTGAGGTAACTAAGTATTTGTGTACAGAGTACCTTGGAAATAATTACTAATTTGGCCCGATAGAAGGAGCTTAAATTATCAAAATAATCGAATCCTGTTTCTACCTACTATATCATTAATTAGTGAATATAATATCTCCTTAAGTTAAATTTTCTGATCTGTAAAATTAGGCATTAGTGTCTACTTTCAAGAGCTGCTGGTTAGGATTAAATGAGATTAAGTAAAATAATGGATCTGAAAACTTGTAGTAGGAAGCTTGGCATGGTCATGTAGCAGACTTTGTGCTAGTTTCCATCCATGCTGCTTAGAGGCTTAAATCCCTTTCATTATATTGTGTCACAATAAAAGATCAGAAAGACCAAGACCCAGTGGACAGTTACTTGAAGCAAACACCCACTAGTTTCAAAAACAACATTGAAAAATAACTGGAAGTAGATCAATGTGATCCATTTTGAGAAATGATTGCTTTCTTGCATTCTTTTTGCTTGAAGGTAAGTGAAGTACTGGTATTTCACTCATCTTAGCCCCTGGTTCCTGGGAGGGAGAATCTAAACTCTTGGAAGTTCCCAGGTGATGTGAGTGTTTTCATTAACAATGAGCCCCCTAGACCACACTGGAGCTTATAGTAATAAGATGACATGAGATGACGCAGGTTGTGTCTGGTCAACAGAAAAGTCACACACGTGATTACATACAGCCTGATCTCCAGGGAGAGAAGCGAGGCTGGAGATTGAGCTCATTCATGAGGTCAACGTTCGATCAATCATGCCTATGTAATGAAACAATATAAAACTCTGGACACCAAAACTTTTTGGTGCTTTCTGATAAGTGAACATACTGATGTGCCAAGAAGGAATCAGGTGACAAGCCCTGATTCCATAGTGAAAAGGCATGGAAGCTGTTTGGGACCCTCACAGACCTTGCTCTCTCTCTGTATCTTCACTTACCTATTTCTGAATTGTATCTTTTATAATAAAACTGTGATCACAGTATAGCACATTCCTGAGTTCTGGACTCATTCAAGTTCATTATCAAGCCTGGAAGTGGTTATAGGAACCCCTGGATGTGTAATCACTTGGTCTGGGGTGAAAGCCTTCTTTTTTTTTTTAATTTTAAGGAGAGGGGAAGGGAGGAAGAAAGAGGGAGAGAACCATCAATGTGTGGTTGCCTCTTGTGCACCCCCTAATGGGGACCTGGCCAACAACCCAGGTATGTGCCCTGACTGGGAATCCAACCGGCAACCCTTTGGTTCGCACTCAATCCACTGAGACACACCAGCCAGTGCTGGAGTGAAAGCAGTCTTGTTGGGAAATGAGGCCCTTTAACTCGTGGGTTCCTCAATAACTCCAGAGAGTGCCAGAACTGAACGGCAGCACATCATTTGGGGTCGAAACACAATACCTTCCTTAAACTGCACCCTGGGCAGGCCATCCATCCAGCACTAGGGAGTTCTATCTACAGCAGCACAACAGGCAATGATGATTTGGGCCACAGAGTGAGTTCATTCCAGGTAGATAACCAACATGGAACCACTCTGCAATGCCCCAAGACAACAGTAAGGCCCAGAGTTTTGGGCCTGCAGGGTGGTAGTAGGGATGCCCTGAGGTACTTGTGCTAACCTGAAAAAACTTGAAAATCTAACCTGGTTAATAAAGCTTCTTTTATAGACATTTAGTATATAGCTAAAAGTTCTACAGTATTCCTGGAAGAATCCCAGTAGTTTTCAGTCCTGATTACAGATTAGAATTGCTTGTCAGGCTTTTATAAATGAGCAATGTCAGATCAGTCTAACCACAATCTTTGGGGAATCATCTTAGGTGATTCTACCATGCATGGGGTTGAGGACCACTGGACAGAGCACAATGGGAATGAAAGAGCCTCTGGAGCCTGGGGTTCCACTGAGCTCCTGAACTTGGCTTTGCTCATTGGAATAGGCATTCTATGAAAATACATGGTGGGTCAATTTCTTCCTAAACTTGGGAAAGAAAAGCCTCATTAAGGAGCTGATGAATGACTTCACTATCCCATGGAAGGGAAAATTATCCCAATCACCCCACCTATTAAGAGAAGCTGGACTCTATCTACAGCAGGAGTGTCAAAATCATTTTAACCAGGGGCCACATCAGCCTCGAGGTTGCCTTCAAGGGACCGAAATAATTTTAGGACTGTATAAATGTAACCACTCCTTAACTTTAAGGAGTTGAAATTACATTTGGCCCTTTGAAGGTAACCACAAGGCTGATATGCACCACCACCCCACCCCCCGTGAAAATGAGTTTGACACCCCTGACCTAGAGCCTGGTGCCACCATATAAAATGTTTTTTTAGCATTTCTCAATGGAAATGGAATTTAATCCCAGCATTCCGTGGAAGCCACAAATCCAGTTCTCACTATTCTTTAACTGGATATACTCCAGCTTTCATGGATGTTTCTCAAAAGTATATGTTTTAATTCCTAGGCACACGATCAAGGTATGTTTTTGAGAGGAATACAACTTTTTTACATGTTAGTACTGCAGATTTTAAAAATGTTGAGTTCTTGAGCAAATGGGGAGTGAGACTATCTATACACTAAACTAAATATTTATTAGAATGTGAGCCATGATTGGCTAAATTTTTCCATGACTGTTACAATGTACTATACTGTGCTTGATAGAAATGTCACTTTTTAAAAGAAAGTAATGGAAATCTTAAGGGCTTCGGAAGCTTGGCCCATTTTCTTCACTTTCTTTAAATTTCAAATATAATAACACTTGTATAAATATTAAAAAATAAAAAACTATTGGTTACATTAAAAAATTCTCCCTGATTCCCCAAACTCATACTCCAGATGAAATCACTGCTCACCATTTACTAGAAATCCTCTTATATCTTTTCCCGAATATTAAGAACCACATATACACAAGAGAATTTTTTTAATTTTTTATGGTAGGTAAAAGTGAGTCTACTTTTTATAAAAATAGCATCATAGGTTAAAAATTGTTCTTTAACTTATTTATGTTGCTTAATAATAAATAATTGATATAATTCATTTCAGTACATATAGATATACTTTTCTGAAATTTTAAAATGCATAGGTCCATATTATGATTGCATCTGATGCCTAGTCAATCCTTCCCCTCTTCCTGGACATTTAGGATATTTATAAATTTTTGCTACTGCATGTAATGCCACAATGAAAATACATTTTTGCTGGGTAAATCCTTTGATGAGGAGTTTTCCAAAGGGTATGTGAAATATTAATTCCAAATTGCCTTCCAAAAAAAGGGATACCAGTTTACATCTGTCCTCAGTCCTCTAGACTGCTCAGAAAGAGATTAGTGCAATGCCGATTTACCACTTCTACAGGACTTTGCTCACTTTTCTTATCAAATTTTGGGGTAGAGTCAAAACAATGGAAGGGGAACAGTCATACTATTCTTGTATTCTGCATTCCTGGTTTTATCATTTGAGGATGACAGACACAATGCTTGAAAAGATGTTCTTTTGTGCTTTAAAACACAGTATTAAATTGTTTACCATGCATTTTTATATAGCTATTTCTTTCAAATAGTTTATTTTAGTATCTCTTAATTAAAACCAATATTGAGTTTTTTTAAGAACCTAATGTTGTCGCTCTTAACCCTTGCTTTGCATTGGAAGCATTTGGGAACTTACAGAACTACACACAATTACCTGGGGAGGGGGTAGGCAGGTGTGGACACTGAACACTTAAATCAGAATCCCTGGGTTCTGGCCATGTAGGTCAGTTGGTTACAGCATCATTCCGATAGGCCAAGATTGTGAGTTCTGTCCCAGCTCAGGGCACACACAAGAATCAACCAACGAAGCATAAATAAGTGGAACAACAAATTGATGTCTCTCTCTCTCCTTTCCTCTCTCTCTAAAATCATTTTTTAAATAATCAGAATCCCTGTGAGTGAGGAATGGCCCTGGAGATTTTGTGAAAATATCTCCAAGTGATGTTAATGTGCAGTCAGGGGTATGCTCTAGATTCAATTAAATGGTAGTAAAATGCATTGCTTTCTTTAAATATAACAAATTTGTTTTATAAAGTAGTTAAGTGAAAATGAATACATTTTGGCATATTTATGAGGTAAATATTTTAAAGAAACTTGAGTCTATTTAAAACCAAAGTGCAAAGATATATTGACTTAGAGAAAACTATGAGTCAGAATGTAAACACTAAATTATCATTATTTATAATAAATGAATATGACATTGATTATTTATTTTTAATAAAATAATGGCCCTATTAGCAAAAGCATCTCTTTACAGAAATTATCCCTGTAGATGTTTACTTTTCATAGTTGTGATTCATTAATTTGTTCCTTGCACAAATATTTATTGAATAACCCCTATATGCCTCCAACTGCTCTAGGGACTTCGGATACAGCAATAAACAAAGTTCAAATATGTGCCTTCATGGCAATTACACACACTATCCTTGAAAAGTAAAATTAATTAATTAATTAAACCTAACTAAATAAATGTCTGAAACCCAAAATACTGACAACAACAAATGGTGTTGAGTATGTGGAGCAACAGGAACTCTCATTTGCTGCTGGAGGGAATGCAAAATAGTACAACCGCTTTTGGAAGATAGCTCAGTAGTTTATTATAAAACTAAACATACTCCTACCATAATAAAACAATCATACTCCACAGTATTTACCCAAGTGAGTAAACTTACGTCCACACAAAAACCTGCATGTGAATGTTTATAGCAGCTGTATTCACAGTTGCCAAAAACTGGAAGCAATTAAGATGTCTGAAGAGATAAACTGCAATGCATTCAAATAATGGAATAATACTCAGTGTTAACAAGATATGAGCTAGCAAGCCATGAAAAGACATTGAAGAAACTTAAAAACAATTTGCTAAGTGACAGAAGCCAGCCTGGAAAGGCTATATATACAGCATGACTCCAATTCTATGACCATCTGGAAAAGGCAAAACTATAGAGACAATAAAAAGATCAGTGGCTGCCAGGGGTTGGAGAAGAGGGAGAGGGGTGGCTAATAGGTGCAGCAAAGGAGAATTTCAGGGAAATGAAATGATTCTGTGTGATATTGTAATGGCAGATACATGACATTATGTATTGGCTATAAGCCATGGAACTGAACAATACAAAGAGTGAACTCTAATGTAAACTATGGACTTCAGTTAATCAATACTGGTTCATCAATTATAGCAAATGTATCACATTAATAAAAGATCTGAAATCAGGGAAACTGAGGACAGGGGTGAAAGAAAAAAATTAAAGACTTTATTTATTTTTAGAAAGAGGGGAAGGAAGGGAGAAAGAGAGGGAGAGAAACATCAATGGATGGTTGCCTCTCATGCACCCCCTACTGGGGGACCTGGCCTGCAACCCAGGTATGTGTCCAGACTGGGAATGGAACCGGCAACCCTTTGGTTGACAGTCCAGCACTCAATCCACTGAGACACACAAGCCAGGGCAGAAAGTTTTATGTGAACTGTCTGTTCTTTCTGATCACTTTTTCTGCAAACTTAAAACTGCTCTAAAACATAGTCTATTAATTTAAATAAATAATAACTAACTGAATATATAGACAGGTAGTGATTTTTTTATATTCCTAAACTTACATTATTTTATTTCACATTAATTAATAACAACTCATATACTTCATTTGTAGCCTATAGTTAATAACCACTTTTAACAGGAATTTTTAGTCGGAATTCATCATCTTAGCAAGCATGTATTCATTTCAGAAGAACACTTGACCCAACTTTAAATTCCCGAAAGTGGAGATTTAGACTATGATCATTCTCCTTTACATGAAAAGGGAAAACCGCAGCAGACAGAATATTAAGAATTCAGTTCATGAACACAAGTGAGAAAAAGAGAGAAAGGATAAACTGGCATTCACTTTCTAAGTACTTTTTGGTCAGCTCTGGTGTGTGTGTTCTGGGTCTAGCCCAGAGTAAATAAATTATATACGATCATGTTCCTCTTATACTTGATGAAAAGAATTGCAAAAGATTCAAAAATCCTCCAGTAATTTATTTTTATCTCTGGATAAGAGTAAGAACAATGATTCAACCATCGATATTAATCTCTTTGGTTAGTTTTATTTGTTTGTCATTACATTACAATATTGTTGCCGCAAGCAGTGCTGTAAAATCCAAAGCACATTTAGAAACTTTGTGCACTTTATTTGATGAAGTCCTCACAATCCCTCTGCCAGATAAATATTTTTATCTCATTTATAGTTTCACTGAGATTCAGAGCCGTTAAATGCCTAGTAAGTAGCAAAGACAGGCTACCTCTGAAGATTAAACCCGAGGCTCCCATAAATTTAGGACTCCACACTCTCCGATACTCAGCCTTGCTCATAGCCAGCCTTGCTTGTTTGTTTATAAATAAATTTGACATTGATTTTAGGGGAAAGGGTTAATAAATAAGATTGTCACAACAAGATTTAGAAGCAAGCAAACAGTAAACCCAAAATAAGGTGAGCTATTTAATTTATATAAACACCTGTCATGTTATATAAATCTCTTAGATCTGCTAATATTAGCAGAATCCTTAAATAAAAAAACTATTTTACGTTATAAAAAGTTCTCAATTATGTAGGTCAATACTCTACAGCAATATATAAAACTAACCCAATATTCTCACCTTTATGGTATCATGATGACCCTTTCTTCTACAGATTTTTCATAAAATAGAAGAAAATTGCATTTACATTCCCATCTTACTGCTATTTATGCAATCTTACTGTACTGAATGTGGTCCTTCAGCAGATACCTGTCCCAAAGTCACTGTAATTTTGGCCTCTTCAACTTTCAGAAAGAGCTACACAAAAGAATCATCACCTCTCCCTGATGTTTAATCAGGGCTCAGCATGCTCAGGTCCTTTTATGAAAGCTCCCTGGCAGGAAATCAAAGCCCCTTTCTTCAAAACCAATAAAACATGAAACAGAGGGATCCATCTGTCAATCAAGACAGATTTCTCTTTAAAATATCCTCCAAGAATAAAAAGCTTTCACACTAATTAATATCTACTAAAGCTCCTACTAGTTTAAAGGCTTGAGCAAAGTCAAAAATTATCCAGTTAATTCAAATCCAGAAGGTACTTTTGCATCACTCATCTGGACTGACAAGAGAAAGTACTTCCCTAAAAAAGACTAGGATAAGTAATTCCAATTGCACTTCATACTTGCAGGCACAACTTCAGTATGTCAGCCCTTACAAATTTCCATGGAAGATGACATTCTAATCAATTATTTAGAATCCGATCTAATTCCATAACATATATGGCTTACCCACATAACACCATGCACTATGGGGTACTCTGGAAACACACAAATGCTTAATTCATTCTCTTGGTTTTGAATAGTGTACAGTGAATTGGAATTCTGTTTCCTGAACAGTTTTGCCACATCCTATTTTCTTTCATACATACTAAATGTGGTCACACTAGACCAGAGGTACCTATATCCTGTGCCTAAATTCCCTCCATATCATGCCTTACAAATGGTTTTCCAGTTCATGCTGCATACTTCCCAAGATAGGCCACCGTATCTTTAGACAGCTCTTTACTTTTGTAGTTGACAACATAATTGGAAATAACAAGTACATGCAATTTATTTAGGAAGCTCTTTGTGTGTAGGGTAATGAGGAAGAAACCTTAGAGTAGTCAAATGATATTTTTCTATGAAACAAATACATTAGAATAAAGCTTAACAATCTAAAATCAATTTGGTTTTTTTTAAAAAAAATTTCTTCTTTAAGCCCTAATTTTCCCTATCACCTATAAATACATAGTATGCAAATATCACATGTACCCTCCTCCCTCACCCCCAACATGCATAGAAGAACTATAATATAGTAACTATTAAACATATAATCCATTCAATTAAAGAACTTTACATATTGTTATGAATTCTTGCCTTCAATAACAGACCTTCTTTCATCCAAATAATACCAACAAACCAAGAGGCAAATGAGCAAACTAAAAAAAAGGCCCAAACCTTTGCTAAAATATTAGCTTTGAATTATTCTCAGAAACCTAAAACTAGCACCATGATGGAAAATCAGCATTCCCTAATGCACATAAGGATGGCCATCTGGACCAAACTGCTTGGACTGGGCCATTACTGGGTTCCTTCTACCCAAATATGTTCACTGGTGTAGCTCACACTCACAAGAAATCTGAACTCTACATACACGGGTGATATAGTCAGAGGTATAACTTAGATGATTTTAAAGAGTCAAACTTCTAATCTAATTACAAGAAATAAAACAAAAATGGACTGTTAGACCTGGAAAATATGATGAAAAAACACATGTAAGAATATTAAAATCTCATGCTATGGTTCCCTAATAAAATATAAATTACCAAACAACTAGAGGCATCAGAACACCTGAATAAGCCAGTAACCATTAAAAATATTTTTCAGGCTATTTAATAATTTTTAGATATCTTTTTATTATGGAATAAGTCAAATTTGTAAAAACTGAAACTGAAAATGTTTTCAAGAACACTGGAAGAATAAAATTTCACAAGAAATTACTGTCACAAAATACTTTAAAAGTATGGATTAGAATATTTCTTAAACCTGGGTTCCCAGGTGCTCAGTGGTTTGAAGGAACAGAACTGGAGGGAGGTGAGGTGAGAAACAGCAAAGCTTTAGGAATGAATGCAGGGCATTCTTCTGAAATTCAATCAACTGGAGTGAGTCTCCCTTCCCATTTTCTTTCTTGGTTGCAGGGTGCCAGGGCTGAGGAGACGTGACAAAATTTCCAGTCTGGCCAAGCAGTGGTAGGTGATGCAGTTGATAAGTAAGATCTCAGCTCTCTTACAACTCTCTTCTTTCCCAGGATACTCTACACAACTCGACAGAAGCCAAGACAAAGCTGCCTTTCTGATAGTGGCGTCCTTTATACCTCAGGTCCTTTATTAATTTATTTGACCATCATCTGGAGCTTGATTTTCATTCTACCTTGAAACATGTCTTATACTGTTATTTTTATTGATATTTCATTGTTCACACATTAGCGTCTTTGCCTGGTGTGGCCAGCAGCAGTGGTAAAAGAAATGCAAATCAAGAAGGAAATCTTTAAAGAAAGCCCTGTCGGGAGTGGAATACAGTTAGTTCACTGCATGTCGCCATGGACTGCTACATGCACCCCTGGCTGCTGCTGTATTCTCCCAACTCTGCTCCTCAGACCAAATTCTCTGGTGGCATCTCTGTGCTTTCATGTGAGTCACATTTTGCCTAGCTTCTAAGTCTTTTAGTTGTCTTGGTTCTCGTACCCTAAATTCTTCCCAATTTTCAACATCAGCTTCCAATTTCAACATTAGGGATTGGGGGTGTTGATCATCTGCCAAATCCATGTTGGCAATGAAACTGCATAAGAATTCCACCCCATCTTTAATACAACACACACTCCCACGCAATCTTATTCTCCCCAACTACAGTGAGGTTGTTAGAAGTGGCAAGTCATATTTGATGATGGTGATGACGATAATGAAAATAAAACCCAGCCAATATTACTTATGAATTCCTAATATGTGCTATGTGACCCACATGTCAATGCAAGCTCTTATGAGCCTTCTCAAATTAAGTGTTACCACTCTGTCTTCACAGATTAAGTAAACTCAGAAGTTTAAGAGACACATCCAGTATCAACACCTGGTTTTGAGACAAATGCCCATCTGAGTTTCAAAGCTCCTACATTCTTACATCCTCTCCTGACCCAACACTTTTTCTAGCCTTGCGACCCACTTCATAGTTTAGCAAATGCCCTAATCCCTTACATATTAAGTTCTAAGCCAACCATCTGCCATACACACTCTGAGCTGAACCTAAAAGGGATTCAATAAATAGCTATTGAATGAAGAATGAATTATTTCTTACATTTACTGCCCCCCAAAAACTGGAAATGGGAGGCCTATACTATAATTGAATCAAAACAGCATTTTTATGATGTACTTACAGTTAATGGGATGAAATAAATAAAAAGGCATTGGATTGTTAAGTACCAGATGCATTCCACAACTTGTTTGACAGGAAAAGGCAGACTCCATTCACTGCTGTTGGTCAGTTAGATGCCATGGGAGAAATACAGAAGTATGAACAAAGTCAAGGAAAGCATTTGCAGCAGACAAAATACAAGGAAAAATTAATGGTACTTGATCAGTCAAATGAAAGAATACAACTCTCTATTCAGCAAGTCCTTATTTGCCTAAAGCCCCTTCCTTTGACTGAATTTAAAATAATTTTCCAATGATATCAATGAAAAGAAATGCATGCCACAAATGGTGTATCTTTATGCTTCATTACTTCTAGCTGCTGAAACAGAGCATATGAAATATCATTTACAAACAAAACATCCAGAAAACATGTTAACAGAAAAAATAGTTTTGCATTACCTTTATAAATAATGAAAAGTGATTAAATGCCTTATCTGACAACCCCAAAATGCTGTCACAAATTTTTATGTGTGTTTTATTCTGTTCATGTACTATTTAAAAAAGAGCACTATCACAACCAATCTCACTTCTGAATCAGAGGACTGACATTCTTTAAATCAATTCACTGGGAAACTAGTTGTTGACATATAAAGAAACATTCAAAATACAACAAATGCATGGGTAACTTAAATCCTTTCTAGAAGAAGATAAAGTAAAATTAGATAGATGACAGATAGCCAGAGTATGAATGAATGAATGAATGAATGAATGAATGAATCTTTAACAGGAGTAACTCCCCCTGGAAATGGGGAGGGATGGAGAAGCTCAAAGACACCCCAGCAACCAGTATCACATGCCTATGACATGGGGGGGAGGGAAAGAGGTGCTCAAGGCTAGCACTAAAAACTAGGAAAGTGATTGGATGGGAGAGACATACCCCCTCATCTGCTTCCACTGTGCTGGAAGGAGGGAGCCTTTAAAAGGAGAGCAGGTAGAACACTGCTCTCTTGGATTCTCCCGTCCTTCCTGACTGATGGGGGCCAGAATTCCTGGACCCCAGACCTTGGAAACTGGGTGGCCTGGGAAATTTCTGGGGCTCTCCCTGAGCCCCCAAGGGAGGGCCCAAAGCACAGTGAGCTCTGGTAAGAGGGGAGGGATGGGGAGGAGGCTCAGGCCAGCAGGCTCGGGGAGGTTTAGGCTGGGGGACTCAGGGCAGCATGGATCTGCAAGCCACGCATCCCTCCCTGTGCACTTCAAGCCTGACCTGGAGCACTGCAGGTACTGGGAGCCAGACCAGTAATAAGGGGGCAGCAGGGTAGGCAGAGGCATTTGGGTCAGCAGGTTGCAGGGGGCAGGTCTCCAGGAGGTAGCATACCTGGGCAGCAAGCCCTGCACCCCTCCCCTATGTGAAGCCACAGGAAACCACTGTAACAGCCACCTGCCAGCATTCTGCTCACTCTCCCAGCGCTGGGGGCATCAAGAAATCTGTGTATATCTACAAGTAAATAAAAAGTCCATTTTCTTTCCCACCAGACTCTGTCTCCAAAGTTATTGCTTATGGGAGGCAGGTGGTGGGACCCCACTAGTTCAGTTACAGTAGTGGCATCCAATGTGGGGCCCTAGCCTCTTGTGGCAGGTTGACCCCCACAAGGAGTGGGACTATGGTGCATCCCAGTAGCTGGGAATTGCTCTGCACACCCACTAGAGTTATCAGCCACTTAAATACGCCTGGCATGTGGAAAGGAAATGGGTCTGGGAGGGGAATAGACTCTGGGAAGGAGGGAAGATCACCTGAGTTTTAGGGCTGTAAACCAGAGTCTGGGTGAGAACTAGCTGTTTGGGGGAAGCCCATTGCTTGGGTTCATTGATTGTGATATTGGCTGACAGAAAAACTTGCCTGTGCGTATTTGTTAAAATAATTGAGTCATGGATGCCAGTTTTCTCTGTATATTCCCAGGCTGTCTGGCTTCTTTAGGTCATGGGTTGGGCCTGTTGTGTATCTTAGCCAGCAGGGGACGATCTGTGTTGGTTCCTGAAGAGAGCCCACTGGATAGAATTTTAGCAGACTAGGGTACATATAGCCATTATCCAATGTCTAAGGAAGTAATGATTTATTACTGTAATATTGTGTGGCCTATATATATGTTTTGAATTGTGGGAAAAGTTGGCCCATGGGTGGTGAAATCTGTTATGTCAAGGCATTTATGTCATTGCATAATAGGATTTCACCAGGGACAGAGGTCCACTTAATGCTGCAGAGAAGACAAGGGGCCTTGAAACCTCTTCCTGATAGTACACAGGAAGCAAAGAAGAACAAGGAAATGGGCCTCATTAATGTCCTGAACTCAAGGGACACAAGGCTCATAGCAGGATAGAGCCCAAAGAGGCAATGGCCCCACTCCTATATGACAAAGGATGGTTCTCCCCCTCGAAGACTGCCAGGGCACCCAATTTGGCCAGGGGAGCCTCCCTATCTGGAGCAAGGCAGTTTCCTTTGAGGTAATATCCCATTGGTGGAGTAAATCAGGAAGGATAGCCTGTTGGCTACTACTATTGGGCTTATACTCTGTTCTCCACTTCAGACTTACTGAATTGGAAGAATTCCAACCCCTCATATAAGGGTGATCCTCAGAGAATGGAAGATTTTATTATCTCCATTTTTGCCACTCATCATCCAACATGGGCAGATGTACAGGCTCTCCTCAATATCTTAACAGTGGATGAGAGGCAGCTGGTTATAAACAAGGCTAATGAAGAGGCCCAATGTCTCCACCAAGAGAATCTCAATGGGACCCCCAACCAAGTTGTGGCAATTCCCTTGAAAGAACCTGACTGGAACCCGAATGCTAGGAGCCTAGCCTTCCTGGAACATTACAGAAAGTGCATACTAAAAGGGCTTAAGAAAGGGGTGCTGAGGCAAAAGAGCCTGAATATGATACAGGCCCTTCAGTGCAACTCAAATGAGGACCCTTCTGCATTTTTAAAGAGGATCTATCAAGCCTATAGAAAGCACACTGATGCTGATCCACAGGTATCAGAGAATGTACAGATGGTGAACATGACTTTCATTGGGCAAAGTGCCCTGGATATCAGAAAGGAACTCCAGACTTTAGATGGAGCATTGGGAATGAATTCCTCTCAGCTGGTAGACATAGCCTTTAAAGCCTACAGTGCCCATAAACAAGGAACAGTGTTCTTAGAAACAGAGCAGTGAAGCCAGAATAGGCAGGACCCTAAATAGAAAAAGAGAGGTCCACTAGGCACCAATCAATGTGCCTATTGCTAGGAGGAGGGTCAGTGTAGAAAGGAGTGCCCGAAGTTCAAAAGGAAAAGTAGGGATGGAAACTCTCACTGGTAAATGATAAAAAGGCAAGGGGAGTCTCATGACAAATGAGGATGCCCAGGGGCTCCCCTAGACATCTCCCCATCTATTATTAGTTCCCCACAGAAGTTCCAGGTACAGCTGATGGTGGGGAACAAGCCAACTGATTTTCTTGTAGATTTGAGAACTACATAGTCAGTGCTGAATACAAGAGTAACCAAGGGAATTCAGATATAGTAACAGTTAGTGGAGTGACTGGACAATTACAAAAACAGGTGTTCCTTCAAACCCTAGAATGCCAGCTTGGGGATCAAAAGATCATCTATAGTTTTCTCTACATGCCAGACTCCTGGGCCAAGATTTACTTTGCAAATTGCATGTCCAAATAACTTTTTCTCCTGAAAAGCAGCAACTATGCGTAGAGTTCCCACTGGAACAAGCTCCAGCTCCAGGCATTCCTGACTCACCTAGAAGGCCCCAGTGGTGAATTCATCCCACCTAAAATCTATGGACAGGTTGATCAAACTGTTTGGGGCTAATGAATCCCCAGGTAAAGTGGTTAACATCCCCATAAAAGTTGACCTAAAAGAGGGGGCATGGATCTCAGGAAAGAAACAGTATCCCCTCAGGAAGGAAGCTGTAGAGGGGGTTTGGCAGTATTGCAAAACTTCTTAAAATTGGGACTAATTCAGTCATCCTAGTCTCCTTATGACACTCCCATTTTGCCAGTCAAAAAGTCTCACTCAGAGGAGTAACAATTTGTACAGGATCTTAAGCCATAAACGACATTGTTTATCCAGGCCATTCATCCTATGGTGCCCAACCGCTATACTCTGTTGACCATGGTGCCTGGGGATAGTAAATGGTAAGTGGTTTTCAGTCTTAGACTTGAAGGATGCCTTTTTCTGCATCCCAGCAGATGAAGAGGCTCAACTATTGTTCACCTTTGAATGGCAGGACCTAGAAACAAAAGCCATACTCCAATACTGTTGGACTCTGCTGTCACAAGGATTTAAGAACTCCTCAACTATATTTGGTGAAGTATTAGCCAAGGACTTAAGGGATATTCGATTGAAATCAGGAGTTCTTCTGTAATATGTAGATGACATATTGATAACTAGCAGTATATATAAGAACTGTTTGCTCAACACGGTCACAGTCCTAAATCATTTGGCAAAAAGGGGATATAAGGTATCACTTCACAAGGCCCAGATTTGCAAACAGGAGGTGGCATACCTGGGATTTCAACTGAAACAGGGCACTAGGAGTTTGATGGAGAAGAGAAAACAAGCCATTGCTACACTAAAAATCCCAGAAATCCAAAGGCAGCTTGGTGGGTTCTTAGGGATTACAAGGTTCTGCCAAATTTGGATGCCAGACTTTGGACGTATAACAAAACCACTGTACAATTTCTTGAAAGGACTGGACTCTGAACCTTTTGAATTGACAAGGGATTGTCAGGTAACATTTGGTATCTTTCAGGAAAAGCTGGTTTTGGCTCCTGCACTAGCATTGCCCAATTTACAGAAGCCTTTCAAATTGTATGTTCATGAAAGACAAGGGATTAGACTGAGTTTCCTAACCCAGACTCTGGGAAACATCCCCAGATTAATAGCCTATTTCTCAAAGAAATTGGATCACACGACAAAGGGATAGCCATCACATCTTTGAGCAATGGAAGCTACCTGTGACATCTTACAGGAAGCTGAGAACTTCACTTAGGGAGAGCCTACTACAGTATTGGTACCACACCAGATCCTAACTCTATTGGAACAGAAAGGAGGGGATTGGCTTACAGCAGGGCCCATGGGGCCCTTACAGCAGGCCATTCTGCTGGACAACACAAATATTACTTTGCAGACTACCACCACTTAGAATCCAGCCACTCTACTCACATACATGGAAGAAGACTCAGCCCTCCAAAATGACTGCTTGAAAATTATTGACGAAGTTTATTCTAGCAGGCCAGATCTACTGAACCAGCCACTGGGGACTGGGAATTGTGCACAGACAGGAGCAGCTTTATAGGGAACTGTTCCACGCATGGGAAATGTAGCCTAGCTCCCACTTGGAAAAGCCAGTGCGTGCGAGGTTCGGCAGGCAGGACCCACGCCCATGGACAGGTTCTCCTGTGTGGAATCAAGCCTGCATTGTACCTAGGCTACTATGAGACTTGCTTTTGCTAAAACTCCCTCACCCTGGATTGAGGCAGCAAATGTTTATTCAGTATCTTTAACTTCCTAAAGTCTGTGCTAAACCACCCAAGTATGGAGGGTAACCAGTTCAACCACTTTTCCCCTTGAACTGTAACATTCTTCTCTTTGAAGTAATTAGCAGCATTCTGTCCTTGGTTGTCTGTAAAAGGTAATCACCTACAGTGAACCTGTGCATAGTAAATGAGGACCATCCTCGATGTAATGTGCCCAGAAAAGCAATAAAAGTCTGTCCAGGCAGGGGCTGGCTCTCTCTTGGGCTCTCTCTGGCCCTCTCACCCTCTCTCACTTAAGAGAGTGGCCATGCCACCCCTTTTTCTCCACAGGATTTCTGTAGCCCGTGTGTATTTGTCTATTGCTGCCACAACACAGGATCCTGCTGGCCAGGATCCGCACCACAGCTACATGGACAGTGGACAACAATAAGTCAGGTATGCAGCAGTCACTGTAGACAAGGTAGTAGAAGCCCAAGACCTTGTGCTGGGAACCTCAGCACAGAAGGCTGAACTGATAGCCCTCATAAGGGCCTTAGTACTGTCCCAGGGAAAGAAGGCTAACATCTACACAGACTCCAAGTATGCCACCATGGTAGTCCATACCCATGAAGCAATATGGAAGGAGGGAGGACTGTTAACCTTGGGCGACATGGATTAAACATGCTGAGGAGATTTTACAATTGCTAGAGGCAGTGAATCTACTGGACAAGGTTGCCATAATGCACTGCTCAGGACACCAAAGGGACTATTCCCAAATGAGCCAGGGAAACCAAACCGCTGATAAGGCGGCAAAACAAGCTGCTGGAGGGCTACCTCACTTAGGAGTTTTGATCCCCTGCTTGGACTTGTCAAAATTTAAAACTCATTACACAGAATGAAATGAGAAACAGGCCCATGAATGGAGATTCACTAACACTGATCCCAATTCCATCTGGAAAATCAATACCCATAGAATGATCTTACTTCCCAAGGCTCTCCCATCTCAAATACCTACATGAAAAGACCCAGTATGGAAGGGATGCTTTCATGGACCTAATTATGCCACGTATGAAGGGCCCCCATTTGCAAAGGACTGTTCACAGGATTACCCAAGCCTGTCAGGTATGTGCCAAAAACAATCCTAATACAGAGCACACCCCAGCAAAAAAAGGGAGTACAATATAAAGGGTTATATCCATTTCAGGACTGGCAAGTAGACTTTATGCAAATGCCTAAAACCAGAGAAAATTGCAAATTTTTATTAGATTTTGTGGACACTTTTTCTGGATAGGTAAAGGCACACTCCAGTAGAACTAAAAAATATATAACTGAGGTGGCAAAACTTCTACTAAAAGAAGTAATTCCTAGGTTTGTATTTCCTCACAGCATTCAGAGTGACAATGGACCATCGTTCACTTCAGAGATCTCCAAGAAGGTTGGACAGGCATTGCAAATAAGATGAGAAACTACATGCATCTTAGCGACTTCAATCTACAGGAAAAACTGAGAAAATTAATCACACAATAAAGAAGACTCTGGCAAAAATATGCCAGGAAACACATTTGCAATGGGACCAGGCACTTCCTATTGATTTGCTCTGGATTAGGGTAGCACATAGAAGTGGACTTACATCAAGCCCTTTTTTTAAAAAAAAATTATTTTTAGACAGAGAGGAAGGGATGGAGAAAGAGAGGGAGAGAAACATCAGTATGTGGTTGGCTCTCCTGTGCCCCCAACTGGGGACCTGGCCCACAACACAGATATGTGTCCTGACTGGGAATCAAACTGGTGACCCTTTGGTTCACAGGCTGGCACTTAGTCCACCAGCCACGGCTTAAGCCCTTTTGAAATAGTTTATAGGAGACCCTTCAAAATCTCGGTTATGGGAGTACCACCACTAGATTTGGAGCATGAGTGGCAAATTAAGCAACAGGTACAACATTTAGGGCAAACACAAATCGTTCTGCACAAGTTTGCTCATTGCAGGTCTGCCTAACCATCTGATAAGCTCTTACACCCATTCCAACTGTGGGACTGAGTCTTTTTAAAGACTTGAAGACTCAAGGACTTGAATAGCAGTTAGCCGAGCAAGGAACTGGTTGGTCCCTATGATGTCCTACTGATAACACATTCTTCTCTAAATCTTGCAGGAATTAAGCCTTGGATCCAGCACACACAAATAAAATGGGTACCACCTGAGGAGAATCCAAACCCTGCTGCTGTGGTTGATGCTGAAAAGGAAAGTGGGACCTGCACTCTGGAAGGAGACTTGAAATTTCTCTTTTAAAAGAAGAGAGTGGGCCCAAATGAAAAGTGACAGTGTTCCTTTACTTTATTTATGTGTTTACAAATTTATGGATTTTTAGCTGTCAGATACTGCGTTTGAGTGTGGTCTGTTCCATCATTAAAAAAGACAGGATTGAAAGTGAGTTATGTTTTTTCCTGAGAGAGTAAGATGGTCTATCAAGGTAGCAAAGCTTTGTAGAAACTTGTAAGGCATATAGAAAGCTAAAAAGTGGGGGGTGGAGGGTTGTGAAGGGTGTATAAGCCATAGAAGGGTCTAAGTGTGTGGATTTTTTTTTTTTTTTTTAAGGAAAAAACCTCAGTGCTTGGACTCAGTTATCCTATACTTTAGGTTTTGCTTTGTTTCTTGCTTTCTGATCTTTTGGGGACTTAGGGAACTTAACTGTTTTGTTTACACTGGGAATCCTCTGTCTCTGCTGTCTGGGGCTTTGTGCCATTTGGACCCCATAAAGGTCATCTGTGGTACCAGTTGGCATGAGAATATGTCTCTGCCATTTAGAGCTCTGTGCATTTGGACCTAAGAAAAGTCATGTGGCGCTAGTTAGAGCCAGCTGGAATGAGAGAGAATGTCTCTCCCATGAGCCTGGTTGGTGAGAGGTCATATCTCTGCCAGAAGATGAGTGGATGCACTGTTAAGCGAGAGAATGCCTGTACCATTGGAGCTTCATGCTACTGGTTCTGAGTAGAATCTGGCTGAGAGGAGAACATATCTCTGCTGTTTGGGGTTTTGTGCCATTTTGGACCTAGGAAAGGTCATCCAATGCTGGTTAGAACCAGCCGAGGTGACAGAATGTCTCTACCACTGGGGCTTTGTGCCATTCAGGACCTGAGAAAGGTTGTCTGTGTGACCGGTTAGTTTGACCGGTTTGTGAGAGACAAGATTCTAAGGCTAGTTTTAATCCCCTTTTATTATTTTTTGGAACTATGGTGTTTGCTTTCGATATTTCTTGTTTTGATTCTGCTTTGAAAAGAAATTGAGGTTCTTAAGGGTTAAAACTTCACATTAGGTTAGGAAGTAATGACGGATATAACACAATTTTGGTGGATATTGCAAGGACAAGGATTTCCCTTTTTGTATTTTTCTCCTTGATCCCTCTAGAATTTGACATTCTTGATGAGTAAGTAATGATATAAAGTTTCCTTTGCATAAAACCAATAAAACCAGTTTCAAATTATGGTTTTAATAATCAAGACTGTGATTGGAATCACAGGAGGCATGCCTGGGATCCACTTGTTATCAGAAAGCCTTGAGGAACTAAGATTGAATTTGGAAGCTAACAAAACCCCTGGAGAAATGGTCTGGTGCCTTGTTTGGTCATGTGGTTCATGTCAGTCTTTCAAGGGAAGGAATGAAGGTTGCTTTCCTGAAAGATGGCAAGGAGGAACCTGAAGACACAATGGGAACCTCAAGGACTTGAGGGATACAGTACTGCAGACAAAGCTGTATGGTAGTTGTGGGGCTTGGCTTTCTATGCCCTGAAGGGCTCACTAAAGGTCAGTCTGAAGGGTTACTTGTGGAAGTTCCAGCAAAGTAGACTTAAAAAAGTCTATGTATTCAGGGGTGCTCTTGTTGTTTTTATGCAAAGGATGAGGCAAAATTGAAAACTGGCAGTCTTTTTGAGGCAAACGAGGGTGATCTAGAGGAAGGAATCAGGTTTTAAGGAAAATCACAACACTCATTTGTGATCATTGGACTCTAGTGCACCTGTCTTCCAAGTTTGTTTTCACTTGAGTTGAGCTGGTATAACCTCATGAGATCAAATTGTCAATGCTTAATATCATTCCAGCAAAGGCCTTGCAACTGAATGTCTTCTCAAAAGACAGTCCTGTGGACTCAGAAATGGTATAGGCCCCACTTGAGAAGCCTACCTGCATTGCTGCCTTCTGGGACTCAATGGTTTGGCTGAACTAAATGGCTGAATTGGTAAAGTGTGGGGTGGCCTATCAGCTTTGCTTTGAAACTACTTCCTTGTCTACCTTAATATTTTGGACAGAACGGGTCCAGAAGTGTTAAATGGGGTAATTTCAGGATATTTCCCTAAGCCTAATTTGAGTACAGCAGGCAATTAGGCTTCACACAGGTGTGACATGCCTTGCACACCTTCCTATAAGGAAGCCATTTTCTCCCCTTAATCAGGACTACTGTAGAATTACTCCCTACTTTTCTCATTTAATTATTATGGTTCAGCTTGTGCCTTCTAACCCTCTTGCCAAATTTGTCACCTCCATTATACAACAAGGATGCCAACTTATCCCGTAATGCCATCCTTTGGCATTGTGCACTCCACTTTCCAGGGACAACCATTTGCAAGATCCTTAGCCCTCACCTGAAGGCTCCCCTCCACTTCAGACCTCCATTGTCAGGGACCTCTGGACCAAGGGATAGGTAGGACTATGCTCCTTGGTCAGCAAGAAGTAGTTAGAGAAGAATGAGTCTTTGCCCTTCTGCCCTGACAAGATTACAAGTGTCCAGAGTGTTAAAGGGGGTAATTGTAACAGGGGGAATTCCTCCCAGAAATGGGGAGGGGTGGAGAAGTGCAGAAGATGTTGCATTCTTATGTCACCCTGGCAACTGGGATAACATGTGTTTGACACAGAAAAAAAAAAAAAAAAGGTGTGCAAGGCTGGCACCAAAAATTTGGAAGGTAATTGAATGGGAGGGACATACCCTCCCATTTGCTTTCACTGTATGGGGGGTTTGGGGGGAGTCTTTAAAAGGAGAGAAGGTAGGAACACTGCTCTCTTGGAGTTCCTTCCCTACCAACCCCCTTCCCTACCAATGGGGACTGGAGTTCCTGGGCCCCAAACATTGGAGACTGGGTGGTCTGGGAATATTTCTGGGGCTCCTTCCTGAGTGCTTCAGGGCAGGCCTGGAGCACAGCAAGCTCCAGTAAGATGGGAGAGAAGGAAGCTCAGGCCAGTGAACTCAGGGAGGCTTGGGAGGGAAGATTCAGGGCAGCGTTAGCCAGTAATCCTTGCGCCCCTCCCCGAGGCGGGAAGGCACAATGGCTGCCGACCACCTGTGGCCTACACCTCTGGCTTTGGCTGGCAATCACCACATTCTGCCCTGAGCACTTCTGGTATGATCCAGAGCATGATAGGTACTGGAAGCAAGGCTGGTATGAAGTGGGTAGCAGGGGAGGGAGATGAGATTTGGGCCAGGAGGTCCCAGGTGGTGGCATAGCCGGGTAACAAGCCCTGTGCCCCTCCCCCACATGAAGCCATGGGAAGCCATGGGAAGCTACAGCATCCACCCACCCTCATCAGCCTGCTCACTCCTCCAGTGGCTGGGGCAGAGAGTGGGCATCAAGAAATCTGTGTATACCTGTAATTTAAAAAAATTCATATTCCTTTCCACTGAACTCTATCTCCAGAGTTATTGTCAAAGGGTGGCAGGCAGTGGGACCCCACTAGTTCATTTACAAATCAATCAATCAATCAATCCACTTTCAGAGGCTAGGGTGGGTGGGCAACACTTTCGCACATCCACTTTGTAAACATTCCAAATAATGTCTAAAGTAATCCATTGTTCATTTGAGCATGATAGAACTCCTTCTTTCCACTCAGGCCACAGCTCCACGTCATTTCCTGATCTCCTTCAAGATCAACCAAGGTCTTCCACCAGGCTAAACATCATCATTGTATAACTTTTCCCTAACCATGTGAAAAAAGTTCACAGTGACTATGTCCCCTGAAAACTAACAGTTATGGAAACTGATTTTCCTGCTGAAAGATCACAGTGATTTCTGCAGTGTCCAAAGCTCTTAGTCTTATCTCTGACAAGGTACAACTTAGAGCGGTGAGTGGAAAAGATGTTTTCTAAAATGTGTAAAGCTACTGCTGTGAAATCAAAAAGAAAAACTGCCTAGCCCAGACCTGTGTGGCTCAGTTGGATGGGCATTGTTCCACAAAGCAAAAGGTTACTGGTTCCATTCCTGGTCAGGGCACATGCCTGGGTGTGGGTTTGGTCCCTGGTCAGGATGCATACAAGAGGCAACTGATCGATGTTTCTCACATTGATGTTCCTTTCCCTCTCTTTAGCCTCCCTTTCCCTCTAAAAGAAAATAAAATTAAAAAAGAAAACAACTGTCTGCATCTGGTAGATAATAAACCACTGAATGTGTAATAGGAATATTTAATGCTTCCAGTACATGACTATTTGAGTACTAAAGAAACAGCCCTTCCCTCACAAGAGTTGTTGCATGTTATCATCATAATCAAAGAATTTTACCCCAAATCTTCTCTGAAGGTAATTTATAGAAAAGTTCTCTTATTTTTTGAAGGATGCAAGCATGTTTTCATTATTCACTTGTTAATTTCATCTTTCATATATCTGTACATCCAGCCATTTAGCTCCTCCATTTGACACATATTTGAGCAGCTATTTTATAGGAGACACATGTAGTAGCTGGACAAGAAAGACGGATAAAACACATGCAACTGTAACTACAATCAAAGAAGGTTATTATGCATCATGAGATTTTAAATTGTTTGGGGAGATCAGAGGAAGGAGACATGAATTCCAAATAAAGTGTTTGAAGTAGGGCTCTTGATATAAAGAGGCATGTGAATTTGTTCTTGAATAAGTTGATCTAAGTGAATTTAATAATTCCATTTCAATCTTACCTGGCTAAAATTAAACAACACATAACCAATCTCCATTTATCCAGATACACATTTATAACCTGTGACTAGTTAGTTAGTTATGCTTTGAGCCATGGTACTGCCTAATCTGGAAAACAATGTAGTCCAGAAAAATATGATTTAGGGCTGGACAGAAATGGGCCAAAGTCTTGGTTTCTCCATTTAATGTCCATATGATCCTTGGCCCATTTCTTAACATTTCTGTACTTTGATTTCCTCATTCATTAAAGGGATATAATAATAGTGATATTTTGTGTAAAAATTAAGTTTTAAAAGTATATAAAACCCTTAGAACATTGACTAACATAAGTAAAAACTTGTAAAGACAATATTATTTTTATGCATTACTAGTCAGCCTTCCTCATGTAACTCAGAAGATGCTCAACAAAGTTTCAGCTCAATCCAAACTGATACCTGTAAATGGCAATTCCTGCCCCTGCACTAGAGTTAGGCTTCAGTCCACGTTATAATTTTTGTGTCTGACATCTAAAGAGTATATACTAGACCTCTTTAAAGGAAGTCCCATCATTTCATCATTCTACCTTGATTTCACCTGCTTTTGGAAAATAACTAATGCTTTGTGATGCTACCCACAGCCTTCCCAAAGCCAGAGTCTCATATTTCACATAGCCTATGGTTTTAACTAGGATGATGTCAACCTACCCTTCAAAGTTTTGAAAACTCATGTCCAGCTGATTCAGTATGATTCAATGAACAGATATACATATACTTCATTTTGTTTATACTATTATCGTTTTTATAATTTGATTCATTAACTGAAATTTAAGTCCTGTACTCACATAACCAAAACATAGTAAATTATACAAATACTAGATGACTGAAAATTATTTATTGAAAAGGAAAGTCTGTAACATGGAATTGGCACTTTCCCCTTGGGCCAAGATGGTAAGGCATAAGGAATAGATGTTCACTCTTCAATATCGTAGCCACATGTGGCTAATGAGCACTTGAAATGTGACTAATCTGATTTGAGATGTGCTGTAAGTATAAATTACACAACAGATTCTGAATACTTAGTACACAAAATAAATGTATTCATTTATAGTTTTGTACTGATTACATGCTGAAATAATATTTTAGCTATATTGAGTTAAATTAGATATATTATTAAGTTCACCTGTTTCTTTTTACTTTTCCATATGCCTACTGGAAAACCTTAAGTCACATGTGTGGCTCACATATTCCTATTGGGCAGTACTGAGCTGGAGGTAATCTCTCATCTTATTGGAGAGACACAGGCCTGTCATGAGAGCAGAGAAATAAGCATTTCCTGAAATCTCAAAGCTCTAATGATATCCCGGATGTCCAGAGGACAGAGCAATCATCACACATCTTTCCAGTTTCCAGGAAAGTTAGAAGGAACAAATGTGCTCTCTTATCTGGGAGGATGTCAGGAATCTCACAGAGGTGCTAGACAAATTCCAGGTATCACAGGACCAGGGGTGGGGATGGGGGTGGGGGTTTCCAGCAGGTAGCTACTGCAGTAGCCTCCCCTGCTTCATTTACTGGAGAGATAAACCCACACTGCATATTTAACAGTGTCAAGCAGCTCCTTATTACTCACTGATTCAAAACATTTCCATAGCTGAGCACCAAATAAATTTTCAAACAATATTTGACGTTGTGTGTTTGGGTGAAGAGATGAAATTAATTCCTAGAGATTGCCTGATCCATTTGAAGAAAACTTAAACTAAATAAATTCCTAACTGCTCAACACCCATTTTATTTCCTTCATGGTCACCTAAGACCCATATTTTTCTGCAATTTTGTATGGCCAAAAATCCAGCCTCTCCAAGCTGCTGACCAACCACAAGCAAAGGAAACATTTCTATATTCAGCATTGAGTATCAGGTACTAAAATGGACACTGGCTAGTCTGAAGATCTCCAGATCCAACTGATGCTTAAAATACGAAAAAGATTCCTTTATGAAGGAGCAGTGTAGCTCATATCCCAGTGTAGTCACAACAATTATACATTTTAATATCTATTTTTCAAAGATAATAAGCCATTAATGAAGAATAAACTGCTTTAATAAAGGCAAATTATTCCAGTGTAAAAATACTTGACCAAGTGATCTTAAGATAAAAATAAAGCCTTGGGCCTTCACAGGATACTACAGTAATAAATCATAACAAAAAATAGCAGCTTGTGTTTGTGTACATAGCTTCAAAGTACTTTCATATCTAATTTGAATCACTATATAACCTAAAAATTACCTGAGAGAGGAATTGTTTTCCCAGTTTTACAAATGACGAAACCCAAGAGTTTATACCTGAAAGCAAGAATCAAAATTCAAGTCTCTTCACAGTAAACTGTGTATTTTTAAATGATCCCTTCAGGTACCCACATCAATGTTGAGACCTAAGTATCTGGAACTCAGTGGATACTACTTTTAAATTCTAAAAAAGCAAGTGGGCCTAGTCCTAGGAGTTGGAAATGCTACATATGAATGTGGAGTTGGATGAAAAGTTGTGTAGGGAAAAAAAAACTGAAGGTTATTATTTCTTGTTTTCTTATTTTATTATTATAAAAGTAACACATGCTCATCATAAAAATATATAAAAATTTAAATAATTATAATTTTGCAAACCAGAGAAAATTAGCATTATGTCAGTAACTATTGATGGACATGCGAGGTGATCTTCAATATTTTTAGTAATCAATGTGGCACCTCAGAAGAGGGGACAGACATTACAATGCCACCTTAGACAGTCTGCATAGCTGTCCCAGTTGGTACATGTGCCACAGCTGTTCTAGACATATGTTTTTCATGGAATCATATAACCTTATAGATTTTCAACCTTCTTTTTAAAAGTCAAAATATATTTTAAACATGTTTAAAGCATATTTTGATTTTTCTATAGAGTTTCATTGAAGTAAAAATGTGGCCTCCTTTCTGGAAAAAGGAAAGGATGTATGGTTCATGGTGGCCTTAATTGCTTATCATACATTCCATACAGATTCACTGACCACCTTCTACTTCAAAAGTGCTGAGTGAGGTGCTAGATGAGAAAGACCACAAAGTTCTTCCCTTAATATCTGAAAAGCTAGTTAATTGCACTTGACTCTGCATGAGGACACTGGTCAATGGAGCACCTTGGATCATTTTAAAGGATAGTAAGGAAGACAGTTGCAGGTTTTATATCATTGCTTTTTTATTGAAAGCTCCATAATAGCTTCTGCTAAATAACCTTTCTTGATCAAGCCCTTAGTTATTTTGTCAATGTACCTTGAATAAATTCAATCACAAAAATGATTAAAGATGGTACCAGGCTCTTCACTGCTTTATACATGTTATCTGACTTTCCCTTCCAATGACTCCATCAAGCACTGCCTATAACACCTCCATTTTAAAGATTGGGAAATTAAGACTTGATGACATTAATTAGCTGGACTGAGTTTACACAACAGATTTATCTGATGCCAATGCTAAGGCTCTTAACACATTCTACTGCCTTTAGAATACAGACCAGGATTGATGTTTCAGGGTTCTGAGGATATAGTCCCAACAGTGGAATTGCTGGGTCAAAAGGTAGTTCCATTTTTAGTTTTCTCAGGAAATTCCAAATTGTTTTCCACAGTGGCTGCACCAGAACCCATGCACCCCAATGTTCACAGCAGCACCATTTATAATAGCCAAGTGCTGGAAGCAACCTAAGCACCCATTAGTAAATGAGTGGATCAAAAAACCATGGTACATTTACACAATGGAATATTATGCAGCAGAAAGAAAGAAAGAAGGAGCTCCTACCCTTTGTGACAGCATGGATGGAACTGGAGAGCATTATGCTAAGTGAAATAAACCAGGTGGTGAGGGACAGATACCGTATGATCTCACCTTTAACTGGAACATAATCAACAGAAGAAAAAAGCAAACAAAATATAACCATAGACACTGAAAGTAAGAACCATCTGACAGTAACCAGAGGGGAGGTGGGAGGGGATAATGGGGGGAAGGGTTTTCAGAAACTACTATAAGGACACATGGACAAAATCAAGGGGGAGGGTGGAAGCAAGGGAGGGAGGGGGGTTTGGCTGGGGGGGAGTTGTGGGGGGATGGAATGCAGACAACTATAACTGAACGACAATTAAAAAAAAAAGAATATAGACCAGATAGTAAGGATGTGTCAAGTTAAATAAGCCTGGCCTAGAAGGGATCTGATCCCTTCCAAACTTACAACTTGTCCTCCCAGTTTCCTCTATGCTTTCTCCCCATGGTTCTTTCAGATGCAAGAGTAAGCTGAGTTTGCTCCCCACACAAAGACCTTCTCACCTGTTATTATCTCCACGAGCAATGTTCTTCTCCACATTCAAAAATGTCACTCATCAAAAAGATTTTCCTGGTCATCTATTCTAGTATATTAGCTCTAGCAGCATTCTGCTCTTGAAATGTTGATTCTTGCTTTGGTCATTTACCCCACAAAACACAGATGAAGTAGGTATAGAACAGAACAGTCAGTACAAAATAATACTCTATATGTAAAAATACGCTAGTATGCATCCAAATACATTCACATATACATATAACCCATCC
Organism: Desmodus rotundus; assembly: GCF_022682495.2. NCBI lineage: Eukaryota > Metazoa > Chordata > Mammalia > Chiroptera > Phyllostomidae > Desmodus > Desmodus rotundus. Next base: position 59,615,195 of record NC_071390.1, on the reverse strand, counting down.
AAAGCCTGCAATAAAATACAAAAAGAAATAGGAAAAAATGAGAAAAGGAAAAAGAAAAGTATCTGGAAAGCTTATCCTGAGATTTTAACAATTATTTTTTCCTGGTAAATAAGATTTTGGAGATTTTCTATGTTTCACTTGCCTGCACTTTCTAACCTTTGGTAGTTAACACATATTACTCTTGTAGTACACTTCAAAAGCATAAGGGCAACTCTAAACTGAGCAATATCAATCATTTGGGTTGTTTTTTTTTTTAAGAAAACATGTTTACTTGAGCTTAGGTTCTCTCTAAATTAGATATCAAAACTCATGGCAAGGAATTCAGGGATAAACAGTGTTGCCTTTGCCCTATTCAGGGTCAGGAGAGGGTTTGAAGTGGAAGGAATGGTTTTAACAATAACAGCACCAACAATTAGTAGTTGAAGAAGAAATGTCTCACCTGTTATTCTCATCTAAAAGAAAAAAAGGTAAGCATGAGCAAGTGAATGAGAACACACACAAAACAAAACCCCAAACAAGAGCAGCAAATGAGACTTTGCCACATCCAACCTCACCAGCCCCAACCCTCTAAAGAGTGATTCTATAGAGAGGCCATTTCAGATGCAGTTGTACAATCTCTCTCAGCTTGAGAAAGCCAAAGCATCCTGGGAGACTGATTCCTGAGGAGTGAAGGGAGGGGCAGGAATAGCTCTCAGTGAACTGCCATGACTTACAGAGCACGGGCTTTTAATCTATGGTGGTGCTTTACCTGAAAATCCTATTTTAAAAATCCATTATTAGCTCAAAAAATAAATGAACTCTCCAGTTTGATAATTAGGACAACTTGCAATTATTTGGTCAAATGCCAAAATACCTCTAAGGTCTTGCTGATATAGATGAGGCAGCAGTAAGGCTCCTAAACGCATTTGGCATCAATCGAATTGATGGGAAAGAAATGGATATCATAATACTGGTGAGCAAATAAAAAGGACTTTCAAAAAAAAGTATCTGCTGGCACAAATATATATTCCAGTTATAAGGATTAATACCACTGAGTAACTTAGCTTTGGGAAAAATGTAGCTCATTTTAAGAACAAGTTTATCAAAGTAATTCTGTTCGGCAGCCCTCACTTCGCAGAGAACTGAGCATGTGGGGCACTCACGCCAATGCCTTCACAGCGCTGCGCCACCCGGGCAGGGCAAGCAGTGCTCCTCACGGAAACTGGCAACACTGGAAATTTGTATTTGAGTCTAAGAATTTTAATCACTAGCTTAAATAATATGCAATGTGGACTATTTTGTGGTTTTCCATAGGTTATGTTTAATACATATTCTTTAATTTAGGTTGCAAATTAGTGTTTTTCCAATTCCCTGAAGTGCTTCTCCTTTGAACACTTTTAGGTACTCAGGACTCCAGGATTTCATTTTCAAATTATCACGGTCAGAGGGATTTATTTTGGTGTCCTTTTCCAAATACCTTCTTGCTTTCTGGGTTGTTGTTGTTGTTGTTTTTGTTTGCCCTTCATTGCAAAATACAGCTAGAGAACATAAAAAGGCTTTTTTTGCTTGGTGTCTGGTAGGTGAACAGCAAGAGAAGCAGATTCTGGAGCAGGAAAGAGAGGGTGATGCATGGGCTATCGCCTGTCACAACCATCAGATATCCTCCTTCAGGATTCTAGAGTGGGATTTTGACACTAAAAGTGCTAACTGAGAAGGCCATCAGGGCAAAAAAAGTATTCATTTAATCAACTGAAGAGCAGTTTATATATTTTGTAAAATTCCAGAAAGGGGGCTTTTTAATGTCAAACATTGCAAAGATCGTGCTTACAACATAAGCTTTTGAGCAAGAAAAAACAAATGTAATTCTAGGGCCACTAAAAATGCAAAGACAGAACATACAACATTTTTTAAATAAGAATTAAGAAAAAGACATGAAACACTAACACAAAAAGATAAATGAACTCTACATACACTGCAGCATTATTTACAATGGCCAAGACATGGAAGCAGCCTAAACATCTATCAATAGATGAATGAATGGATAAAGAAAATGTTTTACATATATACACATATGCACAGATATAGATATAGATGCAAATATCTAGATATACAGATATCTAGATATAGATAATATTTAGAATGTATGTATTGTAGATATATACAAATAAGTAATAAAATATTATCCAGCCATAAAAAAGAAGGAAATCCTCTCATTTGTGATAACACAGATGGATCTTGAGGGCATTATGCTAAGTGAAACATGGGTTAGACAGAGAAAGATAAATACTGTGAGATCACATGAACTCATGTGGAATCTAATAAATAAATGAATAAATATAATAAACCACAAACTTATAGATACAGAGATCAGATTGGTGGTGTGAGAGGAGGGGGTTTAGGGATGGGAGAAATAATTGAAGGTGATCTAAAGGAACTTACTTCCAGTTACAATGTAAACAATTTCTGGGATGTAATGTACAGCTCGGCGACTATAGTTAATACTGTATTATATATTAAAAGACTGCTAAAAGACTGGCTCTTGAAAGTTCTCACCACAAGAAAATAAAATTTGTAACTATGCGGGCTGATGGATGTTAACTAGATTTACGTGGTGATCATTTTACAATATATACAATCATTATATTGAATTATCTGATATATAAAGTCATTATATTGTACACCTGAAACTAATATGCCAATTATTTCTGAAAAGAAAGAACAAAGAAAGAGATGATCTCACACACAGAATATAAAAGCATCATGTATATTTCCTTGAAAGGTTTTCTTAGCTCTTTCCTGTTTTGATTAGAAGCTGTGTGCCTTATATTTAAACATTGTTCTCTAAGAATCTGAAATTGCTTTGTAGATTCAAACCCTGCCTTTATTCCTAGAGAGAGAAGAGAATGACTTGGCATCATGTGGATACTACTAACTTCTCCCTTCCTTCACTTCTCAAAGAGCCTTTAAGACACTGCCAATAGGCTATTCTTCGTCATTGTATAGTAACTCATGTGCCAAGAATCGTTCACAGGTTTGAAGCCAAATTTGGATCAATGTGCAATAAGCATTTTTGCTACAGCTGAATGCATATCCTGTGAGATGGAAGCCTGGACTAAACAATTCAAATGGAGCAAGTAAAGCACCGAACAATTTCTGGGTATGGTGCAGCCAGAGCCTTGTTCTCTGAATGTGAGTGAACTCTGCCTTGTGACCTGTGTGTGAGTGAGCTAGAGCAACAGACCACCCATCCCAAGCTATAATCCAGCATATGGTGACATTCAGTGAAGATGTGAGGCAATCCTTTAGGATGTGGTAATGACAGCTCGTAATTACCTCTTACTTCTTTTGTGTTAAATCTATTAATATTTATACCCCCTCCAACATTTCTAGTACTTGCAGACATTCTTTTAGTGTTCATAGATCAAAACAACTGTGCTAATCATACCTGAGTGGGCACAGCAATCTTTTTCTATGCCATTATTCTGTAAAGTGCCTCATCTCAAGGAAGATTGAAGGCTTCAAGAGAGTATAAGGAACCAGACCCTCTTCAGTTCACCCTGGTGATGGGAATGTACTAGGAGATACTTGCCTACAGTGAAACAACCCAAAAACATATCATGCCTGACTTTCAGATGGTCATCTTGCCTTAGCCCTCCCCCCACATCACCATCACCACTACAACCATCATCATACATCCATCATCATCATCTCATCCCCACTACCACCATCATTACCACCATCCATGTACTTGGTTGAAAAGTGCCACCCCCCAAAAAAAATTCACATCCACCAGGAACCCAGGAATGTGACCTTATTTGGATCTTTGCAGATGTAATGAGATGAGGTCATAATGGAGTAGAGTGGATCCTAAGTCCAATATGACTAGTGTCCTTATAAGGAGAGGAAAATAAATCTGGACACAGAAACAGACACTTAAGGGAGAAGACCATGTGAAGAAGTAGGCAGACTGAAGTGATGAAGCTACAAGTCAGGGGATGCCAAGGACTTCTGGTAACCACCCGAACCTAGAAGAGACATGAAAAGATTCTTTTCTAGAGGCCTCAGAGGAAACGTGGACCCCCCAAACCTTGATTTCAGACCTCTAACCTTCAGGGGTTTAAAGTAGAGATTCCCATTGCTTTATGTCACCCAGTTTGTGGTACTTGATCATAGCTGCAGGAAACTAATATTACTCCCACTACTTCAACCAACCCCATCTCTCCCACCACTATCAGCACCACCTCCCTCCTCATCACCACTATTACAAAAACATGATGAAAAAGATGCCAGAGATAACATCCTTTCAAGTCAATACTGGGACTTAGTTATAGTGATTAGCAACTGACACTACAAAATGGATCCATTAAATGTCTTAACCCCCAGTGGTCTGACCACTGCTCTTGGGATTACAGAAATAATGTTTCTCCTTTTTTATTCCCAAACTTCTACTTTGAACTTGATGTGCCCACTTTTCCCCATTCCAACACAAAGAAGAACAAAGATGGTTTAAAATGAGAGAGCCATCAAAGATAATTCATTTTAACCCAACAATGAGATAATACTAGAAATATCTACAACAGTGAAATAACTTGTATAAAGTTAGTGAATCAACTTTTTTAAAAGATATTATTTATTTTAGAGAGGGGAAGGGAGGGAGAAAGAGAGGGAGAGAAACATCAATGTGCAGTTGCCTCTCATGTTCCGCCCACTGGGGATCTGGTCTGCAACCCAGGCATGTGCCCTGACCAGGAATTGAACTGGTGACCCATTGGTTCGCAGGCCTGCACTCAATCCACTGAGCCACACCAGCCAGGGCTCAGTGAATCAACTTTTAGCAAAGATCCAGATCTCAGATCTCCAAATTCATTCAATCAACTCTGCAAGACTTCTGCCACAGAAGTGGATGCAGTATTTTTAAATTACTTACTACTTAATATTAGACAGCTATATATGAAATATATAAACATTCCCCACCCATTCCCCATGTTCCAAATAATTGGCTCATTTAAGTCTCATTTCGTATTACCAGAAAAAAAATGTATAGACCAGGGCCAAAGATAAAATTACTGAAATATTCACTATCATATTAATGGTTGCATCCCATGATGACACTTAAGAAAGATATTTTCTATATTAACATATAACTGAAAATATCCCCACTGCTAAGGGGAGTACACTTGATATTAATTCTATATACCTATGTAAAACTGAAATAATTTAGAGGTCTTCTCAAAGCATATTTGAGGTAGAATTCTGATCAAGCAATCAGGAAGAAACTTTGGAATCATGAGAGCTGTGATCAGTATGTTAATGAAGATTATCTACATTGTGTATCTAATTAAACAAATTAAAGAGGGCCTCTGTTTTCTAAAGCATCTGGTAAAGACAAAACTAATGATAAACAAAATTAGGCATATTTATTCCTTTTGTTCTCTGAAAGTAATCTCATTGTACTAGCTTTCAAATCACAGTGCCTTAAAATGCAATCTCTAATAATGAAATGGCACTTTTCTAAAATTCAACTTCTGAAATTTTTGGAAGAAGAGTAGTTAGGAATTTGTAATTTTGATGTACAAACTGAGAAGTCCTGCTATTTTAAAAAAATAACTATTAAGATTAGTTCCACAACACAAGATGTAATTCTATACAATTCAGTTCCACGTGTACAATCGAAAAGCGTTGATCTACAGTTACCAAATTAATCTGAATACTCTCAGTTAAAAATATTTTTAAATAGTAGTTTCCTTAACATCAGTTCCTTTACAAATAGTTGTATTAGAAATCTCACTTTTTTCCTTTTAACAAGTTGATACTCAGTTTCATAATGTAATTAAGATAGTACTCTCATTTTTAAAAATAATTATAAAAATAGACTAACATACATATATTTAAAGTTTTAACCAGTGATGTATGTGCAACTATTATTTTCTAAGACTGAATTACTAAGCATTTATAATCTGCAATTCCCACCATTATCCACTGTTTCCGTCTCCACCAAAAAAGACACAACATACAGTGATGAAGGATTCTCTTAAAACAGTAAAAATAGAACTCCAAGCTTCTAGTCAGCATGTATATCGAAGCTACTGTTTCCTTTTAAGTAGTGGATGCAGGTCCTCCATAAATCTTAAAATAAGAGAGCAAGAATTCTGAAACCAAATCTATTGCTTTTTTCTTTAAATTTTTATTTTTTTCCCTAAATAATTCAGATATTTAGGGAAAAATAAGTCAAATATGACACAGGAAATAAGTGGAAAATAGTAAATTCTTCAAATGGTGTTACTTTTCCTATGAAAACATATCCTACTGGAATTCTAACAGGCATCTAAAATTAGTAAGTCCCCTACCAAACTACTGACTTCCCCACTACCAATCTCTTCTACTCCAGTGGTAGAGATTAAAGAAAACAGACAGACGAAACACTCTCTATTCATAGTTGATTTCTCTCTTTCCCTAATCCCTTTGGCTCTCCCTGTTCCACAGAAATCTTTATTGTAGACACCACTCTGAAATACCTTTCCAATAGGAACACCTCATCCCCACCCTTCTCCTGCTCCAGTTCATGTCCATGGTACTACCTTTCACCCAGATCACTGCAAGAGCTTCTTAACTGCTCTCCCTGATTCCACTCATGCCCCACTATTGCCTATTTTGTATACACAGTAACTACACCTCTACTTGGCAGTTTCTGACTGTTTTCCATCTCTCACAGAATAAATTCAAAGTTCTTATTGTAACCTAACTCTGGCTGGTTCTGAGAACTCATGTTCTATCCCTATAGCTCTTCCCTCCATACAGGACAAACACACTTCCACATCAAGCTCTTAGCACATGTTTGTCCCTACCCCCCTTGCCCAGAAACTTCTCAAATGGTACCTCCTGAAAGAGCCCCTCCTCCACCCTATTTTTAAATAACACCCTCAATAATGTCAAATGAATGAAGGAATAGTGCTTCATGGACATGACAATTGTGATTTAGGGTGAGATGAGTGAACATATGGAAAAGGAACACTGAGCAGCATATCGTATGGAAGAACAGGGTCTATTTTTTTATTGAAAATGAAATTTTCTTTTTCAATAAAAATGATGATGATGATGATGATGATGACAACGATGACAATGATAACAACAGCAGTAGAAGCCAACACTCTGAACATATGCCGGGCCCTATTCTGGGTATTCTGTAATTCCCAGTTATGCGTGAATTGTATAATCTATTTAATTCTTACAACCCCTAAGGTAGGTACATTATTGTTCCCTTTTTATAGATTAAGTAACTAAGATACAAAGAATATCAGGAAAAGCTTGTTTATCCCCAAACAAGTAATCTGATAAAGAAGGCTTTTAAAAAATGACCAAACACAATTATAAAATCTAAGGCTATGGAAATATTTAAAGTCTACTTATGTTTTTACAGGTTTGCTTCCTCTAATAAAGGAAAAATAGCCCAAGAGATTTGGAATACTCTGAAAAGGAAAATTCCAGTCATGCAATAAAAAATTCCAAGGACAGAAAAGAACACATTGAAAGTGCCAATCCAACCACAGGATAAGGGATGATTTTTAAAGAGGAAACGCATGGAAACTGGACACAGGGCAACTGCTAATTAGCAGTAATTACCTGTGAGAACAATATAGAAAAACTGCATAAATTTTCAGAAAGAGTTGAAATTACGATACAAGTGCACGAGTAACCACAGGGGTTCCTTATGTTCTGTTGAATCTAACAAATGCATTCTCTGTAATTCTCTATGAATTACAGGAACAGATGTGAAATTGCTTTCCAACTCCTCTCTGATTCCATGTTCTATGAGGAGGTGGGAAGGAAATCTTGTACAAGGAAACTGCACACTTCAACCCTCTAAAACTCCGATCTGCTGTCCCAGAAATAACACATCCAGGTAGCCAGAGGATTTGCAGATAAAGAGTATGTTCCACAAACCTGGAGGAATATGGAGAGTGGGAAACACCAAAAGAGCTCTGAAGCATACAGTGTGACTTATAATAAGGGGAAGGGGACAGAGTCCATGACCCTAGAAAAAAACAGACTGATTTGTGAGTGCATAAAAAACAAAAACAGGTCACTTAAGGTCAATGTAGATTCATGAAGAATGAATAGGCCAAATGAATGCCTTTTCCTTTTTTGCTGAAGTTAGATAATGGTACACGTTGCCAAATTCATGAGTGATATAAAGCTGGGAGGAACAGTTAATATACTGCATAACAGGTCTGCAAGCCTGGTATTCAGTCCTAGGCTTAACCATTAACAGAAACCAACAACAACAGCTATCAATTTTTAAGTACTATCTACTTAGTTCATTCTCTCAAACTTATGAGGGAAGTACTATGATATCATTACCAAAGAGATGAGAAAAATAGGCTGAGAGGAGGTGACCTGCCAAAGATTTACAAAGGAGGTGGCTTCAGAGTTTGTGATTTAACTACTGTACTCCCAAAGACAGCAACCAGGATGCTGTGGGGATGGGAAGCCCTGCCCCATGAAAAGAAATTGGAGAGACTATTAATTTATCTTAGACATGAAAAAGTCCAATGAAAATTACACTGCGGTCTTCATATGTGTGAATGCCTGCCATGTGGAGCAGAGACAGTCTCATTGTTTTGGCTCCAGAGAGTAGACTCAAGAACATGAAGGCAGAATCTGACTAGGAATAAAATAGAACTTCTATTGATTAGCACCATCTGATAACAGAAGGGAAACTCCCTGTCCCTGAAGGAAGCAGAGGCTGAGCAGCCATTTCTGTCAGGGAATAGTCAAAAGGTTCGAACAAGAGGTGAAGCCATCAGATTTCCTCCAAATTCTGAGATTCCACAAGGATATAAATTTGTGATACAACTAAGATCAATTCTGAACTCTCAAAAGAAGACAGATTCATGTTTGTCGCCTTGGCTATAAGGTACCCTTTCTTAATTATCATTTTTAAAGAAGCCTTGATAACTTACGCAAATGTTTGGAGGAGGGGCCCCGAGCCCTGCTGGAGTCACTGAATAATTCTGCCTCCATCTTTACAGTCTAACATGGAAAACACAAAACAGTTGAACATGTTTGTTGTCTTTCACTCTGCACCATCGCCCTGAAACAACCGTGATTTGTACTGTTGCTTGGGCAAGGACTTTCGAAGACAGCTAATGAGGCTGCCAAGCCCTAGTGGATGAAACTCTCCAGATGGGTTCACTCTAGTGTTTGAAACCATGCAATGCTGTCCATATGATATACTGGTTCTCGGCATACTTTTATCATTCAACCAATATGAAGCACTATTAGCCAAACAGAAATACCAAAGACAGCAATTTGGCAGGGTTTAATATGTCCTTGCAACTTTTATCTCTCTTCTTGGAAGTTTGTTGTGCTGTGTTTATAACAGTTGATTTAATTTTTTTTATTTTACCACATCAACCCACTGTTTGGCCTTTCACAAGATAGAGTAAAGAAAACCCTCGTACATGATTTGTGCCTAATTTTTATGAGAAACATAGCTGGTCCTATCACCATTCCCACCATACTTAGAAATTATTTTGAGATACAACTACATGCCATGCACCTGTTGGGTCAGGTAGTGACTGAGATAAAACTACACATGCAAGGAGGGCAGGGGCTCTGAGTCTTTAAAAACTCAAAGGGAAAAAAACCCTCATTCCCTTATGTACTGCATTATAGTAGTACAAACATCTTTTGAGATATTTCAGAGTCTAAGTGAACAGTTCATGGGAAGCAATGAAACAGATCTTTAAATCACAACCCTAGTTACAAAATCCGACCCCTCCTATCACCAGCAGGGAGAACATGGGTCAGTTACTTAAGTACTCTACACTTCAAGTTCCTTTTCAGTAAAATTAAAATAATAATAGTACCTACCCCATCAGACCACATTGAGAATTATATTGTCTATAACCCAGGACATGTACTTAGGAAAAGGCTCAAAACATATACAGTCATCATTAATATTATTTCCATTGGTTTCTTTAGGAAGCTAGAAGTTTGCCAAAGATTTTAAAGCTAGAGAGGTAATGGCTGTAACCACTTCACTTACAAATGCTGCGTCCTCTGCCACCTGTAAACCACTTGTCCACCCTCTGCCCTAGCTCAAGGCCAGCACTCTCATTCTGCAGTCCAAGCCTCTCTCATAGCAAGCATATCTGTAACTTCTTCTCCTCTTCTCCCAACTCTTGTCCACCACTTCAAGAAAGTCTGTTTGTCCCTTTTCTTTATTGGAAAGGAAATCCCAATTTTGAGAATTCAGATTGGGGATCATACTTATGATGTAGTTCTATAAAGAAAAGGAAATACTGAGGTGCCCTTGTGAGATCAATCACTGAAGGATCAGCAAGCACGTACAAAATACACATAGATCCTATCATAAACTTCATGAGGCCCTCTTCTACATGGTGACCATAATTACATAATTTAGAATTCTAGCTTCTCCTCTAAAAGTAGCTTGTACTGACCATAAGGTGGACACACTAATATAGACCTTCTGGGGCTGTTGCTAGGTTGGGTCAATGCATAAATAAATGAATAGCCAAGAGTGTGCCCATCAGTAGCCCTCATTTGGGTATCATTTGTGTTTTATCTGTAAAGGTCAGGTAATTTTCACAATAAATTTACTTCCACCTCCTACAATCTCTCCTCTTAATGTCAGAGTGACAATTTCAGTTTGTCGAAGATTCCATTTAATTTTAAGACTTAATAAACTGAAACTTTACTATCCAATGGTAAATATTTCAGACTAAACTACATATTTTATTAATACAAATCTGACACTACTTATAAGAAACTGTACCAGTTGAGCACATTCATGTTAGAACTGGCCAGCATCAGCACTGGAAAGAAGCACAAGGAAGCCCTGGACACAGGTTTGCTCCCACCTACTACCTAGGGAGGAGAGATGCAGCCTGGACACAATGTCTCATCCCAACCTTGGACCACAGCAACAAAGTCACTATAGCTGTGACTGCCATGGGGTCCCAACATAGTCTTTATCATCCTAGTATTATACCTCATCACACCCAAATCTTTCTTTCTCTTGGGATTTTTTGATCTGGGGGTGGGGTCACTGACTGACTCACCAAGGGGAGGGTAGAAAGAGAAAGCGAGGAGAGAGAGATAAAGGGAGGGAAGGAAGCAAGGAAGGAAGGACAGGGGAACTGTTTTTAAATATCAATAAGCATTTCATTTTTCAACTAAACTTTACATTTTGTCCATTTATAACTTGGGTTCATTATATCACTAACACTTGCTAAAAGTAAATAAAAACCTTGTATAATCCTGAGAAAAAATATTCCAGCAAAGCCTCTTCTAACATTTTTCACTTTCTATTATTACTACCTAAATGAAAATAAACCCATATTTCAGCTATAGTATAAATAATAACTCCTGCACTGAATATTTTCATGTTTACTCAATACATTCTCAAATAACTGAGGAATCTAGCTATCATTTATAACATTTCCTACCTTGAGCAACAAAATTTGCTTTAGGTTACATGTGTAAATCATATGAACAAATTTTAAGGTAGCTTAATTTGAGCTCTAGCCTCTATATTAACAGAATGTAAATACGTGAAACATTTTACATAATTCCAGTTAAATGAAATTTTCATTAACTGTGGCAATCAGTGACCACTAAAAAACTGTTGAAAATTTGTGTTAGCAAACCTTTACAAGTATTTCCACTTTGAACTCCCTCACACAAAAATCTTTAAACACAATTTCCTCATTTCCTTCCTTCCTCCCTTCTTCCCTCCCTTTCTCCCTTCCTTCCTTCCTGCCTTACCTCCTTCATTCCTTCTTTCCTTCCTTCCAGATAGAGATCTAGAAGTTGAATTGCTGGACAAAGGTAAGAAAATACATTGAAATATTTTTCACATCAAGTAGTATTTCCACCCATTTCACTCTCCATTTAATAATGCTGGGTATTGTAAAAAATTACTGCCAAATTGTTAAAGACAGGAAACGTGTAGATTTTCTGTAAATAATTTTGCTCAGAGAGTAGATTCAACCAACCCTGGAGATAGAGAATCTGAGTCTGACCTTTGGCATGGGAGCTTGGCCTTGGCCTGAAGAATCTAGTGTTTGGCTTGTCAGGGAGGAGTTATATAGGAAATCTGCTCTCTCCCTTTACTCTAACCATTGCCTCTTTGGAGGCCATATCTGCTCTTCCCTCCACATGGCCAAACACACTGACTGGAATGAAGGGTCTTAACTGCCTTTGGTCTCCAGCCATTGGTGCAGGTAGAGATCATGTGAACTCCCATCCCTACCCCTGTAACACTTGGCCTTCCCTCACTCCTATCATTTATCTTCTCCAATAGATGAAAATTGTGAGGTTCTACTGAGGCACTTCTACTTTTCAGTTACAGTGCAACTACCCTAATGGAATTAGCAAATCACCCCTACCTTTCTTTTAATATAACTGCCCATGACCTTAGAAACACAGTAGAACCACCCAGGAAACAATAAAAACTACTAATGTTACCACTCCACAAAAGAGATTCTTACTGGATTAGGGAGGAGCCTGGGCATGGGCATATATACTTTATAACTTCCCCTAACATTCAAAATGCATGCAGATTTGAGAATTACTGATAAGATCCTCAGTGGAGTGCATCAGGAATAAATTCCTGTCAGTTTATATGAGGTTTGTACTCCCTGACCCTGGTTTTCAGTGCTGATGCAGGTGTCCATATCTATTCCCCCACATTGCTCTTTCAATGGGTATCTAGTCCTCTCCATTCCACTCTCTATTCAATTATCTTCTCAAAATAGCCATTTGCACATCTAACAAAACTGGAGAACACAAGGTGCTTAAGACAACTCTTTCATCCTCATCTCCATCCCCAAATCCCACTCATTCCTTCAGTCCTCCCCATCTCAGGTAATGATGCCACTATCCATCCTCTTATTCAGAACAGAAGCTTAGCATGGAGTCTTGACTCATTCATCCCTGTCTTTTCTTCATAACGAGTCTTTTCTTGTGCTCCAGAACACATCCAATCTGACAGTGCACCGCTCCCACTACACCTTTCTCCATTCTAGGTGCCAGGCTCTCTTGGCCAATACAGTGGCCTTCTCATTTGTCTTCCTGTTTCCAGCTGGGGCCACTTAAGTGCAACTCCACACTATACCTAGAAATACCTTTAAAAAAATTAAAAGCCTCTCCCTTACCTATACCATCCCCCAAGGTTTTCCATTCCATAAAAACCCAGTGTATGCTCTTTAATTTTCTAAACTTATCTACCTCCTCCATTTCAGTTCTTACCATTCTTGGCATATTCATTATGTCTAGGCATGTTGACCATCTTTCTGTCCCTCAAAGCCCTTGGACTTTTTTTTTTCTCTTTATTGTATGTACCCTTCTGTCCCAGGTACTGGCATGCCTTGATTCACCTCATCATCTGTGACTCCATTAAACTATCATGACTTCATCTAAGGTCTCCCTGAACTCATATATACATTTAAACTTTCTATCCCATAATCCTGGTTCAGTATTTCTCAGTGGTTGATGAATACCCCACCAGAATGCTCCAAGAGGCAATGGCTTGAGTCATTTTTCTTCCTATTTCAGCCCTATAGCTGGGGGCAAACAACATCTGGCAAATAGTAGGTGCTTAATAAGTAACTGAAAAATAAAGGATCTTGATACAGGCTGTGCAGAAGAGGAGTAAAGCATGCTTACTCATGTCACTAATTTATCAGAACAGATTCATTCTGCTTAAGCCATAATAAGCACTTTTTATCACATAATGTTTCAATATAAACAGAAGAAAACAAAGCCCTAAATTCTCATTCTGTGGAAATTAAATCTAGTACTATACTACTATATTTGAATTTTTAAAATAATATTACCATGGAAAGAGGAAAATGAGAGATAAAAAATAAGTCAATGAGATGAATTTTAGTTTTTTTCAACAAATATAAAACATCATAATTTAACTCAGCATATAAAATCTTGCTTAATAGTTTGCACAATCTATCAAGATATGTTTTGGAAGAAGCACTTTGGAAAAGCATTCTTTACTCAGCCTTGAGAATCAGCTCTTAAGAGCCATCAACCTGAAGAGAACGGCACGAGATAGGATAGTGAGAAAATGAGAGAAAGGGTTCTTCTCTCTTCAGAAGCACATTTCCTCTTCTGCTTTGTTTAGTGTCAGAAATTGAGACATCAGAGATTGACACAGAGCTCAGTTTCAAACTGAGCATTCCACCTGTCTGGGGCAATCACACTGAAAGGGCATGCTGGTTGCGCCTGCCTTCCTCAAACACTAGAAATTCACATCCACATGCCTGGAAACTGGTGTTTTTCCAGTTACCACTGTTGTGGGATTTAAATTTCACAGCAACCTTCTCTTTTTCTCTATAGTGCTTTTCAGCTTGAATTTGTTTTCAAACCATCAGTTCTTAAGTACAAACTAAGTATTTGAAATTAAATTTACCCCCCCAGAAAAACACTAGCTCATAACATAAATTATATTCAGCCCATCATAATGATTGCAATTTGCTCCAATTCTCCTAAATCCAAACATCCCTTGATTTCCAAAGCATAAGTTATCTAACTGTTCAACACCTTGGTTTATAAAGTGGCTTGATAACTACAACATCTGTCCAGAAAAAGTCCAGCCTCTGTTAATATAATGAGAATGGATTGTGCAACATTGATGTAACCTGACAGCCAAGGAGAGTGGACTGGAATGTGCATGTGTGAACAATGATGACTTCACTGTACTAGCCAGTGTGGGAGGTAGACACCACTGAGTGAGCATGTGTACTGTGTCGCCATTACATTCAAAATGACTGAGTGAGCAGAGCAATGAATCAGCATCAAATTTTGCATTGAGCTTCAACATTCCTCCATGGACACTATTCGGATGATTCAGAAGGTAGCTATGGGCAAAAGGTGATTGCAGCTTCATCAGGACAATGTGCCTGCTCATGCATCATGTCTCGGGCAGAGATTTTTGGCAAAACATCCTATCATCCAGGCGACTCAGCCCCACTATAGTCCAGATTTGGTGACCTGTGTCTTCTGCCTTTTCCCAAAACTAAAATCACCTTTGAAATGAAAGATATTTCTGACTGTTGATGAGACTCTGGAATATATGATGGGACAGCTGATGGAGATTGGGAGAACTGTGTGAGGTCCCAAGGTACCCACTGTGAAAGGGACTTAGGTACTATTGTCCTATGTACAATGTTTCTTGTATCTTGTATCTTCTTCAATAAATGTCTCTATTTTTCATATTGCATGGCTGGATAACTCCTGGACAGACCTTGTATAGATATCACAGCAGTCTTATGTACTAAAAGAATAGTCACTATCATCATCATCTCAGTTTTTGATGAGAACATTAAAACTCATGGAGATAGATTCCACCAAGCTCAGATATCTAACAGGAGGCAAAACTTGAACTCTTCCAGACTTAACATCCACTGTTCTTTCTACAGCATGCACACACAGAGTATAAATCACATCATTAAGAGAATAACCATGACCAAAAGAAAAACAGTAACTATTGCAAGCATTCCAATTCCAACTGCTAATCTTCAAGCTAATTAAATG
The DNA here is from genome assembly GCF_022682495.2 of Desmodus rotundus. Classification (NCBI taxonomy): domain Eukaryota; kingdom Metazoa; phylum Chordata; class Mammalia; order Chiroptera; family Phyllostomidae; genus Desmodus; species Desmodus rotundus. The sequence continues at coordinate 59,599,643 of NC_071390.1, read as the reverse complement.
CTAACAGCATCAGAAAGTGGAAAACAAACCAACTTGAAATGAAATCCATCAGTCCACCAGATTGAATTGGTAGGGCTTTCTTTTAGAGAGCTCAGGTTAGGATAGCTGAAGGTATTTGGACCAGTACTCTGAATATGCAGGCCTATCAATCTGGAGGTATCTTTAGAATTCATCAATCTTTAATGTAACATATTCTTGTTTTTTTAATGTCAAAAGATAATGACAACATGGTAGATGCTAAGGCAACTTACTTTAATCTTAAAACTATAAAGCTTAAAGGATGGATTCATCAATGATCAGCAAAGCTTTAACAGAGTCAGATTTTTTAATCCAACTTAAATTAATCAATGTCTGGTCTGAGTGTCAGTGACATGCCAGGGCAAGGGCACCTCAACCAGACCAACCCATGCAGGTAATTGAAGCACCAAGTCTCCCTGCTCCTCAAGAAAAAGACCGAGCCAAAGGGAAGCAGGTGCCAAAAAACAGGGAGCTTCAGGATGTTGGTATGGCCCTGCTCTTTCTCAAGTGGTTCTATTTTTATACTGTGACATTTGAAAATCTGGTGTCACCTAGTGATTTGATGCTCTCCCACCTCTTTACCACTGCTGGAGCTCCCTGGGTTTCCATGACACTTATTAATGGGAACAGCAGACTTGTGGCTGCTGGAGGCAGTGGTTATCGCAAGGCCCTGGAAGCTGAACCACATCTCCAGCCCAACAACCATATTATGGAGCAGAACGGTGAAAATAAACCGTGAGAGAAGAGAGCACTGGGGATGCCCCCCGGAAAGGACCAGGACGGAAGAGCAGCAGGCAGTTCCCAGACACTGTCTGCACTCACAGAGAAAGCTACAAGTTAGGTCCTCTGGGTTTTTAAAAATTGCAATTATTTTTTATTGTATATGTGTATTCAAACATTGTTCTTTATCAGAATTTTACTGGCTATGTCAGTGCAGGTGAAAATTGAGCACTGTGGTTTTACTGATGCCAAATAACCCAAGATGTTCCAACCCCAAAGGTCACTTAGTCAAGAACCATTGCACCTTATTCCTTATTTGCTGCCCCTCAATGACTGTGACTCACTTTCTATCTGTAAGATTATTCCTGGGAGTAAGGGTGAAAAAAACCCTGCCATTGTTAAGGTACACTAGACAGCTAGTACCGCTAGGCCTCACCTCTTCCTTACCACACTCTGGGCTACAGTGAAACCCTGATCATGCAGAGGCATCTGGCCATATAGTGCACACAGACAGGAAATGTTCACACATCTCCCCCATGCACCCTACCTTCCAACTATCTGACAATGTTTACTGTCACTTGTCATTAAAGAAATACAGGATAGAACACCAACAAGACACTATTTTAAAACTAGCTAGTTGGTGAAAGGTTCTTCAGCGAGTTGCTTGGTTTTGTTGTTCATGGTATGTAACACCTATGACTATGGTGGGGGTGGGAGGGTATGGAAAGAATGGACATTCTGATGTTGTAATAGCAGCAATGTGAATTGTTCACTCTTTCTAGATGAGAACATACAAATCTGTATTTTAAAAATGTAAGGTTTTTTTTTGATGGGATTGTAAACTGGTACAGCCACTATGGAAAACAGTAAGGAAGATCTTTTTAAAAATTAAAAATAGCCCCTGGCCAGGCAGCTCATTTGGTTGAAGCATAGTCTTGATACATCAAGGTTACAGGTTCAGTCACCTGTCAGGGCACATGAAGAATCAACCAATGAGTATATGACTAGGTGGAACAACAAATCAGTGTTTCTCTCTCTGTCTGTCTATCCTTCCCTCTCTCTATAAGATCAATCAATGAAAATTTTTGAAAAAAATTAAAAATAGAACTAACAGATCATCTGACAATTTCACTTCTGGGAATATATCCAAAGTAAACGAAATAAAAAAGCAACATTATGTCCGCCCCTTAAAGTAACAGACGCACCAAGACAAACAAACAAACAAAAAAATGGCCCAAATGACAGAACACTTCAAAGTTCCAGAAAAAATACAACTAAGCGAGGAAGAGATAGCCAACCTATCGGATGCACAGTTCAAAGCACTGGTTATCAATATGCTCACAGACTTGGTTGAATCTATTTGAAAAACAGATGAAAAAATGAAGCCTATGCTAAGAGAAACAAAGGAAAACGTACAGGGAACCAATAGTGATGAGAAGGAAACTGGGACTCAAATCAATGGTGAGCACCAGAAGGAAGAAAGAAACATCCAACCAGAAAAGAATGAAGAAACAAGAAATCAGAAAAATGAGGAGAGGCTTAGGAACCTCCCAGACGCCTTGAAACATTCCAACATCCGAATTATAGGGGTGCCAGAAGGAGAAGAGGAAGAACAAAAAATTGAAAACTTATTTGAACAAATAATGAAGGAGAACTTCCCTAATCTGGCAAAGGAAATAGACTTCCGGGAAGTCCAGGAAGCTCAGAGAGTCCCAAAGAAGCTGGACCCAAGGAGGAACACGCCAAGGCACATCATAATTACATTACCCAAGATTAAACGCAAGGACCTACATCCAAGATTACTGTATCCAGCAAAGCTATCATTTAGAATGGAAGGGAAGATAAAGTGCTTCTCAGATAAGGTCAAGTTAAAGAAGTTCATCATCACTAAGCCCTTATTATATGAAATGTTAAAGGGAGTTACCTAAGAAAAAGAAGATCAAAAATAGGAACAGTAAAAATGACAGCAAACTCACAGTTATTAACAGCCACACAAAGAACAAAAACGAGAGCAAACTAGGCAAACAACTAGAACATGAGGGTTGTCATTAAGGGAGTGGGAGGGGGAGAGGGGGGAAAAGGTACAGAGAATAAGTAGCATAGATGATAGGTGGAAAACAGACAGGGGGAGGGTAAAAATAGTGTAGGAAATGTAGAAGCCAAAGAACTTATAAGTATGACCTATGGACATGAACTATAGCGGGGGGAATGTGGGAGGGAGGGGGGTGGGCAGGATGGAGTGGAGTGGGGGGGGGAAATGGGACAACTGTAATAGCATAATCAATAAATATATTTTAAAAAAATAAAAAATTAAAAAAAGAAAATAGACAGGGGGAGGGTAAGAATAGTATAGGAAATAGAAAAGCCAAAGAACTTATAAGTATGACCCATGGACATGAACCATAGGGGGGGAATGTGGGAGGGAGGGGGTGGGCAGGATGGAGTGGTGTGAAGGGGGGGAAATGGGACAACTGTAATAGCATAATCAATAACTATATTTTTTAAAAATAAAAAATAAATTTAAAAAAGCAACATTATTTACAATAGCTAAGGCATGGACATAACCTAAGTGTCTATCCAGTGATAAATGGATAAAAAAACTATGATGTGTGTGTGTGTGTATATACATGTGTGTGTGTGTGTAATGGAATATTATTCAGCCATAAAAAATAGAAACTCCTACCATTTGCATCAACATGCATCAACCTTGAAGGCATTATGCTAAGTGAAATAAGTCACACAGAGAAACAGAGATACTGGATGGTCTCACTTATACGTGGAATCTACAAAACAGTAACAACAAAACCAATTCATAGAAAACAGATCGGACTGTAGTTACCAGTGGTGGAAGGTGGGGGGAAGGGGAGTTAGAGGAAGTTGGTGAAAAGTACAAACTTCCAGTTATAAGATAAATAAGTACCAGGGATGTATACCATGATAACTACAGCTAACACTGCTGTATGACTTATAGGAAAGTTATTAAATAGTACATACTGAATTCTCATCACAAGGAGAAAAATTATTTCCTTTTTTCTTCTCTTCTTTCTTTTCTTTTGATTGTATCTGTATGAGAAGACTGATGTTAGCTGAACCTATAGTGGTAATAATTTCACAATATGTATCAATCAAGTCATCATGTTGTTACCTTAAACTTATACAGGATGTATATCAATTATTTCTCAATAAAACTGGAAAAATATTTTCAAAACCCAAAGCTTTTTTGCTTCATAATAACTTCCTTTTATAACTCTTCAAGATGTCTGTGATTTTTGCTTAAAAAATTGGTAGACTTTTTTTAAGTAAGTTTTTTTATATATATATCTGGCCAAAAGTTTCTATTTCACAATGTGGCTGAGTTTTATATAATAATGACCAAATTAGAACAAACTTTATCCTCAAAAGGTGATAAGCTCATTATATTTTAGTATGTCAATATGCATCAGCAGAGAACCATTAAAGATAGCATTTTAGGTATTCTGACATAGAAGTATTTTAACATAAGTTGTAAAAAGAGAGCTAAAAGAGTATTAGAGTAAAAACTATACATTTCATAGAACAAGAAGTTGGGCTAATATTCAATGAAAAATAACAGTAATTATCTCTGGGTGGAAGAATGACAGTAGACTTTTATTTTCCTCTTATTGCTTATATTTTCTAATTTTCTACAGTGAACATGACCTGTTTAATAATAAAGAGAAATGTGCTCCAAAAAACATAAAATATTAACACTAGTCACCTAGAATTTGAGTTAAATGTAACCCTGACACTGTCACAACTCAGAGCTATGTTCCAACCAATAGATGAAACCACATTCTGGCGATGAAATCCCCATACCAACCAACATGCAGGAAGTCATGCCCTGCATTAAGACATCTTGTCATATCTCTATTTCTGGAATAAATTTACTTTCAAATGTATATGATACTATATATCATATAGATACACTCACACATATATGCACACATATATGTATATATACACATGTGGGGGGTGTATACACGGTTCACAATAACAGACCTACAGCTGGCTACCAAGCTCTTTATCTGCCATTAGGATAAAGGATTCTTTCTTAAAGTTGTAAATAAGCCAAGTTCATGGAACTTTAGGACATAATCAAGTCCCAACTATGTTAGTACAGTGAAATATGCATTACTAAATGTTGAACTGCAAAATATCTCACCAAAAATGTACTCCCCCCCAAAAAAAACACCCTTCTGGGGGTAAAGGGGGAGCCAGTAGAAATAGTAAATCAAAAATTCCACTAAAATTTTAATCTCAAATTTAGAACTTGGCCTCAGGGAATCTTTGCCACAAGGAGACTCAGAATGTCTCCTCCAACAGCCTCGTTTATAAAAGAAACCTGAGGTTTTCAAGATTGAGCAGTCCACCCTGAGGTCTCAAACAACTGAGTAACAGAGCAGGGCCTACATTCCCAAACCGGTTCCAGTGGCCATCCTGCTGTGCTGTAATTACTTTTCTCCCTTTAGAAATCATTCTTCTAATTAGCTTATTTACAATTTTCCTCGGAAGCTAAGAAAAAATTGTAACAATTAAGATTAAGCAAAGGAACATAAACTTCCCTAAGGTAAAACTCTCCAGCCTCTCCCAGTCTCCATGGAAGTCACCTCCTGTTCATCAGATTCTTTTGCTCCCAGTTTACAATATAGTGGAACATCAAGGAGGAAGTAGTAGACTAGAAATGCAGAGAGTAAAAAAGCCTGAATGATCTACAAATCCCCCAAGTCCTTGCTCAGATACCTAAGTGTGCTGTATTGCTAACTCCACACTGCTCCCCACACCACACCTTGGAGAAATGGCAGATGGTCGGGAAGCTGAGCCCAAGTCTTATTCATCAAACAGGCTTTTGGGAACAGCTTTCCTCCTTTGAAACTCTCTCTCCCAAGGCACATGGCAACAACTCTTATTCATCAACAGCAAACATATTCTCAAACAGCCTGATTTTCCTCACACAAAAACACTTCCATTTTGGGAAGGTTCAGAGGTTCATATGATTTCACGTAACTGATAGCTGAAGATTAAAGTGGACTTCCCAGCACAGCAGTGAAAAGAAATTGATGGAGCAGCTAGGGTACTCTTCCCTAAATGCCGCATATGAGCATGTGTCATTTATTTTCATACAATTCATTTCATACCTTGTAGCTGATATTTTGAGAAAAGAAAGAAGTTCCAGTAGGGGGAACAGATAATTTCATCTGGCAATGTAATAACATCTGGGGAAATTTGGGAAAAGACAGTGGCGAACTTCTGCAAAGTGATTTTAAAAGAATTGCTGACCAAAGCTTGCCCTTCTCTACGGTTTGCTCACAAAGAAACTCTCCTGTCAGGATAAAGAGCTCATGCCCGGCAATCTAATTCAATTTTCACAATGGGGGTGTAGTACATAAAGACTTTCTGTACCTGGCAATTAGTCTTCAAACACTACCACTGAGATATGCAGCTATTCTATGGCAGCCAGGATAAGGACACACATACCACTCACTGCAAACAACTTTGAACAATCACACACTGTGGAATATAGGGAGCTGACGGTTGTGAACTGGATATGTGTTTCATATGTCTCCATGTTTGTATATGTGGAGAAGTGGGAGAAAATGAAAACACTGTAATAAGAGTTATTTTTTTAAATCCCAAGCATCTATAAAGCTTGTTCTGATGAAATTATTATAATGTATGCTCTTTAATATCTTCTCAGTACTTTTTGCTCAGACAAAAGATTTCAGTTGCTCCATCCTAGCACCAAAGTTCTTACCACTGATAATACCATTTAAAAAAAATTAAGGATTTCAAATTGTAGACAAATTTTCAAGTTTCTCCCTTCCCCAATCCAAATACATATAAAGGGACCATTTATTGCTCCTAGCCAGCTCAAGTAGGCAAAACGCATAATCTTCTCCCTGCCATTCTAGAAGGAATTGTTCAGAAGCCAATCCCTGCAGAGTTCAGATGCAGGAAGCCTATCACAGAGTTCAGATGCAGGAAGCCTATGACAGTAGGAACTAGGCTTTGCAAGTAGCACATTCTACTGGACCATTTTTCTTTAGAGTTAACATTTCTGTTATCTAGTCATTTAGAAGTAATAGAGCTCTTTAGACTTTTACAACACTCAGCCATTTGCAGTGCATTGCAAGAAACGGCATTTCATTATTTATCATAAATTACTCGGAACTGCTCACTATGAAAGATGAGCATCCCTGTGACACCACAGAAGGTCACAGAGAAGCCTACAAAACCAAGTGATGAAGGGGAAACACAAATTTAATAGTGACTTCATTAAGACCGGACCTACAGTTCTCCCTCCTCCCTTTCAAAAATCTCCTTTGGGCATATACACAAAGACCCAAATAACTAAAAAAAGACTACCTTTACCTAAGTAAAAATTATAGATAAACTGAAAATATTCCAGGCAAATATATGTTAGCTGGCTTATTATAAATGTTGAAACCAGTGAAAATTATCTGATTAGTGAAAAACAGAGGAGGGATGCCATTAGCAATCAACACTAATTTAACATCTGCACGTACACAGGGTTACAGCCCCTCTGTCTGGTAACAATGAGCAACCAAGGAAGCTGGCTAGAGTGATGAATCTGATTTTAATCTGAAGGTTCTTTATGGTGAACAAAGCGGGTAACAATTTTGGCTGTTGATATACGTAAAAGAACGGATGTGGTTCTTATGTCTATGACAGAAGCTCTCTGGCAAGCCTAGTGAGAGCCTCATCTTATCATAGACCCCCCTTTGGGGTTCCTGAGACAGCAGGGGCTCCTTCCTCTCTCATTCCTCATTATGCAGTGAGTGTATTGAAGGTATCAACAGTGCCACTGCCTTTTGAGTGCTTTGCATTATCAGCTCATAGTCCCAAAAGGTGCTGAGGGGCCTCTGGAAAGATCTCAGATGAAACCAAAAGAGTGATTTGGCCAATTTGGCAAAAGAGTTTTTGCCTCTGAAAAAATCTGATGGCAGTCACAGGTTAATTAATTTAGGTGAAGCAGTAAAATCAAGAGATTCTTCTTGTTATTTTTCTGTACATCTCTACTTGCAAATGTTTAGATATTTGAGAGCTACTATTTTGGGTTAAATCTAGTTCTGTGATGATGTGTCTATGGAAAGACTAAACATTTTAAAACAGCAATTCTACTACTTTTTGTAGCACTTTTGAAGATCCACTGGAATAAAGTCAATAATTTAAAATATTCAGCATATGCAAAAGACCCTATCTTTAAAGGATTGGGGACATATTATCCTTGGAGAATTTTTAGAATTTATTACTTGTTCCTCCCTCTAAATCATGCTAGAGATCTTGCGTCTCCTGAAAATTCTACAGACACTGGGCCAATTCTTTGTACCAACCCTGACTATGGTTTCCCACGGCAGCTTAGGTATGTCTTTCCAAGACCTCCCTCCTTTATCAGGCCCTGACTTAGGAAAAGGTGAGGCTGCCTCACTACTTCCAAGACAGACCCTCTCTGCCCACCAGACCAGACATGTCACTAGCTGCTCTGATCACTACTTTCTGAAATGGCCTAATATACCGTATCTTTCGGACTATAAGACTCACCAGACCAGAAGACATACCTAGGTTTTAGAGGAGGAAAATAGAAAAACAAACCTACTCCACCGCCGCCACCCTGCCCCGCCCCGCCCCACCCAGTGAGCCAGGTAAACTACATTCAGATTACAGGATGCACTGCCATTTTCCTCCCAAATTTGGGGGGTGCATCTTATAGTCCAAAAAACAAGGTACTTTTCAGGTGAAATCACACACCTTAGCATTTAAATATTCTCTGGAATGTATGATCTGGTCTTCTTCCCAAAACCGTAAGTGCAAACAATTAATTATCTTTCTTATGCATCATACATTCAAACGCTTGCAGATCTGTGATAGTCTCTGACACAAGTATGCTTTTACATGTGTGAAACATGTGACAGGTGTGGTAGCCCACTCTGAATCAGAAACACTTCAGAGATGGTGAAAGAAAGTTTTATGTAATATAAACACAAAGTATCCACTCACAAAAGCCTCATTTGAAAAGGAGTATGGGTATCTGCATGGAGTCTCATTAAGCTGGGATCCTGAGAACAAAGGGAGCTGCTGAAGCCTGGAAGCCCCTCCAGTTTGTCAGACTTCCGGGCATGAACAAAAAAACTATTATGATCCAGTGCCTGTAAATAGAAAAATCCATAAACTCAAACCACCATGCTGGTAACATGACGTATAGGCCAAAGAAATGTTTTGAAATACTTCTTTTATAGTTAAGTTTCTATTGATGTAGACAAAAAATACACAAATTATATGCATAAAGCTCAATGAATTTTGACAAATTGAACTCCCCCATGTAATAACCCCCAGATAAAGAAGCAGAGTATTAACAACACCCTAAAGCCTCCTATCTTGGGTCACCTTCCATTCATTACCTGGCTCCTCCCCAAAGATAATCACTATTTTGACTTCTAACATTAAACATTATGTAAACAGAATCATTTGTTGTTCTGACTCTTTTTGCTCGCCAATGTATTTGAGAGCTACCCTAAAAGAATTTAAGCACAAAGGCTATGTGTCCCACAAATCACCACTTTCCATCAGCCTATGGAATTTATCTACCTGTAGTCCAACCACCTAATTTTATTATGTGAATAAATAAATACCTTGTGATTCTGGGACAGCCTTAAAGCATCTAGTAAATCTTTGAAGTGGTCATTCCACCTGTTTTTATTTGACCTAACCCTCCCTTCTCAGACCCAGCACTACAAACTAGTATTTGCATTTTCCTTTCGTTTGAGCCGCAAAATAGACCAGGTAATTGGTTACTATACATACAATTGATTGATTGATATTGGCTATATCCATCTGTAGCAATTCTATTAAAGACTGCCCCACATCTGCAGACTTGACGAGCCATTAAGTAATTTATTAAACTTCCATCTATTTTATTCCTATAAGGTCAAGGCTAATAGTCCAAGGCCCAGGGTAAGACACTCTGCCTTCAATAAGGCAGTATTTCCCATGAGCAAATGAAATGAGTTTGTATTTCTACATATCTGCATTCCATAGCAGAAACCTAACTCAGTCAGCACTCACTGCTGCCACCATCAATTAAGACACAAACACTTAAGACAACATAAATGAAAGTCTTCACAGAACCAAAACCAAAAATTGAACTGATTCTGATTCATGGAGCATATTCTTTATTTTCTCAAATGTTAAAAAAAAAAACCCTCTAATTAAAGAGATGATTCATGACCACTAAATAAAACTTAGAAAATAGGCCAAATTCAATACATTATGTAGTAGTCCTTTGGCACAATATAGAAATTACCACCATTAAGAATTTGGTGTACTTCCTTTGAACATAGTTACTATATATTAAATCCGTCTATTAATCTACATAGCATAGTATAATGGCATCTAATATAATTTTCCACCAAGAATTTTAGCTAATTATATAATAAACATTTCCCAATATCTTTAAAATTAGTAAAAACTCAATTTAATGGCATTGTAAACCTATTATATAGAGAAAGGAACATTTATTTTATTATTTTATTTTAACCTAAAACATACAAATGCATAATCACTTGCCAAATACTTGACTAAAGAATTCAAGGCTTGTCTCTTGAGTAAATTTCCTTTATCCTTCTGGTAAAAAATCATGTGCTGCGATATGTGCTGTGATTTTCCAGTTTCAGCATATTCCTTATAGAATTAGAATGTAAAGCCACATGTGAAATCCAAGTTCAAATTTTTATGGATATGTAAACACTTCTATTCTCCCTTCAACTTGCCCACAATGTGTTCAACAAGCATTTTTAAGTGACTTATTGTTATGGAGTATATACAAAGTAATCAACTTAGTTCTAACAGAGACCACAACTATTCATTGGTTTGCACACTATTTAAATACAACAACTGACATAAACAGGTTTGGGAGCTAATAAAACACTAAGTAAACATACCTCTCATTTGAAGGCAAAAGCCCTAACAACTGGGGTGATTGATTTACCAGGAAGTGAGCATTTACCAGTTTTTTAACACAGAACTAGTCTCCTTCTGAAAAGTCAGTTCAATGGAATTCAGTAAAGATAGTGTTTATCAGCATTCTTCCACCCCATTTTCACTTTTTTATTTCTAGAGTCTCTAGATTTTGCCATCGTGCTGACAAAAATGTTTGTTTAACAATAAATTTGTGTACTCGATCTCATTTCCCCTCTTCTTTATGAGCACAGCTGTCATTCTTAGTCTACAGGATTTGTGCACAGTCTTAAGGGATTTTGACAATATAGGCTTCCTAACAAAGTATTCCAATCCATCAGCATGGCTATTCAAAGGGTACATAACCCAATCTTAGTATTTCACTTAGTTCTGTTTTCTTCTCATGAGTTTACAAGAGTAAAAAGCCCAATCATCTTTCATTTTAACCAAAAGAATATTTTTTCTTCGTGACCTCTGCTACACAGAAATGTCCAACAAATAAGCAATGATCAGGCCCAATTTGTGGTATCCTTGAGACCATGATGGTCTCACCAATAGTCCTCTTCTTAGGATCATTGGCTAGTCAAAGGTGGGTACCTCATAAATGGTGCCAAGAGGAATTCAGATGTTCCGCAGGAGACACGGCAGGTGGTGCAACACCCACATTTATTTAGTAGCATAAGTATTTAAGTGTCTGTAGAACTACCAAGCATCACTGCACAGGTTCTGACACATTTCACTGGCCAATCTCAGCACATGATGTGGTAACTACTATAATCAAGGCAAATTTAGAATGGTCAGAGAAGACAATTTTGGTGACATTTTAGGAAACAGAGAATGTCTGTAACTGTTTTCTGTCATTGTTCTATTGAATCATGTCCAAGAGGCCATAGGGGAAAACAAGAGTTGAGAAGATAAAGGGATAGAAGTGTAGGAGCCCTGACTGGTATTGCTCAGATAGGTGGCTGACTCGATTCCAGGTCAGGCACAAGCCTGGGTTGTGGGTCAGATCCCGGACTGGGGACATGCAAGAGACAAGGGATGTTTCTTTCTCTTCCTCCCCTCCCCTCTCTATAAAAATAAATAAAATCTTTAAAAAATATCTTTGGTTGAAAGAGCACCTAAATGTCTCTGTGGACTGAAAACCAAGGTGATTTCTCTGGTTAAAAAAGGCTTCCTTTTACCATACCAAAAAATGACATATAGAGCAAAAAATGACGTATAGAGCAGATGTGCCATTTATGGAGTTTACAATGGCATATGCCACAAGTCAACAAGCAATAGGCTTGAAAAGGGCAATGTACACTGATATGGCCATACTGGACCAATGGGTTAGGATTTGTGGTGTGAGAGATTGCCTGTAAAATGGTGTTCTGATCTTCCTGATCCTTCAAATTATGCCACTTGAGAATGTCCTAGGTAAATTTTAAAACCACTTAAGCCCAGATAATTCCCTGCATGATTGAGATAATCAGACCTATGCTGCAGGCCTAGACAATTGTCTTTGAGTCCTTGTTTCAATAACTAAATATGACAAACTATGTAAAGGGCTGGTCCTCCTCGCACACAGAAAAACTCCACAAATGACAACTCTATATAGTTTCTATTATTGCGTCAATTCTCGGGTCCTTTCCAAGGCTGAGATTCTGTGAAAAGTCCTTCCACATTTCGAAAAAGAAAATTCAAGGCAAAGAAATTAACAGAATTAGACCAAAAATTATGAGGGTGTAGTTTTTCTTTTAGTTAATTTCAAACTCGCTGGCAAACCATAGGAAGATCATGCCAAGGGTCACATGTGGTCATGGGAAGGGTATCTTAGGAGGTAGGCTGATATGTTCAGTGACCCTTATCAAATGTTTGGCATAAAAATTCTATTCTGATAACCATGGCTATAATGTATTAATGCTAATGTAGCTGCATAGATTCAGATGACCTTTTATTTTTATATATGCTCTTATAGCCTATACTGCATCCATGATACATATTGTCACTTCTAGAAAAAGGCCTCAAAGACAAAATCTTATCATTGGAAGCTGTTAAACTTCTATTATTAATCTTAATTCTAAATATCCTTTGAAGGTTTGTTTCTGACTAGCCTGGTTTTATTCCTGTGCATGACAATCTATGATTTATGTTCAATTATCAACTTGTCTTGAAAAATAAAGACTTACAACAAAGAAAGTTTGAGATATAATTTAGGAGAAAGTTTCCAACCAACACAGCCTTGAAACAAGATGTTTTGAAAATGTTAATATTAATATTAAAGTTCCCCAAGGTGCAAAGGCATATATCTAAAAGAACTCTCTGATGAATGCAAACAACTAATCCTCAAAAACCTAAATCATAGTAACACCTAAATTAAAAGCAGAACAGAATGCAATGCATAACTGCTGGATTTTATTAACGTTCTTTCCAAACTACAAAGACTCAATGAAAATAAGACAGTGTGGGAAAGGAACAAAAAGGAGCCATGAGGCTTTCTGTATCAAGAATTTTCAGATTTCTGTAATTTCAGATTTCCAGATAATCCAACAGTTTCACTCATTTCCCCCCAAATTTCAGTTCCTCCCTTTGATAAACATATGCCTGAAATAGGCTTTAAAAAACATCTACCAAGCAAAGAATGAAAAATGATGGGCTATAGTTTGTGACTAAATTTCCAATGTCATTTGAGGTAGATTTCTGCACCATATTCTACAGTGTGCCAGGTATCAGAGAGGAACTCAGGGGAAGTCCTAGGGCATACAAGAGTAATAACCTCTCATTGTGATGAAAGATCCTTCAAGCTTGATAGCAAACTATTTCCAGTACCTCAATTGAATTCGATGAGTAAAAATACCTAGTCTGTCTACTTCCCATTTCTCTGAACATTAAAACAGTAGAGGGTTTTGCAGCTCAAATGGTGTAAGAGGCAAGTTATACCCTGGCTGGTTTCGTTCACTTGGTTGGAGCATCATCCCATGGACCAAAAGATTGCAGGTTCAATTCCTGGTCAGGGCACATACCCAGGTTTTAGGTTTGATCTCCTGTCGGGCCACGTACAAGAAGGCAGCTGGCAAGAAGGCAGAAGGCAGCACGTACAAGAGGGTGAAATATCACCCTCTTAATCCCAGGGGAGGAAGTTAAAGTTCAAAGAGATCAACTTGGTTCTTTGAGGTTGCATAGCTATCATAGGACTCAAGGCTACAAGTTTTTTGTTTATTTGTTTAGTTTTATATTTTTATTTGTATTTGTACACAGGACAAAGACACCTCAATCCCCTTCAGCGTAGGCACCTTGGGACCTCACACAGTTCTCCCAATGGCCAACAGCTGCCCCACTGTATTCTCCTGAATCTCACCCATTGTCTGACATCTCTTCTCCTTCAAAGGTGATTTTAGTTCTGAGAAAAGCCAGAAGTTGCAGGGCGCCAAATCTGGGCTGTAGGGGAGCTGAGTCATCTGGGTAATATGATGTTTCACCAAAAAACTCTACACGAGATGTTACGCGTGAGCAGGAGCATTGTTGTGATGAAACTGCCAGTCACCTTTTGCCGATAACTGTGGCCTTCTGAATCATCTGAATAGTTTCCATGGAGGAATGTTCAAGCTTAATGTAAAATCTGATGCCAATTCCCTGCTCTACTCACTCATTTTGAATGTGATAGCCACACAGTATACGTGTTCACTCAACGGCATCTACCGCTGCAATTACTAGAACAGTGAAGTCATTTTTCACTCATGTGCATTCCAGGCCACTCTCCTTGGCTGCCTGGTTACATTGATGTCACACAAACTGTTCTAATTATATTAACAATGGCTGGAATTTTTCCAGACAGATGTACATATACACACAAATCTTTGTCACCCTCCCAAGAAAGTCATTAAAAATTATGGTCATGAGTGACTCACATTTTCCATATATTACCCGCTAACGGAGTCACTTTCTCAACCTACCTCCCTTTAGCCAGCTGGGTGTTCACCTCCCTCCCCTCCCCCCAGTGTGATGAACATGGTGAAAATGTCACAGCCACCAGGCTAAGCTCAAGGAAGCCTGCACACGTCTGCAACCACACTCAGGGTAACAAACCTGTTTATGCCAGTTGTTCCTACTGTAATTATATAAGTTAGTTCAATTTTATGTAAGCCAACAATATATGACTGTGGAAATGAAAGATAATTGTTTTTATTGCGACATGGTTAAATGTTTTAAAGAAATTCCAATGGTGAATTGTTTTAAAAAAAATAGAAGGAAATTATGATGAATTATATGGGCAAGAAAATTTTAAAAGATTCCAGGGCAGGGGTATATTGTAGTATATCTATGAAGAATCTGGGTTCAGCTTCTGTTACAAATACCTTTAAAGAAAAAACAGGTAATTAGTTATGGTTTATGAAAAAAACTGAAAAGATGTTATAAAAATATAGATACACACTCAAGAAAAAGCCTTGGCCCTACATCAAGGTATGGGAGAATGAACACTGTACACGTTTTAAGTTTTATTTTAATTTTCTGTTTTTTGAACCATTACTTTTATAATCTATTTAAATTACCCACTTAAATACCAGCAAAATCGATGTTAAATACTCATTAAGATGAAAACAACAAAATTATATGAAAGTATATAATAGCTTATGCTCAATTATACAATTTAGTTGTGAACTTAAATAAGTGCTATCAACATTAGTATGATTCGTATACTAATCTATGTGGGATAATAAATGGCAATTAGTCTTCCACCAAGTTTTTGGAATCCCTTAAAAAAATTTAAAAATAAAGCATCAGGACAATTAAGTAATTCAATTGCCTAGATGGGGGAAAAATCCCTAACTTTCTACATCAACTTAAACAGTCTAATGTCTTACCAAAAAGACTGACTTTTAAAACAGTTCGAAAGTCTGTAAAGAGCTTTCAGAAAGAGTCATGATTCAATTCCATGAAAGACTGGGTAAGGGAGAAGTGCATGAAGTCCTCAATGAACAAATGTGAAAATGGAAATCCAAACTAAACATGTGTCCTAAAACTTTCATTAGTAATTAATTGTATAAGCGGGAAACATCTACTGGATATTTTTTCATTGGATATTTCAAAGCTTTAAACTGAATCTATTCCTCCCTCCTGCCTTCACTGTATAGATGCTTCTAGAGGAAAAACTTTCCTGCATGCAGACAAGTGAAAGTTCTAGGATCTTAAAATGTCTCAGTGGTATTTGTCAACGCAGTACCAGCTCTGTGCCTCACAAAACACAAAAGTCCTAAGATAAAAACAGATTCACAGGGAGAAGAATGAGTTTCAGCTCTATTCATAAGCAATTGAAATACATTTTGCAGACATAGATTTATGGCTGTTCCCTTGCTCTAGTGTATTTCAGGGACAACTTTCATGTTCCATTTTCAATACTCCCGGATAGAAAATTGAGATATGTTTGGCACTGGATCTAAGAGGTTATAAGGAAAGAATTTCTACAAAAGAAGCAAGACAAAAATTAGCCTTCTCACTGTGGTATGGACAGGAGGAAGGGTTCAGAGGGAAGAAAGATCTTGTTCCTCTATACACTAGACCTCCCAGGATAGCACTGGTTTCAAACCCTACACCAGCAGTCTTTCTTATGACCCAACCCTGATTTAGAAAACTTGTTTTCTTTAGTAACAGAAGATGCCACAAAGTAGCTTTGTTTGTTTGCTTGTTTCTCTTTCTTTCTGATAAGCTTGTAGATCAACACTGTGTATTAAAAAAGACTAGGAGGGAAATGCCACCAACGCAAAGGTGGCTGGATTCACAAATCAGACCTGTAGAAAGGAATCTCAATTAGCATTGCCAATCCTTCATCTCAGTCATGAGAAATTGAAAAGGAAGGCTTAAGTCACAGGAATAAGGCACAGAGACCAAACTAAACATGGCCCTAAAAAGCCTTGTCAGTTCTATGCTAACTCCCACTCCCTTTTCTTCCATTTGGACCGGTAAGTGTCTAAAGAGTGAAATGTACAGTAAGACCGATTAAAGCAGAAAAGTCTTATAACCCTGTATTAAGGCCAAAGGAAATCAAAACACATACTTAGGTTCAACATGTGCTCATTAAAAAAGCTCTCAGTTGGGTTTTATAAGAAATACTGATCTTGAGCTCTGAATCCTCACTGTGACTACCACACATGATTAGGGTCAGTACCTTCTACGTTGAAATTCCTTTGAGGTCCTGATTCATGTATGCAGGAGATAATATACAGGAGTGAGTTTATTTAAACAAATTATGTCTGAGGCTGCTTATAAAAGCAACCAAGAGTACTCTTATTCAAAGATTAAAAATGTTTAAAAGGAACAGACAAGAAAATAGTCAACAAGAGTCAATGGCTGTCTTCAAAATTACAAAAGGTATGTTGACATTTAAACTTTTATTTAAATAGATTTGGTTATTTTAAAATTACACTAGTACCATGTTTAAACATGAATGATATATTTTAAACCTGTTTCTTCACTAAATACACTATTCAAGTTTTGTTATCTTACTCATTGGTATTAACTATGTACTTTCCAAAAAATTACCCATTAAAACTGGCTCTTTGCCTTTAGTACTTGAATTTAGCCAATGACTCTGATCTCTTTAGCTGATAAGAGCATTTTGCTGAGTAAAATAACAATTAACACTTGTGTTGACAACATTCTACATATGTGTTTCAAGTCTGAAAACACAACTCAATGTGATGTAAAAGACTGTTTCACACTGATCAAAATCACTGTCCTTCTACTGTCTGTAGTAAATGTTTCCTTGGCTTGAAAAAATCTGTGAACTACCCTGCACTTTCAGATGCAAAATGCTTCAAAGATATTTTTGGTAAAATAATCTACTAGTGGCAATATGCTTAAGGCAATTGTTTCTAAAGCATCTGAAGGTAAGTCTCATCCTAACTGGGTGACTGGGAAAGCATCTGAAGGTAAGGCTCATCCTAACTGGGAAACCTTGGCAACTAACTGGGAACTCCAGAGATCCCAGTAACAGAGGAGAGTTTTGGTTCAGTTTGTAGTCAAAAGGTTGGAAGATGAAAAGAGTCAACTTCCAAACCCTTTCTCCCTTCTGCCTTTCAAGTTTAATATTTATCTCTGATCCTACAAAACCTTAGAAAAAGACTTCTAAACTGAGCCTTTCACATAACAAAATAGCTTTTACTTGCAAAAATCTATTATCCATTAGCAAGTGTTTATTCTAGACTGAGCAAACCTCTTCTGCTCCAAAGAGCTATGCTGTCTTCATATCCAGAATCCTTCTGATTGACCTAAGATGAACACAACGGACATTCATTCTATAAGCCTCAAGGTGTTCCAGTGAAGAGCAAAGACCCCGACCATTAAAGAATTAGTGAGTCTCAAGAAAACAGAGTATCATCCTTAGCTGTCCATAGGTGCTGCAACATAATCCATGACAGGGAGGGAAGGAGGGAGGGGACAGGGTGGGGGGCAGGGAGGGAGGGAGGCAAGGAGGGAAGGAAAAGACTAGACAATGAAAGAAAGAAAGAGAAAAGAAAGGAAAGAAAAACTACTGAACTATGGAGGTAGGAGCTGAACTAAAGATAAATTTCTCTCCTGGGAACTTAAGTGACATAATCAAAACAAGTTAAAAATATAAATACCAGATAGGCCATTCTTCAGCCCACAGCAGCAGTGTTGAAAATCTTTCAAATAAATCTTTATTTCACTTTGTTAATCATCCTGCAATCTTGGACCAGAATAATAATTAAACTATACCTTTTCTTTAAATTACCATATAACCTATGTATTTAAACTCATCTTTTATGGAAACTACATAATCTTCCTTTCATTAAAATTTCCCTTGTTGATATATGCAAACCAGGTCACTTTCTGCTGGATTGCATACTTCTGTTTTATCACTTAATTCGACTCCTTATTAAAGGTTTAAAAAAGAGCTTCAGATATGCATAAAACAAATACTTCTTATATGTCTATGTGAACACTGACACCATTAACAGATACCTCCCCTTTTTCCTTGGGGCTGAGGGCCCTGTCAATAATCATTATTTATTAAACAGTCTGCCATCCCTTCTACAGAATGTAAGAAAGGAGCATGGAGGGGTAGAAATAATTACCTTGGGCTTTTCTTTAAAGACCCGCTGGAATGGAACATAAGAAAACCAGTTGAAAAAGAACTTGAGATACCTCCCCACCCCCAGCCCTGTGCGCATGCTGCCCCCCCCCCGCCCCCCACACACAAGGTTGAAAAGTATACCTACACTCCATTTTTCTTATAAACTGTCAAAAGAAAAGGTAAAAAAAATCTGGGGTCTTCAGGATAGACATATATATCTACCTTCCACTGAATATATTCACACATACACTTGCACATCCTTTATCCCTTCACAAACTCTGGCTAGATTTGTTGAGAGAAGCCTCTCAACACCTACTAAGAAAATGTGTTCTCAAAAATAACTGCTTCAATCAAAGGAGAGAGAAGCAGCAAGTTCTGGTTTGACTGCCATTCTGGTTTGTGGCAGTCTCCCTCCTTTCCCTCTTCTCCCTGTCTCCCAACTGATACGTAGCCTATTTTTTTCCAAAGCAGAGTAAGGAAAGGCATAAGCAATTTCTCTCTTGGACCTTACCCACAAATACACTAACTCCTAAATTAAAAAAAAAAAAAAAGTCATCAAGTTGTCAAGGAATAACACCCAGAGTAAAACCACCGGTCAGGGAAAAGAAAAATTACCAGATGACTGAAAGCAGTTCAGGTATTCCTACTGAAGAGTTAATGATGTGCACTCTTCCTTTTCCCCAGATGCTATGGCTCAAAACAGAAATACACACTTAAGACAGCATAACCAGGCAGTTTTTGGAGAATAGCACAGAACTTAAACTGAGAGACTGGGGGTTTGTCCTAAATAACCTTCACAGGTTGTACAAAATGTTCCCATATCCTGATCAATAAACATATCAAGAAGCTTCCTAAGATTTCCTTAGTATAAGAATAAGGTAAAGAGTAAGGATGGGAGGTCAATCAGTCATCTAAAATATTTATAAAGATGTAGAGAAACATACACCTCCTACACAAATAAAAAGCTATCATGCTTGGGGTAAACTGGCCAATACTGGCAGCAATTGAGCAGAGGTTGAAGATGCTACATTCAAAGGGTGACCTGTTTCAAAAGGGTTGTATATTCCCATCCCACCTACATTTTTCAGGCACAGAAGGAGGGGAGATTAGGTCCACACCCCACCTTTGGGAAAGGAACAAAAGCAAATGCTTGGCAAGCTGAAAAAACTCCTCCTTCATCAGGACCCCAGAGGCAGCAGCTCTGCAAGGCTACCTTCATATTTCCCCCTAGTTCACTCACTCTTGGTGGCCACAGAATCAATTTTCTACATCTTGGAATGGCCATGGGCAGGTGGTGATCAGTTTAGCCCTAGGCTGCAGACAGCCCCCTTTCCCTACCTCTCCCAACAGCTTCAAATTAACCCTTGCTGATCCCTGCCAGGGTCAGGGCTGCTCTAAGTGTCTACAGCTTCTTTCTACCAACATTTTCATGAAATCATAATCCCACCGCCCTCCACGGCCCCACAGGGACATAAAACTTCCCTTGGTGGTTTACCGTCGGTCAATTTGCATTTGCTTTTCTTTCTCTCCTTCCTTTGGGCAGGGAAAGGGCTCAGAGCGTTTGGGAGGGCCCTCCCTCCCTCCCTCCCTCCCTCCCTCCCTCCCTCCCTCCCTCCCTCCCTCCCTTCCTTCCTCCCTTCCTCCCTTCCTTCCTCCTCTGCTCTCTTAAGGAGCCGGATCCCATAGCTGGCCAGCAGGTCTGCAGTGAGGAGACATTGCTCTCGCGTTAACCCTTTGAAGGAACTTAGGAGATGAGTTTTCATTTGGGACCCACTGAAGCAGGGCCCGTGGAGCTTGACAGTCTGCCCCCCATCCCACACATAAACCCAAACAGGCAGGAACCTTTTTCCTCCGTTTTGGCCAGTTTTAACTATCCATCTCACTATGTGCTCCAAACCTGGAACGGGGTAGGGGTGGAGGTTGTTAGAAGACAGGCAGCAGAGGGAAAAGACAGCAGGAAGAAAGAAAGGAAACTCAATAGTAAATCAGAGATCACACAGCGTTTACTTACGAAATTTGGGGCTGGTGCTAGTTTCTGGAGTGGTGGTGGTAGAGGAGGAAGACAAGGTGGTGGTGGCAGAGGAGGAAGATGAGGAGGAGGCAGCGACAGCATCCTGAAAGGGAGACAGGGTCCAGGAGGGAGTAGAATCATGAAGGTAGGAGGAGGTAGCGAATGCCGCAGTGGGCCAAGAGGGCATTGCCTGGGTACTGGGGGTTCCCGGCACCGGGGGTCGGGAGCCTGACGTGCTGCTACTGAAGAAAGGGGCCGTCGTGGACAGGACTGTCGGGGGACCCGCAGTGTTTCGTGCCGTAGTGGAGCGCGGGCTGGCCCGGATGGGCACTCGGTGCCCCGGGAAGCGAGTGGGAGCCTGTGTGATGGTAGTCAGGCGGGTGCTAATCCGGTTGGGCGTCCTGGAAGAGGCGGCGCCGCCGGAGGAGGGGGTGGCTGGGGACGTGGTGGAAGTTGTCGTGGTAGTTGTCTCCATGGCCTTGGGGAAGGAGCTGGGCTTGGAGAGAAAGAAGGGGTCCTGGCCCATCCCCTTGGAGTCCACCAGGTCGGTGGGCACGTATTCCTTGACGGAGCCCACCACGATCCATTTGAGGAGCATTAGACTGAGCCCCAGGCCGATAAAGCCGATGAAAAGAGGCACCACGCACAGCCACGTCTGCTGCCGGTTCCACACGATGCAGTCGCTACAGCGTAACTCCCGGGGGGGCTCGGCCGCCCCTTCGCCGCCGCCGTCCGGGCCCCCGCCCGCCGCTGCCGCCGCCGCCGCAGCCGCCGCGGTGCCCTCCTCGGCCGAGGCGGCGGCTGCCGAAGCGGCTCCAGGTGGCGAGGCAGCGGCCGCCCCTTCACTCATCCTAGGAGCCGGTCTTCACCTTCGCCCCCCCGAGGGCCTCGCCAGAGGCATGAGGCCGTGCCGGCCGGGCGCGGGCACGGGCTCCGGCGGCGGGCTCGGGCTCAGGCAGCGGCCGCGGCCGCCGCATGCAAATCGGCTCCCTGCCCCCACGCCCCTCCCCCAGAGAGGCGGGCGGCGGGCGGGGAGGAGAGGAGCGGGGGAGGGGACGCGGGCTGGGAGAGATCTGCGAGGAGCGCGGTAGAGGGGCTAGACGGCCCCTGGCGCTGCGGACAGTTCAGGGAGCAGCAGGATGCGTCTGCCTCCTGCCAAGCGGCCTCTGGCGCGCCGGGACCCCGCGTCTACTGAAGCTGCTGAGGCTGCTGCCGCCGCCGCCAGCCCCGTGCATGTGCACCAGCCTCCCCGGCATCCTCAGGACGCAGCGCACTACCCGCTCCCCCGGGCGCCCGCCCACGCCGCCGCCGGGCCTCCCGCCGCCTTCAGAGGCTGACCTGCCCGGCCGTGGACTGCCGGGCGTCGGAGAGCTGCATTCCGACACAGGGGTCGGCCTGGCCGCCTCAACCGCCCGACCTGGAGCGCCGCGAGTCCGGCCGGCGAGGTGCACCTGTTCTTCTGTCGGTCAGCAGCCAACCCTCGGCCAGCACTCTTTAGGAGAGACCAATCCGAGCGCAGCGCGGAGGGCGTGTGGCCGGGCTCGCCTCGCGCCGCGGCGCCGCCGCCCGAGTCAAACTCCAGCGAGCTGCGCAGCCGCCGCCGCGAGCCCGGGACCCGGGCACTTACGGCTCGCGGGGCTCCAGCGGATCCCGGGGCGGAGCACTGGCCGCAGAGGGAACGCAGCAAACCGCAGTGGATTCGAAATCGCTCCCTCGCGCCACAGCCCGGTTGCGCTTGGGGAGCTAACGCGGGAAACCGCGTCAGAAATTCCTGATGCCGCGTAACCGGACAAGGCGGCCTTAGGGGGTGTCTGGATGCGGGGTGGGTGCGGTGTGAGCCGAGACGCCTTGGACGCGCTGTGCTTCAGGCAGAGTAGCACCTCCCACCAACACCTCATGATAGTTTCTTAATGCGCACAAGATAAATAAATGATCCAAGCATGTTAACGCAGCGGTCGCCGGCGCTGCTGCAATGGGGTAAGAGGCTGACGCTGCTGGGCTAGGGAGCTGGGGGGGTGTGCGCTTGGGAGCGTGTATGCACTTCCCTGCCAGATGGCGGGTGCTTTTAGATCTGGAGAGCCACGTTGCCCTCTGCCCTCGGAGTTCCTGAAAGAGATGGTGTGTTATTGGACCCAGCAGATTTCCCCAAGGTGATTTATGATAACTTACCTCTTCAAAAAATAGTCTTTAAATGTAGATGTATGCACAGGCACACACGGCACAAGGGAACTGATTGTAAGAGGTAAAATTTATAACGATTTGGGATAGCATGCCATATAATGTTGGTGGCTTCTTCCCTTGGGTAGAGAGAAGCACCTGTATACCACTATCTCAGGTGTAGTATGGAAGCTGCCTAGGGGAAGGAAGGAATGAAAAAAGAGCCAGCACCAGCATAGTTTATGCTGATAGAGCAAAACTTCGCTTCAAAATCCTCAGATTTCCTGGTCTAAAGTGGAAACCGGAAAGAGGCTTTTATTTACAGGCTCCAAAAATGAGAGGTTGAGGATGGCAGCCTCCTAATACTCCCCAGCACTATGTAATTGGCGCAGACGACGAATCAGCATTCTCTTGTCCTGTGGTAGTCTCCACAAAAAATTTTTTTAAGGAATTTTATTCACAGGTTGAAAACCTAACGGAACACTGAAAAGACTGCAGAGAACAGAGGATATATTGAAACTGGAAACCTCTGGGATTTGGTGCCTACGAAAGTATTTTGCACAGACACGGTTAATAAATTATTTTTGACGGCAGTAATGTGTCTGTCACCTCTTTCAGCTATAACATTGAGACTTTTCCCATAGGGAAGCTTTTGATTTTTAGTTTGATAGAACATGCCCTAATCCAGTAGTGCTGAATTATGATTCCAACAATTGTTGCAAGTGAACAAAATACCACAAACCCATGAATCTATTCCTTCAGCACACCCAATTCCCTGCACAGTCCTCAAGTATAAATTGACCCAATCTCTCCTTACTGTGGGTTCTGGGCAGTTACTGGCCAGTCTTTTCTGTATAGCAAATAAAAGTCAGCTTTCACACAAAATATGAAATTATATAGTAGGTGCTGCTGTCAGCTATGTAAGACAGAAAATTATTTCTCCAAAACACTCCTAGTTCATTGCCCCCCTACACACACAATGCACACACATTAGACCTGTGGCCTCTTCCTTCATTCCAGGATGAAATAAATCCAGTGTAAGAAAAAAGGTGTGCTGTAATGCTGCAGCTGGGCAAATGCAACTGCATTCACCCAGCGTTCACCCCATGTTGGCTCCATGCTTTCCAATGCCTCCTGCACATACCTATCCAAATTCCCTCCACTTCTCATTTCCACTTGGCTTTAACAACCCAGTCATGGTTCCCTGTTGAGCTCATTTTTTCCCAGATCCCAAGCCACTGCACCTGACTACCCATTAGCTGCCCTCACCATGTACATCATCACTAGTGGGAAAGAAAAAAAGAAACGAGCCTATTGCATTGGGGAACTGGTTGCACCAGCCCATTCAAGAAATTTTGGCTGGTGCAACTATCATTAATTTGCAGTTTTGTTATGAGGCTCCCTGGTAGTGTGTGGTAAGCACTATAACTATAATTGGGGATAAGGGGTGTCCAGAGCTGAGTGGTGGACACTTGCTGCTAATGAGCAGCCAGCTAGTCAATCCCATGGTAAGGGGTCACAGTCTTGTGACTCGGCTTTCTGAAGCAGCTGCAGAAAGAGCTTTACACCCACATTTTGAAGACAGGGATTCAAGTTAGAACTCTGCCCTTTAATACAGTCACTCTGGGCCTCTGTTTTCTCATCTGTGAAGTAATACTACAATACCTACATTCTACACAAATATATGAATTATATAGCTAAATGGACTATTCACCTACGATACCTTTTAAATATCATTATCA
The DNA here is from genome assembly GCF_022682495.2 of Desmodus rotundus. NCBI lineage: Eukaryota > Metazoa > Chordata > Mammalia > Chiroptera > Phyllostomidae > Desmodus > Desmodus rotundus. Next base: position 59,574,931 of record NC_071390.1, on the reverse strand, counting down.
GATAACTTCTTAATAGAGATAGGTATGGATTTTTCTAACAGATGGGCATGACATACCTTAGCCTCTCCAGAGCTTTATATTTGCCTGAATATAATCACCTTCTCGATGTCTCCTCTCCTTTGTGATCCACTAACAATTATTGCTGATAATTTGACCACAAACCAACATTTCTATTGAGCTTCACTTTTGCCCTTCAATGGTGTCAATATCCCCAGGCTGGGAGTTTCAGTGCCATCTCTGACTCCTTACCCCAAGTTCAATCGGTAGTCATCATTAACAATACAATACAAGTGTCCCGAGTTCCCTCAATTGTAAGTCATTTGGCAAAGCTCCATTTTAAGTACCACAAGGCTGGCCCTGGCTGGTGTAGCTCAGTGGATTGAGTGTGGGCCTGCAAACCAAGGGGTTGCCAGTTCAATTCCCAGTCAGGGCACATGCCTGGGTTGCGGCCCAGGTTCCCAGTAGGAGATACACAGGAGGCAAGCACACATTGATGTTTCTCTCCCTCTCTTTCTTCCTCCCTTCCCTTCTCTATAAAAATAAATAAATCTTTTAAAAAAGAGAACTCCTTAAAAATAAATAAATCTTTTAAAAAAGAGAACTCCTGTATCATGTGCCTCTTCTTTTAAAAAAGAAGAGGCACATGATACAGGAATAAAGATTAAGATTAAACAAAAAACAGAAAATATTTCTTAAAAAAAAGAACCACAAGGCTGGAAGTCAGTGTGGTTGTCAAATACCTCTAATATGTCATCCCAAAATAGTCCCAGCCCAACAGTCACGTGGATTCATCTGGAGCTCTAGAGAAGGCACCATTTCCTGGATAAGACCACTCCACTAATAGACAGTATACATAATTAGAAAGGTCTTTGTGTCAAGCCAAAAATCTACCTTCTCACACTTTTACCCTTTTTTCTTAGCCCATCAGTAATATAAACCTTTTTATGAGCTAGCTACCAGGCATGGAGGGTACAACAGAATACAAAACAAAGCTCCTAACCTTGATGAAATTTATATTTTAATAGGAGAGGTGGACAATAAAAAATAAATAAATTATATAGTCTATTAGAAAATAAGAATTGCTGGTTTGGTCCACAAAGAATATGCCTTTGTGGTGTAATTACAGGACATCTCTTCTTCAATTCCAATATCCCCAATCTATTTATAGTTCCCACAGGCCATGAGGACTCTACACTTCTGGGAGAACCAGGGTGCTCTTTTTTTTTTTTTTTTTTTTTTAAATTTATTTATTGTTATTTAATTACAGTTGTATGCCTTTTCCCCCATCCCTTCACCCCACCCCAGGTGAACCCACTTCCCTCCCCCCTCTCCACCCTCCCCCTTGGATTTGTTCATGTGTCCTTTATAGTAGTTCCTGTAATCCAGGGTGCTCTTTTATTATTAGCCATCGGTTTCCTGGATAAATGCGGTTACTAAAGAAGCCAGTCTGTCCTGCAGAATCATAATATTCTTCAAAATATCCACTGGAATCTTGTGCGTAGGCAATATGATATCTCAAAACATTTCACAGAGTAAACACTTTACAAAGTGTTGGTATGGTTAACCTTTTTAGGATTGCATATTTCTTATTCTCTCTCAGTTTAGTCCACTACTGTTATTATAATGATACATATACATTTAGATACATTTTTTTTAAGTGTGGCCTTTTTTAAAAAGAGAAGCAGAATTTTTTCCTCATAGGTCTCAACTAGTAACCATATTTATTTCTTGTGGGCACGTGATTCTTTTTATATAGGACTTACCCAAAATGTACTGAACAAATCCCTAGGTGGATCTGTCCGTTCACATCTTGACTTTAAGGATTTTTGCATTATATGCCAATATCATAAATAAGACAAACACTAAAATTCAACAAAGCAAAAGCACAAAGTGGAAGAGTGGAGTATTCCAGTTGTAGCTATATCCTAGTCAAAAAGATGATTGTAACAATGCTCAGACTTAGAGTGTTTGGAATGTCACCTGTTTGCACTCTCATAAAGTAGGAAATACTAAACGCTGTATAATATGATGTAAGGTTACATGTTTTTAATGAGGCACTGAGATAATACAGGTGTGAAACTTCACTGGGAGTTGCCAGAATACCAAATTTTCAAAATAGGTTAACTAAGAACTGGGTAGATAGCACAACCCCCTGGAAATCGAGGGACGATATTTGTGAAAAGGATTTCTGTGGCAGGAGCTGTACTCTGAATTTAGAGAGGAGGAGCACAGGTACAAGGCTTTCTTACAGCAATATAATAATAGGGGCCTCATAAGAGAGTCCTGGAGAGTTCAATATGAGGCCCCTCCGTTTTGGTAGGGCATCATTGGATTGGGCTAGACACACAGCCTCAGGAATTGCAATCAAGGAGATGGCTAAAGTGGACTGTGCCAACAGAGGGCACTTGAAGCAACTGCCATGCCATGAAGTCATGAAGTCATCCTGTAGCAGTAAGAGCCCAGTTAGAATGTAAAATAAGTGCAGAGGAGAAGCAGAAATAAAAAATCAGCTGGCAACTCAGTGTTGAAGGAACTGAGCGTCATAGTGAGATATCTATGTAATTTGTTTTATAAAAATTGAATCCAATCTACCTGTACTTTAGGACACCAACACGAGTACTTTATTCTTGGCTCTCAAAGTTTCTGTTAGTGTTTGTCTTATCTAGTTTTTTATTTCTTTGTCAATAATTTTTCCTTTTTATCCATGATATAAAAAGGTAGATATCCCTGGTATCTACCAATTTTCCCAAAAATTGGTAGATATAGTTTTCTTAGATCATGTCACTGCAAACTCTATTCTTTTTTAAAAAAATTATTGGATCTGAAATTAGAGGACCGATAGATGCAAATTTACCTTGAGAATGCAATAATTAAGCAATAGCAGAGGACCCGGTGCTTTAGAAAAATCCAAGCAAATGCCTTAGCATGATCTGAAACAGAGATCTCGTGAGTTCATGTTCTCTTTCCCTCTCTCCAGACTGCAGGATTCCATTTGGCAATTGAAAACGTTCTCCCCATTCCTAGATGGCGTTAAATGTAAGTGAAGTTGCTCGTGTAGAAGAGATGCAATACACAAAGCCAGCTTTCGGAAATGTTTTCTTGCAACTGATCAAAAAACATCTTTGTCTCAAACTTCATTATTCCTAAGAAAGTCAGCCTAATACAGGTAGGTATATTCAGAGAGGAGTGGATGGGAGTTCATGTTTGTATAAATAACACTGGCTTCATCTAACCTGTGTTTTCTAGAATCCTACATTATGCTTCTTTAGATTTGGAGATGAAATTTTCATAATACTGTATAGGAAAAAAGCAATCAATTTCCCACAATTTCTCCACTGTTTTACTTTTTGTCTACAACCTGAGGACTCCCTGTTGATCTGTTCAGAGAAACCCGAGGACAGACACTCTTGGCACCAACACCTGAGACCTTTGGTCACACAGAACCTGATGCACCCAATATGGGCCCAAATCTCTGCTTTATCTACCAGAATATTCATATATAAGTATGAGTTTACATTTATCCCTCCCCCACAACACATGCAATTTCTTCAGAGGATTATTGGTAGTCTATAACCATTTTCAGGTACTTCAATCTATCTCTTTTTTTTCTGTAGCAGATTCATTCTTAATATAGCTCAATCATCAATAAAGGACAGAGCAGAAATTTTGGAGTCAGACAGACCCAAATCTGACTTTCAGCGTGTTTGTGTGTATGTGAAAAATGTCATGTGTTATGTGCCTAGTGTTTTGAATGGCATGTGGTAGACATCTCTAAAATAGTGTCAAGTATTTTTATTTAGTAAAAATCCAAGTTGCCTCTGTGGAACACTGTCTTGGGAGCCTGCCTTTTCCAACAAGTTTTGCAGAAGACACAGGAGTTTGGCACTGTGTTGTTGCCATTAACGAGGTAGATCCAGGTGGGCTAGTAAGTTTCAGGACCAGCAAAGAGGCATTTTAGAGAAGCACTGACCTTCCAGACACAGGTGGGGAGTGTACATTTATTTCCTCCACTGTGTGCCCCTCCAACTCACACACCATATGACCTTCTCAAAGGAAAACCACAAAACTACCAGGAAATAAGTATTAGTAGCTCACTGCAGACTTGGCCCATCTGTCTTGTCTCCAAGAAAAGATACCACAAGTGGACAAAATTTACTTGGTGCCTAGAAATTGAGAAAGAAAGAAGGAAAATATCACCTAATTTATTTACTAGAAATATTAAATGAAACTAAAAATGCTAATGGAGCTTACCCCTTCTGAGTAAGGGTTTTAAAGACTTAGAAAACCTGTTCTTTATCCATCCTTTTGAGACTTACTATTTGGTGGAGGATAATTTCCTATTTTAAACACAGAGCTCAACAAAGGTACAAATATGTGTTTATATTTGTATGTGACCATGCCTATATGCAGTGCTGAAGCCAAATGCAGACAGTACAGGAAAAAAAAAGATTATTCAAGGACTGTTTGATGATGAACTTAAAAGCTAGCTGCAGAGTTTTGTTTGGAATTACCTAAACAGCATCACTGATGTCTAAAAATTAAAATAATAATAATAATAATAATAATAATAATAATAATAAATAGAACAAGTAAGAAAAAGAAAACTGACTTTATTCAAGCAATTGCAATACAAACAACACCCAGATCTGAAGATCAGACTGTCTCTGCATGGTGCTTTTGCCTTTGATTTTTGTAGAAAGGAACAAAGACTGATTTACAGCTGGAGAAGTTTTGCAATTAGACGAAGTGTCAGTAAGTGAGTTGAACAGGAAGTGATTATCTCTGTGTCAATAGAGTTTTAGGGGGAAAGACCTAATCTTAGGTAATCCTTCACGAGGTGAACAAGAAGTTGGAGGGTCTATATCTGCCCTTTATAGATGAAAGTAAAAGGGTCTTTGTTTGGCCTCATCAAAGGTAAAAAAAGGGAATCATCTGATAGTCTTATGGAAGCCATGAGAAAGAGTTGACAAGGAGTCTTATCTTAGCCATAGGGAGAGGGAGATTAGGTTCTTGGTGGACAATCATACAGGCATTTCTTCGAACACAAAAGGGTGAAGGGATTTCTGAAAACCAAAATGGTGAGGACAGTTTTCTTAAACATTGCCACTTTTCAGGAGAACAGAGCTCAGGAAAATTTCAACACTATATTGATATAATTGTTTAAAAAATGTATAATAGTATATTTTAGTGAAATAAACTTTGGGTGTCCTCTCTATCTGGGTTTGGTTTGAAAACTAGAATTCAGACTACCATTTTCAGTATTTAAAAATGTGTATATGTTAATAATTATTAGTTAAAATAAGCATCTTATAGAATTATGCTTTCTTTTTTACATGGGAAGTACGAAGTAAAATTATCTTCCAATATTTGGTACCTTGGAAAAACAGTGAAAAGCATAGGAATTCTATAGATGTGAGACAAAAGGTGTATCTGAAGCTGATAGAACATTCTTTATAGTCTACTTACTTAACAGAGACTATTTTAGAAGTCATACATGTGTATCAGTAAATTGTTTGACACCATGGATATGAGCTTATAAAATTTATAAAACACACAAAGTATATCAAGGATTTTGGTGTCTTTCTTGGGAGTTTGAGTAACATTTTTTTTTCAATTCAAGAGCTCAAAATTCATTGTTTTTAATTAATGTTGGAATGTAAGCATGTGAGAATATCTTCTCTTTTGCATATAAACTTCTTGGGATATTTGACTAACATACTAACCAACAATATTTTTGTGCCTGCAGTATGTGTGTGCACTCAAGTGTGTGAATGTGCGTGTCAATAGATATAGATATAGATATAGATATAAAGAAATAAGCGAGGGCATAGGAGCAAATTTTTTACCGAGTATCTAGAATAAAGTAGAATAGGAATGGTATTGTATGCATCGATTGGAGAAAACTATACACTGAACAATGATGATTAGATTCCAAACACAGATAAGAGACAGAAGGTAAAAACAGATGATAACTCTTTGGGCTTTTTCACCCAAAGGAATTTCCCAGTGTTGGGAAATGCAAAATTGACCCCCTTAGAGACTAACCAAGCCAACTGTCTTCTATTGAACTTTGGAGGGAGAGTCAACTTTGCTTTGAAAGTACATAAGAAGAGTTTAGAATAGCAGCCAAGTGTAGAACTGATCATCGCTTGTATGAAAAACTATTCACCTGGAACTGGAATAAGAAGATCCACTCAACTCTGACCTTCTTGAATTACTGTAAAGGGAAACAATCTATAATTTCTACTACATGGGATAATATTAAAGACCAAAATGATACTCTCTGTGGATAATGGTTTAAAGAAAACACCTTAGGCAAAAATCTCAGAACCATCATTTTGGGAATGATTTAAACACAAAATAATCATCTTGGGAAATATTCAATTATCAAGGAAGTATTCCCCTGGTATGTAGACCTGATAGACAACATTGGTGCTCTTTTGCCTTAAGGCAGATATGCAAACAGTTATACAATACTTGCCACCCCACACACAGCTCTGCCTGTTGTCCTTTTTCTCTCTGGAACTTCTAAAGAAGTAAATTCACAATTTGCATTCCTAGTGTTCTCCCTGGCACACATCTGACTTCTATGGACAACTGATTGAATAGCAAGATAGCTCTTAGGCAAAGCATGATTAGTTTCCTGATTTTGAACCCTAAATGCACCCTCACCTTCTCTGGAGATATCAGAGAGAACCCTAGTAGAAACTCTAGAAATCCCTTCTATTCTTGAAGAATGACAGAAGATACCTCATGTCTTACATCAAAATTTATAAGAGAAATCTATAAAGATTTAGAAGTCACATCAAAATCAAAAATTTGTCAACAATAAAATTTGTAGCAATCAACAAATGTGTTGAAAGAACGTCCTAGAGGGAACTATACCTTCTTCACAAAAAACTTTCAAACAGTCTTTTCTGGAAGGTGCGTTCTAGTGATCCTATGAAGTAACAGGACACACTCAGGATCACCTCATTCTATAAGGCAATGGGTGAAAAGTGACAACTTCAATCTTTAAAGCTTTCAGACAAACATTCATTTTTTAAATTACCCAAGAATTTCCTTTCCCTATGGAAAAATTACCATTTTGTTTTTCTTTCTTTCTTTTCTTTCCCTTCCTTCCTTCCTTCCTTTCTTCCTTTTTATTTCTTTCTTTCGTCCTTCCTTCCTCTTTCCTCTTTCTCTCCCTCCCATCTTTCTCTCTCTTCTCTTTTAATTAGAACAAAACTCATCTGTATATGTGATAAAATATGGAACCTTATAGGGTTGTTCCCTCTTTTGTCTCCAGGCAAGCTATCAGAAATATCATCCTGGAGGAAGAGAACTCTACACATCAAAGGTGCTCCAGCATACTCTGCTTTCAAAAACACCTTAAACTGAGTTGCAAACCCTCTGGTAAAGCTAAAATACATTCCTGAAAACACAGATATTACATATCTGATGGATTTAGAACATATGGACAGTGGAAAAAGCACTGAACAAATAGTTAGAAAACTTAAGCTTGTATCTTTACTACTCTAGCAAATTTATGGGACTCTGAATCTCAGTTATATAAATCCATCTCAGTTATATATACCCATAAAATGTGGGAAACACTGCCTAACCCCAGGATTATTATGATGTTAACAATGGAAACCAATTGTGATTATATTTTGTAAATTTTAAAACACTGCCCATATGTTTAAAAGCACTCAAATACTATTAATGTAGCTAATAAAAATTTACTATTTCCAATTGTAACTTTATATTGCTTCGTATGAAACATATATGAATCTTACTATTTAAAAATTCTCAAACTAAAAAGGTGAGGCAAGAGAATCCAGTATGGTGGTGGGGTAGGTAGAACATCCACTCACCTATGCCCAGGACCAAACTGGAATTACAACTAAAATATAAAACAATCATCCTGAATAACCAACTGAAGACTAGCTGAAGAGACATCTTATAACCAAGAATTTATAGAAAAAGCCACATTGAGACTGGAAGGGAGGGCTGAGATGCAATAAGTGCTGACCCTGCTCCCACAGGAGGTGCCTGAGTTTCCAGATGGATACCTCAGCTGCAAAGGTTCCCCCTGAAAATCTATGGTCTCAACGCCAAGGCAAGCTCCCCAGCCCAGAGCATCAAAGCTGGGAAGAGGTGGCCACAAAGCATATGGCTGTGAAAAGCAGTGGGATTTCTCTCTGTCAGAGAGAGACAGGAGTCCACGAGAGACACAGGCACACAAAATTTTGGTTGCAATCACTCACCCTGGGCTCTGGTAGAGGGAGGACAAAGATGACTAGAGTCACATGAGGAAAGGCTGGGGTTTGTAGCTCTGGGGAGAGAGGGGTCAGCTACCAGGGTCCTTGTACTGAGTCACTCTCTCATACTTCAGATGCCATCTTTCTTGGCTGGAGCAGTACTCTCCATGTGGAATCAGCCTGTGGGAAAGCAATAGTCCCATTCTCTAGCCTGTCTAGACTCTTTCTCACCCCACCCTACTGAGCTTTTGCCCTGATGAGGAGTCAGTTGCCTTGTATAGGGTATAGAGGTCTGAGCAGACTCAGAGGATGCCAGTGACTGAATTGTGTGGCTTTAGGGTTAGTGTGATTCCATCACTTTCCCATGAACCTGACTTATGCTCCCCCTTCATTTGAGATCTGCTAGTCCCACCCTCTGGGCTTCCAGTGAACTCATGCTTTGACTTTGGGTGATCCCACATACTCAGCTCCTAGTGGCTCTGCCCTGAAAAGGTTGGGGCAAAATTGGAACAAACTGAGTTGTACAGCTCTGGGGTGGGAGTCTCAATCCCTACCTCCAATGAAGCATGGCTAGGACCACACCCTCTGGTTAGATCTACTACACCATCCTTCTGACTCCCTGCAGCCCCACCCCGCAGATGTCCATCTCCTCTTGGCAGAATCTGGCACAGAAACTGAGTTGTATGGTTCTAGCACAAGGGCCATTTTCCCTCTCATGCCCAAATGGAGCAGAACCCTTCCTTCATACAGCCAAATGTTGATCTGTTTGGGCCTGATAAACTCTGCTGGCCTCACCCTGATGACTCCCTGAGATCCTGTCCCAACACAAAGGTGTTTGAGCACCCAGAATGGTGGCAGCTAGACTTAGTACACTCAGGGACATTTTCTGAGTAGCCCCAGACCCAGCACCCACACTGGGTTTGAACTTATATTAATCTAGTGAATACCACTAACCCCTACCTGGTGACTCATTGAGAACATATCTCACACAACTTGAGTACCACTAAGGGTTCTTTCAGTGATTGAGCTTAACAAGCAGCTGGCAGTCGAGGCAGGCAGAGATAAACCTCAAGGTGCCTGAAGACTTTTGATGACATGCCCCCAGGCCTGATGCTGGTAAAGGCCAGCCTTGGTGCACAGATTCATCCTTACTGCACACACCCAGTTCCAGCTGAGGAACCCACAAATTAAGGATCACTTGTATCTCCAAACAGGTTGTCCAGGGCCAGCCACAGACAGTATCTGACATTGGCCCTCACCAGAGTCTCTCATAAAAGACCCAGAACTAACACAACCAGTGACCAGCTTCAGAAAACATCAGAGCAGGGTCCAATTAGCTTCAAAATTGTCACATCCAAAGGTAATTACCAGAACCTGGAAAGCACCAGACTCTGCAAAGGCAAATTCTGTTTTGTATAATTAGCACCTGCACAGCACCTCAAATGCTGTGGTCAAGGTTGAGCTTCACATTTTGCCCACCTGAGGGTTGATTTCATGCATGAATGGGCCAATAGTGATCAAGACACAATCACAACAGGAAGATCCACATAACCCAGACAAGGGACATTCCTAAAGCACCCAGCACAGGTGATCAAGTAGACTGAACAACTGGACCCAACGAGATCTGCTATATAAGGCCACCCCACGAAAACTGAAAGTCATAGCAAATCTATCTAATACATCAAAACAAACACAAACAGGCTGCCAAAATAGGGAGACAAAAAAACATGCCCCAAATAAAAGAAAGGAGAAGTCTCCAGAAAAAGAGTCAAATGCAATGAAAACAAAAAAGTTATCAGGTATAGAGTTTAAATGAATGATTATAAAGATATTCAAAAACATGAAAAAGGGCATAGAGCCCTGGCTGGTGTGGCTCAGTGGACAGAGTGCTGGCGTGCAAACCAATGGGTCCCAGTTCAATTCACAGTCAGGGCACATGCCTGGGTTGTGGGCCACACCCCCAGTAGGGGGTGCATGAGAGGCAGCCACACATTGATGTTTTTCTCCCTCTCTTTCTCCCTCCTTTCTTCTCTCTGTAAAAATAAATACATAGAATATTCTAAAAAGGCATAGAAACCATAAAAAGAACCAGTCATAAATGAAGAGTACAATACCTGAAAATACACTGGAAAGAATAAACAATAGGTCAGGTAAAGCAGAGGATCAAATCAGTGATTTGGAAGACAAGATAAAAAAAAGAACACTAAATCAGAGCAAAAAGAAAAATAATTTAAAAAAATTAGGAGAGTTTAGGGACATTTAGGGCAACATGAAGCTTAAGAACATTTGTATCATAGGGGTACCAAAAGGAGAAGAGAGAGATCAAGGAATCAAGAATCTATTTAAAGAAATAATGACAGATTTGCAGATGGCAGAGGAGTAAGTAGAGGCTACACTAACCTCCTCCCAGGGCCAATCTGAAATTACCACTAAATTGCAGAGAAATCATCCAGAATAAACAACTGAACAATAGTGGAGAGAAGTCTTATAACCACAGACAGAAAGAAGAAACAGTTTCACCACAAAGTGATTGGTATGGAGTGTAGAGGAGATGTGAGAAGGCTGGCTGGGCTGCCAAGCTGCAGCTGAAGGGCTGGAGGAATATTTCAGTGGGTTCCCCCTGAGAAGTGTGAGGTCTAAACCCCAAGCTTGGTTCCCCAGCCTATAGCACCTGAACCCAAAAAGAACCCAGACAACATCCAGCTGAGAAAAGTGGCAGGGTTTCTCTCTGCCTGGGATAGATGGCTTGAGTCACAGACAGCCTTTTAAAGGGCCACTACATGAAATTTTACTTGTACCCATTTACCCTGGGCTCCAGCAAAGGGGTGATGAGGGGCAGAGTGGAATAGAGACACTTGAGGAGAAACTGAGGATGGTGGCTTTGGGAAGAGAACTGACAGAGCAGCCACCAGGATCCTAGTGTTGAGTCATCCTCCGTACTGCAGGAGCCATCTTGCTCAGGCAGACCATCACCTCCAAGTGACATCAGCCTAAGGGGAAGTAATAGTACTGCCCACAGGAATTACTCTGCCCCACCCTGTGGTTCTTAAACCTGACTGCTGATTATAGAATGAATAGATTAACAACTGAAAGAATCAGCCATATAATGTGGATGCTTGGTATTCTCACACGGGCTATCTAAGGCCAGACAGGGATAACATCTGACATCACCAGATGCAGAACCAGAAAGAAAATACAATAGTAAATAGTAGATGCTACCAAGATGAATTCCACTATGATCTTTTTAATGATTTGTGATATTTTCTCTCCTGCATAGCTTTTTAACACTCATTTCATATCCTTCAAATTTGTGCATATTAAGTCACTAGGTTTTATATTATAGTTTACTTCGAATCTCATATTTTGCTCCTCCCTTCTCTTACCCTGTTTCATCTTCTTCCTTCCTCTTATTATTTTCATTTTAAATTTTGTTTTCTTTATTGCTACAACTTGTTCCCACTCCCTACTCTTACTATCTCTCCCCACTCCAGCCTCTCAAAATCCTTTTTCTTGCAATAGGTCATCTCACATTCTTTTTCCTGCTTTTAAAATACCCTTACTCTCTCTCTATCTTTATCAAACTTTGCTTGTTGGTTGTGGACATGTTAGTTGTAGAATTTCTTCAATTTTATCTTTAGATCTTCACTATTTTCTCAAATTTTACCATTCCTCTCTCCTATGACATTCTGCCTTCCTCCTGACCTTAATTTAATCTCACATTTAATTTTTTCCCTGCCTTAGCTTGGTTTAAGTTCCTCACTCCTAGTATTCCTTCTCCTTCTATCATCTCAAAATCACTTCCCTTTCTTCAAGACATCTCTTACACTTTTCTTTCTTTCTTTTTCTACTCTTATTCCCAGTCCACCTATATTAATCTTAGCTCATTTGTTTTAGATAGTGCTGTATCTTTTTCTCCAACTTTGTTTATACTTTTTTATTCATTTACTTATTTTTTCCTTTTTCTTTCTCTCTCTCACTATATTTTGTTTTTAAATTTCTGTTTAAACCTAACACTATGCACTTTCCTTGTCTCGCTCCACTCTGCCCTCTTCATTCCTTTTTTATGATGTAAATTTTACTCTCTTTCTCTATTCACTTTGCCCTGATTCACTGCTCTTATTATTGCTCCTTGCTCTACTCTCTCAAAATCATTTTTCTTTCAGTTAGTCATCTCATATCTGTTTCTCCTTTCTTGTAAAAGTCTTAATCTCTTTATACCACAGGTGGCAACCACAAGGCTATCAGGTTGCCAATAAGGTTATCAGCTAATTACTCAACAGAAAAACTACAAGCCAGAGGGAATGGCAAGAAATATTCTATGCAATGAGAAGCAAAGGTATATGACTAAGCCTACTCTACCCAGTAACAACTCATTTAAAATGGAAGGTAAAATATGGAGTGTCCCAGACCAAAAAAAAAAAAAAAAAAGCTAAGAGAACACATCTCCACAAACCATAATTGCATGAAACACTAAAGGGACTGCTTTAAGAGGATGAAGAAAAAGAGAGAGAGGAACACAAGAACAAAGGGGGAAAATGGCAATGAATAAATACCTATCGATAATAACCTTAATGTAAATGGATTAAATGTTCCAATCAAAAGCCATAGAGTATGTGAATGGAATGTTCCAATCAAAAGCCATAGAGTATGTGAATGGATAAGAACACATGACTCACATATATGTTTTCTACAAGAGATCCACCTCAGAACAAAAGATCTACACAACTGAAAGGGAAGGGTTGGAAAAAATATTCCAAGCAAATGAAAATATGCAAAAAAAAAAAAGCTGAGGTAGCAATACTTATATCAAATAGATAGATTTGAAAAAAGACCATAAAAGGAGACAAAGGAAGACACTATATAAAACAAGGGAACAACATATCAAGAAGATATAACCCATATATGTATATATATTTACAAGGAATATATATTCCTTATATATACTATATATATATATAATCTCCAACATAGGAGCACTAAAATATATAAGGAAAATCTTGAAAGATATCAACAACAACACACTCATAGTAGAGGATTTTAACACCCTTTGTAAACAATGGATAAATCTTCCAAGCAAAGAATCCACAAGGATATTGTGGCATAGAACTACACTCTTGATCAAATGTACTTAATTGAGATATACGGAACCTTTCATCTCAAAGAAGCAAAATACACATTCTTTTCAAATGCACATGGAACTTTTTCAAAGATAGGCCACATGGTAAGTCACAAAACAAGCCTCAACAAACTCAAGAAAATTGAAATCATATCAAGTAACTTCTTGAAATTAGTTGCTTGATATCACAACAGCTTGAAATTAGAAACCAACCTCAAGGAAAAAAACTCAAAAACCTTCAAATTCATGGAGACTGAGTAACATACTTTTAAATAATGAATCAGTTAACAAGAAGATCAAGGGAGAAGTCAAAAGTTTCTGGAAACAAATTATAATGAACATACAACAGCTCAAAACCTATGGGACACAGCAAAGGCACTCATGACAGGAAAGTTCATAGCAATACAGGCTTATCAAAAAAGGATAGAAACATTTCAAATAAATAACCTAACCCTACATCTACAATAACTAGAGGAACAACAATAAACAAAGCCCAGAGTGAGTACGAGGAAGGAAATAATCAAGATCAGAGCAGAATTCAAAGGCTTAGAGACTAAAAGAGCGATTCAAAGGATCAATACATGCACAAGCTGGTTCACTGAAAAGATAAACAAAATCCACAAGCCTTTAATCAGACTTAACAAGAAAAAAAGAAAAAGGACCAAAATAAATAAAATCAGAAACAAAAGATGACAAATTGTAAGTGATAGTACAGAAAAACAAAGGAATGTAAGAAAATACTATGAACAACTATATTCCAAGAAATTTCACAACCTGGGAGAAATTGATACATTTCTAGAAACATATAATCTTCCAAAATCAAATAAAGAAGAAGCAGAAAGCCTGACTAGACAAATTACTATTAGTGAAATTAAAGCAGTACTCAGAAAACTCCCAGCACACAAAAGCCCTGGAATGGATGGCTTCACCAGCCAATTTTACCAAACATTTAGGGAAGAGCTCATTCCTGTCCTTCTCAAACTATTCTAAAAAATTCCAGAAGAGGGAAGACTCCCAAACTTTTTTATGATGCCAGGACTATTCCAATTCCAAAACCAGAAAAAGACACAAAAAAAGAAGGAAAACTACTGGCCAATATCACTAATAAATATGGATGCTAAAATCCTCAACAAAATATTGATAAACTGGACCCAGTATACATTTAAAAGATCATAAACCATGATCAAGTAGGATTCAACCAACCCAATGAGGCAAGGATGGTATAATATTCACAAATTAATAAACAGAAAACAACCAAAAAAACCCAGAAAGGTAAAAAAACACATGATCATATCTACAGACATTGAAAAAGCATTTGGTAAAGTACAGCTCCCATTTATGATAAAAATGCTCAGCAAAGTGGGAGTAGAGGGAGCATACCTCAACATAATAAAGGCCATATGTGAGAAACCTACAGCTGACATCATACTCAACATGCAAAAGCTAAACGCTTTCCCACTAAGACCAGGAACAAGAAAGGGAAGTTTGCTTTCGCTGCATCTACTCCACATAGCATTGGAAGTCCTAGCCACAGCAATCAGACAAGAAGAAGAAATAAAAGGCATCCATATTGGAAAGGAAGAAGTAAATCTGTCATTGTTTTCAGATGACGTGACAGTGTACACAGAAAACCTGTAGGCTCCATCAAAAAACTACTCAACCTAACAAGTGAATTTGGCAAAAGAGCAGGATACAGAGTCAATATTCAGAAATCAATGGCATTTTTGTACACCAACAGTGAAATATCAGAAACAGAAACTAGGAAAAAATTTAATGCAATCCCCATTAAAATACCAATGACATATATCACAGATATAGAAAAAACATTTCAAAAATTTTGTGGAACCATGAACAAATTCAAATAGCCACAGCAACTTTGAGAAAGAACAAAATAGGAAGGAATCACAATACCTGATAGTAAACTATATTACAAGACCACTATAATCAAAACGGCCTGGTACTGGCATAAGAGCAGACACATAGATCAACAGAATAGGATAGAGAGCCCAGAAATAGACCCATGTCTCTATGGTCAATTGATATTTGGCAAAGGGAGCAGAAGCATAAAATGGAGTAAAAATAGCCTCTTCAACCAATGGTGCTGGGATATTTGGAATGGTACATGTAAAAAAATGAAACCAGACCACTAACTTACATCATAAACCAGAATAAACTCTAAATGAATAAAAGACTTAAACTTCAGCTGTGATACCATAAAGTCCTGGAGGAAAACATAAGCAGTAAAATTTCAGATATCCCATGGAAAAATATTTTCACTGATACATACTCTAGGACAAGGGATATAAAGGAAAGAATAAACAAATGGGACTATATCAAATTTAAAAAATTCTGCACAGCTAGAGAAAAGCATGAAAAGGAAAAGGGAAACAACCATATATTTGCCAACGATACCTTGGACAAGGGTTTTAGCTCCAAAATATATAAAGAACTCATACAACTCAATGTCATCAAGACAAATAATCCAATTAAAAAATAGGCAAAGGACTTGAACAGATACTTCTCCAAGGAGGACATACAGAGGGCCCATTGGCTTTTGAAAGGGTGCTCAACATCAATACCATCAGAGAGATACAAATTAAAATCACAATCAGATACTACCTCACAATGATCAGAATGGTCATCATAAATAAATCAACAAACAACTTACTGGTGAGGTTGCAGAGAAAAAGGTACCTTAGTATACTGTTGTTGGGAATGCAGACTGGTGCAACCGCTGTGGAAATCAGTGTGGAATTTCCTCAAAAAACTGAAAATGTAACTACCTTTTTGACCCAGTGATTCCACTGCTTGGATTATACCCTAAGAATCATGAAATACCAATTCAAAAGAATCTATGCACCCCTATGCTCAATGCAACATTATTTACACTAGCCAAGTGCTAGAAACAGCCCGTGTCCATTAATAAATGAATGGATCAAACCACACAGCATAAAGAAAGAAGGAGCTCTTACCCTTTGTGACAGCATGGTTGAATCTGGAGAGCATTATGCTAAGTGAAATAAGCCAGGAGGTGGAGGACAAATACCATATGATCTCACCTATAACAGGAACCCAATGAACAAAACAAATAGACAAGCAAAACAGAACTAGAGGCATGGAAACAAGCAACAAACAAACTAACAGGGACCAGAGGGGAGGGAGTAGGAGGATAAGAGAGGAAAGAAGAGGAAAGTCCTAGTCTAAGAGCAAGTATAGATTACCCATGGACATGAATAAAATGGTAGGGATCAACTGTGGGAGCAGAAGGTGAGTGGAAGAGGGCAGAGCAATGAGGTAAATTGGCACAACTGTAATAAAGCAACAATATAACAGTAAATAAAGTATAAAGGCAAAAGAAAATGACTGTGAACTACTAACCTGGTGAAGGAAAAAGGCACATAACTCTGTGAAGAGAGTCCCAAACAAAATTAACAAAAAGAGTCACAAAAAAGACATATCGTAACTTAAATGCCAAAGTGAAAGACAAAGAATCTTAAAAACATGAACAGAAAGACAGTTACTTACCTACTAGGGAGCTCCCATAAGAATATCAATTGCTTTCTCAACTGAAATATTTCAGGCCAGAAGGGATTGGCATGAAATATTCAACATCAAAAGATAAAAATGAAGAACCTACAACCAAGACTACTTTGCCAAGCAAGGCTGTCATTTAAAATTGAAAATGGATTAAAGAACTTACCAGACAAGAAAAGGCTAAAGGATTATGTAACCAGCATTACAAGAAATGTTAAAGGGCCTTCATTTAAAGAAGAAAAAAGAAAACAAAAAACAAGGGAACATAGTTAAAAGAATAAAATGACAATAAATATGGACCTATCACCTTGGACACTGGCATAAGAGTGGTTCAGTTGTTTGGTGGACCATTCCATGTGCTGAAGTGTTGCCAGTTTGACTCCCAGTTGGGGGATGTGTGGGAGTAACAAATCCATGTTTCTCTCTTGCATTGATGTTTTGATGTTTCTCTCTCTCTCTCACCTCCCTTTCTCTCCCATCCTCTCTCTCTAAAAATCAGTGGAAAAAAACATGTCCTCAGGTGTGGGGTATCAAAAATAATAGAAAATATATATATACCTATCAGTAACTATTTAAATTGTAAATAGCTTAAATGCTCCAATCAAAAGACATAAGGTATCTGAAAGGTGGAGGGATTGACCAAATAGAAAAAAGAACTCATGGGCATGGACAACAGTGTGGTGATTGTGGTGGTTGGGGGTAGGGAGTATAAGGAGACTAAATGGTAACAGAAAAATTAAAAAATAGAAAATAAAACCCACATATGTCCTGTCTATAAGATATCCCACCTCAGAACAAAAGATATATACACACTAAAAGTAAAAGGATGGACAAAGATATTCCAGGCAAATAGGATGGGGGAAAAAAAACTTGTGTAGTAATACTCATACCTGAAAAATAGGCTTCGAAACAAAGTCTATGTAAGAAACAAAAAAGGACACTACATAATGATAAAGGAGCAATCCACCAAAAGTATATAACCATTGCAAATATGTATGCATCCAACATAGGAGCACCTAAATATGTA
Organism: Desmodus rotundus; assembly: GCF_022682495.2. Lineage (NCBI taxonomy): Eukaryota > Metazoa > Chordata > Mammalia > Chiroptera > Phyllostomidae > Desmodus > Desmodus rotundus. The sequence goes on along the minus strand of NC_071390.1, from coordinate 59,557,011 downwards.
AAGCAAATCTTGATCGACATAAAGAAATTGAGAGTAATACATTAATAGTAATAGATTTTTAACATCCCATTGACATCAATGGCTAAATCTTCCAGAGAGAAAATCAACAAAGAAATGGTGGCCTTACATGACACATGAGATCAGATGGATTTAATTGATAGCTGCAGAGCATTTTATCCTAAAGCAGCAGAATATACATGCTTTTCAAGTACACATGGAACATTTTTTTTTAAATAGACCACATGTTAGAACACAAAACAAATCTCAATAAATTTAAGATTAAAATCATGACATAAACATTATAAATATATATGCACCCAACATAGGAGCACCCAAATACATAAAGAAAATCTTGGAGGATTTCAAGAAAGATATTGACAGCAACACAATTATAGTAGGGGATTTTAACACCCCACTATCAAAAATGGACAGGTCTTCCAAACAAAAGATCAAGAAAGATATTGTGTCACTTAACAATACCCTAGAGGAAATGGACTTAACTGATATATACAGAGCTTTTCATCCCAAAGAAGCAAAATACACATTCTTTTCAAGTGTCCATGGAACTTTTTCAAAGATAGACCACATGATAGGACACAAAGCAAGCCTCAACAAATTCAAGAAAATTGAAATCATATCAAGCATCTTCTCTCACCACAAGGGTCTGAAACTAGAAACCAACCCCAAGGGTAAAAACCCAAAACACTCAAAAACATGGAGACTGAATAGCATGCTATTAAACAATGAATGGGTCAAGAACGAGATTAGGGAAGAAATCAAAAACTTCCTGGAAACAAATGAAAACGAACTCACAACAACCCAAAACCTATGGGACACAGCAAAGGCAGTCCTGAGAGGGAAGTTCATAGCAATACAGGCCTACCTTAAGAAGTTAGAAACAGTTCACACAAACAACCTAACCCTATGCCTACAAGAACTGGAGGAACAACAACAAAGACAGCCCAGAGCAAGCAGAAGGAAGGAAATAACCAAGATCAGAGCAGAACTAAATGACATAGAGACTAAAAGCACAATTGTAAGGATCAATGAATCCAGAAGCTGGTTCTTTGAAAAGATAAACAAAATCGACAAGCCTTTAAGTAGGCTTATCAAGAAGAAAAGAGAGAGGGTCCAAATAAACAGAATTAGAAATGAAAGTGGAGAGATTACAACTGATACCACAGAAATACAAAGGATCGTAAGAAATTACTATGAAGACCTGTATGCTAAGAAATTTGAAAACCTAGATGAAATGGACACATTTCTAGAAAAATATAATCTTCCAAAACTGACTGAAGAAGAAGCAGAAAACCTGAACAGACCAATATCAGCAAAGGAAATTGAAGCAGTCATCAAGAAACTCCCATCACACAAAAGCCCTGGACCAGATGGTTTCACAGGAGATTTCTACAAAGCATTTAAAGAAGAACTAACCCCTATCCTTCACAGACTATTCGAAAAAATCCAAACTGATGGAAGACTCCCAAACTCTTTCTATGAAGCCAGCATCATCCTAATCCCAAAACCAGATAAAGACACAATGAAGAAAGAAAACTTCAGGCCAATATCGCTGATGAACATAGACGCTAAAATTCTCAACAAAATATTAGCAAACTGCATCCAGCAATATATTAAAAAGATCATCCACCATGACCAAGTGGGATTCATCCCAGGGATGCAAGGATGGTTCAATATTCGCAAATCAATAAACATAATACATCACATCAACAACAGCAAAGACAAAAATCACATGATCATATCAATAGATGCGGAAAAAGCGTTCGATAAGATACAGCATCCATTTCTGATAAAAACACTCAGCAAAGTGGGAATAAAGGGAGCAGTCCTCAACATAATTAAGGCCATATATGAAAGACCTACAGCCAACATCACACTCAATGGACAAAAACTTAGAGCTTTCCCACTAAGATCAGGAACAAGACAAGGATGCCCTCTCTCACCACTCCTATTCAACATAGTATTGGAAGTCCTAGCCACAGCAATCACACAAGAAAAAGCAATAAAAGGCATCCAAATTGGAAAGGAGGAAATGAAACTGTCACTGTTTGCAGACGACATGATAGTGTACATGGAAAACCCTATAGACACCACTCAAAAACTACTCGACCTAATAAATGAATTTGGCAAAATAGCTGGATACAGAGTCAATACCCAGAAATCAAAGGCATTCCTGTACACCAACAACGAAACTGCAGAAACAGAAATCAGGAAAAAAAATCCCATTCGATATAGCAACAAGAAAAATAAAGTACCTAGGAATAAACCTAACCAAGGAGGTAAAAGACCTGTACTCAGAAAACTACACAACACTGAAGAAAGAAATTAAGGAAGATACAGACAAATGGAAGCATGTACCATGCTCATGGATTGGAAGAATTAACATCATCAAAATGGCCATACTACCCAAAGCAATTTATAGATTCAATGCAATCCCTATTAGAGTACCCATGACATATTTCACAGACATAGAACAAACATTGCAGAAATTCATATGGAACCATAAACGACCTCGAATAGCAGCAGCAATTTTGAGAAAGAAGAACAAAGCAGGAGGTATCACAATACCTGATATCAAACTGTATTACAAGGCCACGGTAATCAAAACAGCCTGGTACTGGCATAAAAACAGGCACATAGACCAATGGAATAGAATAGAGAGCCCAGAAATAAACTCAAATCTATACGATCAATTAATATTTGACAAAGGAGGCAGGAGCATAAAATGGAGCAAAAACAGTCTCTTCAACAGATGGTGTTGGAAGATCTGGACAGCTACGTGCAAAAAAATGAAACTCGATCACCAACTTACGCCATACACGAAAATAAACTCAAGATGGATAAAAGACTTAAATATAAGCCGTAACACCATAAAAGTCCTTGAGGAAAACATTGGCAGGAAAATCTCAGACATTCCACGCAGCAACATCCTCACAGACACATCCCCTAAAGCAAGGGACATAAAGGAAAGAATAAACAAAAGGAACCTCATCAAAATAAAAAGCTTCTGCATGGCTAAAGAAAGAAAACCAAAAGTATGGGAAAACATATTTGTCAATGATACCTCAGATGAGTGTCTGTTGTCCAAAATATATAAAGAACTCACATGATTCCACTCCAGGAAGACAAACTACCCAATTAAAAAATGGGCAAAGGACTTGAACAGACACTTCTCCCAGGAAGACATACAGAGGGCCCAGAGACATATGAAAAGATGCTCAGCATCACTAGCCCTCAGAGAGATGCAAATTAAAACCACAATGAGGTATCATCTCACTCCAGTCAGAGTGGCCAATATAAACAAATCCACAAAAAAATGTTGGAGAGGATGCAGAGAAAATGGAACCCTAGTGCACTGTTGGTGGGAATGCAGATTCGTGAGGCCACTGTGGAAAACAGTATGGAATTTCCTCAGAAAACTAAAAATGGAACTGCCCTTTGACCCAGTAATTCCGCTGCTGGGGTTATACCCTAAGAACACTGAAACACCAATCCAAAAGAATCTGTGCACCCCAATGTTCATAGCAGCACAATTTACAATAGCCAAGTCCTGGAAGCAACCGAAGTGCCCATCAGCAAACGAGTGGATCCAAAAACTATGGTATATTTACACAATGGAATTCTACGCAGCAGAGAGAAAGAAGGAGCTTATACCCTTTGCAACAGCATGGATGAATCTGGAGAGCATTATGCTAAGGGAAATAAGCCAGGAAGTGAGGGACAAATACCATATGATCTCACCTTTAACTGGAACATAAGCAATAGAAGGAAAAAGCAAACAAAATATAACCAGAGTCATTGAAGTTAAGAACAATCTAACAATAGCCAGGGCGGGGGTGGGGGGGTGGGGGCGGGGACAGTGGGTAGAGGGGATTACAGGAACTGCTATAAAGGACACATGGACAAAACCAAGGGGGAGGGTGGAGAGGGGGGAGGGAGGTGGGTTCAGCTGGGGTGGGGTGGAGGGATGGGGAGAAAAGGCATACAACTGTAATTGAATAACAATAAAAAAAAATTATAAAAAAAAATCATATAAAGCATCTTCTCTGATCTTAATGGCATAAAACTAGAAATCAATCACAGGGGGAAAAACACACAAAAACATTGAAGCTAAATAACATGTTAGTAAACAATAAATGTGTTAACAATGAGATCAAGGAAGAAATTGAAAGATACTTTGTAACAAATAAAAATGAGAACACAGCCCATATTCTATGGAACACAGTAAAAGCAGTCCTAAGAGGGAAATTCCTAGCATTACAGTCCTACCTCAAGAAACAAAGCTTTCAAACAAACAATTTAATTTACACTTAAAGTAACTAGAAAATGAACAAAACCCAAAGCGAGTAGGGAAAAAAAGGGAAATAGTAAAGATCAGAGCAGGAATAAACAAAATAGAGTCTAAAAAACAATACAAAAGGTCCATAAAATAAAGAGCTGTTTCTTTGAAAAGATAAACAAGATTGACAAACCTTCAATCAGACTCATCAAAGAGAGAGAACCGAAATAAATAAAACCAGAAATGAAAGACAACAAGTAACAACTGACACCAAAGAAATATAAAGGATTGTAAGAAAATTACAACTACATGCCAACAAATTGGAGAGTCTGAATCAAATGGATAAATTCCTGGAAACATTCAATCCTATAAAACTAAATCAGAAGAATCAGAAAAATCTGAATTAGTTGATTATAACTAATAAGATTTAAGCAGTAATCAAAAAATTCCCACAAAACCAAACTCTTGGACCAGATAGCTACACAGGTGAATTTTCCCAAACATTTAAAAAAGAGCTAACACCTATAGTTTTCAAACTATTCCAAAAATTTCAAGAGCAGCCAAAACTCCTGAGCTCATTTTACAAAGCTATTAAGTATCATCCTAATTATAAAACCAGATAAGGACACTACAAGAAAGAAAATTATAGGCCAATATCTCTGACAAATATAGACACTAAAGCCCTCAACAAAATATTAGCAGACTTCTTTCACCAATACAAGAACATATACTATTATCAAGTGAGTTTTATTCCAGGGATGCAGGGTTGGTACAATATCCACAAATTAATAAACATGACACAGAACAGAAACAAAATGAAGACTAAAAACCACACGATCATACCAATAGATACAGAAAAAGAAATTTATAAATCCCGGCAACCATTTATGATAAAACTCTCAGCAAAGTGGCAATGAAGTGAACATACCTCAATATAATAAAGGCCATATATGACAAACCCAAAACAAATATCATATTCAATTGGCAAAAACTAAAATATACTTTGTAAGGTTGGGAACAAGACAGGGATATCCACTTCTACCACTCTTATTCAACATAGTACTAGAAGTCCTAGCCACAGCAATCAGACAAAAATAAGAAATAAAAGGCATCTTAATTGGAAAGGAAGAGGTAAAACTGTCATAATTTGCAGGTGACATAATAACATACATAGAGAACCCTAAGGATTCCACAAAAAAACTATAAGATCTGATCATTGAATTCATTAAAGTAGCATGATACAAAATAAATATCCAGAAATCAGTTGAATTTTTATATGCCAATAAGGAACTATCAGAAAGGGAAAATAAGAAAACAATACCATATAAAAATGCATCAACAATACCCAGGAATAAATTTAGCCAAGATTTGTACTCAGAAAATTACATGACACTGAAGAAAAAATGGAAGAAAATACAAATAAGTGGAAGCATATACCTTGTTCATGGATAAGAAGAATTAACATCATTAAAATGTTCATACTACCCAAAGCCATCTATAGATTAAGTGCAATTCCTATCAAGGTACCAAAAAAGTGGTGTATTTTGAAAAAATTTTATGGAACTTCAAAAGACCTTGAATAGCAATAGCAATCTTAAGAAATAGAAATAAAATTAGAGGAATCACACTACCTGATATCAAACTATAGAAGGCCACATAGTAATCAAACCAGCACAGTAATCAAAACAGACATACAGATCAAAAAACAAAATAGAGAGCCCACAAATAAACCCAGGACTTTCTGGTCAATTAATATTTGACAAAGGAAGCAAAAAATATGATGGGGTAAAGATAGTCTTTCCAATAAATGGTGTTGGGGAAATTGGACAGATATGTGCAAAAAAATGAAACTGGACAACCTTCTTACACCATACATGAGAATAAACTCTAAACGGATTACAGAGTTAATTACTAGACTTGAAACCAGAAAAATCTTAGAAGAAAAGATAGGCAGTAAAATATCAGATATTTCATGTAAAATATTTTTTCTGATATATTTCCTCAGCAAAAATAAACAAATGGAACTACATCAAACTAAAAAGTTTTTACACAGCAAAGGAAACCATCAACAAAATGAAAACACAACCCAATGAATGGAAGAACATATTTGCCAAGGATACTTCCAATGGATAAGGATAAGGGGTTAATATCCAGAATTTATGAAGAACTTACACAACTTAGCTCCAAAAAATAAACAATCCAATTAAAAAATGGGCAAAAGTTCTGCATAGATACTTCTCTGAAGGCAACATACAGATTGTCAACTGGCATATGAAAAGATGCTCAATATCACTTATCCTCAGAGAAATGCAAATTAAAACCACAATGAGATATCACCTCACACCTGTCAGAGTGCCTATCATCAATAAACAAACAAAAAGTGTTGGTGAGGCTGTGGAGAAAAGAGAACCCTAGTGCATTGTTGATGAAAATGCAGACTGGTTCAGCCACTGTGGAAAGCAGTCTGAAGTTACCTCAAAAAATTAAAAGTGGAACATCCTTATGACCCACTGATTCCACTGCTTGTTATATATTCAAAGAAACTCAAAACAATAATTCAAATGAATATACGCACCCTTATATTCTTTGCAGAGTTATTTACAATAGCCAAAATTTGGACACAGCCTAAGTGTCAATCAGTAGATGAGTGGATAAAAAACCTGTGGCACATTTACACAATGGAATACAATCAGCTGTTTAAAAAAAAAAGAAAGAAAGAAAATCATCCTACCCTTTGCCACAGCATGGATGGTTCTGGAGAGGATTATGCTAAGAAGAGTAAGCCAGTCAGAAAAAGACAAGTATCATATGATTTAACTTAAATGTGGAATCTAACGAGCAAAATAAATAAACAAATAGAAACATAGTTATAAATACAGAGAACAAAATGGCAGCTGTCAGAGGGAAAGGAGTTTGGGGGGCTGGGTAAAAAAGTAAAGGGATTAACCAAAAAAAGAAATCCTCATAGACACAGGCAAAGTGTGGCCAGAGGGAAAGTACGGGAAGGGGATGTCAAAGAGAGTATATTGGGAATGAATGGTAATGGAAGGAGACTTGACTTGGGGTGCTGAACACACAATACAATATACAGATGAGATATTATAGAATTGTACACCTGAGACCTGTATAATTTTATTAACCAATGTCACCCCAATAAATATAGTAAAAACATCAAACTAAAATGTAAAATAATATATACTTACAATTTTAATAATATGTGTTATGTTTTGTTCTTCTATTCTATTTGAGTACCTCTCTCCCACCAGAAGACAATTGCTACCTAGAGTACAAATACCCAAAGACAAAAGCTGGCCATTCCTTGAAAACTGCTGCCTTGGAAAGTTTATAACCAAGAAGAAGAAATACTGTTTTCACTATAATTCTTTGCCCTGAGGAATTGGGGTGGAAGTTAAAAGACTAATTTGGATCCTTTCTTGGTCTTAGGTTACCTTCATTTAACCCCGAAACACTTGAAAAAAATATATATCCCTTTTCATTCCTCTCAGTTCTACTAGGGCCAGAAATTTTAAGCTCATGCCCTTTGTAGCTCCTTTTAATTATTGTTGGTTGTTTAGTCCACTGTGTTGAAATAATGAAATTCAAATTAATAAATGGGTCCTGTGCCAACTTAAGACATTGTTTATCAGATAAGGAACACTTAGGGATCTGGCAAGTCCTCAGAGTCATGCTTACCACTATTTTACTGATGGATTAGTGCCTTATATATTAGAGAACTCTTGTAGTAAGGACTTACCAAATAATATAGTCCATACACTAGTCAAAAAAACTCTCCTGTATCTAATTGTATTTTTGGTAAAGCAAAGTATTAAGAAAGCTGTCAGCAAAATCATGGAGTAAGGACCTCTATATTATTTTCTCCTCTATAAAAACAATAAGGAACTTGGCAAAAATGGTCCAAATCCACTTTTTTTAGAACTGTAGAATCTAATCAGAGCAGCAATCTGGGGAGCATTTTAAAAATGGCTGAATCTTGGTAAGAACTGTAAAGCTGTCCTAGTTTCATTCCTCTCTCTAGCTCCACAGTAGTCTTGAAAACCAAAAGCCTGCAATCACAGTGAAAAGTGGCAGACTGGGTAGGGAAAAATGGAGTTAGAGACATTTGAAAGCTTTATGCCAGGGAATTGTCATTATTTTACCTATTTGGTGATGCCTGTAAGACCCAATTACAAGGCTGACTATTTCATATGACTCAGAGCTCATGCTATATGCAAAACCTGTCCCCTGAGGATTTGTTTTTAAAAAACTAGAGGAAATTGTATAACTTTGTAGCCATCTGAAGTAGTAGGTAATAGTTGGGGCAAACAATAAATGAATCAGAAATCTTAAAAGAAAAAGCTGGAGAATGAGATGTCCATAGGGCCTTTTGAAAATTTCAAAATATTTGTCAGAATACAAAAGACCATGCACATTCATAGGACTGTACACATGCGCAGTGAAAACCTGACAAGGCTCTAAATTTCCTTCTCTGACGGAACTTGAGGGTCTATATAAACAGAAAGTGAAGGTATAGGCAGACTTCCACATTGCCAGAGCACTGAAGACATGGCGCAACAGATCCAGAAACATTTAGCAAAGACCTGAAGACTTGCTGGTTTCATATATTTGAAAAAATCTCTGTCAATTCATTAACTAACCAGTAAGCAACTGCAAAAACTTCAGTGACCACATACAGTTTTAAAGAATTAGGCCAAAATATTAGCAAGAAATCAACTACAACTACTACTACAAACAGCAATAACATCAAGCTGTAGAAAGGAAAAATTGTGAGGAAAAATCTGATTTCCAGAGTTGTTACATTATATTATATAAAATGCCAGTTTTCAACTAAGAATTATGAGACATACATAGAAACAAAGTATGACTCATACACAGAGAAAAAAATCAAAAAACTTTTCCTTAGGAAGCCCAGGTTTTGGATTTAATAGAAAAAGAATTTAAATGAGTTATTTCAAATATGTTCAAACACATAAAGGAAAACATGTCTAAATAACTAAAAGAAAAAGTATGAGAATTATGTCTCACTAAATAGAGAAGATCAGTAAAGAAATATAAATGATAAAAAAGAACTAAATATAAAAGACTTGAAAAGTACAAAAATTGTACTTACCAGACAAGCTCAACAGCAGATTTGAACAGGTGGAAGAAAAATATCATCAAATATGGAGATAGATATATTGATATGATCACATTTGAGGAACAGGAAAAAAGGAAGAAAAATTAACAGAGCCTCAGAGACCTGTGGGGCAGCATTCAGTATACCAAATAAGCATAACGGGGTTCCCAGGAGAATAAAGAGAAGAAGAGGCAGAAAGAATATTTGAAGGAATAAAGTCCAAAAACTTTCTATATTTTATTAAAAAACATTAATTTACAAATCTGAGGCACTCAACAAGCTACTAATAGGAACAATTCAAAGAGATCCACAACTTGATACAGGAAATATTTAAAAATCATATAGCTAGTAAGAATCTAGTATTCAGAATATATAATGAACTCTTGAAACAATAAAAGGCAAATAACCCATTTATAAAATGGGCAAAGATTTTGAATAGACATTTCTCAAGAACAACAAATAAAATAGATATAAGTAGCCAAGAAGCAGCATGTAAAATTTACTCAGTGCTCATTAGGGAAATGCAATTTATAACCAAAATGCAATAACAATTAACACCCACTAGGGTGACTATTAAAATTTTAAAAAGGACCATTAGCTTTACAAGGATTTGGACAAATTGGGACTCTCATAGTGAGAATGTGAACTTGTGTGGCTGCTGTAGAAAACTGACAATTCTTCAAAAGTTAAACATGAAATGATCTATGACTTAGCAGTTCTTTTCATTAATATATATCGAAGAGAAATGAAAATAAAGGTCTACACAAATACTTGTATACTGATGTTCATCATAGCATTATTAATAAGACCAAAAAGTACAAATAATCCACGTATCCATCACTGATGAATATACAAACAAAAGTGGGATTGCCATACAATTAAACATTATTTAGCCATAAAAAGGAATAAAACATGAATAATTGTTGCACTGTGGATGAATCTTGAAAACATTATACTATGTAAGAGTCAGACTTAAAATATCATTTGATTTCATTTACATGAAATGTCTGGATTTGGCAAATCCATAGAGATAGAATGTAAAGTAGTGGTTGCTAAGGACTGGTGGGAGGGAGGAATGGGAGTGACTGCTAAGAGGTACAGGGTTTCCTTTAGGGGTAATTAAAATATTCTGAAATTACATAGTAGTGATGGTTGCTCCATTTTATGAATATGCAAAATATCACTTTTATTATGGATTATTTATGGAGAATAAATTATATCTCCCCACAAAAGAGGGCTATTATAAGATCAAATATTCTTAACTGAATTTACATTGTTTTTAAAATAGGGAAATATTTCATGCTTGTTAAATACCTATAACACGTAGGCACTTTACATATATTGCCTCATTTTACATCTCAAAACATCCTGTAGGACCTTATTCAAAACCAGAAAATCTCAGATTCCGCTCTATACCTATTAAATCAAAAAATCTGCTTTTTAACAATGCTTCCCACTTCCCATGATTCTTATGTCTTTTACAGTTAAGAAATAATGATAAGACTACCATGATAGATTCCTATGAATGTAATGAATGTGAGTCAGCAAAATAGCGGGTTTCCTTAGCAAAGGTGGTACCAGCTACATATACTCAAACCAGGATTAAATTATGCATTCATCCTATAAATTGACTTTTCCCTCTTTCCTCATCTCTAAGGATCACTTCCTTTGCAAATGTGGTGAAAAAAGGAGAGTTTGTATCGGGTCTACTGAAGGGTCAGCAGCACACTGGACCCTGTGTTGATGCTGCTCTCATCTCCACACTGAGCCTCTATTGCTTCACCGGACATGCCCATTCCCTTTACTCCAAAACATGGCTGTCTGTAGGCTGTAGGTGTAGGTCTCTTTACTGAGAGCTGAAGGTAATGGAGGGAAATTCATCATAGCACTTCAGAAAAGACAACTTACAATTGACTTATTAGACATGTCTGCTCTTCAAAGTTTGTAAGCTACCACCTATATAGAGCATTTCCCACCCAGTATGACCAGGGGGCGCTCTTCTCTTCTCACTGGGTTGCTCCTTGAAAAATCCACACTTCTTGTTTTGTTATTTAAGGCAAGCCTATTCTTTTTCTTCTTTTATCCACTTTCTGAGTGCTCCTTATCAACACACAAGACTCTAAACAGAAGTTAGGCATCACTTATGCTGCTCAGACCAAGGGCCGAGTACCTTTGGACATAGGGCTTTGGACATAGGGTGTAAACCAAGCAGTGTTGCTAAACTACTACTCTCTGGCAAAGGAATAGGCTAAGCACAGATTTGTAAATTATAAAACATGCTAGTTAGTCTGAACACACATAGAATTTTCATTTTGTCTTTGCTTCCTCCTCTGATCCTTTTTATAAACATTTTTCTTATTTTTTAAGCAAGTAATCTGACAAAAATAACTGTTACCCAATCATAAATCAGAGCCCCAAAGGTCTACTAATATTGAAGCAAGTCTCAACTCATTTATAGCATAATTCTTACATAAAAATTTTAAAACAAAGTATTAAGTTTTAAAAATTTGGGAGTCTTATGCTAGACCCCAAGAATGAAAAAATATTGTTCTGTTTATCACACCGTTATAAACAGTGGGCCCTTCCTCCCTTCCTTCCTTCCTTCCTTCCTTCCTTCCTTCCTTCCTTCCTTCCTCTTGCCTTTTTCTTTCTGTATCTCTCTTTTTTTTTTAACAAATGCAATATGTGAAAATTGGAACTTCTTTTAATTTATGTTTCTATGATAATTTTATTCTAGTTATCTTTTTATTCATATATTTACTTGTTTCTTTTTGTCAACTGCTTGTACATACCTTATTTATATTTATTTTCATTTTCCATATTAATGATGCCAAGGCAATATATCTGCATTTGTCTCTGCATTTAGAAATATTTATTTAGTAAATATTCAGATTTTTTCCCTTAAATAGACATCAGGTAATTGTAGTAAGCACAGTTAGTGCTCTGACCAGAACCTCTCCAATTCCTTTTGCCATTTGTGTGTGACCCCCTCCAGCTCCCATGTGTTTTTGCTCTAGGTGAACACATTGTTGCTCTTTCTGGTGGGACAATCTTCAGGCAGCTGGAGCATTTTTGACTGAACATGTAGAGAACCTGAAATATCTAGGAGTATATATTTCTACCAGGGGTATCCTTAGCCTTGCTTGCCTGACCAGAATAACAGTATGAAAGTTCAGCTCCCCTTGTTTCAGTTTGGTAGAAATTCTGGACACCCTTTCCCCCTCTATAATTTGGCTCAAGCATTTTTCTGTAAGACATTTTGCCCAGATCACACCCTTGCTGGGGTCTTCCTTTTTCTTTTCCAGTTTCCCCCACTCCCTAACTAATCCTCCCTTAAAATGAACACAAATCTTCTGGGCAATCTGACCTATGATAGTAATGCATTTCTGTGAAGAAAAGAGAGAGAGAATGCCTTGAAAAGATTTAAATTGTGGAAAATCAAAAGAACTAAATGTGCAATGAATCTTTAAATATGTCAAGTACAATTTATCTCTCATTTTTCAGATATGAAAGTTAATATGTACCAAGAGACAGTATGCAGTTTTTGCCTAAGATCCCACAACTTGGACTAGTACAAATACCTTATTTGGTCACTCACAAGGGATCAGCATAGTGCATGCTTCTGGAGCCATACTGCTTCTAATGAAGACCTGGCTCTGCGCTTCTATTTTCATGACTCATGACATTTAGCTAAACCTCTCTGCTTCAACCACTTTGACTATAAAACTACTTTGTATGGTTAATGTCATTATTAAATGAAATAATACAAACTAAGGAATTAGAAAAGTTGCTAACATGTTGTAATCATTACTGGAAAAAAGCTACTTAACTCAATATTTTTATGTCATGTAAACTTAAGCTAATTAATTTAAAATGTTATTGTAACTTATTTCACAAAGTACTTAATCATAGCCTTCTTTTATTCTTATAAAAATCTTTATTTTTCAGAAGTGGACGTTGATGCTTCAAATACAATCATATGGATGTTTTACAACCTGAGAGAGTTATCTATCTCCCATATCTCAGCTATGTGATAACAAACCACAAAGAATGTAAAGGACCAAGATATAGAAGGCAGTGACACCTCTTGTGGAAGATCCTAGGACAAACTTACTGTTGCAACTTAGAAAACCAGTAATGCTAAGCACGAGTCAGATAAGACACTTCAGCCCAAGCAATGACAACTGGGTGGTTGCACTCAAAGAATTTATTGCAAAACTTATGAGTTCCTTTTGGAAAATGAAAGGAAATCTTGAATAATCTGACTACCAGATAATTTACTGTAGGAGGAAGAAGGGACACAATGTGGATTCCTACATTTTTTAAGATATTTGCGAAACCAAGTCTGATCAATATTTAACAAGATTCAGGGGATGCATCCTACATGCAAACTGAGGATATGGTCATATCACATCCATTACACACAAGGCACTGTCGTAGGAACTAGAGAGTGCAAATAAGTACATTTTCCTCAGATATCCTTTCAAGTAAAATGGAGGTTGCTTTAACATTCAAAATTTTATTAAAATGCTCAATAATAAGCCTCTTAAGAATACCTGATTGCCAGACTCTCTTTGTGTAAAGCTGCAACAACTAAATGCTAAAGTAAATTTTAACTCACAGCCAAAAACAATACCAAAATGCCATTTTAAATGCTCAGAAAAGCTTACTAAATTCCGAAATAACAAATTTGCATGGAATCACAAGCTGTGTCACATCATATAATCTTCCTTTTCATTTTGCCTTTTTATTTGTGTTCAGGTTAAAGATATGGCTCATAAATATTAGTTACAGATGGAACAAAATTTTCCCAGAGACTTTACTAACAAGTAATGAAATACCACTGAGGACATACTGCATCATCCCATTTATATCATGGACACATGGGACAGACTGACAGCTGTCAGAGGAGAGGGGGTAGGGAGAGACTAGATGAGACAAAGTGAAGGGATTAGCCAAAGAACATACATGCATAACTCATAGATGCAGACAACAGTGTGATGGCCAGGAGGAAGGGGTGGTGGGAGCTGGGTGGAGGTGGGCAAAGGGGGGACAAAATGGGGACATCAGTATTAGTGTCAAAAATAAAAATGAAATTAAATAAAAGACTTCAATTGTTCAACAACAACAACAACAACAAAAAGAAATACCACTGAGGACTTTTATGATGACTGGGGAAAAGCTCCTTCTCACAAACACACGACTGAGGGGTTGCCAAATTCCGGAGGAAAAGTGTTTTCCTTACTTCCTGTTATTCAAATTATATATAATTTGAAAATAACTCAGATGAAGAAGGTGAGCAGATCTTTTAGCAGCTAAAATAGCACTGTCACAATACAATAGGATAAACACAATGTATAGTTTTTAGTTTGCAATTATGTAATTCTCAATGAATTTTTTATATTCATATTGATTCATATTCTGTGCATAAATTGAAATATTATTACTATTTAATATAGTATTATTTCAAGTGTGCACAAAATGTATTACTCATATCTTATTAGATAAGTATAGTAAGCATTAATCACAGAAAACAACTTTTAGGAAGGGCTCAGATTTTCTCCCCAAAACCTTCATCCTTCTTCTCCTGCCACTTAAAAGAAGACAACTTTTATAGTTCAAGGATGAATTATGTCCCAAGGACAATAAATGATATAAGTGTCAAGGATGACTACTAGATTTCTGATTGGGCAACCTGGATATATGATGGTGCTGTCGCTGAGAAAGGGTATTTTGGAGGAGAACCTTATTTGTGCAGTTCATAAATTTGCAGTGTATTGAATTAGAAAAGTCTGTGGAGTAATATAGTAGGTAGTTGGATATAAAAGTCTGAGATTCACAGAAAGTGTAAACATGTATATAAACTACAAGTGCCAAATAAATGTTTTCTTTGTGTTTGTGTTTGGTTTTACTCCAAAATGTGTCCTTGGAAAATAAAGAAATAAAAGCTCTGAATATGTTTTAGTCTATTACTTGGCGTCCAAGATATGATTTGACCTGATGGGAAACATAGACTTCAGTGGGACAAAATTTGCCTTGAAATTCTCAGGGACACAGAGGTCTCAGAAGATATTGCCTGGGTGAAGACTATATACAATACATACCACTCATCCACAGGCATGGAGTTCATGCTGGCTTCTGGAAAAAAGTCTTAAGTATAAACAAATTCTTATCAAATATACCCTATGCCATATGGAATACAAAAATAAAACAAATGATTATTCCCCTGATCAAAACTGTTTTTAGAGTTTAAGTTAGATTCTGCATATGAAAAATATGGGAGATTTGAAGACTATATTATACTCTGTAGTCATGTTTTTGAGAACTAAAAATATAGTTTAAAGAATTTTATTTCTAAGCATTATTTTTCCAAAAAGGAAAGTTACACTGTCTCAACATTTTTCAACTTTCATATGACAGTCATTATGATATTTGGTGTTTTCCTAAAGGATACTTATTTAAATCACTTAGGTCCCATCTCAACCCTGTTCTCTCTGTAGCAGCTTTTGTTCACAACTCACATTAAAATCAAGCCATTTCATTTCCTACTGGTGTCTGATGCTAACTCAGCCCTTCCTATTCATGATTCCTTCTTCTTGTATCAAGTCTGTGCAGTGCCATGTGATTTAGAAGCATAAGCCTAGAAATCTAGATTCAGATTATGACAATCTGCAAGGCTAGTAACTTGGATAGTGGGACCCAGTGCACTAAATCAAAGCACAGAAATGCAAGTATTTGCCTGACCGGACAGGAAGTTTGTAAATGCTATATAATCACAGTGCCAAAAGATGAAGATAAATGATTCTGTGTGAGCCAAACGTTATGTTTTGATCTGTCTTGAATATAAATACATGTCTGTGAGAGTAAGAGAAGTCCATTAGATATAACTCAAAACAAAGAAGTGGGTTTGAATTCCAGCTCCGTGTTGCATTAAATGTGAGGTTGTGGATGAAGATATCACACATCTGTATATTTAAGATCCTCCTCTGTAAAAGGGAATAATAGCATTTTCTCCATATAATTACTGGGAAGACTAAGTATCATAAAGTATGTAGGTGACTTGTGCACACTTCTAGCATGTTTATTATTTCATCCTTGCCCAAGGATATATTTAGAGAGGAAGAGAGAAAAAGAGTGAGAGAGAGAGATGTGAGAAACATCTATTGGTTGCCTCCTGTATGTAATCCTGACCAGGATCGAATCTGCAACCTAGGTATGTGCCCTGACCCAGGGTGGAACCCACAATCTTTTCATGTAGGGTATAATCCTCCAACTAACTGAGCCACCCAGCCCAGGTGACTTTGGCATGTTTTATGAAGATAAAATGCCATGAAAACAGTGGTTTCAAAAAAATATGTTTGTAACAAATGAATTACAGGTAAGTAATTCTAGGGGGAGAAGTAGACTAACAATAACTGTACTCATTCCTCTGGAACTGTAGCTCCTTTTAAATTCTCCCAAAGATAATTTGTCACATATGCTTAAGAATTTGTCATGTTAGAGTAAATGGCCTTCAGATATAGGCACTAAAATGCTACTGCTTTCTTTCACAGACGAAGGTGCAAAAAGATATCA
Organism: Desmodus rotundus; assembly: GCF_022682495.2. Taxonomy (NCBI): domain Eukaryota; kingdom Metazoa; phylum Chordata; class Mammalia; order Chiroptera; family Phyllostomidae; genus Desmodus; species Desmodus rotundus. The sequence continues at coordinate 59,540,005 of NC_071390.1, read as the reverse complement.
AAGTGACAGGCTCTTTAGGACAATGCATTTCTATAGGAATTTTTGCCCTTTATCCAAGGAGAATTTGTATGAAAATAACCTAGACACATTATACTATTAAGTTCTCAGTCTGGCTCCTTCCCTCCATTATCTTGTATGAAAGGTGTGCATCTTGACCGTTCCATTCCTCCAGTTCACAGTAGACACTCAGTCCCTTTTGTAAATGGACAGTAGGCAGGGTTTTGGCTCTAGTGCCTGAGACCTGGAGTGAACAATGCTTAGTTTTCAAGTTGTATCTCCTGACACATGTATAAGGCATTCATGCCCATGCTAACAATGGCTAATTATGACATCACTTTAATGACTTGTTAAAAACCTTTCCTATGAAACTACCCTGTTACAAGAATATTTTCCCTCTTAGTCACGAATAGTCATTCTTTATGAGATATAGCTAATTTCTTTGCCTTATAGAATGGAAGAGAATAGCTGAGTTGTGGTTTACTTGGCCAGGAGTACAGACATAATTATTTTTTAGTTGTTTCTTCTCTTCCTAATAAACACATCAAGGACAGATTTCTCGAAAATTTAATCCTATTTTTTGTCTTATGAGAATTTGGCCTTCTCTGGGATCTATTATACTTCTTTCTTCTTCTTGACCACTAATATCTCATAGATAAATCTTGTCTTCAGTTGCAGTAGCTTCCCATAATCCTTATTTTCTGATCAATTTACTGCTTTGTATTGTGCATGCTGACTTAAGCCATTAGGCTGAACAATCCTATATAATGCACCATGAATCGGATTTTAGTACAAGCAAGGTGGAGCACTTCAGCTTCTTCTCCTTTCTCTCACCTTTTGTTCCTACTTCCATCCACACCTACTCATTTCTGGACCCACTGATTATCATATATTCTCAATTCAATTTTTGCAATTTGTAATTGCTGTCTGTTCTTCTTTTTGTTTTCCTCTGGCTTGCACTTGCTCAACTCCTGGAATTTTTTTTTAAAAACTATCCCTACTGGTTCTTTCCACTTCTGACTTCTTTAAGCAACATTACCTGTCAGTGTCAGCACCCTGGTATTTAAATCCCCATCTCGAGCAAGCATCTAACTGGACTTGCTAGACTATGGAATTCTTCTCTGTTACCTTATTTTAATAGTAATATTCTGCCTATTTCTCCCCTCTTCTCCCTGCTGACATCAATGGACTTTTTTTTTTCTTTCCTCACTCTTTTTTTTTTAAATTTTGTTGCCGTTCAAGTACATTTTCCCCCACCACTCTCCCCATCCCCAGCCATTCCCACCTCCCTCCCCTGATTCCACTCTCCCTTGGTTTTGTCCATGTGTCCTTTATAGTTGTTACTGAAAACCCTTCCCCACTTTCCCCCCATTATCCCCTCCCACCTCCCTCTGTTTACTGTCAGATTGTTCTTAATTTCAATGTCTCTGGTTATATTTTTTTGCTTGCTTGTCTTGTTGATTAGGTTCCAGTTAAAGGTAAGATAATATGGTATTTGCCCCTCACCGCCTGGCTTATTTCACTTAGCATAATTCTCTCCAGTTCCATCCATGCTGTCCCAAAGTGTAGGAGCTCCTTCTTTCTTTACGTTGCATAGTATTCCATTGTGTAAATGTACCACCATTTTTTGATCCATTCATTTACTGATGGGCACTTAGGTTGCTTCCAGCACTTGGCTATTGTAAATTGTGCTGCTATGAATATTGGGATACATAGGATCTTATGGATTAGTGTTTCCAAAGAGGACATATAGAGGGCCCAGAGACATATGAAAAGATGCTCGGTATTGCTAGCCATCAGAGAGATCCAAATTAAAACCACAATGAGATAACACTTCACACCAGTGGGAATAGCCATCATAAACAAATCAACAAACAACAAGTGTTGGAGAAGTTGTGGAGACAAAGAAAGTGTAGTGTACTGTTGGTTTTCTTTTTTCTTTTCAAATAAAGAAACCTACAGTCAGGTCTTTTCTTTCAGGCCAGAAAAAAAAAAATACAGTGATTAGTGTAACAAGATCTTATGACAAGGAAATGATAGAAACCCCACAAAATTTATTATAATATGGTAATACATTTGTATATTGTGTATGTATGTTAGCTAAATGTTACTAATTGGGAGTAATTAGAGAGGACTCCTTCCTACTTGGACTACTTGGATTTCAAAACTTTTAGATAATGGAAGAATTTCTTTTTTTTTTCTTTTTTTTTATTGTTATTCAATTACAGTTGTATGCCTTTTCTCCCCATCCCTCCACCCCACCCCGAAGAATTTCAAATAAATAAAATTATAAATACATTCATTAACACAAACTATTGGTAATTTGCTGCCAAAATCATTTCCTGCCAGACTTGATTTAATAATTAAAGCATTCCTTATATTTAAATGTTTCTTTAAATGGCCAAGAAGATGAATAAGATGAAATATTTTCTGCAAACTGTAGTCCAGAAAGCAAATGGATAAAAATTCTGCACAAGCACACCAACAGGGATGAAAGCTTGAGAAAGGCAGCAGCCAATGAGGAGCAGGCAAAGTTCTAGGAAGAATGACAGAAAAATGACCCAACTTGCACTGTGACACACAGTGTTTGCATAATTTATGTTTCATTTCAGTCATGACTTTGTCTCGTGTGTCAAAGTATTATGGGAAGCTTTAGAAAAGAGTGGGAAAGGACCTCAAAACCTTCTAAGGTTCTCATTTTCTAGATGAGAAAAGTTTTGAGATGAGCCCTAAAAATGGTGAAAAGAAAGAGGGGCAAGAAAGAATTTCAAGTAAATAAAAGAACTCAAGCAAAAATAAATGAGGAAAATAGAGGTGTGAATTATTAGGTTTTTGATGTAGCACAACAGTCACTTCTTTCCTTCACATTCTCCTCTCCCTTAAGGCTGCTGGTGAGCCAGTCACTTACCCACTCATTGCCACTGCCAAGCTCTCCTTCCTTCCTGCAGCCCCTCCATCACTGCTACCCCTCATTTCTGTCTGTTTCCCCTATCCTCTCAGCTCTGGACCACAAAGCTCAACTTAGCTTCCTTGTTTTCAACTTGTTATTTTATTATTTTTTTCATTTCTCGGGCCCAGAATTCCTCTGCTCATTTTTAAAGGGAGCTTATACCCTTTGCAATGGCATGGATGGAACTGGAGAGCATTATGCTAAGTGAAATAAGCCAGGCGGTGAGGGACAAATACCATATGATCTCACCTTTAACTGGAACATAATCAACAAAAGAAAAAAGCAAACAAAATGTAACCAGAGACATTGAAATTAAGAACAATCTAACAAGAGCCAGAGGGGAATGGGGAAGGGATAGTGGGGAGAGGGGTCTATAGGAGCTACTATAAAGGACCCAAGGACAAAATCAAGGGGGAGGGTGAAGGTGGGGAAGGGAGGTGGGACTGGCTGAGGTGGGGTGGAGGGATGGGGAGAAAATGCAGACAATTGTAACTGAATGTAAATAAATAAATAAATAAATAAATAAATAAAATTTAAAAAAATAATAATAAAATACATCTGAAAGTTCCTAAAATTCATTTTGTAGGAAGCCACACACCTTAGAGGGTGAGGGCTTATAAATCAAGCTGGAATGGATAACTTTGTTCTGAGGGGTGGGAAAAAGCATAGACAATGGCCAGAGCATTATTAATCCCTTTCTGCTTTCCTCCCTTCTTTCCTATCTTCCTTTTATTTATATTTTACCATGTCATAAAGTTATCCTCATCAATCATTGCAAATTGTCTCTGTTCCTCTCTCTTTTACACACACACACATGCACACAGACACCCCAAAATATAATGTGACTCCTAGAAGTTACAATTATTTCCATGATAGCAATTCCTTAAGGGAATGCATGTAAATACCCTTAGATACCCGGGAAGGTATGATCAGGTGTAGTCTATCTATATCCTTTTAAATTTTTTTTGTAAAATGGAAATTGGGGGATAAATGCCTTCCTAGAGAACTGACATAACACCATCAGCACCTCCCACTCAGAATCTCTGTGCATTTATCTGCCCAAGGGTGTGTGCTTACCAGTTGTCAACCCTCTTAGTTTCCAGCTGCCACTAGATGTCCCTCCTAGCCAATGCTGAAATGCAATCCCACTTTCCATGCATCCTGGGGTGGCTGAAGTGTAAGTGGATAGATGCTGAGGTGTGCCTGCCCAGCCCCACCACTGTTAACAGGTTACAGGGTGCTATTTTTAACCTGGCCTTGATTCTGCCTCTGTTTATATCTCTGTGGCTCTGACAGGGGTTGAGGATGTTGTTTACTCATAGTGAACCACACATGGCTTCTTGGTGATGTTTCTTTAAGAAACAGAGTTATGGACACCTTATTTCAGTCTTCTCATGCCCTTCAGGTGCCTTAGGTCTGAACTTCATTATTCATCCTTGCTTCCCAGTCACCATAACTCCCTTCATCCTATGCTTGCTTGATTTAATCAATGAGAAAACTTTGATGTGTTTCCAAGTAATAATATAGTTCATAGTGTAGTCCAATAGTTTATTGAGTGTTGTGGCAGACATCCCATGGTGACTGCTAATGAATCACACCCTTGTGTCATCCTTTCCCCTTGTGTGCTATGGAAACTGCGACTTTCCTCTAACCAATACAATATAGCAAATGTGACTGGATGTCAATCCATGCTTATGTTACATTATATGGTAAAAATGAAAGGTTCTATCTGTTGATTTTGAGTTAATTAAAAGGGAGATTATCCTGGGTGGGCCTGACCTAATCAGAATAGCTCTTTTAAAGAGGATTCAGGCCTTCCCTGAAGTTAGGGACTTCAAGTGGCATAGACTATTGTTCTCTCACTCTCTTGCTCTCTTACTCTCTTGCTAGCTTTGACAAATCAACATGCCATGAAATATGTAGTAAGGACCTAATCTCTGCCACCAACCTGAGGGAGCTTAACAGTGATGTTTTGTCTGCTCAAAACTCCAATGCGAATGTAGTCTAGCCAACATCTTGATCTGAGCCTTGTGAAATTCTGAGTTCAGGACCCAGCTAATCTGTGTCCAGACTGGTCTCTGAGCCTGAGCCTCTTTATAATTGTTTTATGGATTATACAGCTTTTTTTTTCTTTTGGTAGCAACACCTAATTTCAACAATAAATTGCTGGTTTTCTTCATAGTTTGCAGATTGGATATCCCAATCACACTCCAGGTTGTGGATGAGGCTCAGGTTTTCTTGTTTTGGGACTACCTATATTGCTGTGTTCTTCTCAAAGTGACCAGCAATATTGCAGAAGAGCAAGAAAACCCATGAATGTTTCCTAACATCTTCACTCAGAGTTGGCACTAGGTCACTTTTGCCCACATTCCATTTCACAGAGTGCTATGGACTGGATTGTCCCATCCCTTCCATTCACACGTTGAAGCCCTAAAGACCAAAATGATGGTATTGCAGATGAGATCTTTGGGAGGTGATTATTTCATGAGGGTAGAGCCCTTAAGTTGGGATAAGTGTCTTTATAAGACTAGCCACAAGATTGCTCTCTCTCTCTGATGTGTGAGGACACAGCAAAAAGGCAGCAATCTTCAAGCCAGGAAGGAGGCCCTTACTAGAACCTAATCATGCTAGCATCCTGATGTCAGACTTCTAGCCTCCAGATATGAGAAATAAATTTCTGTCGTTTAAGTTACCTATGATATTTTGTTGAGGCCACCTAAGCAAACTAAGACACAAAGCAAGCCATATTTCCAGTCTCAAGTTAAGCAGGTAAGTATACAAGGGCTGTCCAGAAAAAGTCCAACCATTGTTCATATAATGAGAATGGTTTATGTGATACTGATGTAACTTGGCAGCCAAGGACAGTGGACTGGAATGTGCATGTGTGAACAATGACAACTTCACTGTACTAGTCAGTGGGGGCAGTAGATGCCGTTGAGTGAGCATGTGTACTGTGTGACTGTCACATTCAAAATGACTGAGCAAGTACAGCAACAAATCTGCATCAAATTTTGCATTAAGCTTGAAGATTCCTCCAGGGAAATTGTTTGGATGATTCAGAAGGCTGCAACTATGGGCAACTGGTGATTGGCAGCTTCATCACAACAACATGCCCACTCATATATCACATCTCATGCAGTTTTTTGGTGAAAATATAAAGCACGTAGGTGACTCAGCCCCCCTACAGCCCAGATTTGGTACCCTGAGATTTCTGGCTTTTCCCAAAACTAAAATCACCTTTGAAATGGAAGAGGTTTCAGACCATGGATGAGATTCAAGAAAATGCAACAGGGCAGCTATTAGCTACTGGGAGAACTGCGTGAGGTCCCAAGGTTCCTACGTGGAAGGGGACTGAGGCATCATTGTCTCAGGTACAATATTTCTTGTATCTTGTGTCTTCTTCAATAAATGCCTCTATTTTTCATAGTACATGACTGGATACTTTCTGGACAGTCCTGTATTCCGTCCCACAGGTGTGGGAGGTGTGTGTGTGTGTGTATATTTTTTTAATTAGGAGTATATTTCTTATATCCTAGTGATATTACAGGTATTAAGATCATGCTTCAGTCTTTGTCTTATTACCTATCACTATTGTCTTAACTTTATGGTTATCAGTAACCTGTACCATCATCATTGCAGAGTCTGTTTAATTGGCAGATTACATAATCTTGATCAAGGAAGCAAAGCCAAAGTATTAAACAGATAAAGAAGATAAGACATTCTCTCAATAATCATGTGATATAAATTGATATCTAAAGAAGTTCAGGGAAAAATAAAACAAAACAAATAATAAGCTCCAGCTTTATAGTTCATAATGTATAAACTACTTTGCTGAGTTTTGCTCAAGTTAAGGAACATGCATAAGTTTATGTTTCTGGTTAAAAATTTAAGAAATAAATAGGGTCTTTCCCAAACTATTAAAATATTACTAGGATATCATTCCCTCAGAACTCTTCAAAATTTTTGCATAATTCCTGATTTGATGGACCCTTCCTCATCAGGATGAAAATACACATTTGACTCATGTGTATGGTGATGACTTCCATTCTAGTTGAATATAACTGTATACTGGAGCTGAAATCTCAAATCCTTCCTAGTAGTTCTCCTTACCCTAGAAAGCCAAAAAGATGATTCAGCCTCAGAATGAAGCTACTTGAAGAAACATAGTTTACCTCCAAAAAGTATTTAAAGAAACATACTTTTTTTTTAACTTTTGCTTCTCATAGGACATTCATTAGATGGTCTTATGATAACTTTGGTCACAGAAACACATTTCAGAAAAGGGAACCCTCATACACTGTTGCTGGAATTGTAAATCAGTACAGCCATTATGGAAAAAAATATGGAGATTCCTCAAAAAATAAAAAATAGACCTGCCATACAATCCAGAAATTCCACTTCTGGTTATTTATCTTAAGACACCATAAATGTCTATCAAACCATTTTCCCATGTGTCATCTGAACAACTCTCGGGTGGTCCTGTTCAATTTTCTTCAATGTACTGGCCCTATTTATACCCCTATTATACTCCATGAATCACCTCCTTTTCTCTTATGTAGATTAACATCTATCTTGTAGGAAAAGAACATCTTTGTCTCCAAAGAGGGGCAGAGATAGGGAACATATAGGACAATGGACATTTAATTAATTTTTAAGAGTTTTTATTTATTTATTTTTAGAGAGAGGAGAAGGGAAGGAAAAAAAGAGGAAGAAAAAGATCAATGTGTGGTTGCATCTCGCGCCTCCCGCACTGGGGACCTAGCCTGCCAACCAGGCATATGCTCTAACTGAGAATTGACCTGGTCACCCTTTGGTTCGTAGGCCAGCACTGAATCCAGTGAGCCACACCAGCCAGGGTGGCACTTAATTCTTTTAGTTGACTTGGGGTGAGGGAAGGTCTGTGAACACATTTGTGTAGATTCCAGTTCTCAGAACAGAGTTTTAAGGCCTAATTGGCCATTTCTTACAACCTTAGAAACCAAATTCTGGAAGAGACTTTAAGTCAGCTAGTCAGATCCCCATCGTATGTCTAAATGTGCTCTACTACACACCAGATAAGAAAATAATGCTTAAACATCACCAATAACACAGGACTAGATGAAGAGACATTTGGAATCAGACTGTTACATTATGTTTGGTTTGTTCAAAAGCAACTTCCAGCATATATTCAGAGCTGATATCATCTCAATATAACTTCTACCCCAGACTTCTAAAATATTCCTTAAGAATGTATTGTAATTTCTCTTCTACTGACAGTCCTTTAAATATAACTCATGCATATTATTATATCAAATAAACACCACTTCAAATACTCCCAGGTGATGTGGACTCAAGTGTCCTCATTTTCCTGGTGATCCTACACCAAAGCAATATTTATCTTTAACATTCATTGTTTTCCCAAGACTCTAGTGGTTTGGCAAGCAGTGTAAAAGAGGATCCATTAAATTCCTGTTACCAAAAACTATATTCCTATTAATTCAGTCGATACTTCAATAGTATTTTGGGAAGGAGAATAGCATGGTTTTGTAGGGGTCCCAAGTTGGAATCGAACTACCTGGGTTCATAGCCAGACTTAACCACTTTCTAGGTACATGCCTGGTTTCTTCATCAATAAAACTGTAAGATGCCAATTTTATGGGGTTTTGCAAGATTCCGATGAGACAGTGCTCACAAAGTCATCTATAATATCTGTCACACAATAAGAGCTCAGCTAATATTAATTATTATCACTGTTATTCTAAAAATTTTCCAGCATATTACTTTCAACATTTTAAAATACTGTTATTTCTTTTTTATCATGTCACTAATGGTTAATTCTACTTAGTCAATAAATCCCAAGCCAAAGTAAACCAAAGATCTCTCTTCCACACTGTCCCTCGACATCAAAGGAACCTACTCAGACTAGGAGATTACCTTTTAATAGCTAAAACTTGATCTCTGTGGATAAAATAGCATAAAGAACAAACTAACAATAACCATGGAGGAGGTAGGAGGGAATAACAAGGGGAAGGGGGGAAGAGTCATCAAGGAACATGCATAAAGGACACATGGACAAAGCCAAAGGAGGGTAGGATTGAGGATGGGAGGTGGGATGGCTGGGGTAGGGGGGAGTAGTGGAGGGAGATAACTGTACTTAAACAGCAGTAAAAAAGAGAGAAAAAGAGAAAGAAAATCCAGCTGTACACAGATACATAGTTGAAAAAGTGTGGATGATTTCAGTATCTTCTCATGTAATTGTAAATATTCTTTGTTACATCAAAACTAAAAAGGGGATAGGTTCTTAAAGATTAGTTGCCATGTTAACTTTGAAACCATATCAGTGAATTTTTTGTACTTTGTAAAATTAAAAATCTATTGGTTCATCTTGGAAAAAAATAGTAGCAGCAATAATACCATTTATTGAATGTTTTCTATGTGCCACACATTGAACTCACACACACATACACACATGCAATCACATTATCTTGTTCCTGGTCTTCCCATCAACAATCTCAGAGTAATTATTGTAATAGTGATAGTAACATCAGCAGCTGCCCCACTTCCTGACTCACAGAGATATTGCAGGAATAAAAAGACAATATCTGGATATGTCTTCCTAGGATCTGCCATATTTGTCAGCAGGGTTTGCAATGGTGATTGGAACTATTTCACAGACCATTTCTTTCTCATGGAAAACACCCCCCAAAGGCCATTTCAAATATCAGCTTAACTTCCCTTTGGCAAATACATCACACTTAACATTTCTATAGAATTTTAATGCTACAAAGTGTTTTAATAAACATTAGCTCATTTAAACCTCACTAAAACCCTAAAGCAAAGAACCTTTAAAGAGCTTAACACTTGTAGCAAAGCCTGCAAAGATCACCAGTCAGGTGAAGAATTAAGACTTGAATTCATACCCTTATCCTCTCCTGTCTTTTTGTCTCTCACCATACCAGCTGCCTTCTGAGAGTCTTGGCCTGGGAGCCATGTGACCTAACTAGTGTATTTGTCTCTACCACTCAGTCTGGGTGTGGCTATGAGAAAGTCAGGTGACCCCTTTTAGCATCTGCATCTAGTTCTGAAATGGTCAGCATAACATATCCCACAGAGTTGGTGTTAAATGTGACCATGTAGATAAAAGCACTCTGCAGACTTGCAAGTGTTTAACAGAAATGCATGAGTGTTCCTAACATAGATACGGAATATGAGTGTAATGTTTTCCAGAGATTTATGGCTGATTTTCATACTGTCAGAGTAGTAATTATTCGATAATTATTGCTTTCTATAGTTTGACTCACCATTTCAAAGTGCATGTCTAATGAGACAATTTGTAGCCATTGATAAATGTGTAAGGTCTGACTTTATTGTTTGGTTTGAAAAATCTTTTCAATAAAACTTAGTTCTATTCATCCAAATTTCTTCTCCACTCTCTTACAGATGAAGAAAATCCCATAAAATAAGAATACTGGATTGGTGTTTCAGGATTCTTATTTTATGGGCTTTTCTTCATCTGTAAGAGAGTGGAGAAGAAATTTGGATGAATAGAACTAAGTTTTATTGAAAAGATTTTTCAAACCAAACAATAAAGTCAAAACACCAATTCAAAAGAACCTATGCACCCCAATGTTCATAGCAGCACAATTTACAATAGCCAAGTACTGGAAACAACCTAAGTGCCCATCAGCAAATGAGTGGATCCAAAAACTATGGTATACTTACACAATGGAATTCTACGCAGCAGAGAGGAAGAAGGAGCTTATACCCTTTGCAACAGCATGGATGGAACTGGAGAGCATTATGCTAAGTGAAATAAGCCAGACGGGGAGGGACAAATACCATATGATCTCACCCTTAACTGGAACATAATCAATAGAAGAAAAAAGCAAACAAAATACAATCAGAGACATTGAGGTTGGAACAGTCTAGCAGTGGCCAGGGGGGAGTGGGGTTGGGACAGTGGGAAGAGGTGATTGCAGGAACTATTATAAAGGACACATGGACCAAATCAAGGGGGAGGGTGGAGGTGGGGGAGGGAGGTGGGTTCAGCTGGGGTGGGGTGGAGGGATGGGGAGAAAAGGCATACAACTGTAACTGAATAACAATAAAAATTAAAAAAAATAAGAATACTGATTTTGCCTCCTTAGCAATAAATCTTTAATAAACATATGAAGTTGTCTAGTTGGGGTAGATAATTAGTACTGTTTTGTATTTCCTTCATGTTATACCCAAGCCTGATAAGGCATTTTACCTATTGGACTTCACTGTTGATCTTGAATATAGAAAAAACATAAGTATAGAATTAATGTAAATTAGTTATAAATTATAAAGTATATTTATAAAATATTATATTATTATTTTATTGTTTCAAAAATTGCTTCCTAGTTAAATAGGGCTTGTTTGGGAACCTCAGTCTTAAAGCAGGAGTTAAGAAATTAGTCTTCCTCTGTAAGACTAACTTATGCAAGAATTTTATATACTGGAGAAAAAAAAACTAAACATCAACTGTCTTGCCCAATGGGTTTACTCAATCATCTGTACAATAGGATTTATATTGAATAAAATAAAAAATATTTTTAAAAGTGTTTTGCATTTTAAAATGCCTTTACCATGCATAAATATTATCCACACATAAACACACACATAGACACATCAGAAAAAAATTAAAAATATCATAGTGCGAGAAATGGCTGGCTGTATTTGACTTATATGGCAGTGACATTGGTAAACTGCTTAGGATTTGTCGATTGTAAATCTGGCTTCCTAAATCACAGTAAATGATGTAAAACTTTAAATAAATGTTACTAATTCCACCAATCCCATTAAAATTCATAAGGCAGAATTTCAAGATCTATTAGAATAGCAATAATCAATTATAGCTAACCATATATTACTAAGTAAAAAAATGTGTTTGTTATTCATTTTTCCAGGTCTTTCTCTTTCTTTGCTATCAATTTATTCTTTTCCGGTATAATTCATCCCATGAAATTAGAGTTAATTAGTCTAACACTTCATGTAGATTACAGCATCAATAAAGAGGTAGTAGAAAGTCAGTGCATTTGCCAATACATGTTTGCTTTAATAACTAAGCTAGAAATGTAATGGGATGTACAACTTAATAAGGCAGAAAACAACTAGTTTTAAGTAAATGCAAGAGTGAAACATGTTTTAAAAAGAGTTATCCTGCTTGTCTTTGTTTTGGTAAGTTGAAATCTCTAATTTCATAAATAATTATCTCTCAACCCTCATAGTGCTTGGAACTACCATCACTGCTATCTCTTTCTTCTTTCATTCTGAGACTTATGAATCAAGAAGGTTTCCTACTGGCTGTTTCCACAACCTCAGTACCTACTCATTCACAGCTCCTTTACAATATAGTTTCCACTTTTTTCTCTTATTAAAATCACGAGCTTTTTACATGGCCACAAAAGATTCCTTTAGGACAAAAGCCATGATATATTTTCTATTCTTTCTCCTGAATCTCTACAGAGTTCTTATTTATTTTTTACTTTTTTTTCCTAAGAATTATCTACTTGCTTAACTTCCTTAATACTATACTCTCATTATACTCCTACCATCTTTTGATGTACTTCTAGAATTCTGGGCTGGTCCCTGTCCCCCAAATATATGACTCCAACAGAAATCAATTTTCAGCTTCCTACTTATAAAAGTCTATAAACTCTTCCATTGAAATTTCATTCATCTATTATTTTTTTCCATTGGGCAATTACTTATTAATCTTCTAACATGATTGAAGCAAAGCATTAAAAGCTATGGGATATAAGATGAAAATTGCCATAAAAGAATTGAATTATCAAATTACCACCAACCTCATTATGTTTTTTCAAATGTAAATATATTACTCTGCTTCTTGCCTGAGTACCAAGGTACTTCATCCCTAGGCATCATTGTTGTAGCTTCACACTTAAAATATACCTAAAGATGAATGCATTCTCTTTCTTCCAACTTGCCTAATGCTCTGAACTCTCTTCTTTGTAAGATTCATCGCTTCCCCTGCTACTAAAGCTCAACACATTGAAGTCAATGTTGACAACTTTTTCTCACATTACCAACATAAATAAGTAGTTAGTAATTCCTATCAGTTGTTTCTGATCATAACTGTTGTATTTGTTTCCTTCTTTTTAATCTTAGTGCTATCCCTCTACTCAAATCCCCTCACATTAAGTCCCTGCAATTTACTTTTCTTGCAGTATCTAACAGTTGTACCCAGACTCTACTTACCCCTTACCTCCAATCTATTTTATTTTATGTTGTTAAAATTATCTAGATAAATACTAATTAGAATCAATTGCTCCAAATCTTAATGATTTTCTACTGCTCAAAAAATCAAAAATTTTGGTGGAGATATACCACAAGCTAGTCCCAAACTTTTAGCTCCCACTTTACCAGCCTCGACTCCCATTTTTTTTACATAAACTTGAAATTCTTATTTGAAGACATTCTGAATCCTATTATTAAAATTATAGTCTTAGATCCCTTCGATCTGCTGAGTCCCATATTTGAAATATGGCTTTCTTCTCTCTCCCTTATTGATCATACTATCTTATCAAGATATATCAACAACTCGTCTCTGATCAGTTAGTACATATGTATATCATTTATTGTCAAATTTACTTCCTTTATTTTAATAATCTCCAGCCTTTGATGCTGTCCCATAACTGATGTCACATATGACTTATTCTACTCACCATTTATTTGGCACTGCATTCATAGATTCTCAAATAATTCTCATATTACAATAAAAAAATATGGAGTATACTTCCAGTCAGTATGGAGCTGTGGGTAAACACGGCTCATCTCCCCACACAACCAAATTAAAATTACAACTAAACTATGGAACAACCATCACTCAGAAGTGTCACAAATTAAGTTGAACAATGACAGAAGTCTGACAATGACAGAACTAAAGAAACCACATTGACCTAGGCAGGAGATGCATAGATAAGGAGACAGAGATTCAGATTGTGTTGGTCCCACATCCACTCATGGTGGATAAAAATTCAGAAGAGATATCTCAGGAGCAAGGAATCCCAGTCCCAGAGAAGGCCCCCCCAGGTCAGATTTCCAGTGCTAGTAATATAAGCCCTCATAACTTCTGGCTCTAAAAACCAGTTAAAATAACTACTTGAATCTCATGGAGTTCCTCCTAAAGAGGCAGCATATATATTTATTCAGACTCACTCCCTCTGAGCTCCAGCACTGGGTTGCAGCTCAAATAACCCCAGTGGCGTATGGGAAGAAAGTGAAGAAAGTGAAGTGTCTGGCATCATGACCAGAGCTAGGATACAGCTTTCTGTCAGACAAAAAGGCAGGTAGGGGCCATCATTCTTTTTCTGAGCCCTCCCCTTCACAGAGCCATAGAGCTTGGAGACAGGGGTCATAACTGAGACTCCATCAACCTGGTTAACATTGTTAGCCCTGCACTGATGAATCCTCAGTACTGTGCCTCACCAAAACTAAAGGGCCGGAGCCCTTTAGGCTGTCACCAGTGGCTTTTTCATATGAATGGTTGGTCTCTCCTCAGGCTTCATATCTTCCTAAATCCTCTCAAATAAACAACAGCAAGATTCAAGGACCCCCAGGCCCCATACCACTTGCTAAGTGACCACAGACCTGGCACTACCAGCAGTCAGCCTTGGATCACAGTTTGGCTTCACCTCAGAGCTTCTAAGCCCAGTAGAAGTAAAAGTATCTACAGATTACTTGATGACTCATGCCAGGTGTCTTCAGGTACAACACAGGTGGTTACTGACCCTGACTTAACCACCCAGGACACCCCAGAGCCTACACACCCAGTGGACAGGAAAAGACAATGTCAGAGCACCACCACCCTGCACCTGCACAGCTGATCCTCCACAAAGGGAAGAGATTGGTGGCCAGTGGTCACAACCCGTCCTTGCAGCTGACTGGCCTGGGTAAATCCCTCCCATTGAATTGCCAAAAGCAATCAAAGCTCAACTACAAGAGAAGGGTGTACTCAGCCCACATGAAGAGCACACCTTGGGTACCCAGCTTGGGTGACAGAGGAGGCTGTGCCACTGGACCCTACAGGACACCTACTACATTAAGCCACACTACCAAGACAGGCAGTCATAGCAGCTCTACCTAATACATAGGAAGGAACACAGGGAGGCTGCCAAAAGGAGGAGAGAAAGAAGCATGTCCCAGATGAGAGAACACACCAAAACTTCAGAAAAAAGAACTAAAGAAAATGGAGATAAGCAGTCTATCACTGCAGAATTCAAAAACACTGGTTATAAGGATGATTAGGGAACTTAGTGAGGACCTCAACAGCAAAAAAAAAAAAAAAAAAAAAAAAAAACAAACAAACCCAGAAAGAAACAAAGGACACACTAATTGAAATAGAGAACACTTTACAGATAATCAACAGTAGAGTGGATGAAGCAGAGATTCAAATCAATGATTTGGAACATAAGGAAGGAAAAAAAAAAAACCAGAACAACAAGAAGGGAAAAGAATTTTTTAAAAAATGAGGAAAGTATAAGGAGCCTCTGGAACAACTTCAAGAAGTCCAACATTTGCCTCACAGGGGTGCCAGAGGAGAAGAGAAAGAGCAAGAAATTGTGAAGCTATTTTTAAAAAGTAATGAAAGAAAATTTCCCTAATCTGGTGAAGGAAATAGACATGCAAGTCCAGGGGCCACAGAGTCCTAAACAAGATGGATGCAAAAAGGCCCATCATAATTAAAACACCAAAGGCTAAAGATAAAGAGAGAATCTTAAATACAGCCAGAGGAGTTAGTTACCTACAGGGGAGTTCCCATAAGACTGTCAGCTGATTTCTCAAAGGAAACTTTACAGGCTAAAAGGGATTGGCAAGAAATATTCAAATTCATGAAAAGTGGAGACCTACTGTGAAGATTGCTCTATCCAGCAAAGCTCTCACTTAGAAATGAAGGGCAGATAAAGAGCCTCCCCAACAAGAAAAAACTAAAGGAGTTCATCATCACCAAACCATTATTATATGAAATGTTAAAGGAACTTATTTAATACAGAAGACCAAAACTGTGAACAATAAAATGGCAATAAACACATAACTATCAACAATTGGATAAAAATAACCAAACTAAGCAAACAAGAAGTCAGAGACAGAATCATGGATAAGGATAGCGTTTTGATCGTTACCAGATGGGAGGAGGGTTTGGTGGAATGGGTGAAGATGTGAGAGGATTAAGAAGTACAAGTAGATAGTTACAGAAAAGCCATGGGGATATAAATACACTATAGGAAATGGCCAAAGAATTTATACACATGGCCCATGGACATGAACAAAGATGTGGGGATTGACTGAGGGAGTGGGGCATACTGGGTAGGGGGGACAAAAGGGCAAAAATTGGAACAGCTGTAATAGCATAATCATTAAAATATAATTTAAAAATAAAAAAGGAAATGTAGAATATAGAAATGAAGAATATATGAGAAGCTAGACAAAAGATACAGTAATAATAGCCTAGCTTTTTAGAAACAAAAATTGTGAACATTTTTAGACATTAAATTTTTCTGCTCTGTTTAATTTTACTATTGTTTCAAACTTGTAAGTATATAGTTCTCTACATTCAATTGGGTCTGAAGGCTCTTAAAAGCTGCTCTGAATTTTATTATCTTTGTTTCCCCAGTGCTTGACATCTAGAATGCTCTCAACAATAATTCATTAATATTAAATATTGGATGACAATCGCACACTTATCCGAAATTAAAATTATTTATGTGTTTGTGTTAATCTATATAATAACTGTTCATACGAATAGTCAATATACCACATCATGATGATGAATATAGATCAACTATGTTTAATACTGCCTACTAATACTCACCACAGTACTTGAAACACTATAAACTTGTTAAATAAATGTGTTAAAATCACTCTAGGATGCAGGTAGATAGGGCACTCATATGGAAAACTCTTGTGTCATCCATTTATATAGAATTATCTCATACAATTTTCTTTTTAGAAAGGAGGACAAAACTGATTTTATTTGCAGATGTTGTAATTGTAGAAAATTCTAAGAAATCTACTAAAATGTTACCAGAAATAATAAATGAGTTGAGTAAGTATATAGGCTACAGGGTCAATATGCAAAAATCTATTGTTTCTGTATGGTAATAATAATCAGAAAACAACACTTAACAACAGCACAGGAAAACAAATGATACATAGAGGAAAATTCAACCAAATAAGGACATGATATATATATACTGAAAACAGCAGGACATTGCTGAGAAATATGAAAGGCCTAAATAAATGGAGAGATGTGCCATATTCAGAGACTAGAAGAGTCCATTATCAAGATTTCAATTCTCCACAAATTAATTTATAGATTTAATACAATCCCAGTCAAATGCCAACCCAAAATGCCTGGTGATAGCAAAGTGGTTGGGGGAAGGGCTGGAAGGCCACATGCCTGTTTAGTTCCCCTACATCACACCTAATGGGTCAGCATGCTGCCTGTGTAAATCTTTTTTCTATTATATTTTATTGTTTATGCTGCTACAGTTGTCCTTATTTTACCCCCTTCACCCTCCTCCACCCCAAAGCCCCACTCCCTCAGACAATCCCCACACTTTTGTTCATGTCCATGGGCCATGTGTATAAGTTCTTTGGCTACTCCATTTCCCATACTGCATTTACATCCCTGATGAGGACCCCGGCCCACAGGGTTCATGTGTTGTGGCTTTGATGAACAACTTCACACAGACTACAGAAATCCTGTGGAGAGAAAGGGACAGCACGGCTACTCTCTAAGAGAGAGAGAGGGCCGCAACCCTTGCCTGGACAGGCTTTTATTGCTTTTCTGGGCACATTACATCAAAGATGGTCCTCATTTAATTCGCTTTAGGTGGTTACCCTTTACAGAAAACAAAGGAGAGGATGTTGTTAATTACATCAAAGAAGAAGGATATTTGCAAATGCAAAGGGAAAAGTGGTTGAACTGGTTGCACTTGTCCTTGGGAAGTTTAGCATAGATTTTAGGAAGATCCTTTAAAGATATGCAGTAAACATTTGCTGCATCAATTCAGGGTGAGGTAGTTTTAGCAAAAGCAAGTTTTATAGCAGCCTAGGTACAATGAAGGCCTGATTTCCCATGGGAGAACCTATCCTTGGGCATGGGTCCTGTATGCCGGACCTCGCTCCCCACTGGCTTTTCCAAGTGGAGGCTGGGCTACATTTCCCACTGCCATGCAGAATGGTCCCTTATACATCCCCATGGCTTTTCTGTAACTATCTACTTGTACTTCTTAATCCTCTCACATCTTCACCCATTCCACCAAACCCTCCTCCCATCTGGTAACGATCAAAACGCTATCCTTATCCATGATTCTGTCTCTGACTTCTTGTTTGCTTAGTTTGGTTATTTTTATCCAATTGTTGATAGTTATGTGTTTATTGCCATTTTATTGTTCACAGTTTTGGTCTTCTGTATTAAATAAGTTCCTTTAACATTTCATATAATAATGGTTTGGTGATGATGAACTCCTTTAGTTTTTTCTTGTTGGGGAGGCTCTTTATCTGCCCTTCATTTCTAAGTGAGAGCTTTGCTGGATAGAGCAATCTTCACAGTAGGTCTCCACTTTTCATGAATTTGAATATTTCTTGCCAATCCCTTTTAGCCTGTAAAGTTTCCTTTGAGAAATCAGCTGACAGTCTTATGGGAACTCCCCTGTAGGTAACTAACTCCTCTGGCTGTATTTAAGATTCTCTCTTTATCTTTAGCCTTTGGTGTTTTAATTATGATGGGCCTTTTTGCATCCATCTTGTTTAGGACTCTGTGGCCCCTGGACTTGCATGTCTATTTCCTTCACCAGATTAGGGAAATTTTCTTTCATTACTTTTTAAAAATAGCTTCACAATTTCTTGCTCTTTCTCTTCTCCTCTGGCACCCCTGTGAGGCAAATGTTGGACTTCTTGAAGTTGTTCCAGAGGCTCCTTATACTTTCCTCATTTTTTAAAAAATTCTTTTCCCTTCTTGTTGTTCTGGTTTTTTTTTTTTCCTTCCTTATGTTCCAAATCATTGATTTGAATCTCTGCTTCATCCACTCTACTGTTGATTATCTGTAAAGTGTTCTCTATTTCAATTAGTGTGTCCTTTGTTTCTTTCTGGGTTTGTTTGTTTTTTTTTTTTTTTTTTTTTTTTTTGCTGTTGAGGTCCTCACTAAGTTCCCTAATCATCCTTATAACCAGTGTTTTTGAATTCTGCAGTGATAGACTGCTTATCTCCATTTTCTTTAGTTCTTTTTTCTGAAGTTTTGGTGTGTTCTCTCATCTGGGACATGCTTCTTTCTCTCCTCCTTTTGGCAGCCTCCCTGTGTTCCTTCCTATGTATTAGGTAGAGCTGCTATGACTGCCTGTCTTGGTAGTGTGGCTTAATGTAGTAGGTGTCCTGTAGGGTCCAGTGGCACAGCCTCCTCTGTCACCCAAGCTGGGTACCCAAGGTGTGCTCTTCATGTGGGCTGAGTACACCCTTCTCTTGTAGTTGAGCTTTGATTGCTTTTGGCAATTCAATGGGAGGGATTTACCCAGGCCAGTCAGCTGCAAGGACGGGTTGTGACCACTGGCCACCAATCTCTTCCCTTTGTGGAGGATCAGCTGTGCAGGTGCAGGGTGGTGGTGCTCTGACATTGTCTTTTCCTGTCCACTGGGTGTGTAGGCTCTGGGGTGTCCTGGGTGGTTAAGTCAGGGTCAGTAACCACCTGTGTTGTACCTGAAGACACCTGGCATGAGTCATCAAGTAATCTGTAGATACTTTTACTTCTACTGGGCTTAGAAGCTCTGAGGTGAAGCCAAACTGTGATCCAAGGCTGACTGCTGGTAGTGCCAGGTCTGTGGTCACTTAGCAAGTGGTATGGGGCCAGGGTTGTGAAGGCCAGGGTTATCCCTAACCTGTGTTTCTCCCCAGGCTGCCCCTTTTGGGTTATAAAGCAATCTTCGATGGCTGCTACTTTGCTGAGCTTAGAGATTCTCAGGTGAAGCCAAGACGGCTGTTTGAATCTAAGTTGGCTGATGCTACTGCCATTCGTGGAGGTACTTAGCAAGAGGTAATGGGGCTGGAGGCTTAGTGAGGCTGGCTATTGCTTGTTTGATAGGATTTAGGAAGTTGTTGAACCATGAGCCATTACCAGCCATTCATATGGAAAAGCCATGGTTAAGAGTTGGGGTGGGCCTGTAATTTAGGAGAGAGAGTGTCTTAGGGGATCTCCAGGATAGGGCAAACAGTGTTAGCAAGGTTGATGGAGTCTCAGGTATGGTGTCTACTTGCTAGCTCTGAGGATCTGTGGGCAGTGCTCAGAAAAAGGACAATGGCCTCTTCTTATCTTTTTCTCTGGAAGAAACCTGTCCTCCGGTTCCCACCTTGATGCCAGACCCTTCTGCTCCTCCCCATGTGCCACTGGTACTTTTCAAGCTGTTACCCAAGTGCTGGAGCACAGAGGTGTGAGACTGAGTAAGTCCATGTGTGGGTTCTTTAAGGGAAGCTCCTTGGGACTCCAGACATTTCTTCCACCAACTCCAATCCTATTGGTTTTTAGAGCCAGAAGTTATGGGTACTTATGTCCTGGCACTGGAACCCTGGCCTGGAATGCCCAGTGTTGGGTGTGTACTCCTTGCTCCGGAGATATTCCTCCCAAATTTTTATTCAGCACATGTGGATATGGGGCCAGCCCATTCTGCATTTCCTCCCCCATTACCTGTGTGGGTGGATGTGGTTTCTTTATTCAGTACTTGTCAGACTTCCATTCAGCTGTATTTTTGACAGTTCTGAGTGATGGCTGTCCTATATTTTAGTTGTAGTTTTGATGTAATTGTACAAGGAGGTGAGCCGTGTTTACTTATGCTGCCATTTTGACCAGAATTCCTCATATATAATCTTTATTTCACTTTTTTAAGTTAACATTTTTCTCACTTGCCACATGCACTCACATTCTTCCCTTCTTACCTGTGCCGTGGAATTATAGGCTGTCCCCTCCAGAATTTCAATTCTTAATCTTGTTTTACTCCATTTTGACAAAACATCAATTTCTGGTTAAACTGCCTATACACTACTCATCTGTACCCAAAGAGCTGAGAAATATCAGAGATATTTGAAATTTTGCTGGCTAAATTGTCTTTAAATAGATATTTAGCATCAGCTGATCATATAGTGCATAGTTAATATAATATTTATGTGATAGTAAATATTATTACAATCAGTATTTTGGTTATGAGAGAGAGAAAGAGAAGAAAAGAAGCAAAAATCATCAAAGGGATGATTTTCTTATCTAGGTATGAGCAAACATGTTGCCTGTAATTCATTGATAGATATATATCTGCAGTATATAAATCAAATATACTAAAAAGAAATATTTATACTCAATTAAGTTCAAAACAACATGAAAAAATTAATATTTAGCAAAAGCATAACCCAGCTCTTGTTAACAAGCCTCTTGTGGTCCTCAGTGTCCCAGACTGCGATAGTAATGTCATCTGACTACATTTCACTCCTCATCTCTTACAAGAGAATGTCCAGAGCCCCGAACAAGCACAGTCACTAAGCTGCACTTCTAAGGGGGAAAATTGAGTGTAAAGAGGAAAGAGTTAGTGCTCTATCTCAGGTTTCATCTTCTCATAGTCAAGTAGTTCATCCACTCCTATTGGGTCAACTTCTCTTGGAATTTACATTTTAGGGTTCTTTTCTTTCTCTTCACTGCTGGTGGAACCCGACTGTAGAGACTACTTCACCTTTATTTAAAAGCTTACACATTCCCACAGTATAGAAAATGACATAGGTAACTCAGATTTTTAGGGTAAATTCTGGAGGTAATGGCCAGCAGTCCCTCCCTGCTATCTGAATGGTCTGGCACTGTTCTCTGGATCTGTATCTTCTCTTGTCATCCTGTGTCTCTGTGTCTGCTTATGACAATGATTGTTGACTGGGCTATTTGCAGATTGATTCAGAATTAATTCCTGAGAACTCGCCATTTCTCACTCTCTACTACAGAAAAGAATATCATGAAGTACTAGGGGGATCAGAATGGCATGAGTAGGAAAACAGATGTCTGACTTCATCAGGCTTATTTGTGTGGGTGTCTGGGTACATATAATTGTACCTGTCAAAGAGGCTTGAAAACTGCCTATTGTTTGATGCACACATCTCAGAACAGTGACTATAAGCAAAGAAAATTTGTTTTCCTAGAATGATAGCAGCAACAATAACAAAAAGCCAACCAAATTATTGTTAGGCAGCTCCTAAATAGATGCATCTCAAGAATTGTGATTACATATTTGTATAAAACTCAGGTGAATTTTGGTCACAGCCACACTTTCTAAAACAAAAATATACCCAGGGTGATCACAAGTAGAATAAAGTGAAGCCTTTTCTTAATTCAACATTTTCATTTTGCTGGGAAAGAAAAAAAAAGCCTGAAATTTTATATGAGAATAAGATCAGGCCAGGTTTAAATACAATTAATCAGTGAAAGAGCTAATAATCATATTTCTTTTCTAAATCCAGACATGTACCACTCCACCAAATGGCTTTTTTTTTTTTTTACCTCCTCCCATATTACTCTAGTGATCTTTCTAATTTAAATAACACAAGGATTTAGGACACAACAAAAATATCATTATATTTCAAATGTTAATGTAGGTGTCACTATGCATATATTTATATAGGGTATCTATTATTATCTTTAAGCAGTGTTCAATTTTACTCCTTAAATGCAAAGCATATCTAGCTATCTTCTCTTGTGTCAGAATAAACAAACAAGCAAATTACCAAGAAATCAGTGTAAAGATAGTTAGCTTTTCACTATTAAATCTTTCTTTCTCTCTCTCTCTCTCTCACACACACACGCAGACCCCAAGTTGTTGGTTCAATTAATCCTCATTTTGATTTTCTAGGTCATTGAATATTTGTCCATAGGCTTCTGCTACTTCTTGATTAAGCACTTCTCTTTCTGCTAGAATATTGCTTCAGTTTTCAGTATACAGATGATTTGGATTTAGTTAAATTGAATTGCAGAGGTCTGGCAACTTGAATGTTGTATAAATGGAATGTATTTGTGGCATTTGGGGTAAATTCTATGATAAAAATCTGAGGAGGTTAGACTTCCCCTTTTGCTCTGGCTTGAGGAACACTAGATTGTCCTGCACATTGCATTCCAAGGGAGGAGAGTTTTTGCTAAAAAGTAGGAAGGTCTGGGTTGCGCTATGCTATAGAGAGGATTTACTTTCAATGGGAGGGACCAGAAAGGGGAAGAGGTGGTTGGCTCATTTTATGAACTTTGAGGACAAAAAAATGAATATGTCTAATAAGGATTTTATTAAGCTTGTGCTATATGTGTTATACTTTTGTTCCTCCTCCTATGGAACAAATCTTCAATATGATATTGATATTTTAATGTGTTAAAAGATTGAGTCTGTTTTTGAGTTGTGCCAAATGCTATGTCTTGTTTCAAAGTGAGTGGGAGCCAAGAATAGGAACAGCCTATATCTATCATCTATATCTATATATCTGTGTATCTATGTACCTATGTATCTATCTATATATCTATCAATCATCTGTCTATCATCTATTGACCTATCATCTATGTTTCTATCTGCCATGACCTGGCCATATTAGGGAAGATGGTTTCTGAGAACATTGCCTGTCGGTAAAAGCCAGAGGATTTGGAAAGTTTTAAGTAGGGCCTAAAAGCCAGGATCCAATCTCAATATTTTGGGAAGTATTAGATCCCTTTCACCACACTGCTTTAGAGAGCTAAGTTGGAGGGAAAAACAGTAGCAACATTTTTGATCATTTGACACCATATTTGTATGCCCACTCTAACTTTACTCTTCTCTGTCGTTTTGTCTGAAAGATTAGTTTGCAGGGAGGGGTCTGAGCTCTACTTTCTGTTAAAGATCACCTTAAACATCCTCAACATAGTTTGTTGAATGACTTGCTCACTGCAGTAACAGAAAATGACACCTCAGCAGAGCTCTGTCATTCTCAGGGGAGAAAAGACAATGCCAATTTTAATAAGAATAAGAAACTTGGTTTAAGCTGGGTCTTTCAGTGAAACAGCTCATTAGAAATGAGAAAAGAGTATAATATAACAATTTAGAACTGGTGGAGATAGCAACGCAAAAATTTCGGGGTGACGGATTCAAAAAGTCTGAAGGCCTAAAGTATCTGTTCATACTCCCTATGAAGGGTTGAAGGGAAATTGGAAAAATTGGAGAAAGGCTTGTAATAAATAATCATTATTTCTTTGGCAAGGGTTTCCTGGAATAGTAAAGGTATGGTAATGAAAACAACAGAATAGTAAAGTATTGTTAACATGGATAATAATGTAATTATAATTAAACTATGTATGTAGATGTGGGGGTAGGGCCATATATAGTTTTGAGGCTTTGGTTTTCAGAACTTTATCCTGAGTAATAGAGGCGAGCATAGGGAAAGTTCAAGGATTCCTCTTTGCATCAGGTCTTTTGATAGCACATACTTCATTTGAAGTATTTATTCAAGCCCTGGACTCTTTTGTATATCTGTATACAAGGTAAAATTCCCTGCTTATAAATGCTTATTAAATGCTTGTGAAACTATGTTCATGGTTCAATTTGCATAGATGAAGAACTTAAAATAGGATGGTGATACAGTCTCAACTCTCCTAGGATGTCAAAGTCTTTTAAGATCTCCTCTCACTTAGGCCAATGCCTGAGTGGAAATACCATATATACTGAAAAAGAATCTCCACCAATATTTTTGCTATTTAAGAGTCAAGCTGTGGTTAAAAAAATAAGCATTTATTTATTGAGCCTAAGTATATTTATCCATGTTCTTAAATTTTAAGAATCATTTATCGCAGGCATAGTTCTACCTCAAGAACCTCTGAGAATTTCAGATTATGTGGAAATCTATCAAAATCTGTTTTGAGGATTTATTATGGAATATTGAGGAATCCTACTTAAATTCTCTATGTGTAGGTGCCACTACTCATCCAAAGTCCCTTTATATCTGCTGGGCATAATCTGATATCTGTGGGTATAGAAATTATTTTCTAGAACCTCAGCCAACTCAATTTAACAATATATTTTCTTAAGGTGGGGCAGACATCAGTGGGTAGGATGATGTTCATAAAAGTTTCAAGTGATTTTTACCTTATTAGGGTAGGCTTAGGAACTGAGAAATTATTTCAGTTGAGATGGAATCAGAAACAAAAGGACATGACAGTAGATATTTTACTCTCTTTGAATAAACAAAGTTTATTCAAGGTGCAGAGGAATTAAATGTGAAGGAAGAGCAAGTTTTGGGAAGAAGTCCTTGTAAGAAGGGCATACTATTTCTTAGAGGAGACCTGAAATCTCAATTATTCTTTATTTATTCAACTTTCAATAGCAATGGATTATGGTCTAATGGAACTTTTGAATCTGCTACATTGGAGAAATAAAAAGAAGCTAGCTTGAGCTTGTATTTGAAGAAGACAAAACCATGAAATTGCTTGGAACTTTCCTTGCTATAAACTTGGTGTAGGTGATGCAGGCTGCATCCTTGGACATATGCCACTCAATTTATCCTTCAAATGACAGAACCTCAAGGAACTAAAAATGGTATGTAGAGGTCAATAAGTATATTTAGCACAATGGAAAGAGACATTAAGAGATATTAAATATATAGATTGAATGTTAATGGGAGTAAGGGAAATTCAGAAATTACCTGGAGGTGAGGGGGTCTATAATTGTAAAATTCTGCCTTCATATGTAATTTGTCATTTCTGAAGAAGAGTCAGTCAGTTTGCATTACTTATAAAAGGTGTTTCCCCAAAGTATTTAAATCATAGAGCCACAATTAACTCTTGTAGTTAGGCTGAAGAGATAGCTGTCATCAATTTCTTTCCTGCATTTTGTACATGCTGCTCCTCACATTGAGAGCTGGACTTCATCTCCCCTTGCATTAATGATTTGCTTTACTTCTATAGAGTGAATATTATGTTATTGTAGTTCCAAGGCAGGTTCAGAAAAGGCTTCACAGCTTTTCCTAGGCCTCTTACAATACTTGCTTTGGAGACAATTCATTTTAGAATCCAGCCACTATGCTGTGAGAAGTCCAAGCCATTCAAAGGGGATGCATTTGGGTCTTCTGGTTAACAAGCCCAGTTGATTGCACAGTCTTTGACTCTCACTGAGTGAGCCATCTCTCAGTCCATCCCAGTCAAGTGTTCAGATGACTCCAGCCTCACTGACCATCTGAGTACTCTCTGTTCAGATAAGTCATGTGAAAGCTGCCAGCCAAACTCAGTCAAACCATAGAAGCCTGAGAGAAAATAACAAGTTGTTGCTTTAAGCCATAAATTTTGATGTGGTTTATTACCCAGCAATGGATAACGGGAGCACTTTTCAATGTACTATTTATTCACCTGTCTGTCAGTTCACAGTAGGTGGATTCTAGACAATTAGAATGAGTTGAATAGATCTTGGAGATACACACAAGGGAAACCACAGAAACTTTCTATTGTCCTTTCTTCTATTTCTTCTGCCTACCCTGTTTCCCCAGATACCATGCTCTGTGATATGCAGCAATGAATTCAGACTTACAATATCATCAATTCCTCTTTAAGTATTCCACCTTTATGATGGGATTTGTACTGCAAATGAGAATATGCTTCAGTGATCGTGTTTTATTTTGGAATCTTGATTGCCTTGTCTGAATAATGATGGTGACATCTTGGCATTCTAAGTTGTCTTTAAAGCTCCATGGAACATTGTAAAGAGACAAAAAGGAGAAATTTAGGGTGGGAGTAATCCAGGTATTAATGGACCAACATTAGTTTCTGTCACGCAGGAGGTAGTAGCTGATGGTGAAGAGGTTTAACCAGAAATAAGCTTCCACATGGTTAGGGGAGGGCGAGAAGATGATACAAGCAGAAAGATGCTTTTTAAAACTTTCAGGGTTAAGATGAGGGTATGACAATTTGGTTAGAATTTACTTTCTTTGTGTACCAAAACCCCAAATTCATAATGAGAATTTCAAAGTATTTTTTTAGGGTTACAGAAAATTTGGGTCATTTGACATCACTGGCATTATACATTCTTACATGTTGTAATTTGATGCACATATTGCTAATCCTAGCTGGACTAATGGTTAAGTATGATTAGAAAAGAGAAGGTGAGAGACCAGGAACTGCCTGACTTGGTATGTGATATGCGAGAAACTATTAATGAATCTTCAGGGGTCTTATTGTCTATGCTGTTTTCCCCAGGTGACATTAAGCAACAATTTAAAGGACTGGGATAATGCAAGGAAAGGTTTTATTCTCCCTATGAAATGATATTGTCCTCTCTAGAGGAACAGCCTTTCTCTAACTGCCCAGGGATAAGGACATAATAGGGAAAAGAGGTGTAGAGGAGAATCACCTTCCCACGCCAACCCTTAGGAGGAAATCATGGCTTTCTCTTATCCATCTTATCTCCCTGCCCCACTTCTCCACAACCATTCTCCAATAGCCCTTCTGATTTTCAGTCCAGTGCTCACCATAACGTACTATCCTGGGGTGTGTGTGGGGGGGGAGAAATGTTTATCATTTTCAATGGAAGAAGAGCTAATTCATTATTCTTTATCATGCATTCTTACTTATCAGAAATCCACATATATATCTATATATCTCTCAACATATAATCCATTTATATCTATATTCTCATGTGTATCTGTACACACACACGTAATCAATAAAAATGGGTTTCTCTTGTATAAGTCAGTAGTGATATAAAGTTACTGCCGGAAGAAGCTTAGCTGAAAAGCTGCTTATTTAAACTGAGATGCCTTTGATACAATTAGAATCATGCAAGGTAGATACTGAATAATTCAAAATAAGTTGCAGACAATTCATGCTCCCTCCCTGCAGTCACTGCCTGGTCTAAAAGTAGTCTGAAAAATGATGTGGTCTGATGAATTTTTTTTTCTCTTCCTGACAAATAAGAGTATTATGCTTCTATAGTTATCCTGAAATATTTTAGTAAGACAACCCAGAATCATATCACAGTAACTGAAAAGAGGTTTACAATAGAATACCAAAATATCAGCAGTCTTTTGAAGGAATTTGACTGCCTGTGTCTAGAAAAAACAAATATTTAAAGATTTTATTTCTGTAACTGGACCCATTTCACTTCAGAGTTTAAGAAATGGTAGCATATGTGACTGGATTCTTGACTACTTAGTTTCCTGTTGGGCATAGGCAGCAGACTCTGGTGTTAGGAATGTGAAGTAAACATTTTAAAAACATGAAGTTTTATTTTATCCATTATTTGCATCTGTAATTTGGGAAGATCTCAAATTCAACATTTTCTATAGATTTTTCTAGAAAGTATGTGATATTTTATCATTGTAAAGCTCATTTTAGAAAAAAATTACACAAATATCATCTCACTAAACTATAAAACCATTGAATAAGGAAATAATTGTTGTAATAAAAGAAACTGAAACTCAGAAAATTTAGGATAATTGTCTCAGATCATATAATAGGGTTTCTGACTAAACCCAATGGCCCTTTTGTTATTACGTATTATTTACTAACTAACCAAGACTTTATGTTGGGATATTTTGATACTTAAAGAAGTGCATGATAAGAATATATGCTTTATGGTAAGCAACAGGGGGAAAACAAATTTATAGATCATTTCTAAGAAAAATTGGAGCTACTGACCAACATATTTCTACATCTGTGCCTCTGTGCAGTCTCTTTATTTTACTAGAAATGGGAATCATGACCTCTTGAAAAGAAAAACAAAGTCACTACTCTGCATTTAGCTGTACTCATATATTGCATTTCTCTATTTTTGCGTATATTGTAAAAATTCACATAATAAACAATGTGTGTTCTTTTGTGATATAAAACAAAAAATAATAAAATTAGCATTTTATCTCTTTTCGTACAGGTTACACCTTTTAGGGTCAAAGTAATTGTACAAAGCATCTCAGACAATATCTGTCTGATATTCCTAGCACTAATTTTGTTGGAAAGATAACAAATGAATATGAACATACAGTGTATACATTAGACTAGAGATCTTTAAATGATGAAAAGTCATCCTCTACATGTGGTAGAATCTCAATAACTTACTGGTAACTTACTGGTGTTTACAAGGATATTTGTTGTTTCTGATATTCCTGAGGTGTAAAATAGCCTTTGGAATATTATTTTATGAGATTATTGTGAAATTACATCAGTTTTTCAGGTTTTTGCAGAGCAGATTTCATCACTTGCTTACCATTATGAAGAATCAGAGAATTTCTTCCTGCCTATGCAATTAAGACACACACTAATAAATAATAAATAATAAATAAATAAATAAAATAAAACTTTCATTGGAAACATATAAAAATACACATTGGATTTAAACATACATGGCTGAGATTACCTGATTGAAAGAGAATTTCTCAGGTTCCAGAAGTGAAAATGAAGAGTATTTGGAAAAACAATTAAATAATTGTGTGAAGAGTTGCTACGGCTCTACTTTGGTCAGGAGAGGGGCTGGAAAGCAGGGGCAGCTGTCATTTGGGAGGGGTTGAGATGAATAATTGAGAACACAGATTCTCACAATGGGAATGATTTTGAATGCTGCCTGGACATTTGACAATATCTGGAGATGTTTTTGGTTGCCATGACTGTGGGGGTGGTGTGATGTGCTCAATATTAATGACATCTAGTGAGTAGAAGCTAAAAATTCTGCTAGACATCTTATTAAAAGAAAGCAACCTAGAACAAAGAATCATGTGGCTTAAAATATCAATAATGCTCAAACCAAGATGGTCTAGTCTAGAAACTGGATTTTCCCCCCTATAAGGACAAACGAGGAAAGCGTTAAGTCCAGAAGAGTGAACATTTAGAACTTAGGCCCTTCCACCCCCAAATGAAAGTCTTAATCCTAGAAGTGTTCTATTGTAAATTGAAGGGAGAACCTTAAAAGAAATACAAATCACAAGATTTCTCAAGGAAATATTTATTCTTTTCATTTCTGCCTGACATGTGAGTAAAGAAAAACTCCCATGAGAACATACAGAGGGCCCAGAAACCAATGAAAGGATGCTCAGCATCACTAGCCATCAGAGAGATACAAATTAAAATTGCAGTGAGATACCTCTTCACACTGGTCAGAATGGCCATCATAAACAAATCAACAAACAACAAGTGTTGGACAGGATGAGGAGAAAAGGGAATCCTAGTGCACTGTTGGTGGGAATGCAGACTGGTGACGCTACTGTGGAAAACAGTATGGAATTTACTCACAAAACTAAAAATGGAACTGCCTTTTGACTCAGCAATTTCGCTGCTGGGATTATATGCTAAGAATAAACAAATAAAATAATTGAAACACCAATCTAAAAGCACCTGTGAACCCCAATGTTCATAGCAGCATAATTTACAATAACCAAGTGCTAGAAGCAATCTAAGTGCCCATCAGCAAATGAGTGGATCAAAACAACTATGGTACATTTACACAATGGAATACTTCACAGCGGAAAGAAAGAAGGAGCTTATACCCATTGCAAAAGCATGGATGTAACTGAAGAGCATTATGCTAAGTGAAAATAAGCCAGGCAGTGAAAGACAAATACCATATGATCTCACCTTTAAGTGAAACCTAATCAGCAAAACAAACAAGCAAGCAAAATATATATAACCAGAGACATTGAAATTAAGAACACACTGACAGTAACCAGAGAGGAGGTAAGAGGGGATAATGGGGGGCAAAAGGGGAAGGGTTTTCAGGAACAACTATAAAAGACACATGGACGACTTACGGCCACGAAGGAGGCGTAGGTAGACACACTGTGCCTCTTTGAACAAACAAAAGAAGGACAAAAACAATTTGAAAACAAAAAACAACCAGAACTGACAGAAAATCAAACTGTATGGAAGTCCAACAACCAAGGAGATAAAGAAGACATATTCATCCAGACCGGTAGGAGGGGCAGAGACGGGCAGCCAGGAGGAGAGGACTCTAGGCAAGGTGGCAGCTGGCGGACCTAGCGAGGTGGTGGATTGTGGAGTGGGTTGGGCCAAGCTGCAACTGGCCAGCGAGGCAGCAGCTGGTGGACCGGGTGACAGACCTCGAAACCTAGAGTTCCAGTGTGGGGAAATAAAGACTCAAACCAATGATTGAAAACACCTGTTGGGGTTGAGGCAGCAGTGGGGAAAACTCCCAGACTCACAGGAGAGTTTGTTGGAGAGACCCACAGGGGCCTAGAGTGTACAAAAGCCCACCCACTTGGGAATCAGCACCATATGGGCCCAATTTGATTGTGGGTAGCAAGGCAGTGACTGAAAACTGGCAGAGAGTACAGCAAGTGCCATTGCTCCCTATCAGCTCCTCCCCCATGTACAGCGTCACAGCACAGCGACCAGCGTTATGCTGCCAAAGTGAACACCTAAGGCTCCGCCCCTTTGCTTAACAGGCACACCGAGACAAAAAAGAATGGCCCAAATGAAAGAACAGATCAAAGCTCCAGAAATAATACAACTGAGCAACAAAGAGATAGCCAACCTATCAGATGCACAGTTCAAAACACTGGTAATCAGGATGCTCACAGAATTGGTTGAATTTGGACACAAATTAGATGAAAAAATGAAGGCTATGCTAAATGAAATAAAGGAAAATGTACAGGGAACCAACAGTGAAGGGAAGGAAACTGGAACTCAAATCAATGGTGTGAACCAGAAGGAAGAAAGAAACATCCAACCAGAAAAGAATGAAGAAACAAGAATTCGGAAAAATGAGGAGAGGCTTAGGAACCTCCAGGACATCTTTAAGTGTTCCAACATACAAATTATAGGGGTACCAGAAGAAGAAGAGGAAGAGCAAAAAATTGAAAACTTATTTGAACAAATAATGAAGGTGAATTTCCCTAATCTGGCAAAGGAAATAGACTTCCGGGAAGTCCAGGAAGCTCAGAGAGTCCCAAAGAAGCTGGACCCAAGGAGGAACACACCAAGGCACATCATCATTACATTACCCAAGATGAAACAGAAGGAGAGAATCTTAGAAGCAGCAAGAGAAAAGGAGACAGTTACCTACAAAGGAGTTCCCATAAGACTGTCAGCTGATTTCTCAAAAGAGACCTTACAGGCAAGAAGGGACTGGAAAGAAATATTCCAAGTCATGAAAGGCAAGGATCTACATCCAAGATTACTGTATCCAGCAAAGCTATCATTTAGAATGGAAGGGAAGATAAAGTGCTTCTCAGATAAGGTCAAGTTAAAGAAGTTCATCATCACCAAGCCCTTATTTTATGAAATGTTAAAGGGATTTATCTAAAAAAAAAAGCCAAAAAATATGAACAGTAAAAATGACAGCAAACTCACAGTTATAAACAACCACACCTAAAACTAAAACAAAAGCAAACTAAGCAAACAACTACAACAGAAACAGAACCACAGAAATGGAGATCACGTGGAGGGTTATCAACAGGGGAGTGGGAGGGGGAGAGAGGGGGGAAGGTACAGAGAATAAGCAGCATAAATGGTAGGTAGAAAATAAACAGGGGGAGGGTAAGAATAGTATAGGAAATGTAAAAGTCAAAGAACTTATTTGTATGACCCATGGACATGAACTATAGGGGGTAATGTGGGAGGGAGGGGGTGGGCAGGATGGAGTAGAGTGAAGGGGGGAAAATGGGACAACTGTAATAGCATAATCAATAAAATGTATTTAAAAAAGACATGTGGACAAAACCAAGAGGAGTGGAATCAGGGGAGGGATGTGGGGATGGTTGTGGTGGGGGTAAAATACCAACAACTGTACTTGAACAACAATAATAGAAAAGAAAAGTAAAAGAAAAGAAAAACTCCCATGAGCCCAAGCAACTGTGCAGTGTGTGGTTCATACTTATCAGATAAATATCTGGATTCCAAATATTTAGAAAATAAAATGAACAGTAATTCTGGGTATGTGATATTACTGGAATTTTTTGCAGAAGTAGATACAAAATCTTTCTGGCAAGACAGTTGCAACAAAATCTTCAGAGAAAGAAAAGAAAGAAAAAGGATAGAGATCAGTTCACAATAAAAAATTTTAAAGTAAATCACCAAAAGGAGAGATTATGGTAGTATTGAAACCCTTATTGCTTGAGATAAAATTTTCCGAAAGGAAACACAAAGTAGTTAAGTTTCATACCATTAACATATTTAAAATAATTAAAATCCTGTGAAAATAGAAACACCAGAAAAGAACAAGTTGATCTTCACAAAGAAGTAAATCTAATTTCTAAAAATAAAAATAAAATCACTGAAAATAAAAATTCAATCAACAATTTACACAGTAAATCAGATACAAATTAAGAGACAATAATTTACTGAAATAAACTTTGAACCATTAGGCGGAATAGAGTAGAAATAAGTAAGGAAAATCCCAATATTGCTGAAAAATATGAGAGCTTGAGAAACATGGAATTTAAAATAAAAAGTGTCAAAATTTATAATAGGAATTTTTAAAACAAAGACTAGAGATTTTAGGATATATAATATTCAAAATAAAAGAACTTTTGTTTGTAATAGAGGATTGGACTATTTGGATAAACCATTAGTTCTTCTTTATATAATTAGGTGCTCCAATGTTAAGTGCATAACACTTAATCTCAATCTCAGACTGAATCTTCTTCAATCTCAGTCTGTATGTATCTTTAAGCCTAAAGTGAGTCTCTTGTAGGCAACATGTTGAATCTTCATTTTTTTAATGCATTCACACTTTAGTTATTGATAGGTAATGACTTTTGTTAATTGTTTTCTAGTTGAGTACACCCATTGTTTCTTGTTTGTTATTCTTTTTTTTTTTTTGTATTTTGCATCAATATACTTTGAATTCTTTCTTGTGTTCTTTTGTGTAATTTCAACAGGATTTTCTGTTATGGTTACTTTAAGGCTTACATAAAATATCTTAAATTAATGACACTCTAATTTAAATTTATACCAATTTAACTTGAATGGAACTTGTAAATTTTACACTTCTTTCCTTACCCTCGCATTTAGGTTATTGGTATCACAATTTACACATTTTTTTATATGGTGTAATTCATAATAGATTATTGTAGTTATGGTTATTTTTACTGTTTGTTTAAAAAACTTTTTGCAAATTAACTCTCATGTTGAGTAACTAAAAATTTTAGATAAACTATGGGAAAAAAAAGTCTTTGTAAAGGCTTGGAAGAGCTAAATTTTAGTGATAAATTATTGGGCAAAATCCAATCATTATGCTGGACACATATTGTGTTACCTTCTTAGCTTAGATGCACAAACCTGGTAGGAATTGTAGATTTAGACAACACCATCAGACCTGACATAGACTAAAATTTGATATCCCTGATAGGTCACTATCCTCTCAGGATTCCAGGGTCATGGCAAATTTATTTTTGCTTCTTCTTAGGATAGGTGAGTACAATATTGTACTTCCCAATTCATAATGAAAATGACGTTTGAGGGTGCCTAACTTTATATAAGAAACTCAGTTCTAATTTCCTGCTTCTATGATCTGAGACATTATGGCTTATCTAGCAAGGGCAGTCAAGGTCAAGTTCCTGGTCCTCTAAATCCATTCTCTGATTTAATGTTTCTTAAGTTAGAAGGCTAAATATTCTGACTTTGAGTACTCTCCACAAAAAGAAAGCAAAAAACAGAAGGATTTCTTTAGCCATCATATACAAATCAAATTAATAAATTTATCACTGAACAGAATGTGAATGTTAGTCTAGTAGTTAAATAGTGACATATTTAATAAGGTATTAAAAGGAGTACTTATTTTAAAAAGACCTTAGTTAAAACTAAATTCTTTGCAGACATGATTTTAAATCATTCTTAAAACTTCCTTAAATAAATATTTTTTCTATTCCATAAACGAGGACATCATGTTTAAGATAAAAATAATTCAAAAATCATATAACTAGTGAGTATTTAGATTATGAAGCCAGTGAGACTAATCAATTAGTCGGTCACAAACATCACACTATGAATTAAAATTACTTATTTGTTCAAAATGCTTATTTTTAGCGCCCAACAATAAAGATTCTGAGTCTTAGTTTCTACAACACAGCATCAAATATACATTATAAAACAATGTTTAATGAACTTAACAAGTATGTAAAATTTCAAAATGCTATACTACCTTGTGGTTAAATATTACTCCAGACATCAAAGCTAGACAAAGGTAAGAATAATATTAATTATATTACATATAATTATATATGTAACAAACTATATATTAATCTCAAAAAAGTAAAGGGCTTCAAATATCTATTAATTTTATTTTCACCAACTAAAGTAAATTACAGAAATAATACTACAAGGAATCTGTCCTCCTGTTGTTACCAAACAGCACTTGGGGTTCTGTTCCCTGCTTCCTCCCTCTAGGCCAGGGGTGTCAAACTCATTTTCACTGGGGGCCACTTTATCTTTGCAGTTGCTGTCAAAGGGCCGAAATAATTTTAGGACTGTATAAATATACCGTATTTTTTTAAATGTAACACGTGCCCTCCCCACACATTTGGGAGGAAAAGCTGGGGGGGTGTTGTCTTATAGTTCAAATGTAGCTTATCTGGCTTGCTGGGGTGGGGTGTTATTTATTTTATTAAATATTTTACCACATTTTTTGCTTCAATTTTTTTTTCCTATTTTCCTCCTCTAAAACGTAGGTGCGTTTTATGGTCTGAAAAATACGGTAACCACTCCTTCACTGTTAAGGAGTTGAAATTACATTTGGACCTTTGAAGGCTACAGAGAGGCTGACGTGGCCCCCAGTGAAAATGAGTTTGACACCCATGCTCTAGGCAAAAATTCCATAGGCAAGGTTTGGTGATAAAGGAAAGGAGTCTTTATTCAAAAGCAGTTACTCAAGTCAGAGCTGTAATCACTTAAGCCTATCAATTAAGGCTAAACTCTAACCTTGAGTTCTTGTAGCTTTTTCCCTGTTAGTTTTTGGCTATCTTGTTTTTATAGGGTTAGTTTACATACCACATAATATACAGACCTACATAATGGCAGGCCTCTGCCTCAGAGCCTGTTCCCTTTAGAACCTTCAAAGAATAATCCTGCCACCTTTTGCCAGGCCAGCTTGATCCTAGATTGCCTAGAGTTCCTTCCTGTACAGAATACCATACGTTGGGAAATGCAGGCAGCTACAGCACAATCATCCAGGCATCCTCAAGAAAAAACAGCCTGAGAGCCAGAGCCAGAGCCAGAGCCTGAGCCTGAGCCAGAGAGAGTAAGCCACCTCAGGAGCCACAGAGCCCTTCCTGAGACAGAGGGCAAGCCCTCTTTCTGTTTCCATTGGCTCTGGAGGCATTCACCTTTTGAGCCAATCCCATCTAAACTACCCACAACTCCCTGCAAACTCCTCCTGTGGCCCCTCCCTACTTCTCCCAAGAGATCCAGAGATATCTTAACCAGATCTCTCTCTATCCCAGTAACAATCTGTTGGAGGAGTGAGATAATACAGTACTGAAAATTTTATCGGCCACATGATGTCATTCTTGCCATGGCAATAACACAAAGAAATTAGC
The DNA here is from genome assembly GCF_022682495.2 of Desmodus rotundus. Lineage (NCBI taxonomy): Eukaryota > Metazoa > Chordata > Mammalia > Chiroptera > Phyllostomidae > Desmodus > Desmodus rotundus. The sequence goes on along the minus strand of NC_071390.1, from coordinate 59,503,541 downwards.
CAAAAATATTTTGAAAAAAACAGGTCTTTTTTTAAAATATATATTTTATTGTTGTTCAATTACAGTTGTCTGCATTTTCTCCCAACCCTCTACCCCACCCCAGCCAAATGCACCTTCCTCCCATGCTTCCACCCTCCCCCTTGGTTTTGTCCATATGTCCTTTACAGTAGTTCCTGAAAACCCTTCTCTCCACTGTTCCTTCCCCCCTCCCCTCTGGCTATTGTTAGATTGTTCTTAACTTCAGTGTCTCTGGTTATATTTTCTTTGCTTTTTTCTTCTGTTGATTATGTTCCAGTTAAAGGTGAGATCATATAGTGTTTGTCCCTCACCATCTGGATTATTTCACTTAGCATAATGCTCTCCAGTTCCATCCATGCTGTTGCAAAGGGTATAAGCTCCTTCTTTCTCTCTCCTGCATACAATTCCATTGTGTAAATATACCATTGTTTCTGGATCCACTCATTTGCTGATGGGCACTTAGGTTGCTTCCAGTACTTGGCTATTGTAAATTGTGCTGCTATGAATATTGGGGTGCATAGGTTCTTTTGGATTGGTGTTTCAGGGTTCTTAGAGTACAATCCCAGCAGCAGAATTGCTAGGTCAAAGGGCAGTTCCATTTTTAGTTTTCTGAGGAAATTCCATACTGTTTTCCACAGTGGCTTCACCAGTCTGCAATCCCACCAACAGTGCACTAGGGTTTCTTTTTCTCCTCATCTTCTCCAACATTTGTTTGTTGATTTGTTTATGTTGGCCACTCTGATTGGTGTGAGATGGTACCTCATTGTGGTTTTAATTTGCATCTCTCTGATGGCTAGTGATGCTGAGCATCTTTTCATATGTCTCTGGGACCTCTGTATGTCTTCCTTGGAGAAGTGTCTGTTCAAGTCCTTTGCCCATTTTTTAATTGGGTTGTTTGTCTTCCTGGAGTGCAGTTGTGTGAGTTCTTTATACATTTTGGAGATCAGGCCCTTGTCTGAGGTGTCATTGGCAAATATGTTTTCCCATCTGTTGGTTCCCTTTTCATTTTAATGCTGTTTTCTTTAGCCATGAAGAAACTTTTTAATTTGATGAGGTCCCATTTGTTTATTCTTTCCTTTATGTCACTTGCTTTAAGGGACATATCAATGAAGATGTTGGTGCATGGAATGTCTGAAATTTTCCTGCCCATGTTTTCCTCTAGAACTTTTATGGTGTCACGACGTATCTTTAAGTCTTTTATCTATCTTGAATTTATTTTTGTGTATGGTGTAAGCTAGTGGTAAAGTTTCATTTTTTTGCATGTAGCTGTCCAGATCTCCCAACACCATTTGTTGAAGAGGCTATTTTTGCTCCATTTTATGCTCCTGCACCTTTGTCAAATATTAATTGACCATAAACACTTGAGTTTATTTCTGGCATGTCTCTTCTGTTGCATTTGTCTATGTGCCTGTTTTTATGCCAGTACCAGGCTGTTTTGATTACCGTGGCCTTGTAATGCAGTTTGATATCAGGTATTGTGATCCCTCCTGCTTTGTTCTTCTTTCTCAAAATTTCTGCTGCTATTCGGGGCTGTTTATGGTTCCATAGAAATTTCTGAAATGTTTCTTCTATATCTGTGAAATATGGTGTTGGTAGTTTAATAGGGGTTGCATCGAATCTATAAATTGCTTTGGGTAGTATGGCCATTTTGATGATGTTAATTCTTCCAATCCATGAGCATGGTACATGCTTCCATTTGTTTGTGTCTTCCTTAATTTCTTTCTTCAGTGTTGTGTAGTTCTCTGAGTACAGGTCTTTTGCCTCCTTGGTTGGGTTTATTCCTAGGTACTTTATTTGTCTTGTTGTTATATCAAATGGGATTTTTTTTCTGATTTCTGTTTTTGATGTTTCATTGTTGGTGGACAAGAATGCCTTTGATTTCTGAGTATTGACTTTGTATCCCGCTGTTTTGCCAAATTCATTTATTAGGTCGAGTAGTTTTTTGGTGGAATCTATAAAATTTTCCATGTACATTATCATGTCATCTGCAAACAATGATAGTTTCATTTCCTCCTTTCCAATTTGGATGCCTTTTATTTCTTTTTCTTGTCTGATTGCTGTGGCTACGACTTCCAATACTATGTTGAATAAGAGTGTCAAAAAACAAGTCTTTTAATTATGGAATTAAAGAAAAATTTTCAGTTGTCCACTTTTCTCCTATATACATGGAATAAAGGATATATATATTTATCCTATGCTGTCCAGTGACCTTGTCTTCTTCCACATTGACTTTATGCCTTTAATAAACCATGCTTCAGTATACAATCTAATTAGTTCCTCAATTCCTTTTACTCATATAGTTTATCAAATTATTTTCCTTTTATACCATTTAATGCAACATAAATAACATGCATATATTTGTTTGCCCCACACTTACTGTAGGAATAATATTGGCATTATTTCCTTTGATATTTTCAGAACCTAACAGAGGGTTTTCAAAGGCTTAATATTATAGAGGTTCAGGCAGAGATTAACTAAAAAGCAGCATATTTGAGAATTTCAATCTGAGTTCATTTCTAATTTTATTTTTAAAATGTAATACAATTATACAATATCAATGAAATTAATGTTTAAGTTGTTTTGAAAAATTATAGCTTATTGGTGAAACATCAGAAAAATTTGTGTTAAGGTCAAGATCAAGAAAAGTATACCTGCTACTACCTGTGTTAATTATTTTCCTTAAAGTTACACTTAATAAGATAGGGGAGAAAAATAAAAGATTTAAGTCCTGAAAAGGAGACAAAATTTGCCACTATTTCTCCTTGCTTCAATTACCCATGTAGAAAATCATTAGAATAAAGTTAAAATTTATTTCAAGTTATAAATATGGTAGTATGCTGAATAATTGCTCCAAACATACCCAGGTCCTAGTCTCTGGAACCTGTGAATGTTACCTTATATGTCAAAGGAGATTTTGCAGATGAGATTAAATTAAAGATATTGAGATTAGATTTTCCTGGATTATGTTCTTAGACCTTAAATATAATCACAAATATCCTAATAATAGAATAGTTCTATTACAGAATTAGATAATATGATGATGGGAGCAGAGGGGAAGAGAGAGAAAGATTTTAAGGTGTGAAGTTGATGACTTTGAAGACAAAGGAGATTCTATGAGACAAGGGAGGCAAGGAATTCAGCTCTAGAACCTGGAAAAAGCAAGGAAAGGGATTCTCCTTTAGAGCCTGGAGAAGGAGCATGGCTGGTCTTTGAGACCACTGAAATCAATTTTGGAGTTCTGACCTCAAAAACTGTAAGAAAATAAATTTGTGCTGTTTTACTTTATAATTTTGTGATGTGAGTTTGTATGTTTATGATAATTTCTTACAGCAGCAACAGGAAACTGATAAATGAGACAAGAATTGCCTCCCATTAACTCTACAAAAAAATATCGTATAATTTGGAATAAACTTTGAAAGGTATGTCCTTTAAATAGCTGTTTAAAATTACCTAGAAATATAAAAGGAGATGTACTTAGACATATAGTGGTTTTATTTTTAAAATTCATTTAAAGTCTTTATTTCTTTTCAAATATTTTCTATATTTTGGTATTATTAATTTTAAAAAATATTGTTTCATATAGAAGAATAAATCTGGGAAAATAGGCAAGAAAAAAATAAAAGAGAAGAATAAATGGGCTAGAAAAGTGAGAAGGGGGCCACTGAGTGACAGAGAAATATGGAAATGTCTTAACGTAAAATCTGTTTTCAAACTCTGACTTCTTCCAGTGCTATGTTGAGGCCAGAGTACCATTCTCAATGAAACCACATTTTTATAAGGTATCAACAACACCATATATAGATAGATAGATAGATAGATAGATAGATAGATATAGATATAGATATATAGTCCATATATGGTAAATGTGACATTTCAAGTAAAATAAATTATAAATTATTCAATAAATCATGCTGAAGCAATTAGTTGTCTCTGTAGAGAAACTATATGCTCTATGTCCCAATGGAACAGAACGGAGAGCCCAGAAATAAACCCAAGTCTTTATGGTCAATTAATATTTGACAAAGGAGGCAGGAGCATAAAATGGAGCAAAAATAGCCTCTTCAACAAATGGTGTTGGGAGATCTGGACAGCTACGTGCAAAAAAATGAAACTCGATCACCAACTTACACCATACACAAAAATAAATTCAAGGTGGATAAAAGACTTAACTATAAGTTGTAACAACATAAAAGTCCTAGAGGAAAACACTGGCAGGAAAATCTCAGACATTCCACGCAGCAACATCCTCACAGACATGTCCCCTAAAGCAAGGGACATAAAGGAAAGAATAAACAAATGGGATCTCATCAAAATAAAAAGCTTCTGCATGGCTAAAGAAAACAGCATGAAAATGAAAAGGGAACCAACAGTATGGGAAAACATATTTGCCAATGACACCTCAGACAAGGGCCTGATCTCCAAAATGTATAAAGAACTCACACGACTCCACTCCAGGAAGACAAACAACCCAATTAAAAAATGGGCAAAGGACTTGAACAGACACTTCTCCAAGGAAGACATACAGAGGTCCCAGAGACATATGAAAAGATGCTCAGCATCACTAGCCATCAGAGAGATGCAAATTAAAACCACAATGAGGTACCATCTCACACCAATCAGAGTGGCCAACATAAACAAATCAACAAACAAATGTTGGAGAGGATGCGGAGAAAAGGGAACCCTAGTGCACTGTTGGTGGGATTGCAGACTGGTGAAGCCACTGTGGAAAACAGTATGGAATTTCCTCAGAAACCTAAAAATGGAACTGCCCTTTGACCCAGCAATTCTGCTGCTGGGATTATACCCTAAGCACCCTGAAACACCAATCCAAAAGAACCTATGCACCCCAATATTCATAGCAGCACAATTTACAATAGCCAAGTACTGGAAGCAACCTAAGTGCCCATCAGCAAATGAGTGGATCCAGAAACAATGGTATATTTACACAATGGAATTGTATGCAGGAGAGAGAAAGAAGGAGTTTATACCCTGTGCAACAGCATGGATGGAACTGGAGAGCATTATGCTAAGTGAAATAATCCAGATGGTGAGGGACAAATACTATATGATCTCACCTTTAACTGGAACATAATCAACAGAAGAAAATGCAAACAAAATATAACGAGAGATATTGAAGTTAAGAACAATCTAACAATAGCCAGAGGGGGAGTGGGGAGGGGACAGTAAGGAGAGGGGATTACAGGAACTAATGTAAAGGACACATGGACAAAATCAAGGGGGAGGGTTGAGGTGGGGGAGGGAGGTAGGTTTGGCTGGGGTGTGGTAGAGGGATGGGGAGAAAAGGCATACAAATGTAATTGAATAACAATGAAAATTAAATATATATATATATATGCTCTATGTCAAAATGAATTCCAGAAAGATTAAAAAATGGCATCTAAAAATGAAACAGTAAGTACATAAGAAAACCTTTCCATAAAAAATTCAAGGGTAGAAATCATATTAAAAATATTGATATGTTTGACTTCAGCATTTAAAAATACTTTTATTTCAAAAACCTGGCAAAAATATACAAAAGTAAAAGGAATAAATTAAGATTGAAAATATATTTAAAATTTTGACAAAAATGTTTCAATATGAGCTTTCTTATATTAATAATTAATACATTGAATACTCCAATAAAAATACATAAGTAACAGAAACAGATTACTGAGTAAAAATATACAGATGTCCATTACACTTTAGGAAGAAAGAGGTTCAATCTTACTTATAATATAAATGCAAATTTAAACAATGAGGTTTTATTTTGCCTTCCAAATAGGTAAAGATGGAGGGAGAGAATTATACACTGTGTAGTAATTACAGTTTTAATATAATGAACATATATTCTTGTTATAACAAGAAAGTAAAGCAAAAACCAATGCTAAAGGAGAAATTTCAAGAAATCTTTGTTCTTTTTTCTTGACTGGGCTATTCATTTGTTTATTTGGTTAAGGTGTTATTTGGGCAATTACTTCCTTTCAGGCAATATGCTAGAACTCATGGGAAAGAACACCAAATCATTTTATAGATGGATGAGTATATTTGGTTGGAGGGTGGAAGCTGAGGATGAGGCTGAACCCAGTTTGGCTGCCTGATGCTTGAAAATCAATAATTAAGAGGCAGGTGCTGGTGGAAGGAAAGTAGGTTTATTCAAGAGCCAGCAGCTTGAGAAGATGGTGGACTTATGTTGCAAAAACCATCTTAACAATTGGACATGGGCAGGGATTTTTGTTAGGAGGGAAGAAGAAACAAAACAAAACAAAGGAATTAAAAGGAGGTAAGTGATAATTCTTTTTTGAGAGGACGACTCTGTAAGCCAACACAGTCTGTTTGGATAACTGCTTGAGGGTAAGCAAATCTTCCAGAACTTGAATGTCAGCAGGCTGAAATCTACTTCTTTTGAAGTTAGTACCTAAAATTCATGAGCAAACAGAATATTTATCTTCAGTCACATAGTAGTTAACAAGTCACCATACACAGAAATAGTGTTAAAAGAATGGTGGGGTGGGTTACAAGGGAAGAAAGGCAAGCTATGTCATATTTACAACCCAGTGTGATAAGCACAGCAGATGAGGGGTGGTATGGTGGTGGTGGTGGTAGTGGTGGTGGTGGTGGTGGTGGTGGTGGTGGTGGGGTGGTGGCAAGGAGATGAAGAAGCCCTATGACAAGGAGGCAAGAGAGCAGTCAATGGGAGAAGATTCTTGAGCTAAGGCTCAGAGTCCCCAAAGACAAAAAGGAGCTTACCAGTTAATAAAGAAGGGTGCAGCAAGGTTTTTGAGGAAGAGGGAATGGCAGGGAATGTAGAGAGGGGCATGGTCCAAGGAGAGAACTGTAATAGTTTACTACCACTGACACACAGACTACCAGGCTGAGTGGGTACTAAGAGTGGTTTAAATGGGGCTGTCATGGAATTTTTGCTTGTTAAGTTTAAGAGATGGAGTTTTATTCTGTAACTCCTGGGGTTTCTCTGAAAGTTTTCAGCAGAAGGAGGTAAGATCTTGCAATCAAAGAAAGGAACAGAAACTGGTTGAATTCTGTGTCTATTCCACCTGCAAAAGTTAAAATCCTTCAGAAAAACATATCTGTGCCTCTGCTGATCTGTACCCTTCCATCTGTTTATTTATCAGTTATTTACTAAACACAAAATGCTGAGCTCTCACTGCCCTCTCCCAGGAGCAATCCGAGGGGTAGAAGGCACAGTTACTGCCTGAGTGAACTTAGGTTGAGAAGGAGGCAGGTAAGTAAACAGGTTTTAAAAGAGATCAACGTACAATATAACAGATGTTCCTGCCTAAGAAGGAGGAGTCAGGCCAGGCTTCATGGCATGATGACATAGTTATTACACGTTACTTGCTTTGAGGGCTCCATGACTCCATGTGTAGAGTAACCAATCCAAAGGTAGAGTCCAAACAAGGAAAAGAGTCACACTGACCTGCTTTATGACCTGACCCACAGCTGTGGATCTTGACCTCCTTTGAGAATGAGTTGACAGTGAACCTTTTCTTTAGTTTCAGACATCCTGACATTTTAGGGCATCAGCCACTCAAACCCAGGTAGGGCTGCCATAATATTTTGAACTTTATTAAGACATTCAATTGTTTTTTGTTTCTTTTAACATTTCTTTGGGAAAAAAACTCTAGTTTTTTAATAGCAGCCAAGGTACATTTGAAACAATAATTATAATAATTTTCCAACTTTGTTCCCCGTACAATTAGATAGACAGGAAAAAAAAGGAAGAAAGGAAATGTGGTGGGTGTAAACAGGGGAGGAAGGAAGAAGAAGACAGAAATAAATGAGAGAAGGAAGGAGAGACAGTGCCCCAGGATTCTCCTGTGAACAGTTATCTGAGACTTTCACTCATTTTTCATCCCAGGTGAAGGTGGAATTAGTTTGATTGGAGTGCTAAATGGGACCTCAGCCCTGGAGCTTGCCAGAGCTGTGAAATCAAAATAAGAGGCCTGAACAATGGTCCATACAATTCTCTGGCATAATGCAATTCTCTTCAACCATTATGCTGAATCTTTTTAAAGATCATTTTAATACTTCTTTGTAGGAGCAAAATAGTTTGGTCTTTTAAAAGGAAAACAAAAAGTCTCTCTCACCCTTATCCCATTTGCCAGGTGGTTTGTCTATGAGAGGAAGAGACATAGGGATATAGGGAAATTGAGGGTGAGGGCAAAGGAGAGGGAAAGGAAGCAGATTTGCTTCTCTATGCATGAGCTCACTGTGGCTGTCCTCTGCATTGTGATGTTGCTGAAGCCTAGAAACCTCCCAGCTGAGTTTCTGCCACTGTACTCTGTGAACAGGGCTGGCCCTATGACATTTCAACAGGAGCATTTGGATCAGGCTCACATAGAGACAGTGACATTTTGTAAGTTCATCAAAAGGCAAACTTTGGAACCCATAGTTCTTTCTAAGAGCAATATGTGGTTTTCTATGAATGACCCAGATCTAAGAGAGAGAGAGAGAGATTGAGGGAAAATGAACCAGTATTTCTGATCAGAAAGGTGAAGAATAAACATGGGTTTATTGACTGCCTTTATTGACTGCCTCTCATCCATGAAGCTTTTTCTCACCTACTACCTGGAAAAGATGTCTTACACCATGAAACCTAAGGTGTACTCTAACTCTTATGCCATTTACCAGTTTTCCTTTTCAATCTTGTATTACAGGTATAATCCCAAGTGCACAAATCAGGTCCTAACAAAAAGCAGAAAGCACATTTAGCTGGGATGTTGAAAGAACTTGACTGATGTAACAACTGTTACAGAGGTATGGATAGGGTTAAGGGGACCAGCGAGTGACATTGGGGTACCCAAGGACTAACCAGAGCAAGAAGCCATTAACATTCCATACCTGAAGGCTAAAGACAGGAAATGTAGTAATTAGATTCGGGTGATAACTAAAGCTATTGAAAAGGACTGATTAATTCTAGTTGTAGTCATAGAGCGTCATAACTGTTGCCAGGAACACACGTGTGGACTAGGAGGGATTATGTGTGTGTAGGGGGGGTGGTAAATGTCCTGAACTCTTTTTCTTTATGACTTCAGATCTCCTGCTAATGCCTTCTAATTCCTTCTATTAATTGAACCCCAACAGAAGCCACAAGAGTGGCAGCTAAGAAATGTAGCTTCTTCAATGTCAGCCCTGGTGGGCACAGAGTAGAGCAAAGACAGGTAGTGAATGGTCCAGGCATAGAGAATGGCAGGCAGAATTACCAGACCCTCGGGTGTATTTCATTAAAACATGAGCTAGGTTAAACATCCATACACAAATTTTATTTTCAGATAACAAGTCAAGCACACTTACTTTGTCCATAGGGAAGTATCAAGGGTAGGGAGAAAGGAGGAAACAGCTTTTTGAGTAGCTATTGAGAACCATGGTTACATTATTGTAACTATATAATTAGAATCATTTTCTTGTGAAGCTGTGAGTTAATTAAGGAAGACATCATTTCTTAGTTTAATTCTATATCCCTGTATCCCGCTCATGGTCATAGTGAGTACTTTCAGATATTTATCAAAGAAAGCAAACACTTGCAAAGAAGAAGGTCTGAATTTAGCATCAGGAAGAGAACCTACTAACTAGTATATCCTTTTGGAAATATTTCTCTAGTACATAATATTTCTCTAGCTCATATGCTGATAAAATTTTGTTGGAACGTTTTGATGATAGGGCTATGTTTATTAAAAAGCATTCTGAAGGACACTTGAATACTTGCCTGAGGATAGTCCCAAGCAGAATGAAACATAATGCTTATGAAATCAGAAAAGAAAAAAAAAAGCCCACTATGGAAACTATTGAAGTAGACATACAAGAAATATAGATGTGAATATTTTCTTGTGAGAACAAACCCCGTATTTGCATCAGAAAACAGTCCTACTAATACTGCATTATAATTGATTTCAAAACACTTTCATGGAGAACGACTTAATTGGAAAAGAAAGTTAATCTAGATGTATGTAAACAAACTTGCCTGACATCTCTAGAAGAATTTGGGAACACCCTTATTTTGATTATTCTTAGAGAAAGTGAACTCATTAAATAATTTCAACCAGAGAAAGTACAGTGGGAACTGAGGGGTGAAGCTAATAATAAATTTGAATGTTGTCTCACTCATAATCACTAGTAGAAATAATTCATAAACATAAAATTATCCATTGATGGGTAGGAACATGGGAGGTCCTTAACCTGAACCTCAGCATGCAGTTAGAAAAGTGATGCTTTGTTGACATATATCAATAGGTTAACAGGAATTGCTAGGAATGGAAACAAAGTTTCATCTGTATAAATGCACTATGAAGGTTCTTCAGAACATGATGAACTTTCACAGTATATTCAGGCAGAATATACTATGTACCAGGAAAATGGTGTATCTTTATGAAAATGATTAGGTGGAATATACAGTGTATTACTGGTGGAACATTCTAGTTTAGTTATGGTCTCAAAGCAGCCCTTCAGAATGGGTACAGTTGTCACAGGTGGTGATATCTTATTGGGTGCCATTGTTGACAGGGCCACATGAAAATATAGAATAAGCACAGGTGGCTGCATGAGTGGTAAAGGTATGACTACTAACTGCTGGTCTCTCTTGCTGGGATGTATTATTGATACTTCAGCACAAATTGAATGATATTTTGTCTCTTCCATACTCCTCCACCTGGGGTCTGTGAGTCTCTTGAAGGTCTCATTTGAAGTCAGCCTCTTTTTACTTTCTACTTTGATCTATCTTCATCATCAGTTAAAAACCAAAGGCTATGAAATAAGAGATTCATTTAGGTAGATGGAGTTGCACCTTCCAACTCGATACGCTCAGTTTCCTCAGAAATAATTCCCATCCAGCACTTTGGCTGCTTGACACCCGTGACACAGAGAAAGTGAAATACAGCAGATACTCGAACGTCATTTCCATCAACAAAGTTTCTTTACAACGTTCACGAGATGCTTGAAGAGATTAACTCTCATTTATATTAATTAACCTATGGTGCAATTAGTTTTATTATATATGTAATTTTACTTAAAGTGCAGAACTACTGGCAACGTTAAGTGAGGACGTACTGTTCCCAAAAAGTCTGCTCCTTTCTGAGTCTATCTGAAATATTTGAAGCTGCTGGGTTCTTATTGTTGTGAAGCCCTGAAGACAGACAGTAATAAGAACAGCTGTATAAGAAAATGATTACTGCAGTTTGCTTTAGGGAGAAATAAGTGTAGAATCAATTTTTTACAATAAACTTATTTTCAGATAATTGTAGGTTTATATGTGGTTGTAAGAAATAAAGAAAAAAAAAAAGAAATAATAGAGTATACTTTACCCGGTTTCTCCAAATGGCAACATTTTCCCAAAACTATAATATCACAGTCAGAATATTGATATGATAAAAATCTTATTCATATTTTTTAGTTTTACATGTACTTATTTGTGTGTTTGTGCATCTGTGCACATTTAGTCTTATACAATTGCATCACATATATAGGTTTGTTATATTCCCCATCACAATCAAAATACAGAGTGCTTCCACCACCACAAGATCCAGCCCCTCTCATCACCCTTTTACAACCAAACTCACTTCTCTCCTTCAACCCACTCTACTCACATTTCTAACCTCTGGCAATCAATAATCTTTTCTCCACTTATAAAATATTATTATGAAATTTCTATATAAATGTAATCACACAATATGCTTTTGAAATTTAATTTCTCCCACTCAGCATAATTCTCTGAATTTCATCAAAACTGTGAATTGTATAGTTTACCTTTTATTGCTGACTAGTATTCCATGCTATGGATGTACTACAGTTTATTTAATCATTCACTGACTGAAAGATATCTGGGCTGTTTCCAGGTTTTGGCTGCAACAAATAAAGCTTTCTTGAGCATTCATGCCCAAGTTTTATGCAAACATAAGTTTTTACTTCCCTGGGATAAATGGCCAAGTATTCTATTTCTAGATCATATAGTAGTTGCATATTTACTTTTTAAAGAAATTGCCACATTTTCTTCCAGAGTGGCTAAACTGTTTTGCATTACCACCAGCGATATTTGAACATTTCTTGTCTCCAGGAGTGCAATTGCTGGGTTGTTGGTAGTTGCATGTTTCATCTTCTAAGAGAGAGAAAACTATTTTTCATGCCAATTAGCAATGCACTAATGATCCAGTTTTTCCATGCACTTGCCAGTATTTGGTATTGTCACAATTTTTTATTTTAGCTATTTGATGGGTGGGTAGTAATATTGTAATTTTAATTTGCATTTCTCTGATGGTCAGTAATGTTGAAAATCTTGCCATGTGATTATTTGCCATCCTTATGTCATCTTTGTTGAAATATTTGTGCATACCTATTGCCCATTTTCTAATTGGATTGCTTTTTTTCCTATTACTGACTCCCATGGGTTTTTTAAAAGTTTATTTTAGAAACCAATCATTTGTAAGATATGTGGATTGCAAATATTGTCTGTCATTATTTAGTTTATCTTTTTATCCTTTAAATGGGATCTTTAGAATAGTAAAAGTTTAAATTCTCATGATGTTTATCACGTTTTCCTTTGATCATACTTCTGATGTCAAGGCTAATAACTTTTCACCTAGAAATAATTTTTGAAGAATTCTCCTATTTCTTTAATTTATAGTTTTACATCTTACATTTAAGTTTATAATTAATTTTTTGTATAAAGGTGTGAGGTTTAATTCAAGATTAGTTTCCTTATGGATGTTCAATTGCTCCAGCGTCATTTGTAAAGAAAGCCATTATTCATTGAAATTTGCACATTTATAAAAATCAGTTGGAGATATTTGTGCAAGTCTATTTCTCCTTTTCTATTTTGTTTCATTGATCTATATGTCTATCCCTCTACTGATGCGGATCCCGTCCCACAGGATCCTGGGTTGTGGCTGCAATAGGCAAATACACACGGACTACAGAAATCCTGTGGAGAAAAAGGGGTGGCATGGCCACTCTCTAAGTGAGAGAGGGTGAGAGGGCTAGAGAGAGCCCACCCCCTCCTGGACAGGCTTTTATTGCTTTTCTGGGCACATTACATGGAGGATGATCCTCATTTACCATGCACAGGTTCACCACAGGTGATTACCTTTTAAGGACAACAAAGGACAGAACACTGCTAATTGCTTCAAAGAGGAGGATGTTACAGCTCAAGGGGGAAATTGCTTGCACTCCATACTTGGGTGGTTTAGCACAGACTTTAGGAAGTTAAAGATACTCAGTAAATATTTGCTGCCTCAATGCAGGGTGAGGGAGTTTTAGCAAGAGCAAGTCTCATAACAGTCAAGGTACAATGCAGGCCTGATTTCCCACTGGAGAACCTATCCATGGACGTGGGTCTTGCCCTCCAACCTCGCTCCCCACTGACTTTTCTGAGTGGGGGCTGAGCCACATTTCCCATGCCTGGAACAGTTCCCTACACTCTACCAATACCACACTATCTTATTTATACTGGAGCTAAATAGTGATTATTTGAGTGAGAATAATTCTTCCTATTTTATGCATTTTCAAGATTTTTTTGAAATCCCAGGACCTGTGATATATTTTTAAAGAACTGAAGATCTATGATAGGATAATTCCTTCTCGATAAGGTATTTTGGGGATGTTGGCATGAGTCTGGATAAGCCAAAATTTGTGGTCACTGCTATTTAATGGTCTCTAAGATCCTGAGTCTGTCCAAGATTGTACTGGGCCACATAATTTGGAAAGCAATTGTGATAGCTAATAGAATTAAAGAGAAAAAGAATCTCGAATTCAAGGGGAGAAAGAAAAGTTTCTTTCTTCTCTTTTTCTATCTTTCATCTCTGTTTATCTTTTTATGCTAAATTCACTTTTTGCTATTTCAAAGAAGCTTCCCATATGGAACTGGGTTGGGTGCCTGAGAGCAGTCTGAAACTCATGTAAGCTTAGAACACTATGCACTCCTAATTAGAGAGAAACTGTATTATTCAGTAATTCTGAAAGAAAAGTCCTGGGAAGGATTCTGATTGTCTGTAATTAAGTCCTGAAACCATCCCTCAAACTATACCTATGGTGAGGGGTTTGGAGTATTCTAATCAGGATGGGAGGTGTGACTGTTATCACCACGACTGACATTGCATCACATATTGCAATGTAAGTGGAAGCTTAATTCTTCAATGACAGGGCTCTTTTTGCTTTTCAAAGAATGTCTTGAAAAATAATTTCTTTTCTTTAGAATATGAAACTTGACTAAAACACATCCCAAGTATTTTTACTATTTCTAGTGTGTCTCGGTGTCTTGAGACTTTCTATTTTGATAATATAGTCTACTATGAGAGTAATTATTCACATCACTCATCAACTCCCTTTAATAGAAAGTAAATAGACTACCACTTGGTATTAAAGAAAAGTTACAGATGAGCTTTTTAGATAATACTTGCTCACTGTGTTGGCACATTGGTCCTGGAGCCCTGAACAATCAGGAAAGACCTATTTGGCAGGTGTGACAGCTAAAAGTGACAACACCTGCCACAGTGACCTTTAGAACTTCCCTCTAACTGTCTCTGTATGGATTAAATTCAACCCTCCCCAAAGCCAGTCTTTGGCTTTCTCATATCTGTTGTATTTAATTGCCCTACACCTCTCCCAATTGCTACACTTCTATCAAAACCCAGCTCACTCTTCTCTTCTACATTCAATCCTGTCAACACTGCAAAATTCTCTCTCTGAATACTGGAGTCACTCTTTTCTCTCTGTGTTTCATTGTAGTAATTTGTACTTATGTCTTACACCACCCCTACACACACACAACTATATATAGAGAGAGAACAAAACAACTATATACATATAGTTCTTTTTCTCTAATGTCCTTAGTGACCTCTTGTCTATTTCTCACTGGAAGGTCCAATTTCCATTTTGAACATGAGAATGAAGACTGCTCAGGAGTGCCCCTCTAGCTTTCCCATGACCAGGCTACAAGGAATATTTTATTTTCTCCAGTCATAGTACTCTATTTCACTTCTGAGGCTATCATTTGCAATCTGTAAGTCTGAGTTATTATTATGAGTTATTATTATACGTTTGAGAATTATTTTTAATTGGGTTGTATCTCTTATATAAACTCCATATTAAGTGATATAACTCCTCAGCACTTAGCAGCTTCCTAGATTGCATAATCCTCCAAAGATCATCATACTCTGGACTTTGTGAACATTATTCCCTCACTTTTAAATATGATATAGCCCTACAGAGTCATCTGGGGCACCATGGAAAGGAAACTGAGAATCAAATCTGGATAGAAATGTTTGTCAGTGGTAAAGTGTATAAAAGCTGAAGTCTGGGCATTAGCACTAGTATTTCCTGCTATCTGCATTGTTAGGTGAGAGACTTCAGCTCTCTGAGCTCCACTACATGCAGTACTGGCCAACTGAAAACAACTACACAGGGTCTCATGACAAAATGAAGCAGATGAGCATATAGCCTATGACAGTGTCTGATACATTGTTGAGTTACTACCAATCCATCATTCTCTACTTGCTGCTTTGATAGCCACAAGTCTTTTAAAAGCAAAAATACTTTGTGATTCATTTGGTAGAAATCCTAATCCAAATATATGTGAAGTTACTTATGGTCTTCATCCCTCTTTGTGTGAATATTCATGTAATTTTTGCAGAAATAATAATATGTTTGACTATAGTTTGTTACCTGAAGCACAAGATTTCTCTAAAATCTGGGAACGTCCAAATTCTAAAACAGATTTGAGTTTTGAAAAGGGATTTTGACTACTATTAGCTCTCCACATGATCCTCATGGTTGAGGAGCAGGAGGGTAATAGAAGTAAAAAATGGAGTCAAGGGCTAGGTACAAATAGAGATGTATGAGAAACAGATTTTTAAAAAAGGAAAGAAGGATTCTAAATGTTCAGAATGTGTTTAGTAAACCCTTCACTGAACAGTGTGTCCATGTGTTGACATGGCTTGAAAGGACGTGGGAAGGGAGCACTTGAGGATGTGCTTATCATCTCAGGCACTACTGAAGTGTAACTAGATGAGATGTGAAGTACTTGGATTTCATCTTCTGGAAGTGGCTGAGTCTGATTTTTTTGTTGAACTAGGTTTAGCTAATGGTGAAATTCTATGTAAAATGTCTGAAATTAAAAAAAAGAAATATCTTTACATTATTTAGCATCTCTATTCTAAATCATAGTAAGTCACATTTTAAAAATATTAATGATTTCTTTCATGGTATAATTTTCTTTATTCTGGACTTCTGAAGGTTTCTATGTCTGTGTATATTTTTTACAATAGTCTTAATGTATTGTTAGGACTAGTTACTCCAGATAATTTTTATTTTTTAAAATTTTTATTTGTTTTATTTGTGTTTTTTAAGAGGAAAAGAGAGAGAGAAAGAGGGAGATGGATAGATATCAATTTCTTGTTCCATTGGTTGATTCTTTCATGTGTCCTCACTGGATCAAACCTGCAATCTTGGTGTATCAGGATTATGCTCTAACCAAATAAGCTACTCAAACAAGGCCTAGATAATATTTTTTTGATCTTAGCAATTGGGTCTTTTATTCAACTTCCAGGAACTCATAGGAAAACTGAGAAGCCAAACAGATTCATGTGAATATTTATAATTTTATATGGTTATGATTCACCAAGAAGACTAGAAGAAAAATCTGGATTATACTGAGCCAGTCACCAAGGATTGGCCATTTAGAACACTGTGAATGAACTCTCCACACCACTGTTCTGCCAAGAGTTCTTGGAGAAGGACTTGCTTCTCAAGTTTCTCTTCTAGGGGATAAGTTGGTCAAGTTATTACCCTCTAGAATGCTCAAAAGAAAGTGGAAAAATGAAAACAAATATTCAATTAGAAACAGTCAGATAAGAGAAGTGTAGAACCAAAGGACTGGGAATAGATATAAGGCCTTACACACTTGATGATTAATAAATAATGTCTGGACTTTGATGGATCTTTTCCAGGGTCATGGAATGCTTTATTGTCCTTGTCTACACCCCACAAGATGTTTATTTCTTGTCTTCTTGAACTCCATTAACAACAGGGAGTATACCAACTCATAGGCAGCCTGATTGAAATTAGATCAGTTGTGACTACTAAATGGTCTTTCCCTATATTAAAATAGAATAAACATCCCTACAAAATTCAGGACTTCATCTTATTTCTGTGCTATGAAGGCTGCATTAGGCCTTGTTTATATTACAATGTTCTATAAAATTTTCTTTCACAAACAAGAAACATAGCATAATCTTTAAAAATAGTGGCATGAACAGTATACTATATCCTGGCATTACAATCTTCAAAAATTCATTAGATACTGTCATCCTGGACAGTAATAACAGTAATCATATGAAACCAAATGAAAATAAAATAATGCACACAAAACACATCATATATATAATGTACATAAATTACCTAGAATGTAGTAATCAGTATCTGAGGGCTCTTCATGTTGTAATCACATAATCACACTAGCATTTTCTTCATATATGTTTCTCCTACACTAAGTTATATCTTCTTACAATGGTAAGAAATTTTGCTTCTCTTAAAAGTTTTATTTTCCATCAGATAGAACTAACACTTCTCCTCCTCAAACTTATTTAAAAAATTCATGAGGAGACAAGACTACCAAGCTCATTTTAGAAGGCTAGCATTATCTTAATTCCAAAGGCAGATAAAGAGTCTACAAAAAAAGAAAATTATAGCCAATATCCCCAATGAACACAGATACTAAAATTCTCAACAAAATATTAGCAAACCAGAATGCAGCAATACATAAAAAAAATCATACACTATGATCAGGTGGGGTTTATTCCAGGAATGCAAGGTTGGTGCAACATTTGCAAATCAATAAATGTGATTTACCACATAAACAAACTGAAGAAAAAAACCCACATATCATATCAATAGATGTAGATATACATTTGATAAAAAACAGCACCCAGTTTTGATAAAAACTCTCAGCAAAGTGGGCATAGAAGGAACACCTAAACATAATAAAGGCCATATGTGACAAGCCACTGGCAGCATCGTACTCAATGGGAAAACACTGTAAGTGTTCCCCTTAAGATCAGGAACAAGACAGGATGTCCAATTTCACCTTTTATATTCAACATAATACTGGAAGTCCTAGCCACAGCAATCAGACAAGAAGAAGACATAAAAGGCATTCAAATTGGAAAGGAAGAAGTAAAACTGTCATTATTTGCAGATGACATGATACTGTACATAGAGGGCCCTAAAGACTCCACCAAGAAATTACTAGAACTGATAAATGAATTTAGTGAAATAGCAGGACACAAAATTAATATCCTGAAATCAGTTTCATTTTCATATGCCAATAATGAACTACCAGAAAGGGAAATTAAGACTTCTGGCCAAGATGGGGGCATAGGTAGACACACTGTGCTTCCTCACACAACCAAAACAAGGACAACAACCAATTTAAAAACAAAAAACAACCAGAACTGTCAAAAAATTGAACTGTATGGAACCAGACCAGTAGGAGGGGTACAGATGGGAAACTGAGTGGGGAGGACTCGTAGCAATGTGTTAGCTGGTAGATTGGGACAGGCAAGGCAGCAGCTGGCAGAGTAGGTGGTCCCACATTTGTGTACAGATAAATCACAAGTAACAACTGGGGAGTGAGACAGACCATGCAACCCAGGGTTCCGGTATGGAGAAATAAAGCCTGAAAACTTCTGAATGTAAAATTCTGTGGAGGTTGCAGCAGTTGGGAGAAACTCCCAGCTTCACAGGAGAGTTCATTGGAGAGACCCACATGGTCCTAGAACATACACAAACTCACCCACCTGGGAATCAGCACCAAACGGGCCCGATTTCTTTGTGGGTAGCAGAGGAAGTGACCGAAAGCTGTCAGAGAGCTGAGCAAGTGGCATTGTTCCCTCTTGGACCTCTCCTCCACTGACAGCATCACAACACAGCAAGTTTCCTTGCCCTACTCTGGCAAATACCTAAGGCTCCACCCCTTACTATGTAACAGCTGTACGGAGACAAAAAAAAAGAAAAAATGGCCCAAAAGAAGAAACAGACCAAAGCTCCAGAAAAAAATACCACTAAGCAATAAAGAGATAGCCAACCTATCAGATGCAGAGTTCAAAACACTGGTAATCAGGATGCTCAGAGAAATGGTTGAGTATGGTCGCAAAATGGAGGAAAATGTGAAGGCTATGAAAGGTGAAATAAAGGAAAATGTACAGGAAACCAACAGTGATGGGAAGGAAACCAGAACTCAAATCAATGATCTGGAGCAGAAGGAAGAATAAACATTCAACCAGAACAGAATGAAGAACAAAAATTCAAAAATATATATATATGAGGAGAGGCTTAGGAACCTCTGGGACAACTTTAAATGTTCCAACATCTGAATCATAAGGGTGCCAGAGGAGAAGAGGAAGAACAAAAAATTGAAACCTTATTTGAAAACATAATGAAAGAGTACTTCCCCAATCTGGCAAAAGAAATAGACTTACAGGAAATCCAGGAAACTCAGAGAGTCCCAAAGAAGCTGGACCCAAAGAAGAACACAACAAGGCACATCATCCTTACATTCCCCAAGATTAAAGATAAGGAATGAATCTTAAAAGAGCAAGAAAAAAGGAGACAGCTACCTACAAAGGAGTTCCCATAAGACTATCAACTGATTTCTCAAAAGAAACCTTGCAGGCAAGAAGGGGCTGGAAAGAAGTATTCACAGTCATGAAAGACAAGGACCTACATCCAAGATTACTCTATCCCTCAAAGCTATCATTTAGCATGGAAGGGCAGATAAAGTGCTTCCCAGATAAGGTCAAGTTAAAGGTGTTCATCATCACCAGGCCTTTATTATATGAAATGTTAAAGGGACTTATCTAAGAAAAAGAAAATGATCAAAAATATGAAGAGCAAAATGACAACAAACTCACAACTATTAAAAGCTGAACCTAAAAATAAAAATAAAAACAAAACAAAACTAAGCAAACAAGTAGAACAGGAACAGAATCACAGAAATAGATATCACATATAGGTTATCAGTGGGGAGGGCAGGGAATGGGGGAAAAGGTACAGGGAATAAGAAGCATAAACAGTAAACAGTAGGTGCAAAATAGACATGGGGAGGTTAAGAATAGTGTAGGAAATGGAGAAGCCAAAGAACTTGTATGTACAACCCATGACATGAACTAAGAGGTAGAGGAAATGTGGGTGGGAGGGATTGTGCAGGGCAGAGGGGAATGAAGAGGGGAAAATGGGACAACTGTAATAGCATAATCAATAAAATATATTTTAAAAAAGAAAGGGAAATTAAAAAACAATACCATTCACAGTTGCTTTAAAAAGAATAAAATACCTAGGAATAAATTTATCCAAGGATATAAAAGATATGTACTTGGAAAATTATAAGATACTGAAGAAAGACAGTCTAGAAGCTACATATAAGTGGAAGCACATACTGTGTTCATTGATAGGAAGATTTAACATCAGTAAAATGTCCATACTACCCAAAGAAATCTATAGATTAAACATAATTCCTATTAAGATACCCATGATATATTTCACAGAAGTAGAACAAATATTTCAAAAATTTATATCAAACCACAAAAGACTCCAAATAGCAACAGTGATCTTAAGAAAGAAGAACCAAGTTGGCGGAATCATGTTACCTAATTATCAAACTATACTATAAGTCCATTTTAGTCAAA
The DNA here is from genome assembly GCF_022682495.2 of Desmodus rotundus. NCBI lineage: Eukaryota > Metazoa > Chordata > Mammalia > Chiroptera > Phyllostomidae > Desmodus > Desmodus rotundus. Next base: position 59,482,839 of record NC_071390.1, on the reverse strand, counting down.
ACAGCATGGTACTGGCATAAAAACATACACATGTATCAATGGAACAGAATAGCCCAGAAATAAACCCACACCTTTATAGGTAATTAATATTTGACAGAGTTAGCAAGTACATGTAATGGTCTAAAGACAGTTCATTCAATGGTGTTGGGAAAATTGAACAGATACATCCAGAAAAATGAAACTAGATCACCATCTTACACCACACAAAAGAGTAAATTCAAAGTGGATTAAAGATTTAAATGTAAAACTCAAAACAATAAAAATCCTAGAAGAAAACATAGGCAGTAAAATCTCAGACATTGCTGGTAGCAATATTATTTTTTCTTATGTATCTCCTCAGGCAAAGGAAACAAAAGAAAAAATAAACAAATAAGACTACATTGAACTAAAATGTTTTTGCACAGCAAAGGAAACCATCAGCAGAATAAAAAGACAACCCACAGAATGGGAGAAAATATTTGCCAGTTCATCTGATAAGGGGTTAATATCCAAAATTTATAAAGGACTTTTACAACTCAACACCGGAAAAACAAACAATACAATTAAAAAATGGGCAAAGGACCTGAATACACACTTATCCAAGAAGGTCATACAGATGGCCAATAGACATACAAAGAGACACTTAATATCACTAATTACTAAAGAAATGCAATTTAAAACTACAATGAGATATCATCGAACATCTATCATAATGGCATTATCAATAAATCAACAAAGAAATAAGCACTGGCAAGGATATGGAGAAAAGGGAACCCTTTTGTTTGGTTGGTGGGAATGCAGATTCTTGCAGCCACTGTGGAAAACAGTATGGTGTTACCCTAAAAAAAATTAAAAATGGGACTGCCTTATGAACAATGATTCTACTTATTGGAATTTATCCACTTGTTAGAATGTAACAATAATTCAAAGAATATAAGCACCCCAATGTTCACTGCAGCATTAGTTACAATTGCCAAGATTTGGGAGTAGTCCAAGTATTCATCAGTAGATGAGTGGATAAAACAAATGTGGGACATATACATAATGGAATACTACTTGGAAGTAAAAAAAAAAAAAGATAAAATTTTTACCCTTTGCAACAGCATGGATAAACCTGGAAAACGTTATGTTAAGTGAGATAAGCCAGTCAGGAAAAGACAAATACTGTATGATTTCACTCATATGTAGAATCTAATGAACAAACTGAACTAACAAGCTAAATAGAGACAGACTCATAGATGGAGAGGAGGCTGACAGCTTGGGTGGAGGTGATTGGAGGGTGGAGGGATTGATGAAAAAAAAGGACTTGGAAAACAGTGTGGTGATTGCAGGGTTGGGGAGAGAAGGTGGATTGCGGTGGAAGAGGATATAAGAGGGATAAATGGTAATGGAAAAACAGTACAATGATAAAAACAAACAAACAAACAAAAAACATTTTTGCCATCCTAAGGAGACTTCCCAAGAAGTTAGGCTGCTAGTACACAATTGTTGATAATTTGACGGGCCCAGTTAGAAGGCTGAATGGAAAGCAGCAGAAGCAGTTATGTGTCAAGGCAAAGTAGGCATGTTTCAAGATCTTGTATCATAACCTACAGTGCAGGACCTGCAGTTCTTTCATTTCATATATTGGAAAGATAAGAGAGGTTAATTTCCTTAGCTTCAAAATTATCTAGACCTGTGGAAGAACAGATTAACTTTCTGTAAATTAATTAACAACAATCAACTGACAAAGTCTAAAAACAAAACAAAACTAAAACCTTCAAGTTAAAAGCCTGTAGGAGTTTGTAATATTGTTTTTTATGACAAGCTGATTAAAGGTTGTCACCACTGTATGGAAAATCATCACTTGTGTATGGAATTCCACACTAGGCATGTCCCCATTTCCAACAACAGGATGGAAAAGTGTTTTATGTTAGTTGTTACTCTTGAAGGATTTCTGGAGAGAATGTTGAAATTCTTGGCCAAATAGCAGGAAGAAATTAAATTTAGTAAACCGACGTGGCTAAAATTGGTACCAATCTTATGTACCACTAGTCCAATAATCATGAGTTTACAAAGTGCTTCACAGGTTAGAATCTAATTTCTTCTGTCTCTAAACCAGTGATTTTCACCTTTTTTCATATCATGGCACACATAAGCTAATTACTAAAATTCTGCAGCACACCAAAAAATATATTTTTTACCGATATGACAAAAAGTAAGTACAATTTTGATTCATTCACACTGAACAGATATTGTTGTGTTGGCTGTAGTCATTTGTTTAAATCCTTACCCAAGGATACGCTTACTGATTTCAGAGAGCTAGAAATGGGGAGGGGGATGGAAACAGAAATGTTGATGTAGGAGACAAACATCAAAATATCAATTTCCATATGCATTCTGACTGTGAATCAAACCCACGACTTAGGTATGTGTTCTGACTGGGAATTCAATCCACAACCTTCTGGTGCATGGGATGATGCTCCACCTAACTAAGCCAACTGGCAAGGGCTGGTGGTTGTCATTTTTTATTTGACAATCTAAAGGAAAAGAGGTCAGTACCCTTGGTTAACTAGGCAGGTATTTCATGTTTTAAAAATTCTTAAGGCACACTAGTTGAAAATTGCTGCTCTGCATCTTCATAGCTAGAGTTGTCAGATTTAGATGGATGTGGGACTAGGGAGAAAGAAAAGTCATGTGACTGTGACTAGGGGCCTGAATCTTCACTACTCAGTGAGAAAAATTTTGTGTGCCACAAGCAGATTCCTCTTCAATAAATATAATGGACAAATGTTTTTATACCCTTAATGTAAATTTCACTTTAATTCACTAGTTATATATTTTTTACAACAACCTGTAAGACATTCCACTTTAAAGATGAAGCAATTGAGTTGGGTCATATGGTTTAAGTGATTTTTCAAGAGGGAAAATTAACTAGGATATACCTGGATTTAACATAACAGTACTCTTATTGCTCATCTTTAAAGTTTAATTTCTATTTCATTACTATATATTTTTATTTGTATTAAATCTCTAGATTGTATTGCTCTAATGTGAGAATTATTAATAGATATATTTATATATGCTTCTGTGGCTTTACAAGAACATCACCACTTCTCATACTGCTTCCTTTTCTTTTGGCATATGGATTAAATAACAAAAGCATATTTCAGATATTCAATTATATGTCAAGGGATTGTATAATAAAAATTTCAGCTGGGTGTTCTGGTCAAGATGGCAGGGTAGATAAATTCAGTACTCAAAACTTTCCATGACCATGTCAGAATTACAACTAAACTACAGAAAAAACATCATTCAGAACCACCCAAAATATAGCTGAACAGAAGTCTTATAACAAAAGATATAAAGAAGAAGATACATTAAGACTGGTAAGGAGGAGGAGCCTCAGAACTGGCTGGTCCCACACCCATGTGTGGTGATTAAAAATTAGAAGGGATATCTTGGCTACAGAGATCCCTCCTGAGGAGCAAGGGGTCCCAGTCTTACACCAGAAACCCTAGTACAAGGTTCCTATGCTGGGAAGAGAAGTCCCCATAATTTCCTGTTATAAAAACCAGGAGCGACTGTGGCTGAGTGAGAAGGAAGGCTTCTAAAGTCCCAGTCTTTTAAAAGGCTGGCACAACACTCGCTTGGACCCATTCTGAGCTCCAGCACTTGGGGCAGGAACTTGAAAGGCACTGGGGACATATGGGGAGGAACTAAAGCATTTGGCACCAGGGTGAGGGCTGGAGGAGCAGCATTCTTCCAGACAGAAGTGCTGGCAGAGGCCATTGTTTCTTGGCTGAGGCCTACCCCCACAGAGCCAGCAGATTGGCACCTTATCTGAGTCTCCACCAAACTGGCTAATACTGTTTGTTCCACCCTGGTGATTCACTATGACTCCTCCCAATCTATTTCCAGTGGCTTTTCCACACAAAAGGATTATTTTGGTTCATGATGTGGATTTTGCTAAAACCTCTTAAACAAGCAGCTTCTGGATTCTTTGCACCCTGTACCTCTTGCTAAGTGGCAGTCCTGGCACTAATAGCGTCTAACCTTGGTTTACAACTTTCCCTCTCCTGGGTACCTCCAAGCTCAACACAAGTAGTAGTCATCTGCAGAAATACTTTGTGGATCATTCCAGGTGGCCTCTGGTCAACTTTGACCTGTACCTCCCAAGAGTCCCCAAAATCAGCTCAGACCACACTGAAGCATATCGAATTACCTCCATTAGCGATAAACACAAGGGTTGGACTTAGTGAGTGCCTGAGTCCCTCTAAAGTGAATTGTGCTTTGTGGGGTTGGCCACACACAGAAAATTTTCCATGGTACTTGTGGCCAATACTTGTAGCTGATTGGCTTGGGAATAAATCTCTCCCATTATTGTGCCAGCGTCTCAACTACAACATGAAGGTACCCACAGCCAATGTGGAGGGTATACTTGGAGTGCCCTGCTCAGGTGACTGGGAAGGGTGCATCAGTAGTCTCTCCAGGACACATACTACACAAAGCCACTCTACCAAGATAGGGAGATGTCTACCTGATACATAGAAACAAATATAGGGTAGCACAAAAATAATGAGATAAAGAAATGTGTTCCAAATGAAAGAACAGCACACAACTCCCCTAAAAGAACTAAACAATCTATCAGATGCAGAGTTATAAACACTGGTTATAAGGATGCTTAATGAACTTAGAGGAAGAGTAGAAGAACTTAGTGAGAACTTCAACAAAGAGATACAAAACATAAAAACAGAGATACAAAACATAAAAGAGAACCAGTCAGAAATGAAAAATACACTAACTGAAATAAAGAATACATTACAGGGAATCAATAGTGGAGTAGATGAAGCAGAAGATCAATCAGTGGTTTGGGAGATAAGAAAGCAGAAAACACCTAATTGAAACAGCCAAAAAAAAATTAAAAACACATTAAGATAGTATAAGGAGCCTCTGAGACAACTTCAAAGGTACTAAGCTTCATGTCATGGGGGAGCCAGAAGGAGAACAAAGAAAGCAAGAAATTGACAATGTATGTGAAAAAATAATAACAGATGGCTTCCTTAACCTGGTGAAGAAAATTGACATACAAGTCTAGGAAGTGCAGAAAATCCCAAAAAGTTGAACCCAAAGGAGACCAGACCAAGTCACATCATGATTAAAACAGCAAAGTTTAAAAATTAAAAGAAAATTTTAAAAGCAGCAAGGAAAAAGCAGTTAGTTGTCCACAAGGGAGCTATTATAAGACTGTCAGCTGATTTCTCAACAGAAACTTTGTACACCAGAAGGGATTGGCACAAAATAGTCAAAGTGATGAAAAGCAAGAACCTACATATAACCAAGATTACTCTAAATAGCAGAGCTATCATTTAGAATTGAAGGATAAATAAAAAGCTTCCTAGACAAGAAAATGCTAAGGTAGTTCATTACCACCAAACCAATATTTAAAAATGTTAAAAGGTCTTCTTTAAAAAGAAGAAAAGAGAAAAAATATTAAAATGTTCAGTCTTGTGGCAAATGATTAAATCTATCATGTTTCAAATGAAGCTGCAATAAAAACATTAAACATCCCTTTGGGTAAAGTTCCAGGTTGGTAATACATTTCAATGGAGACCCTTTCAACCTTCCCTTTTGCACCAATTCTTCTGGTTAGTCTTTAATTGTAGCTTCCCCCCCCTTTTTTGCTGTAGTAAAATTGTGATTGTATCATCTTTTTCTGAGTTTTGTGAGTCATGCTAACAAATCAACAAAACAAAGTGGATAGTTGGAACCCCAAATTGGAAGCCAGTTAGTTGGTCTGAACTGTGAGTGGCCTGGGAACCTCCCCCATTCCCCCCTCCCCCCACCCCCACCAACTTGTGTGTCGTGCCTGAAGTAAGGGTAGTCTTGTGGAAGACTGCATATTTAACTTGTGAAGTTTGACTGAATGCTGAGTAGTGTCCAAACTGCATTGCAGAAAGATAGTGTTTTCTTACTTTCCTTATTTTGAGCCATATTGTGATGAGTATTCAGATATATCCAGTGAATACTGGATATCCAGTACAAAGAAGACATGGGAGTCAGTATGGAGAGCTTCCCACTCAGCTCAGAATCACTGAATACCTTCTCCGGGTTTTAACAGCTACAGATGCCTTTAAATGCATTTGGTCAAAGGAGGAGAAAGAAGTAATGAACTCCTTGCATAATGGGTTGGCTTGAGTGGGAACTAGCACTAAAAGTTGCTTTCCCATTGCAGCAAAAAATGTGACCTGTCTTGAATTGATTTAGATTTTGCAGGAAAAAAGTAACCAGAAAAGGAAGACTTGAAGGCCTCATTTTCAAGAGGAACTATCTGGTCCTTGATTATACCAAACTGTTCTGTGTAGGCACTTAACAGCAATAAGTAAGAGAACTCTACCCCACAAAACTCTTAAACATTTCAGAGAAACACAGCTGTGGATTTTTCGAATAAATATTTCTTATTCTAGTTTATTGCTTGTATATATTTGAAAATACATTTGTTTTCCAAAAAATTCTAAAACTTGTCGTAAATTTAAATACTCATTGAAATTTGTAGAAAAGGGAATATAAACAGAGAAAAGTTATTCTCTCATAACAGCAACAATACATAATGCAATATGACACTGATGAGAGAGGGAGAGACACTAAGTTACAAGTATTACATCATAAAATATTTTCTTCTATGTTAGGTAATTTGTTGCCAGTTTTCTATGCATAGGGAGGCAACATACCTAACAGAACAAACATTTACACTGGCACTCTTAGAAAAGGATGAGAGGCTTGTGGAGCAGAGTGATCCAAGCCATCATAACCTGACACAGAGATAATCCAATACCTGCAAATGCATGGTGAGAAGCAAAGCTGTTTATTCATCTCAGCCTAGGTCAGCTGTTACTCAGCTGACCCATAGATGCATTAGGTAATTTTTGTTCTAAGTCACTGTTTTGGGGCAGCTGGTTACATAGTAATTGTTCATTGATATATTTAGATCCTTAATACTTGAAACAAGTTGTTTATTTCACTGAAATTTCAAGTTACAGTAACTCAGAATTTTACATTGTATTCTGTTGGACCACCAGAAAGGTGGACCAGTGGACCCTAAAGCAAAGTAAGCTTGAACCATTGCTGCAGGAAAAAAATGACTAAACTGAAGCTGTCCTATTTCAGACATATCGTGAGACATCAGGGGTCTTTGGAAAAGATGATGATGCTGAGAAAAAAATAGAAGGCAACAGGAAAAGTGGAAGACCAAATATGAGACGGACTGCACAAAAGAATCCATGAGTCTATAGGCATGAGTCTATAGAGGCTGAGTAGGACTTTTGTGGGCAGGACTTTGCAGACATACTCATTCATAGGGTTGCTGGGAGTCAGAGCATTTTCAATGGCATGTAGCACACACATTCATTTAATATTTCTAAAATTTTAAATTGCATGCCATCTTCATTAATTAATTAATTAATTTTCAATTAGTGAAGAAATGTCATGTGTTAAAGAGATAATTATATATTATTTATAAAATAACAAAAACAACTATGTATCTTATGAAAACTGATGAAAGAATACAAAAAAAAAAAGATGTAGCTGTAAGTGTCCTGATATTAATCAAGAATAACCCTATATGTATAGTCTTTTATACTTATATGTGGAAGATGTATATCAAACTTAAATAGGACTTACTGGTATGGAGAGATGGTAGTTAGATTTGTTGCTAGAAGTAGGGAAGGAGATTTTCATCATTTGCTGTGCACAATTTAATAATACTGAATTGTTGTCAAATGTAGTATTTTACTTATTATATAATTTTAAGAAGAAGCCAAATTGGAAGGATATTCACCAAAACATTAAGGTTGGATATCTGTGGGAATTGTAACCATAGGCTTTATATATTTTGTTATGTACTTAATACGGGTTCTACTGAAAGCGGAGCATGAGAAAAAAGACTTGCAATCAGAAAATTTATTTAGGAGGTAAAATGAGGAGCCAGAGTGGAAGGAAAGTCAGACAGAAAAGGTAAAAAAGTGGACATAAAGATACTGCTGTGGGCAAAAATATCCTATTCCACTGGAACCTCCTGAGAAATACTCAGAATGTCTTCCAGAAGGATTGGAGGCTAGGTCTTCCAGAAGGATTGGAGGCTATGACCTCCTTCTTTGGTTGAGAGTCAGCTAGCAGGTGTGTTAACTTCTCTATGATTCTAAGTCATGACTACATAAAGGCTAATTGGATTCCTTTGACATTGGAGAAGTTCTAGGGCCAAAATCAAACCAACTCATCTTGGATGCTTGAGGGATAATGCTGACAACACAAGGTGAATCTGAGCTTACATGGAACTGCCAGTGTCAGCTATAGCTACAATCACTGATGGTTCAAGGGGATGTGTTGTAACAATCCATTCCATTATCATTTTCTTTTGTTTAATTTCTCAATTATTCATAATGAATACTTATTCTTTGTAAAAAGAAATAAAGTTTATTCTAAAAGCATCTTGGTAAAATACACTTTCGCTCTCACAGAAAAGATGACTGGAAGCATTCTTGTATATTTATTCAGAGCATCAATCATTAAATATCTCACTGCAAACTTTAGAACTGCTTTAAATACCTACAAAATTTATAACTTGATGTGAGGGTTATTAGTTAAATATACTGACAAGGAAACACAGGTTTGCCAAGATACAATGCCCAAAAATGGATCATTTGAAAACCACTACAAAAATATGACTGCCAAATCTCAGATATTAAACAATGATTAAAAATAGGCATTATTGTTGTTTGTATTCTATTAGTTTATTTTGTGATTCTTAACTACTTGGAACTATATTAATTTTTTCCTGTGTAGCTCATTCAAATAGGAATAACCAACCCAGAAACATATTTTCCCAAAGAAAACTGTAGGTTTTGGTGTCTCTTCATGACCTCATTTTCTGCTTCTTAATCAATCTTGATGTGTATTTTTTAAATTTTTATTAAGATACAGCCATTCACCTATTCCAATAGATGTCTATTACATTCTTGCTGTGTTCCAGGTATTTTGCTAAGAGTTGAGATTAAATAGTGAATAAGTCTGCATGGCCACCATCTTCATAAACCTGTAAGCTTTATGTAAACTGAACAAGTTCGTGAATTATCTGAGATTTTACACAACATCACTTTAACCACTTAACACTTCGTTTTTTCTTGAGAAAGATTTTGTTTTTACAAGACTTGGTTAACTCAGTTTGCCTTGAGTAAATAACTCTCTATTTGGGATAGTTATGGTCTTGGTATTTTTTCTTACTGCAGCAAATTAACTGAATTTTACAGTGAAGGAATTTAACTTCACTAGGTGTTAAAATTGGACAGTCATAACTATCCATTTACCTGAGCAACTTATAAGTATTTACTCTAACAATGAATTATCTTCTTTAATATGTGCCCCATAAAATGATGAATGACAAAAACACTTTAAATTCTAGCAAAGAGCTTGTTTTAGGAGCATGCCACATAATTTTCTTCATATTCATATGGGTTCTACTTCTTGATATACTAACCAATGTTTCAAATGCTAAATATGATCTTATCTGTACTTACATCAGAATCCAACTGTGAAGAGTCATGTCACGATTCCCTTTGCTATTTCTCTCCCTGGAAATTCCTTTTCCCAACTGGGCCCATCTTCGTAGAGACAGTAGGGACTTTCCTGCCAGATCCCAATCAGCATTTTTAAATACACATTTTTATTTCTATCTAGTGTCTTTTTGAAACCAAACTATCTCTTATCTGCTTGCATTTGCACCATACTTCTTCTCTTAAATTCTAAACTATCCAGTTTATATTATTTCATGACCTGAAAGTTTTCTAAATTAATCTTTTGGGTTATGCTATTTGCCCTTTTCCTAAACTGGCTGAAATGAAAACTAATTTTCTTTAATGGCTCATAAACATGTAAGTCTCTTTGCTTCAGACTAAATTTTAACTGCAATAAAGGTTTTTGCCTTAAATGCTGATAAATTTAAAACTTTCCACAAAATAAAACAGTATGATGTCAGATTTATCTTACCTCTTATTTGTTTAAGAAACATACCCACAAGCTTCAATACATTTTAATAGGCTACTGAATTCTGTTTTATTTGTTTACATATGCAAAAAAAACCTAACCCACAACAGGAATAATGTCTTTATTCCTTTAGCTCACTAAGAAAAAGAAAATTGTGAAGGAATTTATGAAGAAAATAAAATGGCAGTAAGAATTATCTAAAATGTATAATTCATTGTTTGAAGCCTTGTTTTTGGCTGGGAACTCTCTTATTTGTCAGTTCTTCATTTAACATTTAGTTTTGCCAACATTCATTCACTGAGTCTTTAATTAAACATTTAAGTATTTACTGTTCTGAGTCAGTGAATTAGGAGTTATGGTAAAAGGCATGATCTCAGCCATTCAGGAGCTCAGGAGCTGGGAGGATAGAAACCAAGATGGTATATAAGTCAGAAATTGAAATGTGATATAATAACTATAATATCCAGTCACTCATTCATTCTTTATTCATTCATTTATTTATTTGGTGCTTTAATTAATATTTTGGGATTTACACTATATATTATACATTAGCAAGACAAGGACAAATAAGATCACTTTATAACATCAAGTAATAGTCTATAGGGAAAGATAGACACAATAATAAAATAATGTATCAAACATAGTAATAGAGATATGCACAAGGAATTCTGGTGGGGGTGGAAAGAAAAGGGGAAATCATTTTTGTATGGGAAAAGGTCAGAAAATTCTGTCAATGATACCTGAAGGAAGAGAATGAAGAACTAACAACACCTTCACAGACAAAGACCCATACTGGATGTGAGTCTTTAAGGAAAATGAGAAATAAATAATTTTCTTGTTAACTCAACATATATTTATTGAAAATTTATAATGTGCTCAACATCACCTTTACCCTCAATGTGGTTACATTTAGGTGAGATGAAGAACATTCTAGGCAAGGGTACAGCATGTGTATGAAAACAAAAGAATTTTAATTTTGGCCTTGTTAGGGTGCCTCTAAGCTCTGTAATATGACACAAGGGAAGAGTTAGACCTTTCCTGCAGATAGGACAGGGCAAAGTAATAGTATTGAATAACTACTGTACATTTGCATTTTAGGATGATGACTCTGGTAGGAGCATAGAAAATGCTTAGAGTGATGTAAAACTGGAGACATGCACACTATCAAAAAGTGTATTGTAATATACAGAAAGAAGATGATGAAGATCTGAAATAAGACATGTCAACAAGCATACATTAATTCAATAAACATTTATTATAGGCCTATTTTGTAGTTATTGTGTTAGTCATTTTAAAAAAGAGTCAGATATATGAATGTATCTGTGTGTACACATATACATTTCTATAGTTAAATCATTACAGTGATAGTTACATAATTAGATATATCTCTAGCTTTACTGCAGTAACAAATTAACTGTGGCTTGGCTTCTGGCTATAGTTCTGCTCCATGTGTCTTCTCATTCTAGGTTTCAGGCTGAAGTAGCAGTCCTTGTGTCTCATCAGCTATGAGAATGCAGCGGAGATATGATAGTCCTCAATTCTTACTGTCATACTCCAAACATATACTAAATACAGGCTTCCTTTAGTTTCACATCCATTTCTGCTGTACCATTCTCCATGTGTAATCCACAGAAACAAGGATGCATGAAAGCTGACAGAATCTCCTGACTCTCCTTGAAGCTTCTGCTTTCATGTGAGGTATATCACATCTATTCCACTGCCTGAGGCAATCATCCATATGTGCGTACATATGAATTATACAGCAGTGATAATCAGAACTCATACCACCTGGTATGGCACGGGTGCTGACCAATCACAATGGATGTGTTGGACTGAGGTCTTAGTGGCCCTTTGCTGTAGCACCTGTTATTACATTACATTGTTATTACAGTTGCCGATGTGGGTGAGATACTGAGGCATCCAGAGGAGAGTCTCGAAGAGCTAGGGTGCTGGGGGATTCAAAACTTTATATATTTTCTGATCAGTAGAAAAGAAAGATTATGTATTTCCACCATCATTTAAGCTATTGATACATTGGTGTGTACTGTATGAATATCAGCCATGTAAGTCTGGGTGAGTGCGTGTGTAGGCAGTGTTCTGATATTATTCCTCATTGCTGGCCAGAGTGATGACTAAGTAAAAAGAAAGAAACAATGCAAAAAAATGATTAAGAGAAAGATAGTATTAAGTATATGAGGTCTGTCCAGAAGGTATCCAGCCATGTAATATGAAAAATAGAGACACTTATTGAAGAAGATACAAGATACAAGAAACATTGTACATAGGACAATAATGCCTCAGTCCCCTTCAAAGTTGGCACCTTGGGACCTCACACAGTTCTCCCAATCTCCATCAGCTGCCCTGTTGTATTTTCTTGAATCTCATTGACAATCTGAAATCTCTTCCATTTCAAAGGTGATTTTAGTTTTGGGAAAAGCCAGAAGCCACAGGGCACTAAATTTGGGCTGTCGGGGGGCTTGTCACTGTTGATTTGATGTTTCACCAAAAAACTCTGCACAAGATGTGATGCATGAGTGGGCACATTGTCATGATGAAGCTGCCAATCACCAGTTGCCCATAGCTGAGGCCTTCTGAGTCATCTGAATGGTTTCCATGGAAGAATGTTCAGGCATAACACAAAATTTGATGCAGATTTGTTGCTGTACTCTCAGTCATTTTGAATGCGATGGCCACACAATTCATATGCTCACACAAAGGTGTCTACTGCCCCCACTGACTAGTACAGTGAAGTCATCATTGTTCACACATGAGCATTCTAATACACTCTCCTTGGCTGCCAGGTCACATTGATATCACACAAACTGTTCTCATTATATTAACAATGGCTGGACATTTTCTGGATAGACCTCTGTATGTATCAACTAAATAGTTCAGTTGTTTAGTTATATCAGTTAGAGTTCAGGGGTGAGTTATTCTTGGAGATCCTCTGGACACACTATAATTTTCAGGATATAGATCAAGACAGAAAATGCAAAATCCATAAAGGAAAAGAGTTATATACTGCACAAATGAAAACATACAATTTATGAATATCAAACACTTGACAAGCACTATCATAAAAGCCATACATCACTTTAAGACTATACAAAAATGGCCAGTTGTGAGTATGCAAAGCACAGTTTATTTTTGTATTATTATTTATTAAATGCATTATTTTCCATATGAACAACCACAAGCCTACTTTTGCCCCACCCTGTATTTTTTATGGAAAACAATCACTTATTTTAATCTATAAAGAACACACTCTAATAAAAAAAAGCCATCAATCCATCATAAAAATAGGTAAGTATAAATAATTATAAATTGAATATAAATCTATAAGCAGATCCTAACTCTCATAATTACATTAATAAGACTAAAAATATGTACTTATCAAAATGAGAAATACAAAAATATTTCTAAATAAACAGTGCTGAAGGGAATAGAGGGAAATGTACACCTCTCTATGCTGCTGTTGAAGGTGTTAATTGGTGTAACCTCTTTGGCAACCTATTTGTTAATATCTATCAAAAAGTTAGAAAAATAATTCAATACACAGAATATGATCTAATTTTTGCAGATGAAAAGTGTACATATATGGAGACTTACAAACACTTGTATATTTTCTGATAGGCTATTCAATAAATTTTTTGTTGTGATTGCCTCTTTGGAGAGACTTGGAATACTGGAGAAAGAAAGAGAGTACTTTTACACTGACATAATACATTTTGCTATTTAAAGTTTTATCATTTGCTTATGCCTTTGAAAGCATTTTTAAGAAAAACTTTTACATGAATAAATGCATGTAACTATTTGATAAGTAGTATTTATGGATACTTAGACATAGAAAATAGTCATAGAAATTTATTAAAAAATCAGAAACGTCTTTAAAACATGAAGTAGTGAAATGGTGTTCAAAACACCATTTTTAATGGCTTATACTCAAATCTATTAAGAGACAGAAGTAAACATGATTCACAAGCTGTCTGAATGAAGAGCCCCACTTTATTTTCAGCAACCTACAATTCTCATAATAGCCCTGAACTGTCTTTTCTTCCTCCCCTTAAAAAGAAGCTGCATACCTTTCACGAAGTACCCTTACTATTTGGGAAGATACTGTATAAGTACCTCCCAAAACAGATCCACTGGGTTTACAGTAAGCTATAATAAAATCCTAGAAATTAATGGCTGATAAATCTTAAAATTCAGCCTCTGCCTGCCCCATGGGGGCATGAGACAAGCAAGCTTGTCTAGTCAGTGTTGTCCTTTTGAATGCTGTTGTAGCTACAAGGCTATGCTCTTGGGTGCAAGATGTGGACATGAAATTGAAACAAGCTAGATGACCTACCAGACCCAGCTCCATGAAACATTGGCATTGACTAAAATTAATCTATTTTCTGAGCCTCTTGCTGTCAGGGTTGCCAAGGAAGTCCTTCCAATCTTTTAGCCTAAAAAGAAAAGAAAAGAAATGAAAGAAATGAAAAGTCTGAAGGTATGTTCTAAAGTGAATACAATTCTGGAAGGGTTTCTGCTCATTTACTCTTTTTAGCATGGAGCTCTCACAATCCTTCTATCTAGGATCATTGCATACAGTTGAAATATCAGCCTGGATTCAGTAGGTGAAGAAATGTTTATGATTATAGTCCCATGTGATTAGAAAGTCCTGCTTTACATGGGTATGCCATAAAAGATGTGTTTAATTCATCCGTACAGTGGTGTTCTGACCACCTTTGACCCACCCCTAAATTTGATAAGGCAGTCATATGATACCCAACAATGGACTAATGAGACTGGCAGCAGTTAGTCATATGTACTCACAGCCCAGGGAAAGAGCACACTGTACCATGAACTAGAAGGGACTATGAGAAGCAGGCTTTGTAGTAAAACAAGTTTAAGATGCCCTGAGATTTCCATGGGTAGATGTGATTGGCTTGAGTAATTTGATGAATTCGTAGGGGTGCAAAACCTATTAGGTTGCTGAGGGACCATTAAGGACCAGGTAGGATGCAGCTAGTTAGGCTGATTATGGCAATAGTAGGGTGGGAGCCTTGCCAGCTGGGTGGGGAGTCTTTCTTGCTGTGTGGGGGCATATATGGTGCCTGCAGAGGAGCACACAATTAGACCTTCGGGACCTGTGAGGTTCCATAATGTCAAAGCAGCACTTGAAATTTTAGATGATATTTAGATCTATAATAATAATTTCCTACCACAGAGGGTCTGAGGGAAATCAATAAAATAGATATGTGAAAATACTTATTAAAATAAAATGTTTTTAAATATTTAGTTATTCATGCAAACCTTATTAGAAAAACTTTAAATTTTAATTCTTAGTTTATCTTTATGATTCCTTATCTACATAATAATTTTTGATAAGAAGTATGTAATGTACTTTCAACCTTATTCATGTGATCACCTTCTCTGTACTCTTTGCCGTAAACGAAGTGGGTGACAAGTGTTGCACTGCTGCATATCGTGGCTGTTCTCCACTGGACTAAGTGGAAAAAGGATTGTGGGGTTGGGCAAGTGGTATTACAGAAAGAGGAAGTCAAGGGCCAAGGAAGTCAAGATAGTGATGACCTAAAATGTTTGAGTCCCCAAGACCACTCTCAGTCTCAACAATTTGATGGAAGGATTCACAGAACTCAGAAAAATCCATTATACTTATGGTTATGATTTATCACACCAAAAGGACAGGCTAAAATCATCCACGGGAAGGGGAACACAAGGCAGGGACTTGGAGTTACCCAGTATGACCTCTTATTTGTCCTCGCCCTGTGGACTTGTATGGATGGCAACACAATTTTTTTTTCTTCAGCAACATCTGAAAATACATGTGGAGTATTGTCAGCAAGGGAAGATTAGCTCAGCTGTAGTACCCCAAATTTTTATAAGGACTTGATTATATACATGTGAATGACAACCTGCATGGGTGACCTTAGTCTCCAGCCCTTTCAGAGGTTGAGTTGATAAGTGTTCTGAAGCTTTCACCACAAATCACATTATTAACATTGGTAATTTACATGTTCCAAAGCCTCCAGGCAAACAAAGCTACCCTTGTTGGGCAAGGGACATCCCAAGGGCTTAAAGGTTACTTCCCAGGAGCCAAGGGCAGAGATCACACTTCTCTGTGTCTAACTTCTCAAGGTTAATACTTTACTGAACACTGACATTCTGTTTCTAGCTCTAAGACTAATTCACCATCTTAGATAGCACTGAGCATGGGTTTTCTCACCGATAAAATAAGAGGGCTGGCCTAAATTAGTGGTTTTCACACAATTTTGAGAATTAGGAACTGTTTTAGAATTGACTGAGATATTACTGTTTGGAAAAAGAGGAAACTACTGGGAATCTGCCCCAGTCAAAACAGTTTAAAGCAATTTATGTACTGGAATTTTACCTAAGGTTTAATAGTAAGAAAACGTTTTTCTAATCATTTAGAAGTAAAAAAAAAAAAAAAACCCTAGAAATACATGGCTTCTAAGGTTCCTTCCAAATCTAGTCTGAGAGGATAATATGGTATTAAGAAAAGACAACATGTTGTTACATAATTACTTGAAAACTTTGAGTTTTAATATAATAGAATGAAAATACAAATATATTTCCAATTCTAAAGTAATTATGGACAATATGAATTTCTTCTAGAGCTGCATACAATTGTCTATGATTTTGATAACACCACTCTTCGATTGGTGGCAGTTTATTTAACATAAATCGGTCTAAGATCTCTATACATATTATCTTGAGCCCTATGATATAACCGCTATTTTCCTATTTTATAGGTGTTCGTGTTTTAAATAGATAATCTTTTGCAGTCAAAGTACAATAAACAAATGTGAGGTTTGAATACTTCTGTAAGAGAAATATATCCTGGTAAATTATTAAAAACAATGAAATGAATTTTAACTGGATACTTTGGCATAAACTAAAAGAACTAGAGAGCATTATGCTAAGTGAAATAAGCCAGGCAGTGAAAGACAAATATCATATGGTCTCACCTTTAACTGGAACATAATCAACAAAACAACAAGCAAGCACAATATAACTAGAGACATTGAAATTAAGAACAGTCTGATAGTACCCAAAGTGGAGGTGGGAGGGGATAATGAAGGGAAGGGTTTTCAGGAACAACTATAAAGGACACATGGACAAAATGAAGGGGGTGGAATCAGGGGAGGGAGGTGAGGATAGCTAGGGTTGGGGGACAATGGTTGGGGGGAAAATGCAGACAACTGTAATTGAACAACAATAAAATAATTTTAGAAAAAGAATCAGAAGACAGAAGGGAATTTAAATATTATCTGTTTCAAAGCCATTCATACAATTATTTCAGTGGAGAAGGTGGAGCCAGACCCTTGCTCTATTAGTTCTTGAGTTTTTTGCATTAATTCAGATAACTTAAAATCTCAAGATGTTTTATTTGTAAACTAAGATGATTCTGACATATTTCTCTTAATCAGAATTGCAAGCTACATTACCAAGATTAAACAGATGACAAATTACTTGATCTAAAATTTGAAAGGTATCTAAGGATGTCTAAGCTAGGAATTAATTGACTGTGGTGTTAGTTTCCGCTCTGAAATTCATGAATTCTGTGACTTTGGGTACAACATTAAAACCCTTTTCTCATCAATATTTTGTGTGACTAATGAGGGCGTTTAGCTGAGTCCTCTGGTTTATGTAGTGCTTGAGGCTGATTGCTTGGTCTTTTATAGTCTAGGTAAGTGTTGGACATTTACAACTCAAAAAAAAAGTGCCAGGAAGGATTTTTTCCTGATTTTGTAAGAAATCATTTTAGTGCATTTTAATCACTTGTCAGTGATTGCTTCACATGGGCCGCCAAGTAGATTCAAGGTCAGCTGGAACACTGTTAGAATGATTCTGTATATTTTATGCAGTTCCCAAGTTTCTGCTTCTATCATAAAATTCTATTTGTATAAAAGTCTCAGCATTTGTTTTCCAATTAATTTGACCTTTAAGAACAAAAAGCACAATCCCAGTTTTGCCAGGTCTATTAGGTTACCAGCTTTATAGGGTATGTATTCAATATTTGTTACTATTGCCAGTGATTACTAAGAAACTATATGGGATGATTCCAAGGCCATGTGGTATTACTTTGCATGTAATGTGGGCTGTGACATCATTTCGTGCCACGTTCACGATGTGTCAATTGTATCTGGTTCCACAGCCAACTGGAAGTCTGTAGGTAAGAACTGGCAATGCCTGTGGTGTAACCTGATCTAGTGGGGCCATTACAGAAACATATGATGCTATGTTTTACAAAATGGATTACCTCACTGTAATAAGATAACATTCTTTTTAATAATCTCTCCCAAGCTCTTCCTTCATCTTATTTGAAAGCAGATAGGATTGTACATATGGATCAAATCATTAATTAAGTTTTAATCAGCAAATTGCATCACCCATTCCAACCCTTCTGTAATAAATGAAATTAACTTAAAACATGAGTGTAAAAAAGAAGAATGCTTCTTTGAAAGCCAAATAGTTACAGCTATCTCTGAATATATTAGCTAATTACAGGCCCCCCAAAAAAGCGCACACACAACTCGGCACGAAAAGCTGCAATCAGTAACTCATAATTTCATTTCCACCAAGTTGTTCCACATTAGTGAGAAGTTCTGTTTGTTTTCCAGCTGTATTATAAAAAGTTTATATTTCAGATAAAATCATAACATTAGTTAAAATGCATAGCTATTTTGGGTTCATTTTAAATGAATGAGATTTTTCTTTTTTTTCTTTTCTTTTTTCAGTTACAGTTGTCCCCATTTCTCTCCCCTCCTTATTCTCCCCCACCCTTCCCACTCTCACCTCCCACATTCAATCTTCCCCCCACCGTTGTATTTGTCCATGGGTTCTTTATACATGTTCCTTGACTAGACCCTTCTCCTTCTATCCTTTGTTATTCCCCTACCCTCTCCCTTCTGGTTACTGTCAGTTTGTTCTTTATTTCCATGACTTTGGTTATATTTTGCTCCCTTGTTTGCTTTGTTGATTAGGTTCCACTTAAAGGTGAGATCATATGGTCTTTGTCTTTCACCACCTGGCTTATTTCACTTAGCATAACAGTCACCAGTTCCATCCATGTTGTTGTAAAAGGTAAGAGCTCCTTCTTTCTTTCTGCTGCATAGTATTCCATTGTGTAAGTGTACCTCAATTTTTTGATCTACTCATTTGCTGATGGGTACTTAGGTTGCTTTCAGCACTTGGCTATTGTAAATTGTGCTGCTATGAATATTGGGGTGCATAGGTTCTTTTGGATTGGTGTTTCAGGATTCTTAAGGTATAATCCCAGTAGTGGAATTGCTGGGTCAAAACGCAGTTCCAGCTATAGTTTTTTGAGGAAATTTCATACTGTTTTCCACGGTGGCTGAGTGAGATTTTCAACCAAACTAAAGTAAAACAAACCAATTAGAAAGACATCTGGGTAAACTGAGTATCAGGAACACGCAAGTGAAAATATGGACCTTTAACATTGCCATGGTTTCCTGTTGTTCTCAAAAAGACCTCCTGTCAGAATTAGGTAGAAGTTAACCCTTTGAACAGATTAGTGTTTCTCAACCTTGAGTATCTCTTATTATCTATCACCTGTGCAAATTAAATAAATACAAATGCCTAAATCCCATCATAAGTATCTTGTTTTAATTGATCTGTTGTGGGGACTAGGCATTGGCATTTAAAAAAAAGTTTTATAAGTGGCTTTGATGTATAATTAGGATTCAGAACACTTAATTAGGTGTACTCACTGTGATCAAATTTCCATTTTTCCCATTATGTAGTAAGTAGTAAATTATATCTTCTATATCTCTTAATTCTGAAAATTATGTTACCATAATTATGACATCAGTTAACTTATATGTTTCATGTGGGCTTTTTCAACATATTGGTAAAACAATATAAAATATTTTCTTAATGCCTTTCTAAAACTGTCACAAGGATGTTAACATTCTCAAGTATTCCTGTACACTTTGTGCTTTCTTCTTTAGACTTTCCTCCTTGATGATCTTGTATTGGATTCTACAAAATCAGAAAGAGAGAGGAATAAAACAATTTTCATCAAATACATGTTTTTAGTGCCACATTGTATTATTAATCTTTTATAATAATCTTTGGAGGTTAGGGATGGGGCAGGAATAAAGGGAATAATGACAGGAAAGGCTAGAAGAATATGGTAGAAAGTTATTTTATTGAATAAGTAAATAAATTAGTAGATGGATGAATGAGCAGTAGGCCTAGAGAGTTGGTCCAAGAGGAAAATTTTAGATTGTTGAAGCTTAGAAATGTAGGAAGCTTCTGGAAAATAAAATGTTGAGATTGATCTGTGCTTCCACATTGATGTGAACTAGTGGAATTGGAAGTCTACTTTGTTAAGAAGCCCCTGGCACTGTGAAATGAGAAGTTAGAAAGGATATCACCATAATGGTGGGTATTACTATGAAGGACAGTGATGGGCTAGAAAGGAAGAGTGGGATAGAGGTGCTGAAGTCCTTGAGGGAAATAAAGGAATATACCATGTCATAGAACAGGAGTGTTCAGAGAGAGTAATATGGAGCGTGACAAAGGCTTCAAAAGGAGGTGCCATTGACCAGTGGCCCAAAGAGGCACATTGCAGAGAGTGAGTGAAGGGCCCTTAAGCATCACTGTGTAACACATATAAAAATGGTTTGTTAATTGTAAAGAGCAAAACATGCATGTTATGTAGACACTTTTGAAGAAGCTCATATTTGAGCTAATGAAGTGAAATAAGTTTATTTCTTTATACACTGATACAGATGGTTCTTTAATTAAGAATAGTAAAGATGGTAGCTATTTTAGAGACCTTGAAATTTTAATTAGAGAAAAATTTAGCTTTCTCTTTTGTATGACATGAAAAGTTAAAATTCACCTTTAATATCAACTTTGAATGACAGTGTTCACAAGCCAAAAGTTTCAAAGAAAGGTTATTTTACACAGGGGGGGCATGATGAGAACAATGGTGTAAAGGCAGGTGTGAACCCAACAAGATGATGTGAAGATTAGTCACCCAGTCTTTGTATGTAATTCTGGAGGTCAAACTCCAGACACAGAATCATAAGAACAGCATTTATATTTGTAAGAAATAAAAGCTATAAACCAACATACTGTAAACCAGCATAGCTAAGTGGTGCCATTTCCATTATTTAAGCAGAGATAATTTTCTAGGTTGATGAAAGGTGAGATCAAAAAAACCTGCAGCTATTAGAGTTTTACAGTCCAATATATTTCTCACTATCTGCTTTGAGTTTTCTTTATCACGGCAAGGAGATGACACTGACATTTGTCTCTCAAAAACAGAAACCTTTTATTCGGCTGTTGAGATAGGCTGCCAGCTCCTTGTACATCCCTGCAGTCCTGTTTCATGAGTTTACTGCCATCCCACCCCCCTTCGAGGGAGCCCGTGTCCTATGGAAACTGGATTTTTTTCCAAGGTTTTTGTACCTACCTGTGAAAATGGAAGAAGTTCTTCTTTCCTCATTGAGGTATAGCAAGAATTAAAGAAGGGAACAAATGATAACACTGCTGACCCTACTAGATTATATTCATTAAGTACTTACTGTTGCCAGAAAAGAGTGATAAATTTGGGAAACAAAGCCAGTGTTCTTAATTCCAGAGCCTTCTCTGACTCTAATCAGGCAGACTAGTTGCTTCTAAACCTCTTAACTAATGATTGATTGCTTGTCTCTGCTGTTGGTATTCAGTGATGATCAAATGAAGGAGTGAATCAATGTGTGAGTATTGCCTCACGAGCATTGTTCAGTGTGGTTTTACTCCCTGCTATGACCCAGAATATTATTATTATTTGTTAATTAGTGTTGTAGCCATGCTATTGGAACAGTATGCCACCCCCAAATTGGTGTGAATGTCAAGCAAGACTAATGATACTGCATATACACCAAGAAGGTATGAAAAACATTATGTAAATAATTACATAATGAGGCTCTATGGAGAGAGCAGGACAGCTCTCCAAACTTGTGTGAATATGGTTCAAAGCAAAATGGAAAGGAGACAGGTTGGGGTTTTTGGTGGTTAGAGCATGGGGCCAGGCTGAAAGTTCCCACATGGGAAGGGGCTTGTGTGATTTGAAATGCTAACCAATGCCTAATGTGGGAGCACCTAGGCTGTTTTTTCAGATTACCCAGACATGGATCATAAAGGGAAGAGAAAGATGTGAGGCTCTGAGGATGTTAGAAAATATTTATCACCACCACACACTCACTTTCTACCCAAATCAATGCCCTCTTCACTATAATCTTTATCTTAATTGTTTATGCAATTAAAGTTGTTCCTGCTTTTTCTCCTTTTCTCCACTTCCACCCAGCTCCACCCTCTCTCCTCCCTAAGTCAATCTGCACATCACTGTCTCTGTCCCTGCGTGAATGTTTATGTTAATCTCTCCACCACCTTTCATCCAGTCTCTGCTGCATGCCCCAGACACTGTCATTCTGTTATATATATTTATGCGTCTGTTTCTATTCTGTTCATTAGTTTGTTATGTTTATTAGATTCCACATATAAGTGAAATTGTGTGGTATTTGTCTTTCACTGACTTGCTTATTTTGCTTAGCATAGCATTCTCCAGGTTGTGGAGTCAATGGACATGGCCCTTCCCCTTCCCATGACTGAGAGCTGGTCAGAAGGCCACTGGCAAGAAGGAATGTGTATTGTTTTGGCAATGGATGGCAACTCCCTCCTTATCTGATTTTGGGAGAAGCTTCTTGTCCTGTGACTACTTTTGACCTTTTTACACACCAAAGGAAGGTAGTTTAGAATCATGCATAGGACACGTGCTTCCTTTGTTGGGGACCCCTTATAATGAGCCCTAGACTGGAGCAAGCATGGTCTCTCACACTGGCCAACTGCTTTCAGTGCATTCCCCTGCAATGTAATAAATTGCATGTCCACATCTGTTAATTCTCTGGGTGATTTTTTTGGAATATCACTAACACTTAAGAAGCTCCCTGTTTTGGGTTTGGGGCTCCTGTACTACACAGGTCCATCCATCTTGTCACAAAATGTAAGAGTTTCTTCTTCTTTTACTGTTGTGTATTATTCCATTGTGTCAATAGAGTTTAATCTCCAAAATATACAAAGAACTAACACAACTCAACATTGGAAGACAAACAACCAAATTAAGAAATGGGTAAAGGACCTGAATAGACACTTCTCAAAAGAAGACATCCAGATGGACCATAGACAAATAAAAAAGTGCTCAATATCATAAACCATCAGAGAGATGCAAATTAAAACCACAATGAGATGTCACCTCATACCTGTCTGAATGGCTATATGCTATAAATCAACAAACAACAAGTGCTGGTGAAGATGTGGAGAAAAGGGAACCTTTGTGCACTGGTGGTAGGAATGCAGTGTGGTTTAGCAACTGTATGGAGCTTCTTTGAAAAACTAAAAATGGATCTGCCTTTTAACCCAGTGATTCCACTTCTGGGAATAGATCCTAATAATCCCAAAACACCAATATAGAAATATACTTGCACCCCTATTTTCACAGTAGCAGTATTTACAATAGCCAAGATCAGGAAAGAGCCTAAATGCCCATCAGTAGATGAGTGGATAAAAAAGCTGTAGTACATTTACACAGCAGAATACTACACAGCAGTGAAAAAGAAGAAACTCTCTCCATAATCTCTTGACTGTAGCCTAATAACTGGATTTCTGTAGAGCTCCTGCCTCTGAGATTAGAATTCCATATAAACATTGTATTGTTCCTCTAGATTAACCCTTAGGTCATAGTTCTCCTTGGCATGTATGTTTCCATTTGCAACTTATGTGGAAGAATTACCTAAGTTTATGGTCTCATGGAAGTTATCAGTGGTGTGTGAGCAGGAGAGAGACAAAATAAAATGACATTAAAAGATGATTAAGATTATGACAAGATTCAGGAAAAGAGAGTCTCGTACTTAGAAAGGTAATAGTCTGCTGACAAGTTCTACAAGCCTTGCATGAGTCATATAATGGTGTGTTGTGAAGAAAAAGATGAATGTGAGTGAGACCGTGTGTAAGTAACCAAGCGCAAGTCTGGTTAGATTTTATACCTGTTCAGAAATAATAGATTTCCTTTTCCAGCAATGAATTAGACTGTGCATTCAAAGTCTTTCTCTCTGAAATGACCAAATTAATATTAAAATAGGAAACAAACTCTCTCAATCTGGTATCATGTGGAATTTTGACACCCATAAGTCAGGAACTTGGAAGATTTCCTACAAAATATATTGCTGATGAGACTGGATAGTAAGAAACAAAAGTTAGCTGTCTATAATTAGTACATGCAAAGGGCAGTTTCATCCACAGTATGCAGGAATGGAATACACAGAATAATATCTTCAATTCTCTATTTTAGCCTATCTTAGCCCTTTGGCGAGAGATGACAGTAGGGAGGTAGAAGGAAGGGTAAATTGTGGAACAGTTGGTGAAGGGAAAGTTTCAATTTTACAAAGGCCTTGAATAGAGAGCCCAGAAATAAACCCAAGTCCCTATTGGGTTTGTCAATTGATATTTGACAAAGGGGGTAGATGTATAAAATGGAGTAAAAATAGCCTCTTCAACAAATGGCAATGGGAGATCTGGAAAACTACTTAAAAAAATTAAACTCCATCACCAGCTTATACCATATACAAAAATAAAATCAAGGTGGATAAAAGACTTAAATATAAGTTGTGACACCATAAAAGTCCTAGAGGAAAACATAGGCAGGAAAATCTGAGATATTCCTTACAGCAATATTTTCACTGATATGTCCCCTATAGCAAGGGACATAAAGGAAAGGATAAACAAATAAACAATTGGGATATAAGGAAACAATAAACAAGTAAACACAATAAACAAGGGACAAAAAAGAAAGAATAAACAGATATGTTCCCTAGAGCAAGGGACATAAAGGAAAGGATAAACAAATAAACAATTGGGATATAAGGAAACAATAAACAAGTAAACACAATAAACAAGGGACAAAAAAGAAAGAATAAACAGATATGTTCCCTAGAGCAAGGGACAAAAAGGAAAGAATAAAACAAAGATGACTAAACAATTTCTTCTGCATGGCTAAAGAAAACAGCGATAAAATGAAAAGAGAACCAACTGTAGGGGAAAACATATTTGCCAATGATACCTCAGACAAGGGCCTGGCCTCCAAAATATATAAAGAACTGATATGACTCCACTCCAGGAAGACTAACCACCCAATTAAAAATGAGAAAAACACCTGAAAACACATTTCTCCAAGGAAGAAATATGGTGGGCCCAGAGACACATGAAAAGATGCTCATCATCACTAGCCATCAGAGATGCAAATTAAAACCACAACAAGATACCAATTCACACCAATGAGAATGGCCTTATTAAAAACTCAACAAACAAGTGTTGGAGAGGATGTGGAGAAAAGGGAATCCTAGTACACTGGTGGTGGGCATGCAGACTGATGCAGCCATTGTGGAAAACAGTATGGAATTTTCTCAGAAAACTAAAAATGGAACTGCCTTTTGACTTGGCAATTCCACTGCTGGAATTATATCCTAAGAACCCTGAAACACCAGTCCATAAGAACCTATACACCCCAATGTTCATAGCAGCACAATTTGCAGTAATGAAGTACTAGAAGCAACCTAATGCCTATCAGCAAATGAGTAGATCAAAAAACTACTGTACATGTACACAACGGAATACTACACAGCAGAAAGAAATAAGGAGCTCCTACCCTTTGCAACTGCATGGATGGAACTGGAGAGCATTATGCTAAGTAAAATAAGCCAGGTGGTGAAAGACAAATACCATGTGGTCTCACCTTTAAATGGAACCTAATCAACAAAACAAACAAGCAAGCAAAATATAACCAGAGACATTGAAATTAAGAACAATCTGATAGTAACCAGAGGGGAGGTGGGAGTGGATAATGGGGGGAAGGCAAGAAGGGATTTCAGGAACAACTATAAAGGACACATGGAAAAAACCAAGGGGCAGTGAAATCAGGGGAAGAGGTGGGGATGGCTGGTGTGGGGAGGGAGTAGTGAGGGAAAAATGCAGACTTGTACTTTATAACAATTAATGAAAAATTATATTACATATGGCATTCAATGTTTTTGGTTCCTTAATTCCTATCCAAACTTTTATTGACTTGGATGCATGCCAAGAAAGTCAAGGATATTGACAATGTAGAACTTTAATGAAAATAGCCACATCAGTGAGAATCCATGACATTTATTGAAAATTTATGTGAATTTGCTCTCCTAATTTTGATGAGAAAAACTGTGCTGCAAAGATATGTATGAATTCCTAGAAGCACAACCGCATGGGGTCACCTCTAGTTCTGCTTTCCTGGTCTGTGAATTTTGGACCACACATGTCTTTTTCTATGTTATCACTTACAGGAAGAATATGAAATAATGTCCTTGAGTTTCTTATGATACCATTCACTATAGGCTGTTCTAGGTAGCTTGTATTAGTGAAGCTTCAGCAGAACTGAATGAATTAGGGGATGGAAATTGACACCATGCTTTTTTTAAAAAATCCTCACCTTTGAATGTTTATTGAAAGGGAGGGAGAGGGGGGGAGGAACCCTCCAGGGATTGAACCTGCAGCCTAGGTATGTGCCCTGACCAGGGAGCCAACCCACAAGCTTTTGGTGTATGGGACAATGCTCCATCAAACTGAGCCACCCACCCAGGGTGATGCCTGTGGTTTTAAATATCTTTCTATTCTAAATTTTTTCAGGCACTGATGTGTTTCATGAAGTTTCTTTGTATTGTGTGTTCCCTCTCTCCTTTCTTAGCTAACTTTCCTCATTCCTCTTTGCTCTCTGACATTGCAAAAAGTCCTGTTTTCTTTTTTAGCTAAGCAACTTAATTATTTAGTTATGTTGATACCTCCTTCTAAACACACTCTACAGACCTCATCTTTTACACACATTCTAATTTCAAGGTATTTTGTTAATAAAACAAGCTAACAATTAATTCCCTTAGGAGCAGGAGCAACTGAAAGCAACTGTGATTGAAAAGACATGGTCACCTTTGTTGTTTCTATCAGGCACCTAAAAGCATGTTTTAAAGGTGTCTGATAGAAACAAACAAACAAAATACCTTATAAACTTTCCTTCTATAAGCTTTCAATTTCAAGTCCTTTTAAACAATTGATAGGCTTAGTAGAGACTCTATCATAGCAAAATCTCTTTACATTATCAACCTTTTTTTTTCTTTCTGTGATTTACACTAACATCTATTAATATAACCTGTAAAACCTTTGACCAAATCCATTTCAAATCAGAGTAATGTATAGATTTTATTTCACAAAGAACAGTGATAAAGCCATATTTAATATATTTACCCCAAGAAACTTAAGGAAAAAGTGCATTCTGAATGACATTCAAGAAGATACATTAAGGAATGGCAGAGAAAAATCTAAGATGAGGAAAAATAAACTCTTCATAGACTCTTCATATAAAGAAGAGAATATTATTAGAAAATTTATATTTTCACAGGCACAAATGTTGAGTTAAAGAGGAAATCAAAATTGAAATTCAAAACATGGTAGAAAAATAGCAATAATTCTATAACACGACCATTTTAGGCATACAATCAAAGTTGGCTCAGGTGAAATCATAGGTAACAAGTTTTGACTCTGATGATTAAAATACGTCAACATAAGTAATCAAATAAAGAGAAGCAGCTTGGGAAGTGGCCTGGTAAAGCATGCAAGCTGCATCACAATATCTCTTCTCTTCTTTTTTCCAAAAATCAGTTTTTTAAAAACATTATTAAATGAAATATGTAAAAGTAAACAAACTAAATTTTAATTAAAGAATTATAAAATGAGAGATTCAAATTAAACCTGAAGTAGGGAGACAAAAATAATTTGTACAGGTAAAAATATGAATAATTGATTTAAAAGACAAATGAAGTTTAAGTAGATATATTCAAAATATTGTTCTTTGATATAATAAAATATATGCAAAATTTGGCAAGATTAAGAAGGGAAAAATACAAAACTCACAGGCATATAATTTTACACAGGAAAAATGGAGTATATCATAGGTGATTGAAAATATGATAATATATTTTTAAAACTTGATAAATGATTGATTTTATAGGCCACTATACTATATCAAAATAGACTCAAGAACTGGTTGAAAGTCTTAATTTGAAATATTACTTCAAAAATGTTGCCACAAATGTCTGGGCTTCAATTCTCTGGGGCAAATTTTGTTTAATCAATAAACAGACCATCCCTGGCTATTGTAGCTCAGTAGATTGAGTGCAGGCCTATGAACCAAAGAGTCACTGGTTCAATTCCAGTCAGGGCACATGCCTGGGTTGTGGGCCAGGTCCCCAGTAAGGAGTGTGGGAGAGGCAACCACATATTGATGTTTCTCTCCCTCTCTTTCTCCTTCCCTTCCTCTCTCTCTAAAAATAAATAAATAAAATCTTTTTAAAAATAAACAGATCATTATAATATTGTGTAATATTTTTCTAGAACACAGAGAAAGAAGTGATGTATTTTCTTTTATACCAAAACATACATTTAAAAAAAAGGAAAAATGTTATTTCCATTTACTCAGGCACTAATTTAAAACAAAATACAATCAAATTGTAACATTGGTAAATTGTAATGGTGGGAAATTTTAACCCACCCCACAATTCTTTTGACATTTTTTCCCTAAGTGCTGACTCTGACTAATATGTAGCTTGTAGATAAACAGCGTGTTTGTATAAGAATCCTAAGAACTAACTTCAAATAATACAGTCTGCAACTTTTAGGCATCCCAGCTCCGGGAGCCAGAGTGACATTAAGCCAGAAAGATGTGAAACCAGGAGCACTAAACCAGGATGATTTACATGAGACCATCACTTGCCTTATCAAAATGGACTCTACTCATCTGCACATACAGAACATTTTAATCTCCTCTTTTGATCTTTTTGTTCTATTCCCTTCTCCTTCCTTATAAAAACCTCTGCCTCCTTTGAGAGGTGAAATTGGGCTTTGAGACATGAGTTCCTCATCTTCTGAGGAAGTTGGGCTTTGGGATGAGACCTCATCTTCCAGGTGGCCAGCATCTGAATAAATCACTTTCCTTTACATCAGCACCTGCCTCTTGAGTATTGGCTCTCGTAGTGACAGGCAGCCAAACCTGCATTTGGTTACAATATCATTAAATCAAAATTTTATTATTATACTAAAAGCAATGCATTTTGAGAAATTACATTTGTTTCAATATTATGAGAAAAGCTTAATTACATAATATTTATTTTCAAGTTTTGAACTAAATGAACTCATCTCTAGGTGCTAAATTTCAAGCTTACACTTGTGAAACTCTTTGAAGTATGGTGTCATTATGCCAGTTTCCTCCCCCAACTCCCTGACTGGTAGTCAATACCTCTTCAAGATTTAATAATTCTGGTTTAGGGCTCCTTCAACTGTATTTCATGTATACATAGTAGAAGCCACTTACTGCTTTCCAAGACTTAATTTTCATTCTATGTTCATTATCAGATACACTTTTAAAAGGATTTGTTATCTCTTGGCAAATGATATTCTATGGAATGTCTAAAAGGGATCTTAGAGGTTATCTAATTAAATATCTTTATTTCATTAAACAAAAAAATGTGGCTTCAGTTTTATTTCCAGGTTTAAAAAGTTTTTGACTCAGATGACTAAACTATATCAATAGAAATGACTAAATAAAGAGAAGCAGTTTGGGAGGTGGTATGGTGGAACATAGTAGCTGTATCTCAATATCTGTTCGCTCCTTTTTTCTAGTAATGATAAATCCCTAATTCTTCCAGAGCATAAGTTTTCATAGAATAAAGTCTCTTGTCTCCAGCATCTATGCAGCTAAATGTGATTATATAATACCAGCAGAGGGTGGTTCATGTAGCTTCCAAGAATTTTCTTTAAAGGGTATACTTTAATCTTCCCTTCCTCCTCCTTCTAATTGGCTGAAATGCAGCCATAATAGTTGGAATTGTAGCAGGCATCCTATACTGTGAGGTGTTGGGATTGGAAGTCAGGCATATCAGAGGTACAAAAGAGAAGGAAAAGGAAAATGGATTCCTGGCCCAGGGCTTTGCCAATCAGTTCTGCAGCAACTACCTCTGTCAAAAAGAAATAGAGCCAGCCTTTTGTTAAAGGCTATAAGACAGATTTTATTCAGGCTATTGCAGTAAAGGAAGGAGACTTCAACAAAAATTGAAATCAACTCCAATCTGGTAAGAAATGACCGGAGTTTTAAGGGAAGGATGAGGAAATAGAGAGAAGGAATGAGGGGGTCTTGAGCAGAATCAAGATAGTGGAAAAATTACAGAAGTTGGGGTGGGGTGGTTGATTTTGAGAACTGTTAGGTAAGGTAGATATTGGCTTAAGGTATATTTTTGTAGTTTTCATTGGAACAAGCAGTTAGTTTTTTGGCAGCCTTGAGCTTTCCCAGGCAGGAACTTAACAAATCTGGCTTAGCACAGGGACAAAGCCTTGAGCTGCTTCAAAATCATGCTAGTTTTTGTTCAAGTTTGTAGCATTGAGGTTTTGTGCCAAGTTTTTTGCCTAGTTGAGAAGAGGGTCAGAGGAGTTTCACTAAAGTTTTGTCAAAGAGAGAGTCTGTTACCTCCAGACTTTGAATATGAAAATGAAATTAATTTCAAAGTTCTTTAACACTACCTCATGTTTTTTGTCCTAATTAGTACTATTTGTAATAAATAAAGATTATTTTTTGAAATAGATTATATTAAACATTGATGATGGGATGTATAATAGCAAGTATCAGGTAGAGGGTCGGTGTTCGATGCTGAAGCTTAGGTAAGATTAACACAGATAGTATTGACAAATCAATGAGGTTGAGTTTCATAGGATAAGGGATAAGGATAAGAATGACTTCTCAGAAAAGGATAAGAATGACTGGAGAAAAGCCAAAGATAAATCTAGAGACATGCCTATTTTTGATCACATGTCTTGAATTGATTTACCAAGATTGGTGATGGGTTTACGTTGCTTCATTTATTTATTTACTTTTCTCCTCAGCTTTATTGAGTTCATTGACAATTAAAAATTATATATATTTAGCCCAGCTTTATTGAGTTAATTGACAATTAAAAATTATATATTTAGCCCAGTTGGTTGGATCATTGTCCCATACACCAAAAGTGTGTGGGTTCAATCCCTGGTCAGGACACATACCTAGGTTGTGAGCTTTATCCCTGGTTGGGTCATGTGTAGGAGGCAACTGACCCATGTTTCTCACATTGATATTTCTCTCTCTCTTTCTCTCTCTCCTTTCCTTTTTCTTTAAAATCAATAAATATATCCTTCTGGTGAGGCTTTTATAACTTGATGATTTTATGTATGTAGAGTGAAATAATCACAAAAAGCTAATTAACATATGTATATCTCACATAGTTTTGATTTTTTTTTGTAGTGAGAACACTTAAGATTAATGCCCTTAGAGAATTTCAAGCATACAAAAGAGAAATGTTAACTGTGGTCATATTGTTGTACATTAGATCTCCAGAACTTATTCTTCCTGCATAACTGAAACTTTCTCCCTTGAACAATATCTCCCATGCCCATTTCCTTCCCCTTTGCCCTGGGTAACCATCATTCTATTCTCTAATGCTATAAACTTTTCATCTCTCACAAGAGAACTGTTTTATGTGTAAAGGATGTAGAGAAAGTCTGATAAACACATTTAAATGGAGAAGACTATGTCTTAATTTCTTCTCAAACCAATACTTCATACTTAATAGGTGGAGAGCTCACTTCTTCTTGTTTTCATTTCCCCCATTGTCTAACTTGAAGATTCTTTAAAGACTCTGGTTGCTGTGAAACATACTATTTTTTTTTTGTGGTTCTTTTCATTTCTAAGTCCTTTTAATCACTGTCTTCCATCTATATCATCCACTTGTGCATATGTGAAAAATGAAAATCCAAAAGAGAAAGTAGTTTTTATTGCAATAACAAAGAACTCACAATTTGAAAATCCTTTCTATTAATGTACCAGAACACTCAAAGATGGAGCTTTATTCTAACATTGTATTGTGTATTTCTCTCAAATATCAAACTAATTTTATCTTTTATGTGCATTATTGTAGTGAATGAATTTAACAACATTCAGACAGTTAACCTAAGGTTAGCAGAATAGGGATAAGAAAATCCAAAATATTGTCTTAATTGAAACATATATCTTCATATGAATTCCCCCCAAGAAAATGAAGGAGTAATAAGAGCAGGTATTGAGGAGTCTTAGAAGAAAAGTAACAAGTAAACAAACTCTATAGCAGTAGGGTTAACACCTTTTCTGACATCCTTGAATCTTGATGATTTGTTGATTTCTACAGTGTTTGAAGTCCCACCTGTACTTCAGAGAGTTAAAACATGACAAACTTGTTAAACTCAAAGAATGGAATCATCAGCCTAGTGAGCAAAACTTGAGACTGTTGTCTATGACTGTCCTCTTACCACCCTCACAGGGTTGGTCTCTAAAGAGATACACTGAGGAACAAAATAATTTTTAAACATTAAATTTAGGGAAAGGAAATTGTTCATATGGTTATTGGGCTATTGTCAATAATCCTAAATGTTTATATTCAGTTTAGTTAAATGCGGTATAATCCAATTCAGTTCAACCCAATCTAATTAAATCCATAACTTTTGGGTATCAACAATATGCTAAAACTATGCTAGACTCTAGAGGTACAAAGTCATTCAAGATAAGATCCCTGTATCTGAGTACAGTAAAAAGGAACATAAGTAAATACATGGCTGCAAATCATTGCAATTAGTACTGGCTACAAGGTAACAAAGAATCAAACACAGCAAGCTATTGGCAGGTTTATAGAGAGAATGTGACTTAGGGAAGAGTACAACTGAAGACATAATGCTTATATTGAGTAAAAATATGTACAAATCATGTTAATAGGATAGAAAGTGGTAAATAGAGGAAAATATGTGGTGGCATAAAAGATAATGTGACATTTGGAAAAGTTATAAATGTTAAGGACAGCTTAAACAGAGATAGTATATGGAAGACAGGTAGGAGAAGATGTTAAAAAAGATAGAGAGCGGGAATAATTTATTCTGTGATAAAAATTTACCTTAACATATATACAACAAAGGATTTTAAGTAAGAAAGTAACAGTTGAGATTTGTGATTTAAAAATATGGTCCTTTCAGGGTTCTTAGAGCATAGTCCCAGCAGTGGAATTACCAGGACAAAAGGCAGTTCCACTTTTAATTTTCTGAGGAAATTCCATACTGTTTTCTATAGTGGTTGCACCAGTCTGCATTCCCACTAACAGTGCACTAGGGTTCCCTTTTCTTCACATCTTCTCCAGCACGTGTGGTTTGTTGATTTGTTTGTGATGGCCATTCTCACAGCTGTGAAGTGGTACAGCCGGGGGGTGAAAGACAAATACCATATGATCTCACCTATTAATGGAAAACAATCAACAAAACAAATAAGCAAGCAAAATATAACCAAAAACATTGAAATTAAGAACCAACTGACAGTAACCAGAGGGGAGGTGGGAGGGGATAATGGGGGGGAAAGGGGAATATGAAGTTTTCAGGAACATGTATAAAGGACACATGGACAAAACCAAAGGGGGGTAGGATCAAGGGTGGGAAGTGGAGAGGACTGGGGTGGGGGGTAGTGGTGGGGAGAAAATGGAGACAACTGTACTTGAACAACAATAAAAAAAAAGAAAAATATATATAGTCCTGACACCCTTGCAGAATTAGGTAGACAGTGGAAGCGATGAAGGTATGTGGAAGGAGTAGGGAAGAGGTTTCAGATGCTATCATTGAGTATACCTAAAACCTATAGAGGAGACTGATATTAGCATAGAGGTGCTCAAATAATGAATATTTGAATTCATGTTGTGGCAATAGGAATGTAGAAGAAGAAAAAGATTTGAGACACAGTAAAGAGGCAGATTAAGAGAACTGATACCTGATCGGGTTGTGGAAAATGACAGAGAGGCAAGTGTGTAGGATGCTACTACTTTGTGTTGGATCAAACACAATATTCATTTTGTTATAGAATGCAAAAGGGTGAGCATTGGTCTTTAGAAAATAAAGAATAGAGAAATGTAAGAAACTCACAGGCACCATGATTTGCTCCTGTTGAGTCCCTTGCAGCATCCTAGATAAAAAGACTAGAGCCATAAACTAAAAAAAGTTGAGGAAGTATTGTATAAAGTAATTCATGTTGGATTATAGTGTGCCCAGTGTTCTCTAAGCCATATGAAAAATCATGGGATTGTTTAACATAGTTGATTGAGATGGTTATAGTTTCTAATACATACCTCACGGCTGACATAAACAAATAAATTTTATTGCAAAAAATTTGACTTTGGCACTTATTAGCTTTTACACACAAATATAAACTTGAAACGTTATATTCATGGCACATAGATTTGCTCTTTAATGATATATTATTGAGTTCTTAGCACATGTAAGTGACTGATAATATTTTATATATAAACATCATTATGAGGATTTACAGAAAGATGTATAGATGTTTATATTTAGGCACCAGTGCTAAAGAATTTCTCAATGGAATCTGGCAACATATGTTTCTTAGGTCAGGTTTCCTTAGCAATTTTGAAGTGGAATTGTATGCAGTAAGTTTTTTGGGTAGTGTTTTGGGAACAATACCTGTGAGGGACTGAAGGAAGGAATGCTGGGCAGGGGATGAACTTGGGCTGGATGCAGTCTCAAGAAAATCTTCGGTTGATTCCACAGAGAGCTTTTGAGTTCTCAAAACTTTGTAGTTGTTCTGAACTGAGAAAATGGGTATGGGCTGCCTGGGGAGGGATTAACCTTGACTGAGGTTTTTATTGTCCACAGGTAATTCCTGGAAGGGACTGAGCTGTGAGCCATATGAAGTCAATGCTATTGGCAGCTGGAGGAATGAGTGTCTTGGTCCAAAAAGGGAGATCTCAGGGGGCAAACCATGACATCCATAGCATTCCATTCTTTGTGCCACTTGGTTCCACTTATGTTATACATGTTCATTCAAAGTGGGAACAGATCTTCTGGGGAAACATAAAAGAAGTTTAGTGGAATGAACTACAGTCCCCATTATTGCAGTTGGTCTTGGATATACAACTAATACTCATCTTTTATTTCCTCTACATATTCCTTTCATCAATGGCAATGAAGTTCTGGTGGTTTAGGAGGTTTGTCTAATTGTTTAATCCAGACCTTCATTCTTCTGACATCCTGAGTGCAATAATCCTATTAAATTACTGTATTTGTCTATTCACCATCAAGATTAGACAAGGAAGTACCAAGATATGATCCAATGGACTGCCTAATTGCCACTTGTATTCTTCCTTTCCACAGTGTGTATAAAAATGCATAACTCCTCTTAATTATCAAGGTCATTTACATCTGCCAGGATGGTCACTTTCCTGTCCTGCTGGTCTCTTGGCAAAAGGAACCTGAAGTTATGTTATCTGTAGCTTAAAGTTTATGGGATTTTACTGTGTCCTTGGTGGAGGCATTTATCTTCTAGAACCCAGAACCTCCAGAATACATAATCTAGAGTTGGAGGACAGAAAGCACATATTCTGTAGGTTAATCTATAGGAGTGATGTTAAGTACTACCCATAGTCCTCAATTCTGGCACCCATGTATTTTGCTTTTAGGGTAAACAACACCACTTAATAATTGTTAATTGAGGCTGCATTTTGTATCCTGTTAGACGTTATCTTATACTCACATGTTGCCTGCTCCAAGATGTCCCCTCAGCTGGGTCTTCTAAAGATTATATCCTTGCTCAAATCAAACATCATTTTGGGTGGTGTAGCACATGATAGAAAAATCTGACTCATCCATTCCATGATGATCCAAATTAACTTACTCTCATTAATTGTATTAGAGTTCCCTTCTGACTGCATAGGACTTCACAGTGTATATTTCATTCCATTATTTAGGTATCTGTATGTCCATTTCTCAGTATATTGTAAAATAACTGACCATGGCAGCCACAGTCATATATCCTTTCACAGTGTTTAACACAATGTTTGGCATTTATTTTCTCACTAAATATTTACTTAGCACCTATATGTCAGGTGCTACTATATATGGTGAAGAAGTAAGAGATACTCACCCATAGAATTTTCAATCTTAAGGAAAAAAAATAACCAAATAATATTTACCAAAGTGGGAAAAAGAAACATTTTTCTACCACTTGCTACATGCTAAGAATGACTTTTAGGGATTTACATACATGGAACATACTTCTTAAAAGCAACTAATGTGTTTGGTATTATTACCTTCTTTTTATAAAGAAAAACAAAAGGGTTTTTTTAGCTAAACAAAGCCCAGAAGTCATGGAACTCATTAATACTAAACTCTCAGGCAGAAACAACTCACAGGTCCACTCAACTCCATGCAACCTTCACTCACATCACCTCTCTGAGGAGGAGTACAGCTCTACATTCACAAAATCCAAGGACTTTGTATTGGTCCACAGTCTAAGATGAATGAAGCTATTGAATGAGTCTGCACCTTTGCAAAAAATTGCTCTCACTTGGGGAGTGAACTTACTGACTCTACCAGTGATTCTTTTCAGAAGATAGGAGGCAAGTAGATTTAACCTGTTTGCTCAAAGTACAAGAGCAAACTACCTTGTTCTTGCTTTTCCTGTCCTGGGATGCCTCACTGTTGAGTTCTTATTTTTAGTTTTCCCTATAATTGGATTAGGTTTGGAGGTGAAGACCATTTGACAGATTTGGTTTAATGCAGTGTTAGGATACAGAGCTTAGATGAAAAGAGGCTCTGGAGTCCAGACTAGTTTAGTAAAGTTCTAAACTGCAGTTTGGGGTCAAAGCCAAATAAGTGCACTGCCCCTTTGCTTTTTGTTTGTTTCTGTGCATATTTTTCCTTGTAGACTTAGAGAGAAAAGTGATATATTATAGAAGGATTTGTATATTTCAGGAACTGTTTTTCAAAAACATTACATCATCACTACAGTTTTTACATTTGAAAATTGTCCCAATGTCACTTTTATGATTTGAAATAATGTACTTATTTTGAAATAGTGTTATATTAAGGTATAAGTTAGTTACAGTAAAATGTACAAATTTAATGTGAACAGCCTTATCATTTTTTCACACATGTTTTCATCCATATGATCTCCATCTAGATCAAGATATAAATAATTTAAATTATTTAATAAAATTTTTAGGCCTCTTTCCAATAATTTCTCTAAACTCCCAATGACCAGCCATCATTCATAATTCTAACCCCATATATTAGTTTTGCCTGTTTTAAGTTTTGTGTAAGTGATATTTCTTTGTTACATTATTTATTCTTTTGTATCTGGCTTCTTACATTCAACATGTTTTTGAAATAATTCATGTTACATGTATCAAGAATCCATAGAGTATTGACAGTGTTCAATGGTTAATAGGGTTAAAATATTATATAGAAATAAATGTAAAACACCTGTATATTGAAATGTGAAAAACTCTAGTAACATCTAGAATCTCTGTACTATAAACAAAACAAATAGAGTGAAATTAATTATGGATTGCAAAACTCAATATTGTTAAGGTGTTGATCCTTCCTAACTTTACATATGCTAATTCAAACTTTGAGTATAATTTTTATTTATTTTTAAAAGATTTTATCTATTTATTTTTAATTTATTTATATATTTATTTATTTATTATATTTTATTTAATATAACATATGTTATATTATTTAGAGAGGGGAAAGGAGAGAGAAAGAGAGGGAGAGAAACCTCAATGTGTGGTTGCCTCTCAAGCTCCCCCTACTGAGGAACCTGGCTCGCAACCCAGGCATGTGCCCTGACTGGGAATTGAATCTGTGACCCTTTGGTTTGCAGTCCAGCACTCAGGCCACTGAGCCACACCAGCTAGGGCTGAGCATAATTTTTAAAAGATATAGCTAAATCTAAAATTTATAGAATTCAAATGACCTAGACAAACCAAAAAAATCTTGAATAAGAACTTTTGTAGATGAGTTACTCTACGTATTACCCGGATTTAAAACATTGTTCATGTGTTAAGATAATATGGTACTGTTTTAAGGATAGATATGTCAAGAAATATTACATTATATAAGAATAAAAATATGTATTACATATGTTATATTATTTTCCCTGTTAATATGAAGAATTACATTGGTTCATTTTAAATATTATACCAAGCTTTCATTTCTTGAATAAATTCCATTTGTTGGTGACATATTACTATTTTTACACATGGGTACCTTAGGGTTATTAAGGTTGCCTTTAGCTGTCATTTGTACTTTAAAATCAAGGTTAAAACAATCAATTTGGCAAATAGCTCCTCTTCCAAAAAATAATCTAGAAGATATTGTGTAAGATTGATTGAATTTTTTCTTTAATAGTTTAAAGTGATCATTCACATGGAAGATTTACTCTTTGTATTCGTTTGTTGGTGTTGATGTGTGGAGATTTTAAATTACAGATTACATTTATTTTATAAATATAGGACTATTAAAATACTATTTTTTCTCTGTTGATTGTAGAAACATTTTTATGTCTAGAAATTAATTGGTTTAACATAAATTTTCAAATTTATTGGCATAAATTGTTTTATAGAATATTCTATCATCTTAAAGTCTTTAGAATCTACAGTACAGTTGTCTCTTTCATTTCTGATATTTATAATTCAGGCTTTTTTGTTCTTCACTTTCTTGATTAGATTTGCCTGAGGCTTATAGATTCTGTTGCTCTTCTTAAATAACTAATTTTTGGTTTTGTTGATTCTCTATAATATATGTTTGTTTCCTCTTTGTCTTCATTTCTACTATACTCTTTATAGCTTTCTTTCATGTGTGTAAATTTTTCTTCTTATTTTTCTGTACATTTTGATGAGTTTTGTTATAGTGCTGCAAAGGACAGGATTGATTGTAACTAATATTATTTTATTAGAAAATTTGGTGAGATT
This sequence comes from Desmodus rotundus, assembly GCF_022682495.2. Lineage (NCBI taxonomy): Eukaryota > Metazoa > Chordata > Mammalia > Chiroptera > Phyllostomidae > Desmodus > Desmodus rotundus. Next base: position 59,443,867 of record NC_071390.1, on the reverse strand, counting down.
CTTGTGAAATAATTTTATTTTGCATTTAATGTAAAAATTGCCTGCATGTGTAAATTGGAACTTTCCACGTTTAATAATTTCACTCACTATTTATTGTGTTCTTTGAATTTATATTAAGGAAGTTTATTTTTTTTAATTTTTTAAAAATATTTTTTGCATATTATTTATTCAGGTTGATTTTCTTCTTTCTTTTATTCTGTATGAATTTGTTGCATATATTTAAATTTTTTAACTGGAAGAATTTCTAGAACTTTTATCTAATCTACAAATTTACTGTTCTTATATTTCCTTTTTGGGATCTTGCCTCCATTTTAATTAACACAGTAGTTGTGATTTCAATCCCTCTCATGTCTTTCTTTCCTTCTTTCTCTCTTACTTTTTGTGTTTGTTTTATGTTTCATAAAAGGAATTTACTGTGGAATTTTGCAATTTTATTAATAATTCAAAAGAGATATTTTAAGGTTTTCTCCCATCCTTAAATCTAAACAGCATCCTTAAAGTCTCTTACAAAGGTTTTAAGATTGTCTTCATTATGTCAGTATTTCTACTAGACAATACAAATAATAAGCATGATATATAAGTTTGTTATGCCATATTTGGAGCTTGATTTTGACATTAAAAGCAATGTGAAACCTTGAGATTTTATCATTGTATGCTGTCTAATTAATGTGTAGGACGACATATCTATTCCTTGCATTCAGGTAGAAATAGTGTGGGAATTTGACATGTAATTGAACTAAAATCATGACTGGATCTTATTGATGAAAAGACTGAGAAACATTTCCTAAAAAGAAAGTTTGGGGGAACTGGGGAAATGTGACAATGTCTTAAAAAGTCTCATGACTTCCAGGGAGATGATTAAGTCTACTATTCCTGTGTTTCCCTTAAAATAGAATTTCAGATGGTGCAATCAAAAAAGTACTATTTTAAAAATTCAGAGCAAGCCAAACAAGAAAAGTACAGTCAGCAGAAGCTGTACAAATATAAGAGGTATGGAGGAGAATCCAAGCATGGGCACAGGGCACAGAAAGTAACTCTTATGGCCATCAATGTTCCTTCGAATCATGACTTTCTATGATTCTGATACCAATGTGGTATCTGAAGAGGAGAAGGGCCTTAAGAAGAGGCTGCCCAAGACAGTTGTAAACAAACAAGCACAGTATGAACAACAGATTTCTTTATCCAAGGGCAGAGATGTGGAAGAAGGAGGCCTTGCATGGAGCATGAGAGAGGCTAGTGAAAAGCTCTCAAACATTGTTCAGGCACATGGCACCTGGGGGAGGTACTGACCTGCCAGTTAAGCCTGGGAAAAGGACGGAATTGGTTGGGGGTGCTGAATATTTCTGGAGTGAAGGGAAATTTGGCCTGAGAAATTTAAATGAAGAGTAGGCAAAAACCTGCCCTTCTCTTCCTCTGGGTTGCTGACTCAGATGGGTAGGCCAGAGCACTTGTGGAGCAGCGAGCCCAAGATGTGTGGTGGTGTGGTGACGGTGGCATGACCCCCTGTGCAGCTTCCAGAGAGCAGGAAGCCAGACAGCAGTCTACCTAGCAGCATTGTACTCAGAAGGACAGATAAGGACCGAGCAGGATTTCGGGGCATGGTTTTGAGTTTCAGACTTTTGGGGAACAAATGTGTTTTTTTTTTTTTCTGTTTTAAAGAAGAGAGGAGCCTGGAGCTGGGTAGTTCCTTTTCCCTAAATTATGCGCATTTTAATAAAGACCTTTTTCCTTCCCCACCAACCTTTGTCTTTGGAAAATGCCTGTGTTTGGCAGTGAACAGCCAAACCCCATTTTTGTTTGGTAACAATTCTTCTTTTCCACTCTTTTTTAATTTAAGGACCAAATGCCATGGATCTGATATGGAAAACAGTGATCAAAATATATTGGGGTGAAAAATATACTATTTTCAAGATTGTATTTTCAATTAAAATATAATTTTACAGCTGATGAGGAGTCCATACAAAATCCATACATGAATGTTTATGTATTTTTTAATTCATAATTGCAAACAATTGGAAGTAACTGAGCTGATCTTCAACAGGTATGCATGATAGAGGCACTCTGAGACCTACATAGAATGGCATATTATTCAGGGATAAAAATAAGTGAGTTTTGAGCCACAAAAAGGCATAAATTAATCTTAAAAGCATGTTATTAAGTGAAAGAAGCCTGTTTGAAAAGTGTACATACTTTATGATCCCATCTATATGACATTCTGGAAAAGGCAAAACTATGGAGATGAGAAAAAATCCATGCTTGACAGAGGGTCAGGGGGAGGGGGACGGGAAGAGTAAGAGACAAATAGGTAGAGCACAGGGAAGTTTTAGGACAGTGTAACTTCAAAACACAGACAATATAAAACATAAAAGAGTGAACCATAATATAAACTATGAACTTAGTTAATAACGTATAAATATTGGTTCATCAATTGTAAGAAATGTGCCACATCAATAAAAGATGTTAGTAATAGGGGAAACTGAGTGATGAGATGGAAGGGAGTATCCTGGAACTTTCTGCTCTATATTCCTGTAAACCTAAAAATGCTCTAAATATAAAGCCTATTAATTTATAAATATGTATATAACTCCTTAAATATTTCCATAGATGGTATAGGAACCTTTAAAACAACAGGCTGACAGTGCCAGAGGGGAGAGAGAGGGGATTATAGGGGAAAAGGGTGAAGGGTTTGCAGGGATAATTATAAAGAGCACATGGACAATAACAAGGAGGGGTGGAAACGGAGTAGGGAGGTGGGGAGGTATGGGGTGGAGGGGAAAGGCAGAAAAAACTGTACTTGAATGACAATAAAAAATGTTTACAAAAAAGCATAGTCTAGTCTCAAAAATATTATAGCATTTCCCATATAATATAAAAAAGTGATCAGTGTAGTACTAAGCAAACACTTTTTTAAACAAATGAAAAGATAAAATACTATACTATTTTGAGTACTTTTTATTCTTTTCTCTTAACTGAATAGTCATAGGATAAATTTTAATTATGATCAGTGTTGGTACCTTGGGGTTCAATCTTATACAAGTTTGTTTTATGGTCTGCCAAGTGCAGTACATCTAGCTAGGATTATCCAGATGTGTTGTTTGGCTGACTTTATCATTTTTTTTAAGTACCAGGCTCCCAGGGCATTTTTTGTTTTCTCTTCAATATAGAATTTCTTTTCATGTGAAAACCTCTTAATTGATGCAATATATATCCAGTCTCTTATTTTATACGCACACATATACACATGCACGTACACACATATTATATACACTCACACATATGCACACACATATTGGTTCTAGAATCATCCATTAATTATTTAGAATCTGCCTAATAGAAGCTGTGTGGCTTTTTTTCTTATTTTTAACTTTGTATTTGAATCTCCGTAAGGCACATCTCCATAAATGCTGGGAATCTTCTCTTCCTCCAGCTAACTCATGTGTGACAGTAGTGATTAGAAATAATTCATTCTTCAAAATTATGCAATGCAATTGGGAGAATTTGTGCAGTTGGCAATTGTTGTTCTTATCTATTATTTTGTCTTCTATGGTGGCCAAAGTGGAATACACTATTTTTAACCTTTTGCCTCGGGTGTAGATCCTGATGATTTTTAGAACTCAATTCAGTCCAAATCAAGATTCAAACCTGAAATTTCTCTGTTTCCTTGGAAACCTAAAAGACAGATTCTTCTAAAATGGAGGCTTGAAGCTTTTGGCAGTTGTGTATTGTGTAACTCCAGGCCTTGGCTTAAAGTGCTTGGAAAAGTCTCCACTTTTGAGGGTGGGGGAGGCATTCTTTGTCTCCCCATGTATCTCAGCTGCCTAGAACTGTCTCAATTCTCAGTACAAACTGGGAGATTCACTGAATTTTCTTTATATTTTATAGCTTAATTAATTAAGAGTATTCATAAACATCAATGGAAAATTTTCTGTATATATAATTTGTCACTTTAGAAAAAGATGTTATTTCTGGGACAGATAGCTTAAGGGCCTAAAAATGTAAAAGAAAGCAGGATATTCTTAATATCTTATTTTGTAAATAAGTGTTCTATATTTCGCTTTTGTTTATGTGAGTGTTGTATAACTTTAGAGTCTACTAGAATCTTGTGAAAGGCTTGTTCAAACAGGTTGCTGAGCCCCATCTCCAAACTGCCTGATTCAGTGTTTTTGGGTGGGGCCTGAGAATTTACATTTTGGACAATTTCCCAGGTGTTGCTGATGCTACTAATTCAGGGGCCACCTTATGAAACCCACAGGTCCACATGAACTTTTCCCTCACAGATGGGGCATTTGATTTGGGGCCTTAAAAGGGGGGTACTGGAATAAGCATAATCTTAAGAAGCAGGTAGAACTTAGTGTCATTTCTTACTCTGCATCAGATTATACGGACTTGGATAAATAACATATCTGAATTTCAGTTACCTCTTTTGGTAAATGGCAAAAATAATGCTCTGGACCTGTTTATAAGTCTATTGAATCTCTTTAGAGTGTCCTAATAAATTCATTCTTATTTCCTACCAGCAATAGTTGAGCATATGTTGCATTTTACAGACCCAAAGCAATTTAGTGATGGATAAGATACAGTTCTGGCCTTCCAGAATTGAGAGATAAATACAGCCTAGTGTTATTTTATTTATACCCTGAATAGTACTGGAATGTATTAGATGGTTATATAATATACAATGGCTTTAAGTTGAGGACAATTTGGTGGAGGTTAAGTTATGTAGCTTCTGCACTTATGATTTGGGATCTTCCTTCTGCTCTTCCTCCCACAGTAGAGGCCTTTGGCCCTTTACCTATTTGTGTACAAGGAAAGAATAATTTTTTTTTCTCTCCAGGGCTAGATAAGCTATTGTGGCCTACCCACCTTGAATTCATAAGTCACTGAACACTTTGACCAAGGTATTGCTTATAGTTACTTTATTAAAAAACATTTTATTGAGATATCCACATGCATGCAATTCACCCATTTAAATTATATGTAATTCAGTGTTTTTTAGTATATTTGTAGAGTTGTGCATATATATATCACAATATAAATTTAGAGCATTTTCATCACACCAAAAATAAACTCCATACCCACTAATAGTCACTCACCATTCACCACAATCCCCACACCAGGCAACCAACCATTGATTCACTTTGTCTCTAAAGATTTGCCTATTCTGGGAATTTTATATGAATATAGAATCATACAATATTGGTTTTCTGTGATGAGCTTCCCTTGCTTAACATAATGTTTCAAGGATCATTCATGTTGTAGCATATATCTTAATTACTTATTAATCTACCATTGTATGGATATACCACATTTGTTTAATCATTCATTAGTTAATGGGCATTCAAGTTGTTTCAAATTTTGGCTATTATGAATGATGTTATGAATTTGTGCAAACAAGTTTTTGGGTTTTTATTTCTTTTATAGGAGTGGAATTGCTAGGTGGTATAGTGATTCTCTATTTAACATTTCACAGAAGTACCAAACTGTTTTCCAAAGTAGCTGTTCCATTTTAAATTCCCACTAGCAATGAATGAGGATTCTAATAATTGTCTATTTTGCTGATTATAGTCATTCTAATGGGTGTGAAGTGGTATCTCATTGTGACTTTGATTTTCATTTCCTTAAAGAATACTGATGTTAAGTGTTATTTCATGTGCTAATAGCTATTTGTGCATATTCTTTACAGAAATGTCTATTGAAATCCTTTGTAAATGTTTGAGTCCTCTTTTTTATTATTGAGTTGTAGGAGTTTTTTATACATTCTGGATGGAAGTCTTTCTTCAGAAATATGATTTGCAAATATGTTATTTCAATCTATGGATTGTCTTTTCACTTTACTTGATTAGGGCATAGAGTCTATTGGTAACAACATAAGAGGGTATATATATTTACATCTGAAGACCCTCTGTGCCAACTCCAAAGTGTCCACGCTCCTTTCCACAGTTGGAGTTTAATAAAAAACTGATTCCTTTATTATTACCAAAATTATGCATAATATTTTTTAAATATAATGCAAAGGACATAAAGAAAAGAATAAACAAATGGGACCTCATCAAAATAAAAAGCTTCCTCATGGCTAAAGAACATAGCATTCAAATGAAAAGAGAACCAATGGTATGGGAAAACATATATGCCAATGATACCTCAGACAAGGGCCTGATCTCCAAAATATGTAAAGAACTCACAGGACTGTGAGTTCCTGTGAGTAAGACACAGGACTTCCTGGACTGTTTGTCCAGGAAGAAAAACAACCCAATTAAAAAATGGACAAAGGACTTGAACAGACACTTCTCCAACGAAGACATACAGAGGGCCCAGGAACATATGAAAAGATGCTCAGCATCACTAGCCATCAGAGAGATGCAAATTAAAACCACAATGAGGTACCATCTTACACCAATCAGAGTGGCCAACATAAACAAATCCACAAACAAATGTTGGAGAGGATGCAGAGAAAAGGGAACCCTAGTACATTGTTGGTGGGAATGCAGACTGGTGCAGCCACTGTGGAAAACAGTATGAAATTTCCTCAGAAAACTAAAAATGGAACTGCCCTTTGACCCAGCAATTCCGCTGCTTGGATTATACCCTAAGAACCCTGAAACACCAATCCAAAAGAACCTGTGCACCCCAATGTTCACAGCAGCACAATTTACAATAGCCAAGTACTGGAAGCAACCTAAGTGCCCACAAGCAAACGAGTGGATCCAAAAACTATGGTACATTTACACAATGGAATTCTATGCAGCAGAGAGAAAGAAGGAGCTTATATCCTTTGCAACAGCATGGATAGAACTGGAGAGCATTATGCTAAGTGAAATAAGTCAGGCAGTGAGGGACAAATACCATATGATCTCACCCTTAACTGGAACATAATCAATAGAAAAAAAAAGCAAACAAAATACAACCAGAGACATTGAGGTTGGGAACAGTCTAGCAGTGGCCAGGGGGGAGTGGTGTGGGGACAGTGGGAAGAGGGGATTGCAGGAACTATTATAAAGGACACATGGACAAAATCGGGGAGGATGGTGGAGGTAGGGGAGGGAGGTGGGTTCAGCTGGGGTGGGGTGGAGGGAAGGGGAGAAAAGGCATACAACTGTAATTGAATAACCATAAAAATTTTAAAAAAAAAGTTTTGGGCATAGAACAAAATAAAGAAAGAAGTCTTGAGTAGAGCAATGCAGAATAAGGCCTATCTACTCCTTAGTCTAAGCATAAACAATTTTGGAGCCATACGCTACTATGAAAGCTTAGCAAGAGCTCAAGTGTTTACATGAATGAGAGCTAATTATGCTGTTATAGTTTAGGGGACATAAATAATCACCTGAAACATTCTTTTGTGTTAAGTTGTTGTTCAAGTACAGTTGTCTCCATTTTCCCACCACCACTAGCTTTTATTATTGCAGTCTTATGAAACATAATATCCATGTCAGCACGAGTGTCCTAGCTTCATTTTGCTTCATGGAGTCATTGTAATATTCAAATACAGACCTCTTGAGTACCACCCAAGTTAGTGACAAATTTATTGCCCAACTTTTTATAATCTAGATTTTTGGGCTTTTGCACAAGGAGGTGGGCACATTTTTCTTAAACATCTTTCACTATTTTTTTTATTTTTCAGATTTCTTAATGTTTTGTATCTTGTAGCTGTATTTTCTCAGTGTCCCACATAAAGCCAAGTATAAAATATAGTCTGTGAATAGTCCCCAATCTCCCAGAGTAACTATGAACTGAAAGATCGCTCTGTGGTTGAATTATTTTTGAAAGTTTGGGTAATGGCAATTAATTTAAACCAAAATTCATGTCTTCAAACATATCTCAGTCATTTCAGCCAGTAGAAATTTCTCACATTCTACTATTTTCTTTGAGTTCCCAAGACTATCTTCATATTATTTGTAACTCCTTTCAATGAAGTCTTCACACAAGTTTAAATGCTCCTTGTTATCTAATTCTCTCCTTCTGAAGATGGTTCTGGAAATACAGTTTTTACCAGCTGATTTGCAGAGTAAAGAAGCTCTTTTTTCTATGTACCATTATGGTCCTTATTTTGGTGTGAGCACCTAAAAGTTTCATCTAAATTTTTTAAATTATATGTTTATTCTTTAGTATTTAATTTTCTAGATAACTTTAGAATCAAGTTGACATTTTCCTTAAGGACAGAAAATTTGTGTTTCAATTTAGGATGTTTTAAATTTATGAGTACATTTTCTTGGCAAATGCCATCATCATAATCTTGGAAAATTTTATATTTATGAGTTTTCCCAAGTATACCTCCTCCAACTCCCTCGAACATTTCTGTTGGTTCTGGTTTTCAGTATGTCTTTTAGCACATTTTTATTGTTCTCCACATTTGACTGTTAACTTTCACTAGCCCCTCTAGGAAGGTCCAACATTCCTGGTTATAATAAGGGGTAGGGAAAAGTTATTAACTGGTAGGCAACTGTCACTGCTCAAATCTAAAGGCAGGAGAACAATATAGTTCTATGCTTTAAAGCCCTTGCTTTTCCCATCTGGCAGCTACTCTATAATACAACACAAGTGAGCTATGGAGGTTGCCATCTCGTGGGATATCACTGGTCAGAATTAGCTAGAGTTTCACCACATCTAGAAGTTATTTTAAGAATACAGGCTAAAGATCTTTCTTATATTTATAAAGGAAATTATTTCTCCCAGATCTCATCCTCTATGGCTTAAATCATACTCGAACTCCTCACCAGAATATCTCTCAGGGTAAGATGAGGCAACCACATGTGATTCTACCTCTAATTATTGTTTATTGCAGTGTCAAAGTTGAAGCTGATAATATTGCTATTAATGCAAGCTGCAGATTCTAGTGCCAGAATAACTGGCAGTGGCAGAGCCAGTGTAAGCCTTTTATTGAGGCATTACTTCCATTTTATTTAACCCACACTGTCTTTGCTATTAGTACACTGAAAGTGAAAAAGAAGATAATAATCAAAACATTCCACAGTTTTGTGCTCTCTCTCCTGCTTATCAAGTTTCTCTTGAATTTATACATTTTGCTTATTGTTTGGTTCAATAATCTTGATAGATAATTTTGGGTCTAAATGTTCCTCTTAACATAGTATTTCAGTTTGGCTTCCTAAGATATTGTATAACTTTGCTATTAATTGATAACATTTTTCCACTTTTTTGGTGCTTATTATTTGCATGTAAGAATTGATATTTTATATGGTTTTCTTGAATGTGTGTATTAATATATACCATATACTGATATACCAATTAATATACATAAATACATAAATATATATTATACATATCAGTTGACTTTATATATATATACATATACATACATATTATGTATTTTATACATATATACATATATAAATTGATTTTCAAACTCATAGATATAGAATATTTATCTTTTAAAGACTTCTTTTTTATTTTTTAATATATTTATTGATTATGCTATTACCGTTGTCCCATTCCCCCCCCCTCAGTCCACTCCATCCTGCCCACCCCCCCTCCCTCCCACATTCCCCCCATATAGTTGATGTACATGGATCATACTTTTAAGTTCTTTGGCTTCTACATTTCCTATACTATTCTTACCCTCCCCCTGTCTATTTTCCACCTATCATCTATGCTACTTATTCTCTGTACCTTTCCCCCCCTTTCCCCCTCCCACTCCCTTATTGACAACCCTCCATGTGATCTCCATCTCTATGGTTCTGTTCCTGTTCTAGTTGTTTGCCTAGTTTGCTCTTGTTTTTGTTTTAGGTGTGGTCGTTAATAACTGTGAGTGTGCTGTCATTTTTACTGTTCCTATTTTTTATCTTCTTTTTCTTAGGTAACTCCCTTTAACATTTCATATAATAAGGGCTTGGTGATGATGAACTCCTTTAACTTGACCTTATCTGAGAAGCACTTTATCTTCCCTTTCATTCTAAATGATAGCTTTGCTGGATACAGTAATCTTGGATGTAGGTCCTTGCCTTTCATGACTTGGAATACTTCTTGCTAGCCCCTTCTTGCCTGTAAGGTCTCTTCTGAGAAATCAGCTGACAGTCTTATGGGAACCCCTTTGTAGGTAACTGTGTCCTTTTCTCTTCCTGCTTCTAAGATTCTCTCCTTCTGTGTAATCTTGAGGAATGTAATTATGATGTGCCTTGGTGTGTTCCTCCTTGGGTCCAGGTTCTTTGGGACTCTCTGAGCTTCCTGGACTTCCTGGAAGTCTATTTCCTTTGCCAGACTGGGGAAGTTCTCCTTCATTATTTGTTCAAATAAGTTTTCAATATTTTGTTCTTCCTCTTCTCCTTCTGGCACCCCTATAATTCAGATGTTGGAATGTTTCAAGATGTCCTGGAGGTTCCTAAGCCTCTCCCCATTTTTCTGAATTCTTGTTTCTTCATTCTTTTTTGGTTGGATGTTTCTTTCTTCCTTCTGGGCCACATCGTTGATTTGAGTCCCAGTTTCCTTCGCATCACTATTGGTTCCCTGTACATTTTCCTTTGTTTCTCTTAGCATAGGCTTCATTTTTCATCTGGTTTTCAAACAAATTCAACCAATTTTGTGAGCGTCTTGATAACCAGTTTTTTGAACTGTACATCTGATAGGTTGGCTATCTCTTCCTTGCTTAGTTGTATTTTTTCTGGAGCTTTGAAGTGTTCTGTCATTTGGGCCATTTATTTTTTTTTTGTCTTTGCACTTCTGTTACTTAAAGGGGCAGAGCCTTAGGTGTTCCCCGAGGCGGGGTAATGCTGGTTGCTGCGCTGTGACGCTGTACATGGGGGAGGGGCCGAGAGGGAGCAATGGTGCCCGCTCTACTCTCCACCGGACCTCAATCTTTCACTCTGCTACCCACAATCAAACTGGGCCCCTCTGGTGCTGGTTCCCAAGTGGGCAGGCCTGTGCATGCCCCAGGCCCATGTGGGTCTCTCCAACGACCTCTCCTGTGAGGCTGGGAGTCTCTCCTGCTGCCGCCCCAACCCCCATGGGCGTTTTCAATCAGAGGTTTGAGGCTTTATTTCCCCAAGCTGAAACCGTGGGTTGCATGGTGTGCTTTGCTCCCCGCCATTTGTCCGGTTTATCTGTGCGCGAATGTGGGATCGTGGGGTGCTACCTGCCGCTCTGCCTGCCCTGTTTTCCACCACTCTGAGTCCGGCCCTCTGTTTATCTGCAGGAATGTGGGGCCACGGGGTCTGCTAGTGGTCAGACTGCCTGCCCCGTTGGACCCACACTCCGCTAGTCTCGGTCCCGCCATGGCAACAGGAGTCCTCTCCTCCCAGGCTGCCCATCTCTGCCCATCCTACTGGTCTGGATGGATGTGTATTTTTTATTTCTTTGATGTCAGACTTCCTTGCCATTCGATTTTCTGTCAGTTCTGGTTGTGCGAGGAGGCGCAGTGTGTCTACCTACGCCACCATCTTGGTTCTTGGTTCACAACTTAGTTATTAAACTTAGTTACTAAACTAATTGATCAGTCATTAAACTGATCAATTGTTAAACTAATCAAGCTGTAATCAGCAACCAGGCTTAAGCTATGCAGGGTGGGGCTGAATAATTCCTGTGGGTGGGGCTCTTACTTCCCCTGAGGCTGATGTCACTTGGATAGGAGTGTTTTGACTGAGAAAGATTGCTTCTGCTGTATGGGGGATGACTCAACACAGGGATCCTGGCAGCTGTTCCTTCAGTTTTATCCCCAGAGCCACCAACCCAGACTCTCCTTAAGTGTCTCTAGTCTACTCTGCTGTCTCTCTGCTGGAGCCCAGGGTATGTGGCTGCAAATGAAATGTTGTGTTGGCTGTTCACTTTGACGCTTTTAGAGGTTCTCTGAGTCTCCAGCCATTTCTCCCTGGCAGACAGAAACCCTAATGCTTTTCACAGCTGGATATTATCTGGGTTCCTTTCCCTCTGGTGTTGTAGGTTGAGGAGTATAGCTTGGGGTTTAGACCCTACACTTCTCAGAAGAACCCCCCTGGCTGCTGAAATATCCTTATGGATATTCAGCTGCCACCTGTGGGAGCCCAGTCAGCCGTCTCGTGTCTTCTCCACACTACCTACCAGTCACATTGTGATGAAGTGCTTTCTTCTGTCTGTCCATGGTTATCACTATATCTTTTCCTTACTGTGTATATAGATGCATATATATACAAGCACATGTTTATATAGATACATAGATATAAACATGTGCATATATATGTATATGTTTGTGTGTGTGTGTGTGTGTATATAGAGAGAGAGACAGAGACAGAGAGACAGAGAGAGAGAATTTCCAAATAGTGCAATAAAGCAGACCATATCTGTGATACTGAAATTTGAGGAAATTTGACACAGAACATGAGCACAAATTTACAGAAAAACCTCAAACAAAAATAAGCACCAGAGGGGCTGACTTAGAAATGAAAGCCAGTTTTCCCAACATAGTACATGGATAAGCTCAGATCATCAATAGACAAAGGGGAATAGATTGCATGTAATTAATTAAAGACATTTGGAAGAGAAGAGACAGCTGTGGCAATCATTTTGTACCCCAACTTCTACCTTGGTATACAGAGGAGTTGGCTGTGTATCTTTGAACAGTGGTTCTCAAACATTATGGTTCATCATCTTTGCCTGGAGGATTTGTTCAAATGCAGATTTCTAAGCCCAACCCCCAGATTTTCTGAGTCAGTGGGTTTGGAGCATTATCCACAAATTTTCATTTCCAATAAACTCCCAGGGGATGCTAATGTGGCTGGCCATTGTTCTACATTTTGAGATCCTGTGTACCCCACTATAGCTCAGAGAGCAGGTCTCTAAAGTTCATATCTGTTTCTGATTGACCCTTGTACAGGGTAGGGCAAAAGTAGTTTTATAGTTGTGAGTATGCAAAACACAGAGTTTTTTTCTTGTATTATTATTTATTAAATATTGTATTACTTATATTACAATTGTAAACCTTCTTTTGCCTACCCCTGTATTAGTGTTGAGAGCAGATATAGAAAAGCAGTAGATGCAAGGAGGTAATGGCAGAACTCCACAAAAACATAAAAAACAGAAGGCATTGGGAGCCAGAAGCTGCCAACCTGTAACTGAAGTAGACAAATCTCTCTACTGAAGGGTTAAAGATTTTATTCCGCTGGGATCTCCTTGCTTGTGTAACCTAATGATAGCTTGCATTTTGACACATCCAGACTCTTGCTTACCTGCAGTCACATATGTTACATCCTGTGGAAATGCCCACAGCAGGAATAGCTGGTCTCAGCCACTGAGTAAACAAACATTTGCCAAATACCTAAAATAACTAATTTAGTTATTCATTGAAAAACATAAACTGGCTATCAAAACTTTCTGGGAAGTTGAAAAAAAAACAAACTTCATATTAAAGAAGGACTAAGTTGAATAAGCAAAACATTTCAGCACAGTGGAAACAGAAGAAATGCAATATACAAGGGAGGGGTCAAATAAAAATATTGGTTAGTGTCTGCAGAGAGTTCTAACATAATGTAGCATCTATATGATAATAAGATAAGCCTATACAGGAGAAACTACAAAATGGAAAAAAAAATGAGACATTGAAGATTTGATACATCAACAGAAGATACCTGTTGAGCTTCTGGTTCCACATGTAAGGAGCTTAGAAGTTGCTTGACACTCTGTCCTAACAGTAAAAACCTGAACAGACTGAGAAATCAATAATTCTTCTTGGACCCATAACAGAGAGAGCATACAGGGAAAACCACCAGCCCCAAGACTAGAAAGACAGGCAGGTGAATGCAGGGAGTCATGACTTACCAGACCAGAGACTTATGAGCTGAAACAACCACAGGAACCAGTAGGAAAAAACTGCAATGTAATTAATGAATTGCTGGAGGCTCAGTGTGCACAACTCTGTGAGTTAAAAACTCCAGGGAGACCCATTAGTGGTGGTAGTGGAAGAAGAAGTCCCACAATATTGTGAGATTTACCTCCAAGAGAAAAATAGATTCCCGCAGTAAATACCAGAGAAAAATTGCAGGCTTCTGGCAGGGGGAGGGAAAAACAAATCAGTTTGATTCGAATATGTTAGGGCATTGTGTTCTTCTTAGCAAGACTCAACCTCAGGGTAAACTAGTTAACTAGAGCCTAACCAGCTAGGGTTTATACAGCCTAACTGATTTGGGAACAAAAATATCCAAATCCAACCCACTCTAGTCATCCTGTCCCACCTAATGGGGGGGAACCCTAAAAAACACTTGTTAAGTTCCCAGTCCAGAGGCACAGGCTAACTAAGACTGAGACCCAATCATGGAACTATAAGACACATCCCCACCACCATACCTCACAAAACTAAAGGTATATTTACAACAGTTCCTTTTATGTGGGACATAATGTCTAGCTATCAAGAAAAAAATTGCTAGGCATACCAAAAGGCAGAAGATACATTTTTTTCTTTCTTTTTATCTTTATGTTTTATTGAGGTGTAATGGATAAAAACAAAATTTGAAGAGGCAGACAAAGCATCAGAAAAAGATATGGAAGGACATTGAACTTATCAGACCAGGAATGTAGAACAACTGTGATCAATATGCTAAGGGCTCTAATACGGAAAGTAGGCAGCATTCAGAAACAGATGGACAATGTAAGCAGGTAGATGGAAATCCTAAGAAAGTACAAAAAATAAATGCTAGAGATAAAACACACAATCACAGAAATAAAGACTACCTTTAATTGGCTTATTAGTTGACTGAACAGAGATAAGGAATGAATCTGTTTTTTTTTTTCTTTTTAATGAAAAACCAAAAAGCAAAGAACAAAAAAGGTATCCAAGGACTTTGCAAAACTAAAAAAGGTGTGACATATATGCAGTGAGAATAACAGAAGAAACACAGAAAGGAAGAGGAAAAGTATTTGAAGTAATAATGATTGAGAATATCCCCAAATTAATTTTGGACACTAAACCCAAGACCTGGGAAGCTTAGAGAACACTGAACAGGTTAAATGCAAAAACAAAACAAACAAACATAAACAACAAAATAATTCCTATACCTAGGCAAATCATTTCCAAACTACAGAAAATCAAAGATAAAGACAAAATCCTGAATGAAGCCGGAGGAAAAAAATACCTTGTCTATTGAGATAATATAAAGAGTTGAGAGGGGCATCATTAACATGGCAACATAGGTTGTTTCTGACTTCACTCCCCTTCACAAAAAGATCAACTAACAACTACAAGAAGACATCACTGAGACAATCCTTCAACATTCAGATGAAACTGAAGCACCCCCTTGAATCTCAGAGACCTAGACACACTGCATTAGAAGTGTAAGAAAAGTGGTTACACATTGACATCATTGCTCCTCCCCCAGAATAATGCAGCACCAATTGAAGAGGTCTCCTCTGAGCCTCAGTTCCTCCAGTGGAGAAAGAGAGCCCAGGGGAGACAATCATCTATCTCCCCACAGTATTGTGGGTTGCTTTGTGGGAGCCCCTATTCTAATCTCACATCATGGGAATTAGAGGGAATCTGTGAGCTCAGCCACTGGGACTCTGGCTATGAAGAAAGGGGAATGCTTGTGATAAGCAGTGGGGGAGCTTTGCTGTCCCACTTCACACCTGCAGTGCCCAATAGTAATTCCAGTAAGTGGATTTGCTCATCTGCAGAAACAAATTGTGGTGCACATTGACCAGAGAAGTTAGTAGGGAACATATATACCTGAATTGGATGATCAAAAGATGAGTTTTGCCTGCCCTAGAGCCCAGTTTGCTCGTGCCCAAAGTGCTAAGTCACAGTCCCACGTTCTGTGGAGCATGTCTTCCAGTCAAAATATGTATGTATCTATGAACCACCAGTAAATTTGCTTGAGAATATAATCTAGCAATTTTATTTTTTTACTTCCCTCCGCCCAAAAAAGACATCAGTTGTAAAACATTCTTTCAGTCCTGTCACAACTTAGATTTGAGGCCATTCTGCCCAGTGTTGAAACTTCTTGAATTGTTACTGCAAGATTGGAGCAAAAGCACCACCCTGCATACCTTCTCTATGCCTATATCTGAAGAGCCAAAGGCAGCTAGGGAATTTTACTCATCATTGTGCATGGTTACTGCCATACATTCAGGATCTCAGTAAGCATGCAAAATGGCCTGGTGATCTGGTTCTTTGACCTGCTCTCTCACTCTCTGATATAACTATTCTATGTCTTTCCCATGCTCTTCAAATACTCCACCCCTCAATCTTAAACCGCAGTCCCTACAGATGCCTGGACTGCTGCTTAAGAGAAGATCAGATTAGAATTCTACACTTTCCCTTTGAGAAACATACTAGCATACTGCCTCCCTTTATAGAAGAAAAACTGTCCTTGTATTTGAGCCTGATCCTCTACCCATATTTAGAATCCCCACATTCATGAACTTCAAAATATTTGCCTTTCTGTTTGGTATATTCAACATCTCTCTTTCCATTAAATTTCCCATTAAATATGCCACATCAAATCATAACCCAACAGACTTTTCCAGATATAACCACCTCTCTCTTCTCTCAGATGAACCAATTTCAAAATGTTTACACTCAGAATCTTTATTTATCCATACATGCTTCACTAAATTTTCAGACAAACCATCTGTTCCTATTATGAAACTAAAGCAGCTTTTTCTATGGTAACAATGTCACTAAGTCCAGTAGATATTTTTTTTTAGATTTCCCCATATTTCACCTCCCACTAGCTTTCAATTCTATTTGACTATTTTTTCCTTGAAGCATTGTCTTCTTTTTACATTACTGACATGTCTGTATCCAGATTTTCTTCCTTAGTCCCTGACAACTTCTCAGTATTATTTCCATGCACTTTTTCTTCATATTGACATATGAAATTGAGCTTTTCAAGGTTAAAGATAAAGGCCATTTTCCTTTAACTCTATGTTCTTGTAGGCTACACGATATTAGTCCATAATTTCAATTACCAAAATACGCATACTTCTCTGTCTCCAGCCTAAACTGCTCCACTGAGCTCCAGGATGACCTGACATTTCCATTTACACGTCTCAAGTTCACAGCAAACTGAACACATTCTAACTAAAATCGTGAGCTTCACTTTCTCTGGCATCCTTTGTCTAATGGCATATCATAGGTCAAATGTTCTCAATCATTTTCATACTTTCATTTATTCTCTCAATTTATCACCAAGTCTTAATGATACTACACCCTAAACTACTACAAGCTGCCATTGTTTCTTGTTGGGGCTAGTGAAATAAAGCTCTAAGAGGTTGCTTCGCAATGTTCAGGTATACCTCCCAGTACATTTTTTATGCTGCGTCACGCAGGAACTTTTAAAACAGAATTTTTAAACACCATCTCCTCTCCTGTCTAAATTTTAAAACTCTCAATGGAATTCTCTGTTCTCTGTTGTTTAACAATGCTCTGAATGACCTGTTACCCACTATACTCTCTAACTTGTACCAGCAGCCTTGAAATTTCTCAATTTATTTGCTTGAATAATTCAACCTCTATAACATCCCCACCCCTTTCATCTGTATATGTATGTGTATAAATATATATACATATATATTTACATGTATGTATTTGTCTCTTTTCCCTGTTTAAAAAATATTGAATTATTGAAGAGTGGAGAAAACTGCAAAAATAAGATGTGATACCAGTGGTGCCCACAACTCATGTATAATAAATGTATCATTGTCAAAAATGTTTAATGTCACTCCTAAGAAAATAAAATGTTACAGTTACAATTAATATTTCTGTTAAATTTGTTTCCCATTCCATTCTTCCCTTTCCTTCCCAAAAGTCATCCACTATCCTCACATACATGGTCATCCTTTCCAGCCAAGTCCACAAATCCATATGCATTTATTATCAATTTATTGTCTTTTTTATTAAATACTTTTGAATTATATTTCTGTTCAAATACACTTTTCTGCCTTTTTCCCTGAGCCCTCCACACCATTCCAGCCATTCCCACTTCCTCTCCTGTTTCTACACACTCCCCCTTTTTTTTTCCATGTGTCCTTTATAGTTGTTCCTGAAAACCCCTCACCCATTTCCCTCCATTATCCCCTCCCCTCTCCCCTCTGGTTACTGTCAGTTTGTTCTTAATTTCAACGTCCCTGGTTATGTTTTACTTGCTTGTTTGTTCTTTTGATTAGGTTCAAGTTAAAGGTGAGATCATATGGTATTTGTCTTTCACCACCTGGCTTATCTCATATAGCACAATGCTCTCCAGTTCCATCCATGCTTTTGCAAAAGGTAGGAGCTCCTTTTTTCTTTCTGCTGTGTAGAATTCCATTGTATAAATGTACCATCTTTTATAGATCTATTCATTTACTAATGGGTACTTAGGTTGCTTCCAGTACTTGGCTATTGTAAATTGTGCTGTTATGAACATTGGGGTACATAGATTCTTTTGGATTGGTGTTTCAGGGTTCTTAGGATATAATCCTAGCAGTGGAATTGCTGAGACAAAAGGCAGTTCCATTTTCTGTTTCTGAAGTAATTCCATACTGTTTTCCATAGTGTTTACACCAGTCTGCAATCCCACCAACAGTGCACTAGGGTTCCCTTTTCTCCACAACCTCTCCAATACTTGTTGTTTGTTGTGTTATGATGGCCATTCTGACCAGTGTGAAGTGGTATCTCATTGTGGTTTTAATTTGCATTTCTGATAGCTAGCAATACTGAGCATCTCTTCATATGTCTCTGCACCCCCTGTATGTCTTCCTTGGAGAAGTGACAGTTCAAGTCTTTTGCCCATTTTTTAATTGAGTTGCTTGTCTTCTTAGAGAGGATTCTCATGAGTTCTTATATATTTTGGAGATCAAACCCTTGTCTGAGGTATCATTGGCAATTATGTTTTCCCATATGGTTGGTTCTCTTTTCATTTTAATGTTGTTTTCTCTAGCCATGCAGAAGCTTTTTATTTTGATGAAGTCTCATTTGCTTATTCTTTCCTTTATGTCCCTTGCTCTAAGGCATATATTAGTGAAAATATTGCTGCATGGAATATATGAGATTTTCCTGCCTATGTTCTCCTGAAGGACTTTTATAGTGTTACACCTTATATTTAAGTCTTTTATCCACCTTGAATTTATTGTTGTGCATGGTGTAAGTTGGTGATCAACTTTCATTTTTTTGCATGTATCTGTCCAGCTCTCCCAACACCATTTCTTAAAGAGGCTATTTTTTCTCCATTTTATGAGGCTGCCCCATTTGTTGAATATTAATTGACCATAGACATCCAGGTATATTTCTGGGCTCTCTATTCTGTTCCATGGGTCTCTGTGTCTGTTCTTATGCCAGTACCAGACTGTTTTGATTACAGTAGCCTTGTAATACAGTTTAATATCAGGTATTGTGATGCCTCCTACTTTGTTCTTCTTTCCCAAAATTGCTGCAGTTTTCAGAGTGGTTTATGGTTCCATATGAATTTTTGAAGTGTGTGTGCTATATCTGTGAAATATGCCTTTGGTACTCTAATAGATACTGCATTGAGTCTATAAATTGCTTTGGGTAGTATGGACATTTTGTTAATTCTTCTTATCCATGAACACAGTATACTTTTCCATTTGTTTGTGTCTTCCTTAATTTCTTTCTTCAGTGTTGTGTAGTTTTCTGAATACATATCTTTTACCTCCTTGGTTAGGTTTATTCCTAGGTATTTTATTTTTCTTCTTGTTATATCAAATGGGATTTTTTCCTAATTTCTTTTTCTGATATTTCATTGTGGGTATTCAAAAATGCCTTTGACTTCTGAATATTGACTGTGTACCCCGCTATTTTGGCAAATTCATTTATTAGGTTCAGCGTTTGTTTTTTTTTTTGGTGGAGTCTATAGGATTTTCTATGTACACTATCATGTCATCTGCAAACAATGACAGTTTTGTTTCCTCTTTTCAAATTTTGATGCCTTTTATTTCATTTTCTTGTCTGATTGCTTTGGCTAGGACTTGTAATCTTATGTTGCAAAGAAGTAGTGAAAGGGGAAAATCTTGTCTTGTTCCTGATCTTAGTGGGAAAATTTTTAGGTTTTGCCCATTGAGTACGATATTGGATGTAGGTCTCATATATGGTCTTTATTATGTTGAGGAATGCTCCCTTTATTCCCACTCTGCTGAGTGTTTTTATCATCAATGAGTGCTGTGCCTTATCAAATGCTCTTTCCATGTCTATTGACATGATCATGTGATTTTTGTCTTTTGTTTTGTTTATGTGATATATTACATTTATTGATTTGTGAATATTGTATCATCCTTGCATCCCTGGGATGAATCCCACTTGGTCATGGTGTATGATCTTTCCACTATATTGCTGTATGTGGATTGCCAATATTTTGTTGAGGAAAGAGTTTGGTAGTCTTCCATCTTCTTGGATTTTTTGGAATAGTCTGAGAAGGATAGGGGTTAGCTCTTCCTTAAATGTTTTGTAAAATTCTCCTGTGAAACTGTCCAGTCCAGAGCTTTTGTGTGTTGGGAGTCTTTTGATTACTGCTTTAATTTCATCAGCTATTATCAGTATGTTCAGGCTTTTTGTTTCTTCTTCATTCAGTTTTGGAAGATTATATTTTTCTAGAAATTTTTTCATTTCACCTAGGTTTTCAAATGTCTTGGCATATAGTTCTTCATAGTAATTTCTTCCAATCCTTTATATTTCTGTGGTATCCATTGTAATCTCTCCTCTTTCATTTGTGATTGTGTTTATTTGGGTCCTGTCTCTCTTTTTCTTGATAAGCCTGCTTAAAGGCTTGTCAATTTTGTTTATCTTTTCAAAGAAACAGATCTTGGATTTATTGATCCTTAGAATTGTGCTTTTAGTCTCTATGTCATTTAACTCTGCTGTGATCTTGCTTATTTCCTTCCTTCTAGTTTCTCTGGGCTGTCTTTGTTGCTTTTCCTCGAGTTCTTGTACATGTTGGGTTAGGTGGTCCATTTGAAATGTTTCTATCTTTTTTAGGTAGGCCTGTATTGCTATGAACTTCCCTCTCAGGACTGCCTTTGCTGTGTCCCATCAGTTTTGGGTTGCTGTGAGTTCATTTTCATTTGTTTCCAGAAACTTTTTGATATCTTCCCTGATCTCATTCTTGACCCTTAAACCCTTTTGTTTAATAGCATGCTATTCAATCTCCATGTTGTTTAGTGTTTTGGGGATTTTTCCTTAAGATTTGTTTCTAGTTTCAGTCCCTTGTGGTCAGAGAAAATGCTTGATATGATTTCAATTTTCTTGAATTTGTTGAGGCTTGTTTTGTGGTCTATCATGTGGTCTATCTTGGAAAATGTTCCATGTGCACTTGAAAAGAATGTGTATTTTGCTTCTTTGGGATGAAAGGCTTTGTATATATCAGTCAAGTCCATTCGATCTAGGACATTGTTCAATGTCTCAATGTCTTTGTTGATATTTTGTTTGGAAGATCTATCCACTTTTGACAGTGGGCTGTTGAAATCCCCTACTATAGTTATGTTGCTTTCAATATCTTTCTTGAAGTCCTCCAAGATTTTCTTTATGCATTTGGGTGCTCCTATGTTGGGTGCATATATCTTTACAATGTTTATGTCTTCTTGATGGATTCTTCCCTTGAGTATTATGAAGTGACCTTCTGGGTGTCTTTTTATGGCCCTTTTGTGAACTCTATTTTGTCTGTAGTGAGTATTGCTACCCCAGCTTTTTCTTTCTTGTCCATTTGCTTGGAATATTTGTTTCCAGCCCTTCACTTTCAGGCTGTGTAGGTCTTTTGTTCTAAGGTGGGTCTCTTGTAGGCAGTGTATGTGTGGGTCATGCTTTCTTATCCATTCATCTATTCTATGTCTTTTGATTGGAGCATTTAATCCATTTACCTTTAAGGTTATTATTGATAGATACTTACTCATTGCCATTTTTTCATACCTGTGTTCCTGTCTCTCTCACTCTTTTCCTTCCTCTTCTTAAAGCAATCCCTTTAGCATCTCTTGCGGAGCTGGTTTGGTGGAGGTGTATTCTTTGAGCCTTCTTTTGTCTGGGAAGCTCCTGGATTGGCCTTCCATTTTGATTGAGAACCTTGCTTGCTAGAGTAGTCTTGATTGCAGGCCTCTGGTTTTCATTACTGGGAATATTTCTCTTCATTCCTTTCTGGCTTGGAGTGTTTCCATTGAGAAGTCAGCTGCTAGTCTTATCAGGGCTTCCTTGTATGTTACTTCTTGTTTCTCCCTTGCTGCCTTGAAGATTCTCTCTTTGTCTTGGAATTTTGCCATCTTAATTATGATATGTCTTGAAGTGGGACTCTTTGGGTTCCTCTTGATTGGGACTCTGTATGTTTCCTGGATTTGTGTGACCTTTTCTCTCATCAAATTGGAGAAGTTTTCCATCATTACTTTTTCAAACAGGTTTGCTATCCCTTGCTCTTCTTCTCCTTCTGGTATCCCTATTATATGGATATTGTTACATTTCATGTTGTCTTGCAGTTCCCTTACCACCTCTTTGTTCCTTCTGAGCCTGTTTTCCTTTTCTTGCTCTTTCTGGGTGTTTTTTTCTACCTTACCCTCTAGCTCGCTGATTTGATCCTGTGCTTCATCCAGTCTGCTTGTAATTCCTTCTAGTGTGTTTTTTTTATTTCTGATATTTTATCGTTCATTTCTTCCTGGTTTTTGTTTATAGTTTCTATTTCCTTTTTCATACTGTTGTAGTTCTCACTCAGTTCCTTGTAGTTGTCTGTGAGTTCCTTGAGCATCTTTATAATCATTATTTTGAATTCTATATCTGATAGTTTGCTTATCTCCATTGCATTTAGCTCTTATCCTGGGCAGTCTTCCATTCCTTTTGATGACATGTTCTTTTTTTGTCTCCCCGTTGTAGGTGACTCTTTTCTTTTTTTCTGTACTTCATGGTGTTTTGCTTTGCTAGCTGTCTTTGTAGGGTGAACTTAATGGTAGGAATTCTCTGGTGTTCAGTGGTGTGGTCTCTTTGATCTCCTTGTTAGGTCACTCAAGGTTTGCCCTTTCTTCTGTTTTTGTGGGTTATCTTGTTGTACTTGGGTTTTTACCTTTTGGTGGTTCCTTTGTTTTAGTGGTTTCTCTCCTCCAACAGGTATACTGATGTTTGCAGCTCTCACCTCTTCTTGTATGTGATCGGAGGCAGGGGTAGGCAAAATGGATTGACAGCAGGAGAGTATTTTATGGTATTTAAAGTACCAGCAAGTAGAGAAGAGATAGGATATTCTTTGGATAAGTATGGCATTAACTGTGATATTTCACCCAAGTAGCTACTTTTTAAGAAAGGTGAAAGAGAGATAAAACTCTTGAATCTAGAGAACAGAGAGCTTGTGCAAGGTTAGATGATGAGCTGTAGTGAGAGTAAAGGATAGAAGGTAGGCATAGTGTGAGAGAGAATAGAGTTAATCACAACAATAATAATGCTCAGGAATAAAGTGAAGTGGGCTAAGATCAGGGAGGGTTGCTGTGTAGCATGTACAATTGTATGGAACAATATTTACAATAGTACCAGAACAACAATAATATGACAAGAAATACATGATTTGGATAACCAGAATAGAAAGTACACAATCAAGAGTACTGTGTTACTGGAAAACAAGTGAAGTGAAAGCAGGAAATTAAAATACAATAAAGAGAGAATAAGGAAAACCAGTCAAACAATGCAATTAAACAGGGAAATAAAAATGAGGAAAACTAAAGATACGGAAGAGAAATTTAAAAAATACTAATAAAATAAAAGTGGTAAAAATAATGAAAAAATAATAATAATGCACATAAACAATAAAATGCCAGCTCTATGAGATGGCAAAGTGACATTTGTCTCAGTTTCTCAATTTTGGGGGTTAGCCTTGTGCTTCCCCTTTGGATCTGTCTCTGGACCCTTCATAACTCCACATCTTATTGTCTCACTTGGAGGAAGAAAAAACAGGAAAAAAAAGACATAGGAAAGAAAAAAATAAGCCTCCTGCTGACTTTAAACCTGTCCAGTGAGTTCTGCTGGTCTTCCTGGAATCCACAGGAAGAGCAGGGCTGGGCTTCCCTTTTCTCCCTTCCTGTGGTTTTGAGAGGATGGGGGCCAGTTCTGGGCCGCAATATTCACAGTTGCCCAGCCTCTGGACCAGGTCCTCTGTGAGCTGCCAGGCATAGTGTGATTGAATCTCTGGCCATGCAGCCTCATCAGCCCCTCATTCTCTGGGCTCACAGAGCAAGTCTGGTCCAAGTTCGTGGTTCCACTTAGCCACCCAGTCTTTGGTTGAGCGCTGCTCAAATTGAAAGACTACCTTCTTTCTTATTCTTATTTATCAGACACACAGAGCTTCCCACCATGCCTTGGTAAGGTGTCTTCCTATGCTGGGGCTCATCCAGCTTCCCTGTGGCTGGGAGCTAAAATGCAAGCTCTAGGTGGCTGCTGCCTCTACAATCCAGAGGGATGTGGCAGACTCCAGTAGAAATCTTGAAATTATGTTGTGTAGGTTTCCATGTTCGCTTTTCTTCTAAATAATTTTTTGGATAGTCTAAATTTTATAGATTTCCCTATATATTTTAGAATCAATTTGTTAATTTGACTAATTATGCATATTATACTTTGTGAATTGCACTGTTTAGGTATTATATGCCCATTGTTAATTTTTTTCTAAGTAATTTATATGTTTTTGTGCATACTTTTTAATTTTATTTTCCCATTTTTAACTATATGTGCATAAATTACTATTGATTTATGTACATTAACTTTGTATCCTGTGACCTTGTTAATTTCACTTTTCAATTTTAATAGTTGATTTTAGAAGCTAAAGAGTTTCTGTGTAAAAATGATGTCATCTGCAGATAGAGACAGTTATAATTCTTGGTGATTTTTATTGTTTTTGTTTTATGTCTCTTGTTTGATTGCAATGAATGTTGCTTTCTCTTAGCAATGTTTTGTAGTTTTTTAGTGCTTTGTTATTGCATGTCCATTATTAATTTTTCTAAGTATTCTTTGTGTTTTGGTATTACTGTAAATATATTTAAAATATACTCTCCCATAAGACTGTCTGTCCTCTTCCATTATTACATTTGTCTATTCCTCCCAATATTACATAGTTTTGAATACTGTACCCTTAATAAAAATCTTGAAATCAGTGCCAGGATTCCTCTAACTTGTTTCTTTTTTTAAGACATTTTAGGAGCAGTTTTAGATTCACAGCAAAATTGTGACATTTCCCCTATACAACCTGTCCCCTCTAACATGCATAGCCTTCCTCATTATCAACATCCCCCACCAGAGTCGGGGGGGATATTTTTGACAACTTATGTCAGCTTATTTTGGTCATGCCTGAAAGTCTGAAGACTTAAACACGTTTCTTCATTTTGAGCTCGATCTCCAAACTTTGTCTCCCTACATTATGCAGCCTCTGAAATTTGTTTTCTGATGTCTAGTACACCTGCACAAAGCCCCTTGGAATCTTGCTGTGTTAATCTAGGAAGCTGGTCAAAAACTAGATGCAAATTTTTATGTAGATTAGGAGCAATTTTTTTGTATTTTTTCTTCCTGACCACGTCCCCCAATTCCAGATCATATTTGTCAACCCCTAACTCTGTTAACTCCATCCAGTAAATAAATTTTTCTATTTGAGTTAGATTATCATGCTCTGATTTGGTAAAGGCCTTCAGGATATTCATGGTGAATGGTTAAACATCTGGTTCAACCAATCTGCATTGGTTGAGGTATGGCATTTGCAGAGTTGCCTTTTATATTTTGTAAACCTGTTCTTTATGAAAGCAAGGCAATTCTGAAAACAGTTATTCTGTCATGGCCAGAATCAGACATTACCCAGAAATTTTAATCTAATATGAGTTTAAAATAAGTACAGTTATACCTTAGTACTCGTCAGCTTCAGAACTCATCAAACCCTGTACTCGTCCCATTTTGACAAGAAAAAAATGTTTCAGCACTAGGTGCACTTGCTATGAACTTGTATGAGTCATGATACTGACACATATGAGAAAATACTTCATCACTTGTTACTTGCTTGCCACTCGGTGTCCCTCTCCTATGAGGAAACAGAGGTCAATACATCAGTCTCATGGTAGCTTTGTGAACAGTGCAGAACCCGCACATACTTGTTATTACCATTGTGCATTTTAAGTGCTAGTCATAGGTCACAAAAATGTTAAAAGTTATACTGCTAAGCTTAAAAGGCAGTTAATGAGAATCACAGTTGAAAAGAATAAAGAGCTGTCCTGGCAGGTGTGACTTAGTTGATTGAGTCCTGACCTGTGAACCAATGGGTAATTGGTTCAATTCCCAGTCATGGCACATGCCTGGGTTGTGGGACAGGTCCTCAGTAGGGGGCTCACGAAAGGCAAGCACACATTGACATTTCTCTTCCTATCTTTTTCCTTCCTTTCTCTACAAATAAAATCTTTTTTAAAATTGAAAAGAATAAAGAGATCGTAGCTAAGTATGAGGGTCATGTAGGTGTGACTGATATTGCTCTTATGTTCAAGATGCCAAGAATGATGATCTCAACAACAGTGAGAAATAAGGAAGCAATTAAAGCATCAAATATTGCTAAAGGTATAAAGACTGTGAGTAAGTAATGGTCACAGACATTTGAAGAAGTTGAAAAATTGCTTTACATCTGGATTAATGAAAAACAGTTAGGGTGACAGCATTTCTGAGGCAATAATTTGCGAGAAAGCTAGGCAATTGCATGCTGATCTGTTAAAAGACAAGTGTGGAACAAGTGGTGAGAGTACTGAAGTGTTTAAAGCCAGTCATGGATGATTCAATAAATTTAAAAAGAGAATTGGCATTCATCGTGTGGTGAGGCATGAGAGGCAGCCAGAGCCAACAAAGAAGGTGCTGAAAGCAATGTCACTGAGTTTAGAGAGTATTTGGAGACTGAGCATTTTGTTCCCCAACAAGTGTTTAACTGAGACAACACTGGTTTATTCTGGAAGAAAATGCCGAACAGAACCTATGTCACCCAAGAGAAGACATTGCCAGGGCACAAGCTGATGAAAGACAGGTTAACTCCGTTGTTGTATAGGAGTAATAATGCGGGTTTAAAACTTAAGTTTCTTCTAGTGTATCACAGTGCAAACCTGTGAGTTTTAAAGAGAGAGAATATGATAAAAAGCAAGTTCAGTCTGATGTGGTGGGCCAGTACTAAAGCTTGGGTGATGAGGCAGTTCTTTATAGAGTGGATTAATGAAGTTTTTGGCCCCAGTGTGAAAAAATATTTGCAGGGAAACAAACTGCCTCTGAGGGCTTTGTTAATTATGGACAATGCTCCCTGATCACTCTCCAAGCTTGGAGGACAACTTACTGGAGGAGTTGAGTTTCATAACTGTAAAGAAAGTTCTCGCTCCCTAACGCAACTCCTTTGCTCCAGCCCATGGACCAGCATGTCATTTCCAACTGCAAAAAACTCTATACAAAGGTCCTTTTCCAGAGGTGTTTTGAAGTAATCTCAGATACACAGCTGACACTCGGAGTTCTGGAAGGACCATCTTAATATCCTCTACTGTGTTGCTCTCATAGATAAGGCCTGGGGTGAAGTCTCGTACAAGATTATGAACTCTGCCTGAAAAAAATAATCTAAAGCAGCCAGAAACTAAACTGCAAGCGACTTTAAAGGCTTTGAGGATGATCCTGGTGGCTCAGTAGTGGAGCTATTGTGTCTCTGGGCAATTCCATGGGCTTGAATAGAGGTCAATAATGAAGATGTTGAAGAGTTAGTGGAGGAGCACAGAGCAGAGCCCAGCACTGAGGAGCTGCAGGAACTTCAAAAGGAGCAGCAACAGAGAGTGGCTGAGGAAATTTGTTCAGATGAGGAGGAGGGAAGAGAGGAAGATTCTACTGCACTGGTAAAAAAAAAAAAAAAAAGTGTGTAAATGGGTTCAAGTTCAAAACTCTGTGAAAAAGTCTCACCTAGACAAAGATCTAGCAAGCAGAAATGTGGACCTATTTAATGAACAGACAATTTCACTCTTTAGAAACATTTTGGAACTTAAAAACAAGTTTTTATTGATAGGTTTTCAGAGAAACTCCCTAAATCCGAGTCTCCAACAGTGTTCAGTGAAGTCAAGAGACAGAACAAAAGAAACCCCTGAGAAATTGCCTGAAATTATCTTGGAAGAGGACTCCTCTGTCAACAATTAGCCCTTCTCCTCCTCCTCTTTTACCTCACCACCATCCCATTACACCAGGAACTCCTCTCAGTATAGGTAAAGTTCAATTTTATTTTATTTTTATGTAATTAATTGCTTTTTTAATCCATGTCTGTTTACTTGTGAGGTTCTATATTAAAAAAACCTCATTCCTTGATATTAGCCCAATAAAATGTGAAAGTTCTAGGGACCTTTCATGAATTATTTCTAATTACATTATTTCTTATGGGAAAAATTTGTTCAGTACTGGTCAGTTTTGGCACTTGTCTCAAGTTCTGGAGTGAGTAAATGCCGAGTACCGAAGAACCACTGTATTTCGTCTAATCAACATAACTTTTTCTATTCTGGTTGGTGAACCTTTTTTTTTTAATTTTTAAATTGTTGATCAGTTACAGTTGTCCCCATTTTTCCCTCATTTCTCTCCCCTGCCCTGTCCAACCCCCATCCAGATTCAGTCCTTTCCCACATAGTCCTTCCCCATGAGTTCTTTATACATGTTCCTTGACTTGACCCTTCCCCTTCTTTCCCTTGTTATGGCCTTTAAATATTTAAAATAATCATGTTTACAATATTTTATATATATTTTTAATATTAATTAAAAGAGGATTTGTTTCATCAAAGGGCATGTACATTTTAAATGTATTTTGGCATATTTTTCTCCATTGTTATTTTTGTGTGTTTTTTAAATTACTTTTATTGTGGTAAAATTTACTATCTTAGTTATTTCTAGTTGTACAGTTCAGTGATGTTAAATATATTCACATTTTGTACAACTAACCTCCAGCACTTTTTCATTAAAACTAAAATTTGACACCCATTAAAAAACTACCATTTTTCCCTTTCTCCTCCCCACCCATTCCACACCCCCACCCAGTTCATGGCAAACACCATTCTACTTTCTGTTACTATGGATTTGACTACCACAGATAGATACCTCATGCAAATGGATCCTTGGCATTTAAAATGTCTTTTTGTGACTGGCTTCTTTCACTTAGCATAAAGTTCTTAAGTTTTATCTATGTTTTAGTATGTGCTGGAATTTGCTTTCTTTTTAAGGCTAAATATTTCATTGTATTTGTATACCAAGAGGTAAATAAAATTTACCTCTTGATGGATGCTTGGGTTGCTTCCACACATTGGCTATTGTGAATAGTCCTTCTATGAATGTGGATATACAAAAATATTTATTTGAAGTTCTGCTTTCAATATTTTTGGATAGATACCCAGAAATGAATTCTTAGATTATAAAATAATTCTATTTTTAATTTTTGAGGACCCACCATAATACCTGCATCATTTATATTTCCATAGTAGCTGTACCATTTATATTTCTACCAGCAGTGCATAAGAGATCTAATTTCTCTACACCCTTGTTACCATTTATTATTTAATGTGTTTTATTAAAAATAACACATTATTTTTTGTTTTACTAATGAGTATAAGTGATATCTCATTGCACTTTTGATTTGTACTTAACTAATGATCAGTTATTGAACATTTCATGTGCTTATTTGGCATGTTTTCTTTTTGCAGACCAATCTATTTTTCTATATGAGTGTATTTGTTTTCTTCTTCACTTAAGAATGTTGGTGATCATGGTTATAATCATCACAATTATTATTACAATTTTGATGTATTACCTTAGTTAAAATGACACTAAGTAGTATTTAATTACAAAAATAATTTATCTGTTTACTGGCACGTTTGGACAATTATATATATATGTATATATATATATATACACACACATATACATATATATATATATTTGCCATCATATAGCATAATTTGGCTCTTTAGTTCTTAATTTTTACCAATACTTTTGTTAATCTATTTCAATATTTTTGTTACAAATATTAAATTTTACATTTAAGATTTTAAGTATTAATAGGTCATTTCAGAATATTGATGATGTTTCTTTACATAGAGACATTTTCAATGTTTGAAGTGTATGGATTGATTATATGTTTGTTTATTTCTATATTTTTCCTAACATAGATTCATTTACATTAAAATATTATTTAACTCTGGACATCACCAATATATTTTTCTTTCTTTTTGCTTCATTTCCCTTAGAAAGATATGTTCAGTCATAAAGCAGATACATTTTCACCAAAATATTACTTCACTGTTTAGAGATTATACATGCTTATTTCTTCATTATACCTAGTTTTGCATTCTTTCTTATTATTTGCTTACACATATTTTCTAATTGTTATGTGATATGTGGGTGTTATGTTTTTAGTATGAGGGATGAATTCATATTTTTAATTTATACAAGGTACAATGAAAACCATGATCTTAATAGAAAAATGGGCAGAACTGTTTAACAGGCATTCAGAAGAGTAGTATAAGTGCAAAAATACACATGTATTTTTATTCTTCAAAAATAGAAACTAAAATAATATTATATTTTAATTTTAAATTTAAAAAAATTTAAACATTAATATCAAATGTTGGTTTGAATGTACACCAGCAGTGTTGAATGCAGATTGATTTGGTAAATTCATTTTTTATTAAAAATATAGTAATAGGTAACAAGACCTATAAATTATAAACATTATATGATTTTAGTAATCTCCCATTAGGCCACAATAATGGATTATGAAATGATGTACAAACAAATGCATCAAATATAGAATTACTAATAATACTCTAAGACTAGAAACTATATTGATATCCAAAATTTGATAAATTATAAGCTGTATGATGTATTCACACAATAAGATATATGTAATTATTGATAAGATATATACAAGTATATGATAATATATGCAATTATTTTGTTCAACATGTAAAACATTCATTTTATTTTTAAAAAACAATATGTGCAAAAGTGTTATTTAGAATGAAATCTCATCAGTATGTATATGTATCTCAAAGTATATGTATGTAAATGTGAATAAAACATTTCTGAGTGGTGACATTTTTTAATTTAATTTAATATTTATTTTATCCTCACCCGAGGATACTTCTTTATTGCTTTTAGAGAGAGAAGAAGGGAGAGAGAAGGGGAAAGAGAGAAACATTGATTGATTGCCTCCCGTATGCACCCAGACCCTGGGTTGTAGGCACTTGCGGCAGGAGTTGAACCTGCAACAACCTAGGTATGTGCCCTGTCCAGGACTCGAACCCCCAACCTTTCAGTTATAGGATGAGGCTCCAACCAACAGAGCTGCACCAACCAGGGCCTGGGTGGTGGCATTTTAGATGATTTTTATTTCCTTTTAGAATATCTTTATTTTCCAAAGCAAGATCTTGAAAACTTATTTGAAAAAATAATGAAAGAAAAGTCCCCTGACTTAGTGAAGGGAATAGACATACAAGTTCAGGAAGCACAGAGAGTCCCAAACAAGCTGGACCCAAAGGAGGCCACACCAAGGCATATCATAATCAAAATGCCAAAGGTTAAAGATAAAGAGAGAATCTTAAAAGCAGCAAGAGAAAAGGAGACAGTTACCTGCAAGAGTCCCCATAAAACTGTGACCTGCTTTCTCAAAAGAAATCTTGAAGCCAAAAGGGGACTGGCTAGAAGTATTCAAAGAGATGAAAAGTAAGACCTACATCCAAGATTACTCTATCCATCAAAGCTATCATTTAGAATGGAAGGGCAGATAAAGTGCTTCCCAGACACAGTAAAATTAAAGGAGTTCATCATCACCAAGCCCTTATTATATGCAATGTTAAAGGGACTTATCTAAGAAAAAGAAGATCAAGATTATGAACAGTAAAATGACAACAAACTGACAACTATCAACAATGAAATCTAATAAAAAACCAAAAACAGCCCTGGCTGGTATGGGTCAGTGTATTGAGCACCAACCTGTGAACCACAGGGTTGCCAGTTGGATTCCCAGTCAGTGCACATGCCTGGGTTGTGGGCCAGGTCCCCAGTAGGGATCAGTAAGCACATATTGATGTTTCTATCCCTGTGTTTCTTTCTCCCTTCCCCTCTGTCTAAAAATAAAATAAATAAAATATTTTTAAAAGTATTATCTTTAAAAACAAACAAACAAAAAACAAAAACAAAGGAAGTAAACAACTAGAACAGGAACAGAATCATAGAAATGGAGATCACATGGAGGGTTATCATTGGGGAGAGGGAAGGGGGAAAAGGTACAGGGAGTAAGAAGCATAATTGGTAGGTACAAAATAGGCAGGGGAATGTTAAGAATAGTACAGGAAATTAAGAAGCCAAAGAACTCATATGTATGAGTCATGAACATGAACTAAGGAGGGATTGCTGGAGGGAATGGGGATACTGGCTGGAGGAGGGGTAAATGGAAAAATGAGACAACTATAATAGCATAATCAGTAAAATATATTTAATAAAATAAAAATAACAATCACATTAATGTACTATTTTTAAAGTTCTAATTGTTTTTAAAAAGTTGGCAATTTCAATATCCCAGTTCTTTGTATGTATGTGACAGAGATATTTTGCAAGAGAGAGAGAGAAAAGAATGGTTTCCTATACCAAATTTTTTCCTGGCCTGGTTGATTTTTTCCATTATTGTATGCTTTTCTTCCTATATTTTATCTGAATATTGTTATTAGTGTTAAGGAAATATGCCAATGCAAACTTATATGTTACTTGAGATAACAGCTTGCATTGTGAAAGGGCAAAATTATTCTCTTCACTATGGCAACCCTGAAGATATGTGGTCGACAGCCTTCAATACAAGGCTTAATAATCCTGAAGTAAGTCATTGCTGTAATCTTGCACATCCTGACTATAAAATATCATTGGGAAGTGTTAGCCATTTCTCTGCAAATGCAAGGCCCTCATTTATCATCATTCCATAGAAATGATGTTAAAAAGTTAGCACATCTGTTGTTTTATATCCTTCATTTTTATGACCATTTCTCCTTTCTCTACAGAAAAAAAAAATGTTATATGAGCTGTTGAACTGCTTGTTTTCTTATCTGCCCGTTTCTCTGCTTTACTGTGTCTATACACTCTTCATTCATCTTTATTAGATCTGCAAAAGGCTGAAAAAGCCTGTCTAGTGTGCAAGTTCTTGTCAATTATTTAAGGAGGGAAAAAGCTCTCTAAGACAGAAAGGCACATGGAATTGCTCTGGTTTATTTTCCTTATGTACGTAACCAATATTTGCTGCCCAACCCCACAGTTCAAGAGGACTCAGATTTTCCTGAAAACCTCATAAATCATGGCACAATCGCTTCCAGCCTAATTAAAACCAGAGGGGAATGAGATCTCCCATGGGTAATGAGGTATGAATTGTGGCATGCATGGAGTAGAATGTAACGACACATACTAAAAGTTGACCTTTTTCAAAATTAGACTAATTTCAGCAGATCCAGATAGAGCACCACTCACCTGGTTTTCTGATCTTAGATATTTTCTCAAACATGATAATATAACATTATTAAAGTTCTATTCGTTGGGGTTCAGCAACCAATCTCTTTCAGGCACAGCATTTAAGCATCAAATCTGGAAAGAAGATGATGCCTGGGGCATCCCTTGTGGCATCAGCAGAACCAGCTGGAGGGCATAGGACCCATTTTGGCATCTTCGGGCCACGGTGGGTAAGGTCTGTTGCCAGCAGAGCAGTGACAAGTGTCATACAAAGAAGATAAATGTAAGCCAAACGCTAGTAAGCAAAGCATATGGATGAAGTGTCAAGAGACTATTAAGTAGGCAGTGAATTAAAAAATCAGGATGTGTGAGAAACTGGAGAAGTACGGTGAGACTCCCAGCCAGAGTCAGAGATCAACCACTAACCCCACATACAATTAATTTAATTCCATGTTTTTGCTGGGCTCTTAGTATTTTATTAAATTTAAATCCTCTCCCATTCATTAAATTTATTTAAATAATATATGAAATATGCATGTAAAATTTAATGGTAAAAATTGCTACCTTTCTCATCTGAAACCATAGAGACCAGAAGGAAGGAGCACATTTTAAGTACTGAAGGAGAAGAAGTGTTAGCATAGAATCCTATACCCAGGAAATACCCTTCAGTAAAAGGGAAAACCTAGACATGTTCACATGAAAGACAACTGTGATTTATTGCCAGCAGACCTTGCTTAAAAGAAGGCTAAAGAAGTTCTCTGAATACAAAAGAAATGATGAAAGAAGGCATTTTGGAAGATTAGTAAGGAAAAAAGTATATGGTAAGCAAAAATATGGTACATGCAATAAAACGTTTGCCTCTCAGGTTTTTTAATCATATTTTGATTGTTGAATTAAATATTACAATACCATTTCATGTAGTCCTAAATGTAGGTAGAGAATATATAGGGTGGGAAAAGTAGGTTTACAGTTGTGAGTATGCAAAACATGGAGTTCATTCTTGTATTATTATTTATTAATTATTGTATTAATTTCTTACAAACAAATGTAAACCTATTTTGCCCCACCCTGTATTTGACAATTGTAAATGGTTAGGGTAAATAGCCTAAAAGGAGATAATGCTTCAAAATTTCATTCAGGCTGGTAAAATAACACCAGTAGACTGTAATAAGGTATGTATATATAGCGTAAAACCCTTTTTTTAAGTAACTAGTTTTTTAGTGTTTTATTGTTATGCTATTACAGTTGTCCCAATTTTTCCCTATTCTCTCTACTCCACCCAGCTTACCCCACACTTCCATAGTCTGTCCTCACACCATTGTCCATATCCATGAACCCTTGGTAACTATTTAAAAAGGTATACAAAAAGATACAATAAAAAAGCACTCTTGGTAAATGAAAGTGGAAATTTAACTGTATTCAAATAAACCACAAAATGTCAGGGAAAATAAAACAGAAAAACAAATAGAATACACAGAAAACAGAAAGACAGACTTAAGCATTAATGTGACAATAATTACATAATCTGTAAATGGTCTAAATATGCCAATTAAAAGGCAAAGTTTGGTAAAATGGATCAAAAATCATGACCCACTATATGTTGCTTACAAAACACTAATTTCAAATATCCTGATATAATCAAGTTGAGAGTAAAATGACATGATTAGTCATTTAATTAATCAAAAGAAAACAGGACTGGTTATGTTAAAATCAAATGAAGATTATTTAAGATCAAAATGTATTGCCAAGGGCAGAGGGGGACATTATGTAATGTAATCTTAAGTGTGTATACAACAAAAACAGAGTGACAAAATATGTGATGGAAAAATTGATAGAACTGGAAGGATAAATGTACAAAAGTATGCATAAAGACTGCGAGTCCCATCTCTTAATAATTAATAGAATAACTAGACAGAAAATCAGCAAAGGAAAGGAATTCAACAAACTATCAGTCAAAAGGATATAATTGCACTGGCTGGTGTGGCTCAGTTGTTTGGTGCCTTGTTCCATAGACAGAAAGCTGGTGCTTTTGATTCTCAGTCAGGACATATGTCTACATTGCAGATTCAGTCCCTGGTCAAGGAGTGTGTGAGAGACAACCAATCAATATTTCTCTCTCACATCAATGTTTCTCTCCCTCTCTCTTTCTCTCCCTTCTACTCTCTCTAAAATCAATAAGCATGTCTTTGAGTGATGATTTTAAAAAATTTTTATTGTTATTCAATTATAGTTGTCTGCCTTTTCTCCCCATCCCTGCACCCCGCCCCAGCCAAACCCACCTCCCTCCCCCAGCTCCACCTGAGTGATGATTTCAAAAAAGGATATAATTAATATTTATAGAAACCTCTACCTAACAACAGCAGAGTACACATTTTTTACATGTGCTGATGGAATATTTGCCAAAATAAGCTATGTATTGATCCATAAAAAACAATATATATAAAGAATCTAAATCATATAGAATGTGTTTTCAATCATATGGAATCAAACTAGAAATTAATAACACAAATAACACAGCTTATATAGTGAGGAGGCAGAGATTGTTTATTCTTCACAGCAGTTGGTTTTAATACATTTTTATTTTTAATCATTTTTATTGTTATTCTATTGTTACAGTTGTCCCAATTTTTCCCCCTTTGTCCTCCTCCACTCATCCCACCCCCTGTTCCCACCATTAATTCCCACACAGTTGTCCAAGTCCATGGGTCATTCATATATGTTCTTTGTCTAGTCCCTTCTCTTTCTTTCCACAATTATCCTCTTCCACTCTCCCTTCTGGTAACTTTAATTGTTCCATGTTTCCATGCCTGTGGTTCTATTTTATTCATTATTTTATTTTTTTATTAGATTCTTCTCATAGGTGAAATCATATGGTATTTGTTTTTCACTGACTGGATTTTTGCACTTAGCATAATATTATCTAGTTCTATCCATTCTGTCACAAAAAGTAGGAGTTCCTTCTTTCTTTATGCTATGTAGTATTCCATTGTGTATATACACCACAGTTTTTTGATCCACTCATTTGATGGGCACTCAGGTGTTTCCAGCAGTCAGCTATTGTAAAAAGTGCTGCTATGAACATAGGGGTGCATACGGTAAGTTAATTTGAATTGGTAATTCAGGATTCTTCAGGTATATTCCCAGCAGCGAAAATACTGGGTCAAAAGGCAGTTCCATTTTTAGTTTTTTTAAGGAAATTCCATGCTGTTTTCCACAGTGGCTGCACCAGTCTGTATTCTCACCAACAGTGTACTAGGGTTCCCTTTTCTCCAGAACCTCACCAGCAAGTTGTTTTTTGATTTATTAACGATGGCCATTCTAACAGGTGTGAAGTGGTATCTCATTGAGGTTTTAGCATCTCTCTGATGGCTAGTGATGTTGAACATCTTTTCATATGTCTATAGGCCATCTGTATGTCCTCCTTGGAGAAGTGTCTATTCAGATCCTTTGCCCATTTTTAATTGAGTTGTTTGTCTTCCTGGTGTTGAGTCATACGAGTTCTTCATATATTGGAGATCAAACCCTTGTTTGATGTATCATTGGCAAATACGTTCTCCAATACTGTTGGTTCTCTTTTCATATTGATGATATTTTATTTAACTGTGCAGAAGCTTTTTAGTTTGATGAAGTCCCACTTATTTATTTTTTTATTTATATCCTTTGCCCTAGGAGATATATTGGCAAAAATGCAACATGGGATATCTGAAATTTTACTGCCTGTTTTCCTTTAGGACTCTTATGGTGTCGTGACTTATATTTAAGTCTTTTATCCATTTTGAGTTTATTCTGGTGTATGGTGGCATTTGGTGTTCTAGTTTCATTTTTTTGCATGTTCCAGCACAGTTCTCCCAATACCATTTATTGAAGAGGCTATCTTTACTGAACTGTATGTTCATGCCCCCTTTGTCAAATATTAATTGACCTTAGAGATTTTGGTTTATCTCTGGATTCTCTATTCCATTCTACCGATCTATGTGTTTGTACCAGACTGTTTTGATTATAGTGGCCTTGTAGTATAGCTTGATATCAGTTATTGTGATCCCTCCTATTTTATTCTTCTTTCTTAAGATTGGTGAGGCTTTTCTGGGTCTTTTTTGGTTCCATATAAATTTTTGAAATATTTGTTCTAGATCTGTGAAATATGCCATTTTGGTATAAACCAAAATGCCAATATGGTATTTTAATGGGAATTAACATTGGATTTATAGATTGCTTTGGGTACTATGAACATTTTCGCGATGTTAATTCTTCCAATACATGAACATGGTATATGCTTCCATTTATTTGTATCTTCCTTAATTCCTTTCTTCAGTGTTCTACCATCTTCCCAGAACATGCCTTTTACCTCCTTGGTTATATGTATTCCTAAGTACTTCATTTTTAGTATTGTTATAGTAAATGGGATTTTTTCCCTTGTTTCTCTCTCTGATATTCACAAATCAATAAACCTAATACACCACATAAGAAAAATAAAGGACAAAAAAATCACATAATTATGTCAATAGATGTGGAAAAAGCATTTGCTAAAATCCAGCACATATTTAAGATACAAGCACACAGCAAAGTGGGAATGGAGCGAGCACACCTCAACATAATAAGGCCATATACGAGAAGTCTACATCCAACATTAAACTCAAAGGGCAAAAACTAAAAGCTTTCTCCTTAAGATCAGGAACAAGAGAGGGTTGTCCACTGTCACCACTCTTATTCAACATAGTAGTGGAAGTTCTAGACACAGTAATCAGAAAAGAAAAAGAAAGAAAAGGCATCTAAAATGGAAAGGTGGAAGTAAAACTGTCATTATTCAGGGACTACAATCATGCACATAGAAAACCCTATACTCTCCACCAAAAAACTACTTGACCTAATGAGTAAATTTGGCAAAATAGCAGGATAGAAATTCAATATTCAGAAATTGATGGCATTTTTGTACACCAACAATGAAATATCTGAAAAAATTTTCTTAAATGATAAGGAATTGGTTAGTGGTTACTTCATATCAATTTTGGGAAACATTTAAAGTTTTACTTGTGATTTCCAAAGGCATAAACAAGAAGTGACCCAGGTCAGTTTAGGCTTGCAAAATAAGCTAAAGTAGACTTTGTATGACTAAACTGGTTTGTCTGCTCAGAGCATCTTCAAGGTTGACCTCCATTTGTTTTTATTTTATCAGGGAAAATAAGAAGTCTCAAGGAATTAAAATGTATTAAACTGAATGAGAATGAAAATAGCATACATGAATGCATGGGAAACAGCTAAATAAATGCTGAGAGAAAAATTTATATTGCTAAATGCTTACATTTATTATAGTTTTGCAAGATTTTACCATTCTGGTAAACTGAATAAAGGGTATATGTATTTTTATTACAACTGCATGTGAATCTTCAATTATCTCAAAATAAAAAGTTTATTCAACAAAATATAACAGAGAACATTATGAGCAAAATTTTTACAATAAATTAAAAAATTAAGATGAAATTCTCCTGGTATAAATACAACTTGATCTAAAGTCATTCAAAATTATACACAAAATTTATAGTAGCATATATCTTTTAAGAAAACATAATTTTAATGAAAATAGTTTTCATAAATTAATACTCAAGCCCATTTGCCTTTAAGAATGAATTCTTTTAAAGGTTTAAGAAATAAATATTCACCAATCTTATACAAACTCCAGATACAGGAAAAGAAGGAACACTCCCTGTGTTACTTTCCTAATACTACCATAGAAGTGACCATGAGTTTGGTAGCTTAAAGTAACTCAGATCTATTCTCTCCAAGTTGTGAAGGCTGTAAGTCGATGATCAAGCTATCAGGAGGGGCCCCTTCTTTCTGAGGGCTCTAAGGAAGAATCCCACCTTGCTTTTTCCAGGTTTTAGCGCCAGGTGTTCCCTGATTTGTAGCAGCATTAAATCCAATCTCTATCTCAGTTTTCACATAGCTTTCTCTGCTGTTTCTGTGCTTTTCTCTTGTAAGGACAACTGTCACTTAATTTAGACGCCACACATTAAATTCAGGATGATTTCATGACAAGATCCATCACTTAATTACATTGGGAATGACCTTTATTTTTCCAAATAAGTGTCTATTCACTGTGTCCAGGGATTAAGACATAGACATATCTTTCTTTTTTTTATAATTTTAATTTTTATTGTTATTCAATTACAGTTGTGTGCTTTTTCTCCCCATTCCTCCCCCCCTCCACCCTCCCCCTTGATTTTGTCCATATGTCCTTTATAGTAGTTCCTGTAATCCCCTCTCCTCACTGTCCCCTCCCCACTCCCCCCAACCATTGTTAGATTGTTCTTAACTTCAATATCTCTGGTTATATTTTGTTCCCTTTTCTCTTCTATTTATTATGTTCCAGTTAAAGGTGAGATCATATGGTATTTGTCCCTCACCGCCTGGCTTATTTCACTTAACATAATGCTCTCCAGTTCCATCCAAGCTGTAGCAAAGGATATAAGGTCCTTCTTTCTCTCTGCTGTGTAGAATTCCATTGTGTAAATATACCATAGTTTTTGGATCCACTCATTTGCTGATGGGCACTTAGGTTGCTGCCAGTACTTGGCTATTGTAAATTGTGCTGCTATGAACATTGCGGTGCACAGGTTCTTTTGGATTGGTGTTTCAGGGTTCTAGGGTATAATCCCAGCACCGGAATTGCTGGGTCAAAGGGCAGTTCCATTTTTAGTTTTCTGAGGAAATTCCATACTGTTTTCCACAGTGGCCTCACCAGTCTGCATTCCCACCAACAGTGCACTAGGGTTCCCTTTTCTCCGCATCCTCTCCAACATTTGTCTGTGTATTTGTTTATGTTGGCCAGTCTGACTGGTGTGAGATGGTACCTCATTATGGTCTTAATTTGCATCTCTCTGATGGCTAGCAATGTTGAGCATCTTTTCATATGTTCTGGGCTCTCTGTATGTCTTCCTTGGAGAAGTGTCTGTTCAAGTCCTTTGCCCATTTTTTTTTTCTCTGTGGGAAGTATGTATTTTACTATATATAAATTATAGTTCCATAGACAATGCAAAATTGCAAAGCAACAAAGAGGCAGATGTCTAGTAAAAGCTGATGACTACAACATGGAAGTAATGTTTACCTGTGGAGCTGGGAGAATATACATATAAATTTATATTTATACATAAATTTGTTTTTTTTCATTCCTCTAACATAAGCTGGAATAAACTTTACTTTTCTAATTATTAATTTTTATCTTTTTACTTATATCCAAGTTATACTGCATTATCACTGTTGGGATGGGGCTCCTGATGCCTCAACACAAATGTTCACAACTCTTTTTTTTTTCAAAGCTCTGTATCATTTATTTTTTGATATATTTATTGATTATGCTATTACAGTTGTCCCATTTCTGCCCCTTCACTCAACTCCATCTTGCCCACCCCCTCCCTCCCACATTCCCCCTCTATAGTTCATGTCCATGGGTCATACTTATAAGTTCATTGGCTTCTACATTTCCTACACTATTCTTACCCTCCCCCTGTCTATTTTCCACCTATCATTTATGCTATTTATTCTCTGTACCTTTCCCCCCTCTCTCCCCCTCCCAATCCCCTATTGATAAACCTCCATGTGATCTCCATTTCTGTGGTTCTCTTTCTGTTCTAGTGGTTTGCTTAATTTTCTTTTGTTTTGGTTTTAGGTGTGGTTGTTTATAACTGAGAGTTTGCTGTCATTTTTACTGTTCATATTTTTATCTTCTTTTTCTTAGATAAATCCCTATAACATTTCATATAATAAGGGCTGGGTGATGATGAATGCCTTTAACTTAACCTTATCTGAGAAGCACTTTATCTTCCCTTCCATTCTAAATGATAGCTTTGCTGGATACAGTAATATTGGATTGTAGGCCCTTGCCTTTCATGACTTGGAATACTTCTTGCCAGTCCCTTCTTGCCTGTAAGGTCTCTTTGGAGAAATCAGCTGACAGTCTTATGGGAACCCCTTTGTAGGTAACTGTGTCCTTTTCTCTTGCTGCTTCTAAGATTCTCTCCTTCTGTGTAATCTTGAGGAACGTAATTATGATGTGCCTTGGTGTGTTCCTCCTTGGGTCCAGCTTCTTTGGGACTCTCTGAGCTTCCTGGACTTCCTGGAAGTCTATTTCCTTTGCCAGACTGGGGAAGTTCTCCTTCATTATTTGTTCAAGTAAGTTTTCAATTTTTTGTTCTTCCTCTTCTCCTTCTGGCACCCCTATAATTCGGATGTTGGAATGTTTCAAGATGTCCTGGAGGTTCCTAAGCCTCTCCTCATTTTTCCGAATTCTTGTTTCTTCATTCTTTTCTGGTTGGATGTTTCTTTCCTCCTTCTTGTCCGCACCCTTGATTTGAGTCCCAGTTTCCTTCGCATCACTATTGGTTCCCTGTACATTTTCCTTTGTTTCTCTTGGCATAACCTTTGTTTTTTCATCTAGTTTTCAAACAAATTCAACCAATTCTGTGAGCGTCTTGATAGCCAGTGTTTTGAACTGTGCATCTCATAGATTGGCTATCTCTTCCTCGCTTAGTTGTATTTTTTCTGGAGTTTTGAAGTGTTCTGTCATTTGGGCCTTTCTTTTTTTTTTTTTTGGTCTTGGCACATCTGTTACTTAAAGGGGCGGAGCCTTAGGTGTTCACCAGGGCCGGGCAATGCTGGTTGCTGGGCTGTGAAGCTAAGCTGTGATGCTGTACCAGGGGGAGGGGCCAAGAGGGAGCAATGGCGCCCCCTCCACTCTCCATGAGATTTTAGCCACTCCCTCAGCTACTCACAATCAAATTGGGCCCCTCTGGTGCTGGTTTCCGAGTGGGTGGTCTTGTGCAGGCTCTAGGCCACTGTGGGTCTCTCCAACGACCTCTCCTGTGAGGCTGGGAGTATCTCCTGTGGCCACCCCAACTCCCCCAGGCTCTTTCAATCAGAGGTCTGAGACTTTACTTCCCCTCGCTGGAGCCCTGGGTTATGTGGTCTGCTTCACTCCCCTCTATTCCTCCCAGTTTATCTGTGTGTGAGTGTGGGGCCTTGGGGTGCTACATGCTGCTCTACCTACGCCGTTATTTGCCACTCTGAATCCGGCCCTCTCGGTTTATCTGTGCACGAATGTGGG
Organism: Desmodus rotundus; assembly: GCF_022682495.2. Taxonomy (NCBI): domain Eukaryota; kingdom Metazoa; phylum Chordata; class Mammalia; order Chiroptera; family Phyllostomidae; genus Desmodus; species Desmodus rotundus. The sequence continues at coordinate 59,401,412 of NC_071390.1, read as the reverse complement.
GCCACAGGGTCTGCTAGTGGTCAGACTGCCTGCCCTGTTCCATCCACACTCCGCCAGTCTGGGTCCCGCCATGGCAATGAGAGTCCTCTCTGCCCAGGTGCCCATCTCTGCCCCGCCCTCAGGTCTGGATGTATCTTTCTTTTTATCTACTTGGTGTCGCACTTCCTTGCCGTTCAATTTTCTGTCAGTTCTGGTTGTGCGAGGAGGCGCAGTGTATCTACCTACGCCGCCATCTTGATTCTCCTGCCCATTTTTAATTGGGTTGTTTGTCTTCCTGGAGTGCAGTAGTGTGAGTTCTTTATATATTTTGGAGATCAGGCCCTTCTCTGAGGTATCATTGGCAAATATGTTTTCCCATACTGTTGGTTCTCTTTGTAATTTGGTGCTATTTTCTTTAGCCTTGCAGAAGCTTTTTATTTTGATGAGGTCCCATTTGATTTTTCTTTCCTTTATGTCCCTTGCTTTAGGGGACATGTCTGTGAGGATGTTGCTGCATGGAATGTCTGAGATTTTCCTGCCAATGTTTTCCTCTAGGACTTTTATGGTGTTATGACTTATATTTAAGTCTTTTATCCATTTTGAGTTTCTTTTTGTGTATGGAGTCAGTTGGTGATCGATTTTGATTTTTTTTCACGTAGCTGTCCAGATCTCCCAACACCATCTGTTGAAGAGGCTGTTTTTGCTCCATTTTATGCTCCTGCCTCCTTTGTCAAATATTAATTGACCATAAACACTTGAGTTTATTTCTGGGCTCTCTGTTCTGTTCCATTGGTCTATGTGCCTGTTTTGATGCCAGTACCAGGCTGTTTTGATTACAGTGGCCTTGTAATACAGTTTGATATCAGGTATTGTGATCCCTCCTACTTTGTTCTTCTTTCTCAAAATTGCTGCAGCTATTTGGGGTCGTTTATGGTTCCATATAAATTTCTGAAATGTTCGTCCCATATCTGTGAAATATGTCATGGGTACTCTAATAGGGATTGCATTGAATCTATAAATTGGCTTAGGAAGTATGGCCATTTTGATGATGTTAATTCTTCCCATCCATGAGCATGGTACATGCTTCCATTTGTTTGTGTCTTCCTTAATTTCTTTCTTCAGTGTTGTGTAGTTTTCTGAGTACAGGTCTTTTACCTGCTTGGTTAGGTTTATTCCTAGGTACTTTAGTTTTCTTGTTGCTACATCAAATGGGATTTTTTCCTGATATCTGTTTCTGCAGTTTTGTTGTTGGTATACAGGAATGCCTTTGATTTCTGAGTATTGACTTTGTATCCAGCTGTTTTGCCAAATTCATTTATTAGGTCAAGTAGTTTTTTGGTGGAGTCTACAAGATTTTCCATGTACACTATTATATCATCTGCAAACAGTGACAGTTTCATTTCCTCCTTTCCAATTTGGATGCCTTTTATTGCTTTTTCTTGTCTGATTGCTGTGGCTAGGACTTCCAGTACTATGTTGAATAGGAGTGGTGAGAGAGGGCATCCTTGTCTTGTTCCTGATCTTAGTGGGAAAGCTCTAAGTTTTTGTCCATTGAGTATGATGTTGGCTCTAGGTCTCACATATATGGCCTTTATGATGTTGAGGAATGCTCCCTCTATGCCCACTTTGCTGAGTGTTTTTATCAGAAATGAGTACTGTACCTTATCAAATGCTTTTTCTGCATCTATTGATATGATCATGTGATTTTTGTCTTTGCTGTTGTTGATGTGATGTATTATGTTTATTGATTTGCGAATATTGTACCATCCTCGCATCCCTGGGATGAATCCCACTTGGTCATGGTGGGTGATCTTTTAAATGTATTGCTGGATGCGGTTTGCCAATATTTTGTTGAGAATTTTAGCGTCTATGTTCATCAGAGATATTGGCCTCAAATTTTCTTTCTTCGTTGTGTCTTTGTCTGGTTTTGGGATTAGGATGATGCTGGCTTCATAAAAAGAGTTTGGGAGTCTTCCATCAGTTTGGATTTTTTCGAATAGTCTGTGAAGGATAGGGGTTAGCTCTTCCTTAAATGCTTTGTAGAATTCTCCTGTGAAACCATCTGGTCCAGGGCTTTTGTGTGTTGGGAGTGTTTTGATGACTGCTTCAATTTCCTCTGCTGTTATTGGTCTGTTCAGGTTTTCTGCTTCTTCTTCATTCAGTTTTGGAAGATTATATTTTTCTAGAAATGTGTCCATTTCACCTAGGTTTTCAAATTTCTTGGCATACAGTTCTTTGTAGCAATTTCTTACAGTCCTTTGTCTTTCTGTGGTATCAGTTGTAATCTCGCCTCTTTCATTTCGAATTGTGTTTATTTGGATCCTCTCTCTTTTTTTCTTGATGAGCCTACTTAAAGGCTTGTCGATTTTGTTTGTCTTTTCAAAGAACCAGCTCCTGGATTCATTGATCCTTAGAATTGTGCTTTTAGTCTCTATGTCATTTAACTCTGCTCTGATCTGGGTTATTTCCTTCCTTCTGCTTGCTCTGGGCTGTCTTTGTTGTTGTTCCTCCAGTTCTTGTAGGCGTAGGGTTAGGTTGTTTGTTTGAATTGTTTCTATCTTCTTAAGGTAGGCCTGTATTGCTATGAACTTTCCTCTCAGGACTGCCTTTGCTGTGGAGCTGGACATATCTTTCAAGGATCACCATTCAACCTACTGAGTATTCAACCTACTGAATATTCTTGTCACACCCTGACAAGAACATTACAAAAAGATTGTAGGCAATTTCTCATAAACATCAATAAATTTTTCTAAAGAAAATATTAGCAAATCAAATACAGCATGATTTTTAAAAGCATATTACAAAAAAATAAAAGTATATTACAAAAATTGTGTTTCAGAAAATTGTTTCAGAAACACATTAATTTATATTTTAAAATATTAATCATAACATTCTATAGTAACAAAACAGAATGAAAAGAACATATGATAAATATCTACTTATTATAACATCTCTTAATTACCAATGAATAGAAGGAAAATTCCTCGACATATTGAAAAGTTTTAATTAGAAATTTGAAAACTTTTCTTCTGATCTCACAACTTCTATAAACAATATACTATAGACTATGCTATTCTCATAAAACAGGAGTCAAATGATAAAGGGTATGAAAAGGCAGAAATAAAACTCATTATTTGCAGATGACATGTATGTAAATGAACAAATTTTAAAATAATCTACACTTAGGATATATAAGTAAGTGAATTCACAAGGTAGCTGGTTAATAGGTCAATATAAGGAATCAATTTTATTTCAATTTACTAATTATCAACAAATCGAAAATTAAACCTAAGAAATTGTGCCACTTAAAAACATTACAAATCATATATATTGGAAAATATAACAATATTTATTCCATTTTGAAGATTATATACGCAGTAAAATGTTTGACAAAGAACTGTTATCCAAAAGATATGAAAAATACGTGCAAATCAAGTTTTTTAAAAAGGCAGTCAACAGAATGGAGGAAAAAAAAAGATTTAATGACATTTCACAAGAACCTATCCAAATGGCTAAGAAACTTATAGAAGGGCATACAACCTCCATAGTTATCACAGAAATACAAATTAAGACCACGATGGCATAATGTCTGAAATAAAATGACTATAAATAAAATATTGGCAAGGATTTGGAGCATCAATAAATGTCAACAGAAATATAACTGTGGTGTTTAATTTTATACAACCACTTCAAAAACCTGCTTGACAAAATCTATGAAGGCTGAATATTTATCCATCCCATGATTCAGCAATTCCACTATAAGTCTAACCATATGTTTACAAACATGTTTATTCAAAATACTGTACAACGATATTCATAGTGGCATTATTTGTAGTAAGAAAAATTGACAACTGTAGGAAAGATAAATAATTTATTATATATTCCTATGCAGAAAACTTCTTTACAACAAGGAGAATCTAAAAACATAAGTTTGAGCCAAAGAGTCTTGGTGTAAAGATTATATACCGACTTGGCAAGATGGTGGCAACATAGGTGGGAGCGGATTCCATTTCCACTCAACGCCAGGGAAATACCTAGCTGATCTGAGGAACAGAGCGAACAGGCAACAGTATTCCAGCATATATGAAGATCAGAGACCAAAGATAGAGGACATTGAAAGATCTGACGGTAAGAAGAGTGCTTAAGGACAATAAGGTCCCCAGGACCAGGGACCCGCGTGGGACAAGGGCGGTAGAAGCCCCAGCCCAGGCGCAGGGGCTGCTGCAGGACTCTTAGGAGAGGGCCAGGCTGAGCTGTGAGCAGCCAGGTGCTTGTTTGGACCAGGGGGGCTTGAATAGGAAGAATTTCTCAAAAAGAAAAAGAAAATAGAGGCACTCAGGGGCTAGTTAGAGAACTCTCGGCAGCAGCCTCGGCCCCTGGCGCCCCTCCCCCCTCCGCCCCTGGACTGCGAGCTCCGGATAAGCAGCCCTGGCTCACCTGAGGCCCGGTTTTGCACTTGCAGATTAGCGAATCTGGGGCCCACACATGAAACCCTGGCGGGGCGCCCACACCTGAAACCTCAGGTGGGAGAGCATCTGGAGCAGAGGCTAGCTGCACCACCCACAGGCCCAAAACAGCGGACCCGAGTGCCGAGTGACTCAGTCCCAGGGCAGCCCCACCAGCCCCAGAGACTCAAGCCCAGGCCGGCTGGATCAGCCTGCTGCGAGCGCCCCAAGCACAAAGTGGCTGGATCGGCTGATCAACGGCCTGACTGCCTGCCACACCTACAACGCCTAACTAACACCTGCGCACAGAGCGCTGCAGGGCCTACTAGCTCTCTAGGACAAAGGCAAAACACCCAGCAGAGGGGAGCTGCAGGGCTAGGGGAGACTGCAGGCTGAACAACAGCAAAGAGTCTGGCCCAGGAAGGGAGAAAAGTGAAACTAATCTTTCCAACCACCCCATCCCCTTGCACAGACAAGACGACCAGCAGAACTAACCTGACCGGTTTAAAGCCAGCAGAAGATTTTTTTTTTCCCCTTTCCTCCTTTCCCCCTGACTTCCTTCTTCCTTTATTTTTTTTTCTTCATTCCTTCTTCCTCCCATCCTTTACCTTTTTTATGCCTTCTTCCTGCTTTCTTTTATCTATTTCTATGTTTTAATTTTTGTTAAAATTCCTTCTTATCTTGCCTCCAATCTTTCCTTATTCCTTCTTCCTTCCTTCCTTCCTTTCCTCCTTTTCTAGTTCCTTTTTCCCTCCTTCCATTCTTTTTTTTTTCTTCCCCCCTTTCTCTTTTTCCCACAGGTGAGACAACAAAACCTGGAGCTCTGAAAAGACTAGAGTTAGACTGTGTTACACTCAAAAACGTCAGCTCAAGACAAGTGAGCAGAGGAGATTAAGGAGACAGCACCACCGAATCCCATTGGCATTCTACCATAGAAGTTCATACCATAAACCCAGGGAGTCAGAATAGATCAATTTAAGAAGCAGAGGCTAACAAGAAGAGACTCACAAACAATGGGAAGACAAAGAAACAATTCCCAAATGAAAGGAAAGGAGGATGTCTCAGAAAGAATGCTAACTGAAAAAGAGGCAAGTCAACTATCAGATAATGAGTGCAAAGCAATGGTTATCAGGAAGCTCACTGAGCTCTCTGAGCTCAAAGAGAACTACCAGAAACTACAGAGAAACTACAATGAACTCACTGCAAACTATATCAACATGAAAAAGGAAATAGAAACTATCAACAAGAGCCAAGAGGAAATGAAGAATACAATTTCTGAATTGAAGAACACAGTAGAAGGAATGAAAAGCAGACTTGATGAAGCAGAAGATCGGATCAGCGAGCTGGAGGACAATGTAGAAAGAAACACCCAGAAAGAGCAAGAACAGGAAAAGAGGCTCAGAAAGAATGAAGAGGCAATAAGGGAAATGCAGGACAACATGAAACGTAACAATATCCGTATAATAGGAATGCCAGAAGGAGAAGAAGAAGAGCAAGGGATAGAAAACCTGTTTGAAAAAGTAATGATGGAAAATTTCCCTAATCTGAGGAGAGAAAAAGTCACCCAAATCCAGGAAACACAGAGAGTCCCAAACAAGAGGAACCCAAATAGACCCACTGCAAGACACATCATAATTAAAATGGCAAATTTCCAAGAAAAGAGAGGATCTTAAAAGCAGCAAGGGAGAAAAAGGAAGTAACATACAAGGGAGCCCCAATAAGGTTAGCAACTGACTTCTCAATGGAAACGCTCCAAGCCAGAAGAGAATGGCAAAAAATATTCCAAGTAATGAGAAACAGACGCCAGCAAACAAGGCTACTTTACCCAGCAAGGCTCTCAATCAAGATAGAAGGCCAAATAAAGAGTTTCCCAGACAAAAGAAGTCTAAAAGAATACACTTCCACCAAACCAGCTCTGCAAGAGATGCTAAAGGGACTGCTTTAAGGAAAGGAAGGAAAAGAGAAAGACACAGGAACACAGGTAGGAATAAAGGCAATGAATAACTTCCTATCGATAATAACCTTAAATGTAAATGGATTAAATGCTCCAATCAAAAGACATAGAATAGCTGAATGGATAAGAAAACATGACCCACACATATGCTGCCTACAGGAAACCCATCTCAGGACAAAAGACTTACACAGACTGAAAGTGAAGGGCTGGAAACAAATTTTCCAAGCAAACAGACAGGAAAAAAAAGCAGGGGTAGCAATACTGATATCAGACAAAATAGACTTCCAAAGAAGGGCCATAAAGAGAGACCCAGAAGGTCACTTCATAATACTCAAAGGAAGAATCCACCAAGAAGACATAAACATTGTAAATATATATGCACCCAACATAGGAGCACCCAAATACATTAAGTAACTCTTGGAAGACTTCAACAAAGATATTGACAGCAACACAATTATAGTAGGGGACTTTAACACCCCACTATCAAAAATGGACAGGTATTCCAGACAAAATATCAACAAGGATATTGTGTCACTTAACAATACCCTAGAGGAAATGGACTTAACTGATATATATAGAGCTTTTCATCCTAAAGAAGCAAAATACACATACTTTTCAAGTGTCCATGGAACTTTCTCAAAGATAGACCACATGATAGGACACAAAGCAAGCCTCAAGAAATTCAAGAATATTGAAATCATATCAAGCATTTTCTCTGACCACAAGGGGCTGAAACTAGAAACCAACCCCAAAGGATAAAACCCAAAACACTCAAAATCATGGAGACTGAATAGCATGCTATTAAACAATGAATGGGTCAAGAATGAGATTAGGGAAGAAATCAAAAACTTTCTGGAAACAAATGAAAATGAACTCACAACAACTCAAAACTTATGGGACACAGCAAGGGCAGTCCTGAGAGAGAATTTCATAGCAATACAAGCCTACTTTAAGAAGATAGAAACAATTCAAACAAACAACCTAACCCTACGCCTACAAGAACTGGAGGAACAACAACAAAGACAGCCCAGAGCAAGCAGAAGGAAGGAAATAACCCAGATCAGAGCAGAGTTAAATGACATAGAGACTAAAAGCACAATTCTAAGGATCAATGAATCCAGGAGCTGGTTCTTTGAAAAGACAAACAAAATCGACAAGCCTTTAAGTAGGCTCATCAAGAAAAAAAGAGAGAGGATCCAAATAAACACAATTCGAAATGAAAGAGGCGAGATTACAACTGATACCACAGAAAGACAAAGGACTGTAAGAAATTGCTACAAAGAACTGTATGCCAAGAAATTTGAAAACCTAGGTGAAATGGACACATTTCTAGAAAAATATAATCTTCCAAAACTGAATGAAGAAGAAGCAGAAAACCTGAACAGACCAATAACAGCAGAGGAAATTGAAGCAGTCATCAAAACACTCCCAACACACAAAAGCCCTGGACCAGATGGTTTCACAGGAGAATTCTACAAAGCATTTAAGGAAGAGCTAACCCCTATCCTTCACAGACTATTCGAAAAAATCCAAACTGATGGAAGACTCCCAAACTCTTTTTATGAAGCCAGCATCATCCTAATCCCAAAACCAGACAAAGACACAACGAAGAAAGAAAATTTGAGGCCAATATCTCTGATGAACATAGACGCTAAAATTCTCAACAAAATATTGGCAAACCGCATCCAGCAATACATTTAAAAGATCACCCACCATGACCAAGTGGGATTCATCCCAGGGATGCGAGGATGGTACAATATTCGCAAATCAATAAACATAATACATCACATCAACAACAGCAAAGACAAAAATCACATGATCATATCAATAGATGCAGAAAAAGCATTTGATAAGGTACAGTATTCATTTCTGATAAAAACACTCAGCAAAGTGGGCATAGAGGGAGTATTCCTCAACATCATAAAGGCCATATATGTGAGACCTAGAGCCAACATCATACTCAATGGACAAAAACTTAGAGCTTTCCCACTAAGATCAGGAACAAGACAAGGATGCCCTCTCTCACCACTCCTATTCAACATAGTACTGGAAGTCCTAGCCACAGCAATCAGACAAGAAAAAGCAATAAAAGGCATCCAAATTGGAAAGGAGGAAATGAAACTGTCACTGTTTGCAGATGACATGATAGTGTACATGGAAAATCCTGTAGACTCCACCAAAAAACTACTTGACCTAATAAATGAATTTGGCAAAACAGCTGGATACAAAGTCAATACTCAGAAATCAAAGGCATTCCTGTATACCAACAACAAAACTGCAGAAACAGATATCAGGAAAAAATCCCATTTGATGTAGCAACAAGAAAACTAAAGTACCTAGGAATAAACCTAACCAAGCAGGTAAAAGACCTGTACTCAGAAAACTACACAACACTGAGGAAAGAAATTAAGGAAGACACAAACAAATGGAAGCATGTACCATGCTCATGGACTGGAAGAATTAGCATCATCAAAATGGCCATAGTACCCAAAGCAATTTATAGATTCAATGCAATCCCTAATAGAGTACCCATGACATATTTCACAGATATGGGACGAACATTTCAGAAATTTATATGGAACCATAAACGACCCCAAATAGCTGCAGCAATTTTGAGAAAGAAGAACAAAGTAGGAGGGATCACAATACCTGATATCAAACTGTATTACAAGGCCACTGTAATCAAAACAGCCTGGTACTGGCATCAAAACAGGCACATAGACCAATGGAACAGAACAGAGAGCCCAGAAATAAACTCAAGTGTTTATGGTCAATTAATATTTGACAAAGGAGGCAGGAGCATAAAATGGAGCAAAAACAGCCTCTTCAACAGATGGTGTTGGGAGATCTGGACAGCTACGTGAAAAAAAATCAAAATCGATCACCAACTGACTCCATACACAAAAAGAAACTCAAAATGGATAAAAGACTTAAATATAAGTCATAACACCATAAAAGTCCTAGAGGAAAACATTGGCAGGAAAATCTCAGACATTCCATGCAGCAACATCCTCACAGACATGTCCCCTAAAGCAAGGGACATAAAGGAAAGAAAAATCAAATGGGACCTCATCAAAATAAAAAGCTTCTGCAAGGCTAAAGAAAATAGCACCAAATTACAAAGAGAACCAACAGTATGGGAAAACATATTTGCCAATGATACCTCAGAGAAGGGCCTGATCTCCAAAATATATAAAGAACTCACACTACTGCACTCCAGGAAGACAAACAACCCAATTAAAAATGGGCAGGAGAATCAAGATGGCGGCGTAGGTAGATACACTGCGCCTCCTCGCACAACCAGAACTGACAGAAAATTGAACGGCAAGGAAGTGCGACACCAAGTAGATAAAAAGAAAGATACATCCAGACCTGAGGGCGGGGCAGAGATGGGCACCTGGGCAGAGAGGACTCTCATTGCCATGGCGGGACCCAGACTGGCGGAGTGTGGATGGAACAGGGCAGGCAGTCTGACCACTAGCAGACCCTGTGGCCCCACATTCGTGCACAGATAAACCGAGAGGGCCGGATTCAGAGTGGCAAATAACGGCGTAGGTAGAGCAGCATGTAGCACCCCAAGGCCCCACACTCACACACAGATAAACTGGGAGGAATAGAGGGGAGTGAAGCAGACCACATAACCCAGGGCTCCAGCGAGGGGAAGTAAAGTCTCAGACCTCTGATTGAAAGAGCCTGGGGGAGTTGGGGTGGCCACAGGAGATACTCCCAGCCTCACAGGAGAGGTCGTTGGAGAGACCCACAGTGGCCTAGAGCCTGCACAAGACCACCCACTCGGAAACCAGCACCAGAGGGGCCCAATTTGATTGTGAGTAGCTGAGGGAGTGGCTAAAATCTCATGGAGAGTGGAGGGGGCGCCATTGCTCCCTCTTGGCCCCTCCCCCTGGTACAGCATCACAGCTTAGCTTCACAGCCCAGCAACCAGCATTGCCCGGCCCTGGTGAACACCTAAGGCTCCGCCCCTTTAAGTAACAGATGTGCCAAGACCAAAAAAAAAAAAAAGAAAGGCCCAAATGACAGAACACTTCAAAACTCCAGAAAAAATACAACTAAGCGAGGAAGAGATAGCCAATCTATGAGATGCACAGTTCAAAACACTGGCTATCAAGACGCTCACAGAATTGGTTGAATTTGTTTGAAAACTAGATGAAAAAACAAAGGTTATGCCAAGAGAAACAAAGGAAAATGTACAGGGAACCAATAGTGATGCGAAGGAAACTGGGACTCAAATCAAGGGTGCGGACAAGAAGGAGGAAAGAAACATCCAACCAGAAAAGAATGAAGAAACAAGAATTCGGAAAAATGAGGAGAGGCTTAGGAACCTCCAGGACATCTTGAAACATTCCAACATCCGAATTATAGGGGTGCCAGAAGGAGAAGAGGAAGAACAAAAAATTGAAAACTTACTTGAACAAATAATGAAGGAGAACTTCCCCAGTCTGGCAAAGGAAATAGACTTCCAGGAAGTCCAGGAAGCTCAGAGAGTCCCAAAGAAGCTGGACCCAAGGAGGAACACACCAAGGCACATCATAATTACGTTCCTCAAGATTACACAGAAGGAGAGAATCTTAGAAGCAGCAAGAGAAAAGGACACAGTTACCTACAAAGGGGTTCCCATAAGACTGTCAGCTGATTTCTCCAAAGAGACCTTACAGGCAAGAAGGGACTGGCAAGAAGTATTCCAAGTCATGAAAGGCAAGGGCCTACAATCCAATATTACTGTATCCAGCAAAGCTATCATTTAGAATGGAAGGGAAGATAAAGTGCTTCTCAGATAAGGTTAAGTTAAAGGCATTCATCATCACCCAGCCCTTATTATATGAAATGTTATAGGGATTTATCTAAGAAAAAGAAGATAAAAATATGAACAGTAAAAATGACAGCAAACTCTCAGTTATAAACAACCACACCTAAAACCAAAACAAAAGAAAATTAAGCAAACCACTAGAACAGAAAGAGAACCACAGAAATGGAGATCACATGGAGGTTTATCAATAGGGGATTGGGAGGGGGAGAGAGGGGGGAAAGGTACAGAGAATAAATAGCATAAATGATAGGTGGAAAATAGACAGGGGGAGGGTAAGAATAGTGTAGGAAATGTAGAAGCCAATGAACTTATAAGTATGACCCATGGACATGAACTATAGAGGGGGAATGTGGGAGGGAGGGGGTGGGCAAGATGGAGTTGAGTGAAGGGGCAGAAATGGGACAACTGTAATAGCATAATCAATAAATATATCAAAAAATAAATGATACAGAGCTTTGAAAAAAAAAAGAGTTGTGAACATTTGTGTTGAGGCATCAGGAGCCCCATCCCAACAGTGATAATGCAGTATAACTTGGATATAAGTAAAAAGATAAAAATTAATAATTAGAAAAGTAAAGTTTATTCCAGCTTATGTTAGAGGAATGAAAAAAAACAAATTTATGTATAAATATAAATTTATATGTATATTCTCCCAGCTCCACAGGTAAACATTACTTCCATGTTGTAGTCATCAGCTTTTACTAGACATCTGCCTCTTTGTTGCTTTGCAATTTTGCATTGTCTATGGAACTATAATTTATATATAGTAAAATACATACTTCCCACAGAGAAAAAAAAAATGGGCAAAGGACTTGAACAGACACTTCTCCAAGGAAGACATACAGAGAGCCCAGAACATATGAAAAGATGCTCAACATTGCTAGCCATCAGAGAGATGCAAATTAAAACCATAATGAGGTACCATCTCACACCAGTCAGACTGGCCAACATAAACAAATACACAGACAAATGTTGGAGAGGATGCGGAGAACAGGGAACCCTAGTGCACTGTTGGTGGGAATGCAGACTGGTGATGCCACTGTGCAAAACAGTATGGAATTTCCTCTGAAAACTAAAAATGGAACTCCCCTTTGACCCAGCCATTCCGCTGCTGGGATTATACCCTAAGAACCCTGAAACACCAATCCGAAGGAACCTGTGCACCCCAATGTTCATAGCAGCACAATTTACAATAGCCAAGTACTGGAAGCAACCTAAGTGCCCACAAGCAAACGAGTGGATCCAAAAACTATGGTACATTTACACAATGGAATTCTACACAGCAGAGAGAAAGAAGGAGCTTATATCCTTTGCAACAGCATGGATAGAACTGGAGAGCATTATGCTAAGTGAAATAAGTCAGGCAGTGAGGGACAAATACCATATGATCTCACCCTTAACTGGAACATAATCAATAGAAAAAAAAAGCAAACAAAATACAACCAGAGACATTGAGGTTGGGAACAGTCTAGCAGTGGCCAGGGGGGAGTGGGGTTGGGACAGTGGGAAGAGGTGATTGCAGGAACTATTATAAAGGACACATAGACAGTATCAGTAGGGATGGTGGGCGTGGGGGAGGGAGGTGGGTTTAGCTGGGGTGGGGGGAGGGAAGGGGAGAAAAGGCATACAACCTAATTGAAAGCAATAAAAAATAAATTTAAAAAAATTATATACCATAAGATCTCACTTATATATCCATCAAAAAGTAATCAATGATATTAGATGTTAAGAGAAACCATGAGGCAGTATGCTGACGGGGAGGACCAGTGATACTTCTGAGGAGAAGATACCTTTTCATCTGATGTTTAGTTACATCTATCAAATAGTTTCTGTGCATTATATGTATTGTGTTTCATTAAACATTTTTAATATAAAGTAATGAACACCACAGATTATGCCAGCTTTAGCTGTCAAAATATTTTGTTTTAATTGCCACATTTCAGAAAAATGTATGTTCTGATATAAAAAAAAAAGGGAATTTTAAATCTGAAGGAGAAATTATAGTCTTCCCAAAAAGTTATGATAGAATAATTGGCTGTCTCTTGGGAAGGGTATAATTTTGTTGTTTTGAACCTTAAATCATACATTGAAATGAATTGCAGATGCCTTAAAGCAATGGACAGAAAAGTTAACCATGTAAGACCTAGAAAAAATATGAGCAAACATTATTATAATTTTGAGGTGAGGGAAGAATTTCTGAACATAAAGGACAATTGGAATACTTAAAGAATATACAAATTTAACTATGTTTATAAAATTATTTTGAATGGTTAATAAATTAAAATAAAAATAAAATATTGAAAAATCAATAATTTATAGATCAGTCATAAGAATCACAACCTTAATATTAAAAGAGTTCTTGTATATCAATTTGAAATTAATCATATAGTAATAATTAAATGGATAAAACTAATATTGGAAGAAGAATCTCTTTTTTTAAGTTTATTTTATTGATTATGCTAATACAGTTGTTCCAATTTTTTTCTTCCCTTTATCTCCCTCTGCCTGGTACCTCCACACCCACCAGTATCTCCACCCAACCCCCCTAGTTTAAGTCCAGGGGTCATATATATATGTTCTTTGAACATATATATATAGAGAGAGAATATATATTCTCTATTTCCTGTACTATCCTTAACCTCTCCCTGTCTATTTTATGCCTACAAGTTATGGTTCTTATTTCCTATACCTTTCCCCTCATTCTCCCCTTCATCCTCCCCACTGATAACCATCCATATGATCTCCATTTCTGTGGTTCTGTGCCTGTTCTATTTGTTTGCTTAGTTTGTTTTTGTTTTTTAGGTTTAGTTGTTGATAGCAGTGAGTTTGTTGTCATTTTACTGTTTGTATTTTTATCTTCTATTTTTTTATATAAGTCCCTTTAACATTTCATATAATAAGGGCTTGGTGATCATGAACTCTAACTTGACCTTAGCTGGGAAGCACTTTTTCTGTCTTTCCATTCTGAATGATAGCTTTGCCTGATAGAGTAATCTTAAATGTATGTCCTTGCCTTTAATAACTTCACATACTTATTTCCAGCCCCTTCTTGCCTGTAAGGTTTCTTTTGAGAAATCAGCTGATAGTCTTATGGGCACTCCTTTGTAGGTAACTCTCTCCTCTTGTTGCTTTTAAGATTCTCTCCTTGTCTTTAATCTTAGGTAACTTAATTATGATGTGCCTTGATGTGTTCCTCCTTGGGTCCAGCTTCTTTGGGACTCAGTTTCCTGTACTTCCTGGAAGTCTATTTCCTTCACCAGATTTGGTAAGTTTTCCTTCATTATTTGTTCAAATAAGTTTTCAATTTCTTGCTCTTCCTCTTCTACTTCTGGTACCCCTGTGATTCAGGTCTTGGAGCATTTAAAGTTATCCCAGAGGTTTCTAAGCCTCTCCTCACTTTTTTGAATTCTTGTTTCTCTATTCTTTTCCAGCTGAATGTTTATTTTTTCCTTTTGTTCTAAATTGTTGATTTGAGTCCTGGTTTCCTTCCCTTCACTGTTGGTTCCCTGTATAATTTGCTTTATTTTACTTTCTATAGCCTTCATTTCTTCCTTCATTTTGTGATGAAATTCAATCATTTCTGTGAGCATCCTGATAACCAGTGTTTTGAACTCTTCATCTGATAGGTTGCCTATCTCCTCCTTGGTTAGTTCTTTTTCTGGAGTTTTGACCTGTTCTTTCACTTGGGCCATATTTCTTTTTTCCTTCATGTCTGTTATGTGGTAAGGGGCAGAGCCTTAAGTATTTGCCAGGGTAGGGTAACCCTCTGCTGTTCTGCAGTTCTCTCTGTGGTGGAGGGGTTAGGGATGGAACAATGCCACATGCTTGCTCCACTCTCACCCCACATTCTATCACTTCCCTCACTTCCCACAAGCAGATTGTGCCCTTTCGGGTGCTGATTTTGGTTGGGTTGATTTGTGTACATTCTAGAATCCTGTGGATCTCTCCAACAGACTCTCCTGTGAGACTGAGACTTTCTCCTGCCTTTTCAACCCCCAGAGAGTTTTAGAGCCAGAGGTTTTTAGAGCCAGAGGTTTTGATTCTTCAGTTTCCCTGTCAGCCAGCACCCCCCTTGCTCTCAAGGTCTGCCACTTGCCATGTATCCTCTCTTCCTGGCTTCCAGATTCTGTTCCTCCTCCCAGTCTGGATTAATATTTCTTTAACACCTTGGTTGTCAGAGTTCCATGCAGTTTGATTTTTTGGCAGTTCTGGTTTTTTCTGGTTTTTTTTTTTTAATTTGTTGTTATCCTTCCTTTGGTTGAACAAGGAAGTGAAATGTTTCTACCTATGCCTCCATCTTGTCCAGAACTTGTCATACTCAGGAGGAGAATCTCTCAAAGGAAACAAGATAAAATATCATTACCCTAGTAAACATGAGAAAATATTTACTTTTGAAATCAAATTAATGTAATTCATTACAAGATACTGCTACTAAACTATCAAACTGCAAAACAGAAAAAGAGGAAGAGAGAGAAAGAAAGAAGAAATAAAAATAACATGTCTGGTATTATCATGTGGTAGGAGGAAAGGAATCTCTCAATATGTTTGGTTCTTTTTTTCTTTTTTTGTTTTAACCATTTACTGTAAAATACAGTAGATTCAGAAAAACATACAAATGTCTAATTTATTTGAATAAGACATCCTTGTAACCACAGCCCAGGCCTAGGAATAGAATTTGGCTAGTCATCTCAACATTCTTTCTTTTGATTGCACAGTTTCACAGTAACTCCCCATAAAGGTATTCACAGTCCTGACCTCCATAATAAGCATGCCCTCATGTTTCTTTATAGTTTTATCTTTATTTACAAGGATGCATCCTTATAACTTTTGAGAATATTTTAATCCACTGACACCCAGCCCCCTCTTCCCTTTCTTTTCTTAGTGTTTATAGGTTAAAAATCTTCACCTTTTGATCTCTAGAATTTGCAGTCTGGATATTGCTGATTGCATCCTCTATCAGGGTTGTGTCCTCAATCAGTGAGACTGTTTATAGGTAAGATAAACAGTCTGGATGTCTGTCCATTGTGATATTAGCAACTCAATGCCTAATCAGTGTGAGGTGGCAATATGGGGATATTCAACTTTTATAATGGCCTTTATCAGTCATTAATTACAGTGTTTTTTTATAAAATAACATTTTCCTTTATCTACTATTATTTGACTATCCAATGGTGCAATTCATTTAAAGGAAGCTGGAACATGCTTGATATTTTATTTTATTTCTTCTTTAGATAATACATTTATTTCCAACCATCTTCTTAAGTGGACTTATTAGTTTTTGTTTTAATATTTGTATGAACTTATAGATTTAAACATTTAATGGGTTTCAATAAACTGATATTTTTAAAGATAAAAAAAAGCAACCTAAGTGCCCATCAGCAAATAAGTGGATGAAAAAATATAGTACATTTACACAATGGAATTCTACACAGCAGAGAGAAATAAGGAGCTTATACCCTTTGCAACAGCATGGATGGAACTGGAGAGCATTATGCTAAGTGAAATAAGCCAGGCGGTGAGGGACAAATACCATATGATCTCACCTTTAACTGGAACATAATCAACAAAAGATAAAAAGCAAACAAAATGTAACCAGAGACATTGAAGTTAAGAACAATCTAACAATAGCCAGAGGGGAGTGGGGAGGGGAAAGTGGGGAGAGGGGTTTTAAGGAGCTACTATAAAGGACACATGGACAAAATCAAGGGGGAGGGTGGAGGCAGGGGAGGGAGGTGGTTTGGCTGGGGTCGAGTGGAGGGATGGGGAGAAAAGGCATACAACTGTAATTGAATAACAATAAAAATTTTTAAAAATTATTATATTTTTCAAACCATATTGTCCCATATCTGACCATGCAAAGCCTCTTCCAATTAGCTCTTGACAAGAGCATAGTAGTTTTTAAGAGCATCCTCGTTCTCTACTATATCAAGATGTATATTTCTTGACTCAGCCACTTCTGTAATAGACCGTGTTTGTTTGTTTTTTTCTTAATGGAACATAACATCTCAAGATCACAATTTGGACACTAGGGTTACTCATCATTTCAGGGTTGTTGATTGCTGTTTCTAGTTATCTTTCATTGGCAGAACAAAGAAATAATACATGCTAAATATGCAGAAATAAACATATACACTGCCCATGAGTTCATATAGATCATTCAAATTCAAACTCAGAATTAAAGAATTTTTAATGTAAATTCTTTTGTGTTCTTTTTGTGTCTACCAAGAGACTTGTTCTTAAGGAAATAATAAATGATAGAATATTCTATAGTTAGACATTTGCTTTATGTCCATTTACACACACAGCCATCTCAAAATAACATTGTTAATTCCACCACCACCAATATACCAAAAAGAGTTAACATTTGCATATACTCTCCCCAATCTCCCTTCATTTTTATATATGTATAATATCTACATTGTCTGAGCATATAGCCATTTAAAGTTATTTTGTTTCCCTATGTACATTATCTAGTAGAATCTTCAGAAAGTGTTCATGGGAACAATATTACCAAACTTTTACATGTTAATTAATAATAATTTTGTGTATGTGGCTATAAAATACTTTTTACATATAAAAATTTGCTGGATATAAAATACTTGCCTTGAATTTTCATTCATATATATATATATATATATATATATATATATATATATATATAATATGTATTCTTTGTGTTCCCCATGTGTTGCTTTTGATACATATGATGATAATTAAATTTTATTTCCATTATAGTTATCTTGGTTTTTCCCCTCCATAGGTGTCAAATAATTTTTCCTGTTTCTTATAAACCAGCAATTTTACTAAAATATAGTAGGTGTTATTCATTCCAGGTTGGTATCACCAATGTGTGGTGGGCTCTGTAATATATAGTTTCAAATCTTTTGAATTTCAGGAAAGTTTTTGTGAGTTTTTGTTTTTAGTATTTGCTTTATTCCTTTGATTTGGTTCTATTCTTCAAACATTCCTATTATTCATATGATAGATACAGTATAATATTTGCAGGTTTCAAAAATTTACCTGTTTCAGTGTGTGGAACACAACTCAAACCCACCAACCAGCACAGCTCGAGTACAGAACACTTCAGAGTCAAAGGCTTGAAAGCTACCAGACCCATGAAAACACTCAGACCCAATCTGTACCACCTGCTATTTGTCAAGCCCACCTTCAGAATGAGGCTGCACTGGAAGAAGAGGACATATAGCGGTGCTTCAGCAAAACTGAATTTCTGTATTCTGCACCCAGGTGTCACATGACTATGGAACCTGAGCCATGCAGTGTGGTCACCTCCAGGAAACCACAGAACAGATGGGCACACATGTGACCTTGTATTTCACTGTTAGTTTTTGTGCTTGATTTTAAGAATGGAACTGCGAGGTTTTTTTTTTTTTTTTAATGTGTCTCAACTGTTGCCTGTCATTGTTTAAAAGTTAGTGGGTTGAGTGTACTATCTCCAGGATTTTAGGGCCCTTGTTAGTCAGTCTGAGGGGCTTGGTCACCATTTCATATCATGCTTTGATGTTTTCCTGTATTTTTTTTCCTGCCACCAAGAACAAAGAGTAATTTAAAGGTAAAGATGAAGTCATTAATTATAACCTGTCATCATTTTCACTTTACTTTTTTTTCTCAGTGTATAAATTAAAAGTGCAAAACAATAATAATTAATGTTTCTTCACTTTTTCAATTTTTTTTGCTTTTTTAAATTGTTGTTCAATTACAGTTGTCCCCATTTTCCCCCCATTACTCTCCCCTATCCATGCCCCACTTCCCACATTTAATCCTCCTCCCTCCTTATCTTTCTCCATGTGTCCTTTATACATATTTCTTGACAAGCCTTTCCCTTCTTCCCCCCATTATCCCCCTCACCCTTCCTCTATGGTTACTGTCAGTTTGTTCTTTATTTTCATGTCTCTGGTTCTATTTTGCTCACCTGTTTGTTTTGTTGATTATGTTCCAGTTAAAGGTGAGATCATATCGTATTTGTCCCTCACTGCCTGGCTTATTTCATTTAGCATAATGCTCTCCAATTCCATCCATGCTGTTGCAAAGGGTATAAGCTCCTTCTTTTTCTCTGCTGCGTAGAATTCCATTGTGTAAATGTACCATAGTTTTTGGATCCTCTCATTTGCTGATGGGCATTTAGGTTGCTTCCAGTACTTGGCTATTATAAATTGTGCTGCTATGAACATTGGGGTGCATAGGTTCTTTTAGATTGGTGTTTCAGGGTTCTTAGGATGTGATCCCAGCAGTGAAATTGCTGGGTCAAAAGGCAGTTCCATTTTTAGTTTTCTGAAGAAATTCCATGCTGTTTTCCACAACGGTGGCACCAGTCTGCATTCCCACCAACAGTGTACTAGGGTTCCCTTTTCTCCACAACCTTGCCAGCACTTGTTGTTTGTTGATTTTTTAATGATGGAAAGTCTCACAGGTGTGAAGTGGTATCTCATTGTGGTTTTAATTTGCATCTCCCTGATGGCTAGTGATGCTGAACATCCTTTCATATGTTTCTGGGCCCTTTGTATGCCTTCCTTGGAGAAGTGCCTGTTCAGGTACTTTGCCCATTTTTTAAATTGGATTGTTTCTTTCCTGGTGTGGAGTTCTGTGGTTTCTTTATATATTTTGGAGATCACACCCTTGTTTGATGTTTCATTGGCAAGTATGATTTACCATATGATTGATTCTGTTTTGTTGATGATTTCTTTAGCTGTGCAGAAGCTTTTTAGTTTGATGTAGTCCCATTTGTTTATTGATTTCTTTATATCCTTTGTCCTAGGGGATGTATCATTGAAAATATTTCAATGTGGGATATCTGAAATTTTCCGCTTGTTTTGCTCTATGACTTTTATGGTGTCATGACTTATTTTTCAGGTTTTTATCCACTTTGAGTTTATTTTAGTGTATGGTGTAAGTTGGTGGTAGAGCTTCATTTGTTTGCATGTACTTGTCCTAACCTCCAAACACCATTGATTGAAGAAGCTATTTTTATTCTATTCTGTGATCTTGCACCCTTTGTAAAATACTAACTGACCATGTTCCTATGGGTTTATTTCTGGTATCTCTATTCTGTTCTATTGTTCTATCTGTCTGTTCTTATGCCAATACCAGACTGTTTTGATTACAGTGGCCTTATAATGTAGTTTTATATCAAATATTGTGATCCCTCTTACTTTGTTCTTCTTTCTCAAAATTGCTGAGGTTATTAGGGGTTGTTTATGGTTTCATGTAAATTTTTGAAATATTTGTTCTATATCTGTGAAATGTGTCATTGGTACTCTGATAAGGATTGCATTGAATCTATAGATTACTTTGGGTACTATGGACATTTTAATGATGTTAATTCTCCCAATCCATGAACACAGTATATGCTTCCTTTTATTTGTGTCTTCCTTAATTTCTTTCTTTAGTGTTCTGTAATTTTCTAAGTATAGGTCTTTCACTTCCTTCATTATGTTTATTCTTAAGTATTTTATTTTTCTTGTTCCTATAGTAAGTGGGATTTTCCCCTAATTTCTGTTTCTGATATTTCATTGTTGGTGTACAAAAATGCTTTTGATTTCTGAATGTTGACTTTGTATCCCACCATTTTGCCAAATTTATTTATTAGGTTGAGTCGTTTTTTTAGTGGAGTCTGTAGGGTTTTCTATGTACACTACCATGTCATCGGCAAACAGTGACAGCTTTACTTCCTCCTTTCCAATTTGGATGCCTTTTATTTCTTTTTCTTGTTTGGATGTTGTTTGGATGCTATATTGAATAGAAGTGGTGAAAGTGGCACCCTTGTTTGTATTTGATCTTAGTGGGAAAGATTTTAGTTTTTGCCCCTTGAGTATAATGTTGGCTGTAGATTTCTTGTATGTAGGCTTTATTATGTTGAGCTCATTTTTAAGGTGTGAATTTTGATGTTATTTGTGGTTTATCTCTCTAGTGTCATGACTTCATTACACATAGAAATGTAATTATCCTTACTCTCATCTTGCTTTTGTTAACTTAGTATGAAATTGGATCTCAATACTATTCTATTGTTCATTTGTTGTGAATGAATTTTCCTAAACTTTTAGAAGGAAGTGTGGTTCAGGGTAACTTTTCTCATTTCAAAGAGCTCCCTCTTCCATTCTTTTTATATAGGCTTTAAGACATTGGTAGGTTGCTTTCTGAAACCTCTCCCTTTCCCCATTTTTACCTGCACCTTCTCTTTACTTTTCAGCATTATCCCTAGCCTGCTCAAATTTAATGCCACACCTAATAGTGTCTTCCCAGCGTGGGCTCCTACCATCTTCTCCTAGAAAGGAGTGCCAGGAAGTCAATTTTCATGGAGTTCACAGAGAACAGACTAGTCCAGAGTCCTTACCGTTTTCTCCTTCTCTCTAGTACCCAGCCCCCATTAAAGGGGCAATATTGTCTTCCAGTTTTGGATACTTTTCTCAAATTTGTTCCCCATTACCCAGTAAGAACTTATGGGCTGGTTTTAGAGTCTGTTATTCCCATCTCTCTCAGCCACACCTCATGGCTCCCTTTTGTTATTTTCCTCATGGAGACTGATACCAAGTGGGTCTTGGTAGTTCATCTGCATCTGCTTATAATTTGACGTTTGTGGTTATAATTTATAACCTAATTTTATTGTAAATGTTGCCCACATGCCTTTGATTTTGCTACTTATTTACTACATTTGATTTAATATGTAGAATTGGAGATATTCTTCAAGATCTATGCCACCACTTCTTCATCTTCCCAGGATACTCATGGGTCGGATTTAGTATGAATAACAAATCAATAATTTTACTAATTTAATTAATTCAATTTAGATAATGCCTTCCAGTTTGATCATGTGAACAACAGCATTAGGTATTTATTATTAACCAAGGAATGTTACTTCATAGAATTCATTCAAAGAATATAACTATATATAAATGACAATGATATGTGGGTAAGAGTTATCATTGGTGTTTCTTATAATTGTAAAAATTAAAAATAATGTTCATTTACAAGAGCAATTAATTAGTTCATTAATAAATGGATACAGTGCTATCTAGGTATGCATTAAGAATCTAATGTAGAAATATATTGAAAAATGAAATTGTTAAATGAGAAATAAAAACATAGACTCTACAGTGCAATACTTACAGCATATAGATCTAGATATAGACATTTCTCTCTCTTTTAAAGATTTATTTATTTGTTTTTAGAGAGGGGGTGGGAGGGAGAAAGAGAGAGAGAGAAACATCATGCCTCTCACATGCCTCCTATGTGCTCTGACTGGGAATTGAACCAGCAGCCCTTTGGTTTGCAGGCTGGCACTCAATCCACTGATCCACATCAGCCAGGGCTAGACATATCTCTATGTACAGATATATCTGAGGGTAAATGAAATATTTTAGTGATTGGTTAGTATGGTGGAACTCTAGTCATTTATTTATACCACTAATTTATGTTTTAAAAAATGTAAATATAGAATCCTGTTCATTCAATGCTTTCAACTATTTATGGTTTTTATGTGGTAACTTTAAAAAAAAATAGTTGACAAGACACATCAATCATGGAGCAGTGAATAAATTCCAGAAAGTTTTGTGGTGTATATTTCAAAAAGGATTTTTCTTCTCCAATAACTTTTGCAACGTGGTTTATTTGAAATCACTAAAGAATTATAGATTTGAAGTTTCTGATTTTGACTTGGGCATGGAATTTACTGTCACTCACAAAAGTCTGTGACTTTTCAATAGACTTTAGAGGTTCATAAGGAAATAAAATCTGTTAATCTATAGGTAAACTGAAACAAAATTGGAAAACAAAGCTCTTCTTTCTGTCAGGTTTCATTGGTTTTTAATGAACTGTTAAATTTTATTGGCTCACAAAGATATGCCAGATGTTTAATGGTCCAATAAAGTAATTAATTGGTACTTCTGGTTTAACAACGTTTTCCCTATCAGCTGCCATGCCACAATTTCAAATATACTTGATTGTTTAATTGCATTAACCATGCCTGGTTAACCCTTTGTTAGCAGCTAAATGACAATGAGATATATTTATTTGCCAATTGTACTTTTTGTAATTATGTATGATCATATGAAGTTGGAATATGAAAATTTATTAATCTCCCTCTTCCTATAACAATCATCAACATTTGGTAAATCATTATATGTTTTGGATCAAACCCTTGTCTGAGGTATCATTGGCAAATATGTTTTCCCATACAGTTGGTTCTTTTTTCATTTTAATACTGTTTTCTTTAGCCATGAAGACGCTTTTTATTTTGATGAGATTCCATTTGTTTATTCTTTCCTTTATGTCCGTGCTCTAGGGCACATATCAGTGAAAAAGTTGCGGCATGGAATATCTGAGATTTTCCTCTTCTCCTCAAAGACTTTTTTTGGTGTCATGGCTTACTTTTAAGTCTTTTATCCACCTTGAATTTATTTTTGTGTATGGTGTAAGTTGGTGGTCAAGTTTCTTTTTTGTTACATGTAGCTGTCCAGATCTCCCAACACTATTTGTTGAAAAGGCTACTTTTGCTCCATTTTATGCTGCTGCCACCCTTTTCAAACATCAATTGACAGTAGACACTTGGGTTTATTTCTGGGTGCTTTATTCTCTTCCATTAGTTCATGTGTCTGCTCCTATGCCAGTACCAGGCTGTTTTGATGACAGTGGCCTTGTAATACAGTTTGATATCAGGTATTGTGATCCCTCCTACTTTGTTCTTCTTTCTCAAAATTGCTGCAGCTATTCAGGTTGGTTTATGGTTCCACATGAATTTTTTATGTGTTTGTTCTATATCTGTGAAATATGCCATTGGTACTTTAATAGGTATTGCATTGAGTCTATAAATTGCTTTGGATGGTATGGCCATTTTGATGATGTTAATTCTTCCAATCCATGAGCATGGTACATGCTTCCATTTGTTTGTGTCTTCCTTAATTTATTTCTTCAATGTTGTGTAGTTTTCTGAGTACAGGTCTTTTTCTTCCTTGGTTAGGTTTATTACTAGGTACTTTATTTTTCTTGTTGCTATATCAAATGGGATTTTTTTCCTGATTTCGGTTTCTGCAGTTTCATTGTTGGTATACAGGAATGCCTTTGATTTCTGAGTATTGACTTTGTATCCAGCTGTTTTGCCAAATTCATTTATTAGGTCAAGTAGTTTTTTGGTGGAGTCTATAGGATTGTCATGTACATTATCATGTCATCTGCAAACAGTGACAGTTTCATTTCCTCTTTCCAATTTGGATGCCTTTTATTTCCTTTCCTTGTCTGATTGCTATGACTATGACATTTAATACTATGTTGAATAGAGATTGTGAAAGTGGACAACCTTGTCTTGTTCCTGATCTTAGTGGGAAAGCTCTAAGTTTTTGTCCATTGAGTATGATGTTTGCTGTAGGTCTCTTGCATAAGGACTTTATTATGTTGAGGAATGCCCCCTCTATTCCCACTTTTCTGAGTGATTTTATCTTCAATGGGTGCTGTACCTTATCAAATGCTTTTTCCGCATCTATTGATATGATCATGTGGTTTTTGTCTTTGCTTTTGTTTATGTGATGTATTACATTTATTGATTTGAAAATCCCTTGCATCCCTGGGATGAATCCCACTTGGTCATAATGTATGATCTTTTCAGTGTATTGCTAGATGTGGTTTGTCAATATTTTGTTGAAAATTTCAGTGTCTATGTTCATCAGCGATATTGGCCTGAAGTTTTCTTTCTTTGTTGTGTCTTTATCTGGTTTGGGGATTAGGATGATGCTGGCTTCATAAAAAGAATTTGGGACCCTTACATTTTCTTGGATTTTTTGGAATAGTCTGAGAAAGATACAGGTTAGTTCTTCCTTAAATGCTTTGTAGAATTCTCCTGTGAAACCATCTGGTCCCGGGTTTTTGTGTGTTGGGAGTTTTTTGATTACTGCTTCAATTTCATCATCTGTTATAGGTCTGTTCAGGCTTTCTCCTTCTTCATTGAATTTTGGAAGATTATATTTTTCTAGAAATCTGTCAATTTCTCCTAGTTTTTCAAATTTCTTGGTATATAGTTCTTCATAGTAATTTCTTCCAATCCTTTGTATTTCTGTGGTATCAGTTGTAATCTCTCTTCTTTCATTTGTGATTGTGCTTATTTCAGTCCTCTCCCTTTTTTTCTTGATGAGTCTGCTTAAAGAACTCACAGGAGTCCACTGTAAGAAGACAAGCATATAATTTAAAAAATGTGCAAAGTACTTGAACAGACACTTCTCCAAGGAGGACATACAGAGGGTCCAGAGACATATGAAAATATGCTCAATATTGTCAGCCATCAGAGAGATGCAAATTAAAACCACATGAGATACCACTTCACACTGGTGAGAATGGCCATCATAAGCAAAGCAACAAACAACAAGTGTTGGAGAAGTTGTGGAGAATAGGGAACCTTAGTACACTGTTGGTGGGATTGCAGACTGGTGCAAACACTATGAGAAACAGTATGGAATTTCCTCAGAAAACTGAAAATGGAACTGTCTTTTGTCTCGGCAATTCCACTGCTAGGATTATATCCTAGGAACACTGAAACACCACTCCAAAAGAACCTATGCATCCCAATTTTCATAGCAACATAATTTATAATAGCTAAGTGCTGGAAGCAACCTAAGTGCTGGAAGCAACCCAAGTGCCCATCAGTAAAGGAGTGGATCCAAAAACTATGGTACATTTACACAATGGAATACTATGCAGTAGAAAGAAAGAAGGAGCTCCTACCCTTTGCGACAGCATGGATGGAACTGGAGAGCATTATGCTAACTGAAATAAGCCAGGTGGTGAGGGACAAATACTATATGATCTCACCTTTAACTGGAACCTAATCAACAAAACAAACAAGCAAACAAAATATAACCAAAGACATGGAAACTGGAAACAAGCTGACAGTAACAAGGATGGAGAGAGGAGGGGATAATGGCAGAAAAAGATGAAGGGTTTACATGAACAACTATAACGGAAAAATGGACAATAACAAGAGGGGAAACAGGAGAGGGAGGTGGGAAAGGCTGAGTGATGGAGAGAGGTGGGAAGAAAAGGCAGAAAACTGTACTTGAACAATAAAAATCAAAAGTATTTAGTAAAAAAACTAAACAAAAAATTTGGTTACTCATTCTATCTTCTACCACTAATTATTTTTCTTTTATCTATCTTTTTGACTTTGTTCTAACTCAGGTACATACCTGAGTATGTATATCTTCTGAGTATATCTTATGGAATCTTAATCTTGTTTCCCTTATTTTAATGCACTTTCATGAGAATGTCTGTAACAATCCAGATCTTATGTTATTCTAGACTCAAAATGGTTAATAGATCACCATGCCACATAACGGGGGTTGCACTATCAAAATGTCATTGAGGGCCAGCACAATCAATAGGTAACATGAACAAAAGAAGTGCATAATATGTCTTAGAGTGCTAAGAAACCAATTAATCTAAAAATATCCTCCTGAACAAAAGGAATGTATCTGCAGGACAAAAGGTGACTAGTTTATGCTCTCTGTCTGGGAAAATAGAATTCCATATCTAGATATAAGCATACAAAACACTTCAGAACATGTACAAAATTGTTGTGAATGAAGTTAAAGACAACTAAGTGCTACTAGAGCCATTTTATGGGAATAAAAAACAAACAAACTTTTTTGCCAACCCAGTACTTTGTTTATAAGACAAGGAATAATATTAACATTTTGTTTAATGTTTTTGTTCGAAAACCTAGACTCTGGTGTTCAGCTCAGAAAAACTCACAGTGCTCATCTATTTAATGTATGTTTCATAATGCTGGTAACATCTTGACTATTGAAAATCATCTCCAAACTGTAGGTTCTTTTTGTAACAGAAGGATCAAGTGTGTGGATTGTAAACAAGATCAGAATAAAGACTTCTGCTTAGTGAGAAAATTTTATGAATTGTAACACGGTGGAAATCTTGATTCCATTCATTTAGTACAAGATTTTGGAAAGACGATTTACTTTGCTTTCACATCCTGCTCAAAGGAATTAATGATGCCCACTTTTTCAAGTTGCTGCCAAAGAATAATTAGGCACTTGATTCAAAGAGTTGGCACAGTGCCCAGCACATTTCCAGTACTAACCTCCTTCACAAACCAGGAAAATGGCTTCCTCTTCCCTCTACCTCTCTGTTTGGCAGCTGTAGAGTATGAACACTGTCCTCAACATCATGTTTACTAAATAATATTTTTTGGATCTAAGCCAGGTATGCATATTTTTTAAGGTTTTAGAGAAAGTATTTCAAATGACGGCTTCACCTAAAAATGATTTGTTAGTTAGAACTAGCTCCACCTCAATTGCTCTGCTCACTTGAAATTCTAGGTGTGTTCTTAATCATCTCAGGAACAAAATTCCCAGGTAGGATATTGAAATGGTCTTGGAGTGTCCTTCACAGGAAAGGACAGTATTTCCTATTCATGGGAGAGAACAGGGATGCTGCTATCAGATTCTAAACTAACACACCTGTCAACACAATGTGGTCAGGTTGGGTTTAGAACATAAAGCAAGACAATGTCTTGGGTTTTTGGATATTTTGAGCCTGAGTTGTCCGCTGACCATCCTCAAATGGAGGAGTAGTCAGAGAAAGATTTTTAAATCATACTCCTCAGAAAATAACATGAGGGAGAAAAGAAGAGAATAGTTACTTTTGTAGAAGTAATAGTTCTCATTAACCCAAACAAACTCTAATACCTTAATCTTCACTGGTCTAAATTTCTCTGCTTCTGGAAATTCATGAGGAGCATCTGGACAATAAATAACAAAGCCTAACAAAACAGAACAAAACATAAAACAGCTGCCAGCTGGTTTTATGCTGAGACAGGAAGCCAGGTGTTAGGCAAATGTAACCAGAACCCCAAATTTAGTTAGTTTTTTGAAATACAATATTTCACTCTGTCTTGAGATTGCAGTATCTGGCCAGCCTGATTAAAAACGCCTCAAATCCATCACCACATACAGAAAAATATAGTATACATCTAAAAGCACCTACTATATCATAAATACCTCTTCTACTAATTTTGATCCCATTTCAAAGCCAAAATTTCTTCAGCAATACACATTAGTATTGTTAAATAACAACAAAAAGCTAGCACATTGCTGTGACTCATGTTCCAAATCTGGCCTTGGTTCCCATGCTCCAGTTACCATGCTGTGTTGGGTCCTCTTGGCATGACTGAGAAGTTCTCAAGTCTTGTCTCTGACTACTGTGTCCAATATATGATATTACAATTCATTCTCACTCTGAATTTAACACATTTGAAAATGAAAATCTGATGTCAAACATGAACATAAGTGGGAAAATGTATTAGATATGAAGTACATACCTTCACTCCAATTTATTGCCTTGCTAAGAGGAAACTTGTACCTTGAGGAACAATTCAAATCTTCTAAGCATTCATATAAGCAATCTTAGAAAAGTTCTATGCCAATGCATTTCCTTTGTAGTAGCTTAATAGACTGTTTTAGTAAGCCTATTCAACTCTTGGAGTACTTGTTAGCATTACAGAAGAACAAACCTTTACTCAATTGTGGTTTATCGTCATTCTTAATCACTTGTTTTTTCTGACTATTGCTTTGATTAGAATTAAGCTATTCCAGCACCACTAGATATTTGTATTGTTCATATCTTTGAATTTAGCATATTTTTCAGGAATCAAAAATTGGCCACATAAGCATTAAACCTCTATGTTTGAGGAGAACTCTGATCTCAGTATAAGGAACTGTTTTATTTTTGGCATTTAGAGACATGATAAGGTCTGTGTCAGTGTCCTTGGAAAAATCAAGTCAAATGTGATTTTTAATCAAATCAGAGAATTAATTAGGCCGATGAGTTTGCAAATTTTCCTTAGTATTCTGTCCTGAGTACATGAGTGGATGGCTGCCATATGTCTCACAATGCCAAGTTTTCAAATCAATGTTCAATACAATCATTTATTTTTGGAACTGAAAAAGTTTGCAAAGAGCTAGTCCCTCATTTTTGAATGAGGACTTTGATATCACTCAAAAAGTTAATGGAAAAGCTGGCAATGGAAATTATATCTCCTGAAGTCTCAGGTTAGTATAGTGCTTGAGAAGTTACTAATAACTTAGAAAACCACCATGTCATACTAATGCAGATCTTATCAAGTTGCTTACACTACAAAAGGAAAACATTTATGTGTTTATGTGTTTCCATGTGTACATGTGTTTGTGCACATATGCTCAGATATTATCTTAAGTATGAGATGACTTATAATAGTGGCTTGAGGATTTCTGTTATTAAAAATTAATGAGGATCAATTATTGATAGATATGTATTTATTGCCATTTTATACAAATAAGCAGAGCAGGAACAGAGTTGTATATACGGAGAATGTTTTGATGGTTGCCAGATGGAAGGGGGTTGGGGGATAGGTAAAGAAAGTAAAGGGATTAAGAAGACAAATTGGTAGTTACATAACAGTCATGGGGATGTAAAGTGCAGCATAGGGAATAGAGTAGCCTGAGAACATATATGCAGGACCCATGGACATGGACAATCCCCACATGATTGCCTGAGGGAGTTGGGAGGCTGGGTAGAGGGGGGCAAAAGGGAAAAAACTGGGACAACTGTAACAGCATAAACAGTAAAATATATGTAAAAATTAATGAGGAACATTTTCAAATACAGAACTTTTTATAAAGATTTTGATTCAGGCTTCAGGTGGAGCCCAGTAATATTTATTTTTTCCAAACTCCCTCTCTGAATTCTGGTGCAGATAACCGTGGACCATACTTTTAATTACACTGTCTTATAAGGCCGATTCTTACCTTTACTATGAGCAAGTCTGTTACTTCAAGTAACACTTTCACACTGCCAACTAACAAAGTTATCCTTAGCTACCATTGACCGTGGCCACTCACAGGAAAAGAGTGATGTGAATTTAGACCCTTGACAATTGAGTAATACAGCATTTCAGATTTTTATTAAAGAGATCTGGAAAGCCAAATTATGACAGCTAGACTTGGAGCATCTTTGGGATAGTACTCTCATTTAATTC
The DNA here is from genome assembly GCF_022682495.2 of Desmodus rotundus. Taxonomy (NCBI): domain Eukaryota; kingdom Metazoa; phylum Chordata; class Mammalia; order Chiroptera; family Phyllostomidae; genus Desmodus; species Desmodus rotundus. The sequence goes on along the minus strand of NC_071390.1, from coordinate 59,371,182 downwards.
TACCTCTGGGTCTTTGAAGTCAAGGGGATGGAACAATGGAAGGGGCCTGGACTTCAGAAACATAATAACATATTTGCATTCATCTTATAGTTAAAATATATTTGCCATCAGGTTTTAAAGGGAGCTCCCAAATTTTAGTTCTGGCCCTACTTATTTTATATTATGAAGTGTGCTGTTTCATGTAGTTCGGGTATGGATTAGAGGAGAGAGAAGAGGTAAGGAGCTAAATGACAGAGTCTGGTCTGTGTTTAAGGATCGGTGAGAATGAAAACTTAGACTCATTTCAAGGTTAATTTTACTTTTGTTTAGTCTCAAAATAGTCAAGAGCCAGAATATCAGGTGTTAAAGTTACAAGAAAAGAAATGTCTTCCCATTGACTCCTTCATGGAATTTGTATTCTCATGAAATTTGCTCAAAGTTTGAAGATCCTAATATTTTACACAGATGTCTTTTGAGTGTAAGGACCTCAGAATTGAAGGTGTACTGTATTTTAAACTCCTACAATATTAATACCCACAAACTATTTACACAATACTAAAAAAAAATAGAAAGAAAGTGTTCTGTTCCTCAGTAAGACATGTCCTACAAATATAAGATTAAGGATCTAGTCTTTGAAATGACAAACAGAGCAGTCTCTTCTTTTCAGTGCTATGCTATAAAATCTGTTTGCGTTTTTTTCAGTGTTTCTTTCTAGAGTCATTCTGGGAGCTCTGCTCCCACACCCCAAGTTTCTTATGTTAAATTTTTCAGAGCACGCTACTTTAAATCAAAGTTGCTGCCATTTAGGTGAAAGTAGAATTATGCTGCTGTGGTCTGAAATAGTGGAATCTTTCTTCTATGGCTGAAGAAATCAGTGGTGGAATTCAAGTACTTTGGAGATCCTGAATTGTGGAACCCCTCTCCTCCCCATTGTCACATACAATTTTTCTTCTATGAGTTTTATTTTTTTCCTGTCACCACAGATGATTCTTTTGTTTCTGAAATCTTATGGTGGATGTGCCACATCTGTGTTTGTGGAAGGGAAAGTAAAGGTCGCATAAGGGTGTTGGTAGTACAGAAGTACTTAAGGAGGGACCTCCTATGGCGACAGGGATGCCTGGGTGCTGATCTAGAAATAACCACAAAGAAAGATTATCTAAAAAATAAATACTAATTACATAATGTAGGTTCATCAAACCTATTCTAAGTCTATAGCAAACAAAAGACACTAAGGTTAAGATTTTTAAAGACATTGCAGATTCAAATGCAAGATGTGAGTGAGATAAGACTAGGTGAGTTCTCATGCAGCTACAAGTAATGCTTCTGTGTGAACACTTAAATAATAGTTATAATTTAGAAGTAAAATGTGTAGTTTTGTTTTCTAAGTAGAGTCAGTAATGCTATCAATAGCATTTGTTGGGGAGCTTTAACGCAGCCCCCGTCCGCCATGGATGAAGAATAAGACTACCAAGACATGATCTTCTTGGGGAGGAGAGGTGGCATATCTCTCAAAGGAGAAGGGCCATGAGCCTTTTCCCCCATGGGCTTTTATTAGGTTCATTCGCACAGGAATACAGATAAAGCTCATCAATCATTGTCAGGCAGTGAGGGTTAAACAATACATAACTTACAGAGAACCTTGAGGGCTTATTCTGAGTTACAGCCAATTAGTTAGAGGGCCATAAAACTTTAGGCGCCAGACTCATCTCAGGTCTGGACCCTTATCTTTTAAGCTGAGGGTACAAATTAAGTAGGTTTCATAGGAATGTATGTATTTTTGTTAGGCCTGATTCCCCAGGGAATCCGCCCCTCCCAGCACAGGACTGCACTACCCTCTGTTATTGCTTCAGGCTTAAGTCAGGCAAGGGAAGTAAGGCAGCCAAGAGATTAGGAGACTTCTTGCAGACAGAATGAGGACTCAGGCTATTTCAAAGCCGAGGGGCGAGGGTCCATCACCCCCTTTTGCCCCAGCCCCCGAGTCCTTCCCTGTGAGCTTATTCCTGGTGACTAGAGCCTGTCTTAGATTGATCCTCCCTTGAGGAATCTTACCTGTCATTGGCTAACTGGTCAAGCTCAGGGCCAAGCAGGGTGAAGTGGGCAGAGGTGGCACACCTGCCCGGGAGATAAGCTTTGTCTCCTTAGTGGCTTATGGTCCCAACTCTGACTCAGCCTTAACCAAGGGGGGTCACAGCCTCTGAAAACAGGCAGGGCGGTTCCCAACAAGCATTGCCAAAGCTCTCTTTGCCATGTTGTAGAGTTGCAGATGGAGACAGGAAAGGACAGGGGTAGCCTGTAGTTTCAACTAAATAGGTTCATGTGGAACCTCTGTAGAGACCATGAGGACTAACCTGTCACACTTACTAAGTGGCTTGAAGAAAAACTTGATTCCCAGACTCTGGGTCATTTGGGGTATGTTATATTAGCATGCTCTCAATAAAAATTTCAACCACTATGCATTGGTCTCTCATTCTAGAAGTGGAGAGCATTATTTGGCAACTTGCGTATTAATATTAAAATCTCAACAGATCCTGGCTCTTTTCTTTGCAAGTGTCAAAGTATAAGATCACACACAGACACACACTATTGAAAAGGACAGTTAAGGGACACCAGGATTTAAATGAGCCACTTAAATCTTAATGCATAAGAAGATTCTCTGAGGTCCTGTTGGCATTGCTGATTGCTGTTTTATTACCTAATAAATGTTAAACTCTTTGAATATTTTGCGCATGTCATATTTGTCATGTATGCAGAATATGTCTTTGTTAGTGGTATCCTATACATAAATGTAGTGTGTTTAGGTTAGATTTCACTTGATTTACATATTGATCTTGTCAATTCTCCCTTTGTCTGTTTTGGACTTTAGTTATGAGGAACAACTGCTTTAATAAGAGTGCCTTGATTAAATGCTGATGCAGCTACTTCCCAGTAAATTGATTTAATGTTAATTTAATCAATTAACTTAATCTTTATAAGCCTCAGATTTTCAAACTATAAAATTGAAATAACAGTAAATAAAAATTACGTGAGATAGTTTATATACACCACTTAGCACATATTAAATGATCATCAAATGAAAAGTATTATAAATGTTATTTGAATTATCCATTACCCTGAACTATCTAGATCATATCTCAAGTCTATTAAATAACAATAATTAAACAATAATAATTATTAAAAGACAACAAATATATTGCTTATTAAATTCTAGACACTGTTATAAGAACCCTATTTATACACCGATTCATTAAGCCCTATTTACACAGCTCTGTGAGGTAAGAACCTTATTGCTGGCATTTATAGATGACAATGGGAACAAGAAGTCCAAGTGATGGTGTCTTTCTCCATCTCAAGGCTTTTCTGCAGGCTTCTGCTTTGACACTTTTGCTTAAATGTACTCTTTATGGCCTCATGTTCAGTGCTTGAACCAAACACAAAGAACCATTTAGACAAAGAACCATTAGAGAAAAAAAATAAATTAGATTAAAATAATTTTAAAATATTTTTGTATTTAAAAAAATATTATTTGAGGTTTTTTCTTTCCAAATCCAGTAGGGGTGGTATGTAGAAACCAAATGCCAATTTGTCAATCTGGGCTACAAGTTTGTTATGATATCTAACAGAAGCCAGGTACATTACACTGATTAAATCAACATTGGCTTTGGTTAGGCAGCAAAATGATATCCAAACACACCTTATTGACCTCAGCTCTACTGAGACTTCTCTCTTATGCTTGGAATAGGATGGCCAGACTTCCAGTGATTCAGCTCCACTTGGTTCACTCTAGAGACCAGTCAGCTCCCAGAACTCTTTTTCGCTTTGCTGGGCTCCAGGGAGATGCATTCCTCAATGCTCTCTGCTCTCTGGGTGGTTGTAGCTTGGAATGAATGTTGGTTATTATTTGAGCTACTTTGTGGATTGAATTGCAAGTTGTTAGTTTCCTTTCCTGCCTTTTAAAAAATAGCTTCCTGGAATTCTGTAACTTAGATATTCTACTTCTAATGATACATTTTATATCTTCTAACAATAGATTTTACATCTTCAAAAATCTCCATAGTGGTTACAATGAAACTTAAAAACTTCAAGTTTTCAGCTTAATCTTTAGATGGGAATAGTTTTAATGTTTAATTGTGTGACACAAATGCAATTTTATTTTATTTTTTAATTTTTTAAATTATTTTATTGTTGTTCAATTACAGTTGTCTGCATTTACCCCCTACCACTCACCCCCACCCCAGCCACCTCCTTCCCTTGCTTCCACCCCCCCCTCCCGTTTTGTCCATGTGTCCTTCAGAGTTGTTCCTAAAAACCCTTCCCCTCATTATCCCTTCTCCACCTCCCCTCTGGTTACTGTCAGATTGTTCTTAATTTCAATGACTCTGGTTATATTTTGCTTGCTTCTTTGTTTTGTTAATTAGGTTCACAAAGGCAATTTTAAAAGTAAACCATATTTGTCTATACTATCAGTCTCCTCTAGCTAGTCACTAACAGCCTATAAAAGACCACGATGCAAGGCAGTTTTGCCTGGGTATAATCTTTATTTGATTGGGTTTTCATTTTTATTTTAAAATGTCACCTGAATCTTCTTAATCCCCCTTCATTAAAATGTGTCTGTTTGAAATGCTTGTTGATCAGGGTCTCATTTACACACTGTTCCTTTCAAGGAATAAATTACCAACAGATTAGGTTGAATAAGAGCAGGCCCAACCTAAGTGATACAAAGGACAGACACAGAGGCAATAAACTTTATTAACACCTACTGGGTCAAAGTCTGCTCAGCAAACTGGGAGAGAGAAGCCATGGGTGGCTCTTCACAGCACAAATGGACTAGGTGTGAAGGTTAGACAAACTGTTCCCTTCTTTGCAAAGACAACTTGAAGTTCACTTCTTCCACAAAACCTTCCCTGATTCATTCTCTCCGATCATTTTTTTCACCTTAGGCTGAAAATAATTTCTTCAGCAAATATCCATAGCTCAAAAGTTAATTATAATAACAATAACTGTACACTTACCGTATACAGATTAATTATCTTATTCAACCAAAAGTTTTAATTTATTTTTAATTATTGCATGTCTCATGGCACATGTCTGGCATACAGATAACACAATAAATGATTTTTGAAAGAAAAAATAAATAGTGAATGATATGGAACAGCAAAATACTTCCTTTCCATGTCACCTTAGTATTTCCAATTTAATGATTTTTTACTTCAAACACACATTTTGGTTTTCTCTTTTTTTCTCTCCATATTTTGCTCTCTCCCATAATATTCCAAAATTAGCATCTCTTTTTCATTCTTGTATCTCATTCCTTAAAAGTGTAGAGATTTGGGGCTAAATGGTGACTTCTACAGAGATTTCAAAAATGCCCATCTCTCTATTGCAATTGAAATGACCAAACTCAGGGATGTAGCCAACCAAAATCTGTGCACTGCTTTCTCTACAATGCAGCTCTGCTTATCTCATTTTTAAAGCTATCAACACAAGAGGAAGATCTAGATCTATAGGAACTGCAAAGTACTGGAGCTCGAGGTGTCTGAACACAGGGAAGCATTACCCATGCACATCTAATTGAAGCCTCAGTGGAGCTTCCAAGCACCAGAGAGACACAGGATGAACCTCCCTGGGCAGAAGTAAAGTCAAGAGTAAGTTTGGTGTTAGTTTTAAGTTTGATAGCCTGTAGTATTGTTAATGGCTAATGTCTTCAGAAAAAATATTTTTAGGTTATGCTTCGGCAGTAAAATGAGGAAGAAATGTCCCAAAGTTGAAAAAGAGTTCTAAGTAATATGACACCTGTGATCATTGTCAATAGAAAGAAAAGATGCCAACACAAAGGGAGTAAGGCTAGGATCTCTAATTATATCTCGTAAATCAAAAAAGATCATCATTACACCGGAAAAGGAAGTTCCTTTTATGTAGGTTAAGTTAATGAGGTTGATATAATGGAAAGTATTGTGTCTTTTCCCCTATCACCTAACATGCCTTCTTCTCAAGAACATACCCAAATTGTATGAAATTCAGCATTGCAAAATGACAAATTTTTATAGCTTACACATCACTGCCCAGAAGAAATAAGAAATAATAACAAACCATAGCATAAAAATCAAACAACTTGGACATTTTTAATGAACAAAATACAGTATCTTAAATAATTATCAATCAAAGATTAAATTAGACCTATACAAAAAAAGAACAAATACCCACAAATAATTAGAAACTACAAAATACAAACATAACAACCAAGTTTATAAAAAAGGCCTGGGTTCTCTCCAAAGCTATTATTGGGTACAAATTCATAGATATTTTGTAACCTTGGATATTTTGCTGATAATGGAAAATGAAAAAAATAAATTAACCAAGTATGCAATGTAAAAAGTTAGCAGAAGATAAGAGAACATAAAGAAACAGAACAGATAAATTAATAAATATAGAGTTAAAATTAATAAATTATATAGAAAATTCTAAAAATCAAATAAATTATCGAGACCTACTTTGAAGACAAAATATATCCAATTGTTAATTAGCTTAATAAAGAAAAAACAATAAAAGAAATCTACCCCTTTATAATATTTAAATATCTAATATGCATACAAAGGCTCAAAAGACAATATATGTATAAATTTGTATTAATAAAAAAGAATTATTATTAAAATAGCACTTTAAGAAAAATAATGGTAATAACTCAAGAAGGAATTGTGAATCAGGGCAGACTAATAACTATAGAATCTGTCTTGTTTATTAACTGCCTACTTAGTGTCTCAAAGACATCTCAAATCACACTTTGTCAAACTGAATGGCTAATTTTTCTCCCAGTAACTCTGGCCCACTCTCAGGGAGAACCCAACTCAGGAAATGACACATCTTTACTTCATTTTTTCAAGCTAACTACCTTGAAATCATCTTTAATATTTTCCCTCCTGTGAAGGAGACCCTGTTGTCATTGGCATTGTATCCAGAATTCCACCTCTACTTACCACCTCCCCACTGCCCTTGCCCAGTCTCAGCTGGATTACTGTAACCAGTCTCCTTCCTGGTCTTCCTGCTTTGGCTCTGGACTTCTTTAAAATATAACTATGTCAGATTGCTGATTACAACTCTTTGCTGTTTATCTGGCTCAGGGTGAAAGTCAAAGTCTTTACCATCACCTTCAGGTGCTGTGTGTACTGGTTCCCAGTTCCCTCTCTGACCTCCCTCTCCTCCCATTCTTTTCATCACTCCCACATGCATGCTTTGCATCCACTGCCCTACTGCCTGTGGGGGTAAGTCCCAGTAAAACCTTCTCCAGGCTCATTTGAAAATATGTATCCAAAACTTTAAAAAATATACATATCCTTTATTCCAGCATTTTTCTGAGTTTATAACATAACCACAAGTGTGCACAAATAATATTTATAAGAATAGTCATTATAGTGCTATTTTGATATTAAAAAAATAAAAACATTATACATTTAAACATCTGATAAAAGTCATAAGTGAATACTTTAAATTATGGTATATACATTAAAAAGACAACTAAAATTGATGGTAAAAATCATATTTTATTATAATGGGAGGTTTTTACTATATGTTTCGCTGCATGGTTTTATGACTATGTTAAGATAAAATATAGAGAATATAATTTGAATATTAAATACAAACTTATATTGTATCATTTGTTATAAAATGTCATCTTGATGGGGGAACTCAAGAGTTAAATATTTTTAGCATTAGTTATAACTGATAGACATAGTGATTAATGCATATAGAAAGCTGTTGTTCTAGGAACTGAAATGCATGACTGGACCTACCCTGACTCCAGGAAACCTGCAAGCAATTCGACCTTTGTGCCCCACGAGGACTGCAAGAGATCATGACAGTATTTGAGCCACTGTAGTCCGAGGAGAAAACATCCAAATGCAGATAAAGAATCCCTGGAATGCTAGGAAACTACCAGACTGTAGCTTTTACCTCATAAAACTTTTTCCCTGAATTCCAAGCCCCTTACCTACCCTTTTCTTCTTCTTATAAAACAGTTGGCTTGAGATGAAATGTTAAGAAAGATTTTTTGAGTACATAACCCGCTGTCTTAGATCTCTGGCATCTGTAAAAGTGCCCGTAAAGATTCAATCCTTGTCTGCACTTATTGATTTTGGTAGTGACAGGTAGCACAAATGCCAAATTTCCTGGGGTTTCAATCTGATAAAAATACTGTGCAAACATTCAGGAAAGTGAGTGTTAAAGATATGTATCTGTTCATAATTAGATTAAACATGGATTTAAACATTTTATTTAATATTCTCTTCTATAGTCTCAAAAATTTTAAATAAAATTATTGATTTTAATCAGAAACTTATAATGAGATTAAAAATAATTGATGACACCTTACATGAGAAACACTTTAGTAGCCCATGAAAGATATGTTGATATGTTACTACCATTACTGACAATGGTAACCATTCATTGAGAGTTTTTATTTATATGACAACTACTCACATAGTGTTATTTTAAAGGAAGCAACAATTGTGTTGATTTGTTCCTTTACCAGATGAAAATTCTGAGGTAAAAATAGTCTCATTTTACCCTTGGTGCACAGTGGTTGTGACTCTATGCCCTTCTTATATATGTGTGTGTATACATGTACTTGTATCTTCACCTCACAAATGAATTGTAAACACTTTCAAAGAGAGTACGTGTCATAAAAGAACATCAAACATCAAACATTTTCCCAACATGTTTTGATACCAAAGATCTCTTATTTTATAAGGTAGTATCTTGTTTTTTCTTTCTTTAATTTTTTTCTTAATATTTTTCCATTTTAATGTATTTTGCCATTATCATTTACCTCCCATAAACTCCATCCTCCCTGCAATCACCACACTGTTGTCCATGTCCATGAGTCCTTTTTCTTTTTTACTCAATCCCACTACCCTCTAACCACCACACCCAATAGCTGTCAACCTGCTCTCTGTGAGTCTATCTCTACTTTGCTTGCTAGTTCAATATGTTCATTAGATTCCACATATGAGTGAAATCATACAGTATTTATGGTATTTGCTTTCTCTGATTGGCTTACTTCCCTTATCATAAAGTCCTCCAGGTTCATCATGTTGTTTGTTGCAAAGGGCAAAATTTCCTTCTTTTTCATGGCTGAATAGTATACCATTGTGTAAATGTCTCATAGTTGTTTTACCTGCTCACCTACTGATAGATACTAGTGAAATTGAAGCAGTAATCAAAAAACTCCCAACAAACAAAAACCTTGGATTGGATGATTACACAGGTAAATTTTACCAAATATTTCAAGAAGAATTAGCACTTATCCTTTTCAAACTATTTCAAAAAATTCGAGAGAAGGGAAGACTCCTAAGGTCATTTTACAAGGCCAACATTTTCTTATTCCAAAACCAGATAAAGACACTAAAAAAAAAAGAAAGAAAGAAAACTATAGGCCAATAACCCTGATGAACATAGCTGCTAAAATTCTCAACAAAATATTAGCAAACAGAATGCAGCCATACATCACAAAGATCATAGACCATGGTCAAGTGGGATTTATTCCAGGAATGCAAGGTTGGTACAACATTCAGAAATCAGTACATGTGACAAAATAAAAGATAAACCCCACAAGATTATATCAATAGATGCAGAAAAATCATTTGATAAAATCTAGCACTCATTTATGATTAAAAAAAAACCTCAGCAAAGTGAGAATAGAGGGAACATAGCTAATCATAATAAAGCCCATGTCACTGACAGCATCATACTCAATGAGCCCTGCTTTCAACAATGCACTGTAACATCATCAGCAGTGGTGCACACATTACCCTCCATCACTGAGGAAGTTCATCCCTTAGCTCCTCTAAAGGGTTCTTGCATCATCATGATACTTTTTTAAGCTAGTAGATATTCATACATTAAGTTAATAGATATTCAAAAATGTATGAAACTCTGTTTAGGAATCATAGTTCCTCTAATAACTTTCTAACCTGAGTATTGTGTTTACAGGCATCATTTAAGTTCTGTTGGAACTGGAAACTATGGTTTGGGATATGCTTGCTCTCCCTGAGGTCTTCCCAGAGTTTAAGGTCCAGAAGTCTGAATACAATTGCAGTAAGTTTTTGCTGTTGTCAATAGTTTCTGGGAAATAGTTTCGGTAAGAAAAACAATGTATAACAAAACCAATTTTACTATAGGGCTATTTACATAAATAAGAATTAAGTTTCTTTGGCACCTTATCAATGTCATAATGAAAAAATGTTGAGTGAAATGACATTAGTTGAGGACCTGCTGTACTTCGTACCTTTTTGTAGTTTAATTTTTAGCCTTTCATGATATCACTTTGTTTTCAGTTATAGCAAGAAAGGTGAATATTATATCATCCACATATATATCCCACAGCTACAAATCCTAAGTGAAAAGATGAACATGATAAGACATGGCAACATATTCTTTAAAAACCTACTCTGAATTATAAGGCATCTTCATAATTAAAATGTATGAATGCTAAGTTCACAACCAAGTCATTGCATAATTTCTTGAGTGTGGGGAATGACAACCTCTTATTTTGGAAGATATGGTGATATTTTACAGTATCAAGAGAATATAGAGCCTCAATTTTACTAAATGTTTTAGTAAGACTCTGTGTCTGTTTTAGAATATTTTATTTTTGCATGTATGTAGTTATATTGTACACTTGTGTACTTTTAATTTTTCTATTTTTCAATTACAGTTTACATTAAATATAATTTTGTATTAGCTTAAAGTATAGCCTAGTGATTAGAAAATCCTCTATATTACAAACTAGTCCCCCTGATATTTCAAGTAGCCATCTGGCCCCATACATCGTTATTACAATATTATGACTATATTACCTGTGCTGCACTTTACATTCCTGTGACTACTTGGTGACTACCAAATTGTAGTCCTTAATCCCTTCACATTTTTCACCCAGCCCTCCAACCCCCTCCCCTCTGGCAACCATCAGTTTGTTCTCTGTATCTATGAGTCTGTTTCTATTTTGTTCATTTATTTTGGTCTTCAGAATCCACATATATGTGAAATCTTATGGTATTTGTCTTTCTCTGTCTGACTTATTTCAATTTGCATAATACCCTCGAGGTGTATCCATGCTCTTGCAAAAGTAACATTTCACTAATTAGAATGGCAAAAGTTGAAGACAGAGAAAGAACCTTAAAAACATCAAGAGAAAGACAGTTACCTAGAAGGTTATAATGGAATATTTGTGTATTTTTTATTCTTTGTTTTCCATAAAAGGATTTGAGTATTTATGTGGTAAAGATCTTTTTGGAGCTGATTTCATTATTTATGATCATTGGCAAGTAATCTAGCCCTTTTTAGACTCACTATCTTTATTATTGAAGTGGAGGCTTAGAGTTATTCTTTGTATTATTTTGTAAAAACCTAATTTAATTATGAGAGATTGTAGTAAAAAGCAAAAAAAAAATGTTATACAGTTCTCTCTGTCTCCTCCTCTCTCCCTTCTCTAATTTTTATTGTCATTGTTAATTTTGAGAGCAGATTATCTTCAAAAACCATACAGTATCTGGTGTGATACTCAATGCCTGATACAGTATATAAACTGGAAATATATATATAATATATGAATATATTAAATATATATTATTATATATATAAATCTATTGAATATATGTTGAATGATGATTTGGAATCTAGACCAAGGGGGATAAGTTATTTATTAATTTTAAATATAGTAATAGCATTTATTGAGCAACTACTATTTATTTTGCCAGAGAGCTTGGTCCTTTACATTTATTATTATTCATGCTAACAAAAACATTTCAAGGCTAGGGTCTTACTCCCAATATATCAATGGAGGAATACGAGCTTAAGTTTGAAAATTAACTACATCTATATCTATATCTATATCTATCTATATCTATATCTATATCTATAGATATAAACTAGATTTGCATATAGTTAACTATATATTGTTATATTTGCATATAGCTAACTATATATATTAACTATAACTATATATAGTATATTAATATATCAACTATATTAACATATCATTCTTTTTTAAAAAATCAACTCCCAGTCACTTCCACAGAGTATATGGTTTCTCAGCTTCAACCCTGGTTATATCCTATATATATATATAGTTATATATAGTATATATAATATATAGTTACATTTGCATATAGTTAACTATATATATAAACATATTTATGTTAATATATATTAACATTTATATATAATATGTTATTAACATTTATAACTATGTTATTATAACATTTATTATAACATTTATGTTATTATAACATTGTATAACATATTACATTATAAAATTTATAACATATTATATGTTATTATACATTTATGTTATTATAAATTTTATTAACATTTATAACTATGTTATTAACGTTTATAACTATAGTTATATAGTTATATATAGTGTAGTACATATAGTTATATTTGCATATTGTTAACTATATATATATTATATATATAACTATATAATTATAGTTATATAATTATAACTATAATTATATAGTTATATAATTATATAACTATATAATTATAGTTATATATATAGTTAACATGCATGTATAGTTAATATATGCAAATGTTAAAGCTAGAATCTGAGTTCAAGGAGACTAGCTCAGCAGCTACTCCAATTCCTGTCCCCTTCCCCACCCCAGGTACTCCATTCTAACTACCTTAGGAAGATAATATTGGAAAGCATAGGTGTTGTGACTACTTAAAGAGTGTTTCCAAAATTTTCTTTAATTATGTAATTAATTTTGTCAGCAAACTTACCTCAGTTCATCTGGGAATAAAAGTACTTTAATCAACCAAAATCCAATTACCTTGATCATATTTTAGACTACATTTAACTGATGTAGTTGAAAATATTATTAAAATCTATTATGTGATATTCAGTCATAGTTTATAAATGCCACAATCAATTGAAATTGCTGATGTTTATATTGAAATCTGCCCTTGACTTCAGGGAGATGATTTATTTACATTTCTTTACTGCACTATTCCTGAGTAGTTAGGGTCTTGCTTTGAGCTAAGCTGTTCACTGCTGGGCTTCAGAACTCTTCTATCTGGTGACAAATGTCAGATAGGGCCACCAAACTTCCATTCACACCAGTCAAAAGCACATTCCTCAACTGAGGGGAAGCCAGTATAAGGACATATGCTGGTAAGAAGCCCTGGTTAACAGAAGAAAGGACAAGTGTCCTTTCTTGGTACTTCCCATTGGTATTTCCCATTGGTGTTTTCTTCAGTCGGGTTCCTTATCAGGCTCTATGTATACCACTGGATAGGAGAGAGACTGAAGATAACTCAAGAGAGCTGTTTCATTAAAAAAAAAAAAAACTCTTGAAATATTAAGACCAAAGATGCCCACAGAACAGTGGATGTCTTAAAGGGTGAGAGGCAATCTTCCTCATTTCTCATCAGTACACATTTACACTTCTACAAACACATCTACATCTCTAGGACACCAGCATACCAGACACTCTTACTTTGAGGCCCTATGGGATATTGCAATTGAGTCCAGAGAACCAGCCCTAAGCTGATATGGCATTCCCAGAAGTGATCAGAGTGGCAAAGCCTGATAAAACAGCAAAAGTTAAAGTCCAGGAGAGGTAGAGCCTAGGTGAGGAGACATGGGTACAAAGGAAAAGTAAAGAAACCACAGATCTCCAGAGTGAGCAACCAGGCAGCTGATCTGAATTGCTTGAGTTTGTTGGATTACGCCCTATCAATATTCTCCAGTCAGGCTTAGTGGACATTTTAGGGCCTTCTCTGGGCTTTTGACTTTCATTTGCATATAACGTTACATTGAATATTAGGTTATATTAGATAACTTAAAAAAATGCTTTCATTCAACAGTTAACAATACTATGACTTTGGGAGTTTGGGGCCATCTTTTTCCTTTGCTCTAATTTTTAAATGCAGTTAATATTTCTGAACATGCCCTAGGGCACTGAGTGCATTTACACTATATGTTGTAGCCCCAGACTCATTTTCAGTGTAGAATTTATGACATTACTTCACCTGAAATACAATTTTAAAAAAATACAGAGTTTTAGCAGTTAAAAATGAGCTAAGGAATTGGCAACTCATTTTATAGCACAAAGTACCATGTCAAGTCAGCTTTCCCATCCTGTTTGACTAGGAGAGCAGTGGGCTGTGCAAGAGGGTCCTGGGACTATGGTTGGATATATTTCATGTACATGAATGGAAAAGTTCAAGCCTATGAAGTTTTACATCAATACCAGGAAGAAAAATTTGTAACTGGTTATGAAATTCAAATGGGACAAAGGAACCATGGGGAGCCATGATGTGTGACCTATAGATGTGGTCAGAAGATAGAAGCCTGGCATAATTTTAAGGAGTTCAGGTTTTGATTGCAAAATGTCAGTCATCTGTAAATTCAGGTTAGGGAAATAAGCCAATAGAAAATATTTAGCAATTTGTTGAAGTACAAGAAAGTTAAACAGCATTACTCAAAGCATGTGATCCCATTTCAATATTCATTTAACTCTTTTTTTCTCCCATTACAAAATTCCATCCTCAGTCCATCTTCCATTTCTGGGGTAAAACAACACAAAACAAAACAAAACAAAACTCACGGGCTATTAACTGATTGACACATACTTCCCTGAAGTTAAGTGCCTTGGAAAAGAACCCTTCTAAGCCAAACTTCCTGGTCAGATATGCTATTTGTACAGTGTTTTCTGTACAAATAAAGTATGGTGTGTCCAAACAATTTCCTCATGCAGCTTGAAGGTGCTCTAAGATAGGAAAGATAGTGATTGCCAGGCAAATGGTTGTATAGTAATAGTAGTTGCCCCATGAAGATTAAACTCACTAGAGCTGCAGGGTACTTCTTAAGAGGGTGAATAATCCTCACTGTCACTGAATAACAAGATAAAGAGTATCTGGAAGCAGGAATGACTCAGAATCCATTACTATCCTTCAAAATCTCTGGTTCTCCCTACATCTTCCCTATTTCATTCATAGTGTCAGGTTCCACAGTCTCCAACTCCAAACCCTGCAGTCATCCTTTTAATTTTCTATTACCTTTACCTGTTCATCTTAATGGCTCTCCAGCCTATATTTAGAGTGTACAGAGCTGTGGAGTTTTAAATCATTTGGGGAGATGGTTGTTAAGAAGTTGATGAGTCAGGAAAAAAACACATATCATATACAAAGTAGAGTTGACATAATTTCTGGGACTGGAAGATCTTAGTGACCTTAGTTATGACCTTAACATTAAAAATTTTTAAACTCCAACATTCCAAAAATCTGTCCAGTAATATTCAGGTTTATGTATCCTATTTCAGTCTTCATCATTTATCATAATTTCTTAGTGCTGCCAGGTCTTTAAAAAACCAAACCTAAGTTACATCATCCTTTTTAAAAAATATCAACTCCCAGTCACTTCTACATAGTATATGGTTTCTCAGCTTAAACCCTGGTTATCATCCTATTTTCCAGGCATAGAAGTTTATATATAGTTTTTAAAATAAGTAATTAATTTTCATATTTGAATGTTTTTAATCATGCAATTTTAACTTCAAGCAGTTTTCTCCTTTTCCCAATCACATCCCTACACACCTACCAACTTCATATCTTCTACCTTTCTCCACCTTCTCCTAGTTCACTTTGAAATTTTCTTCTCAACATTCAAGTCAACTCTTGACTCAATTGTTTCCTAACTTCTTCATGCAGAATTAAGCAGTTCCATATTTCTTATCTGATGATTATTTTATTTAAATTTCCTACCACCATATATTATTCATTATATTATAGTTAGTTTTTTGTATATCTGCTTTCTCTGCTAGACTGTGAATTTGGGGAATTAAGACCTGTTCATACCTTTATTCTCTACGTCTACTACACTGTTTAACAGATAATGCTCAACAAATATTTAAATAAATCAAAAATAAAGATTAAATTAATTTATCAGTTTATTTTTAAGACGACCCACAAATACATGGTTAATGCATATTTTGGGTGAATTCAAAATCCTAAATATTGATATTCAAATACATTTTTCCTGTTACCTTTTCCCCCAGTGGTGAGAGTCCTGAGGAGTGGTTTAAGTAGGAAGGATTTCTCAAAGAGAAGAGAGAATGGTAAAACAGCTGCAGTCATGAGAAAAACCATTCTTTCTTTAAGTTCTTATATTTAGAGGGAAAATAAAAATGCATGCAAGAAATCTGCAACTGAATCTTACTGGTAACCTTGAATATATTCATCCCTATCTGAAGAGGTACACTGTCCAATATGGTTGGTATTGTATCTGCTAACCACATGTGACTATTTGCTTAAATTTAGTTAATTTAAAGTATATAAAACTATATATTTAGTTTCTTGGAAGCACTGGCTACATTTCAAGTGTTCAATATCCACATGTTTTTAGCAGTCAGCATTTTAAACATTTCCGTTCACCATCACAGAAACTTTTACTAGATAGAAACCATCCATGAGATTCCCCAAACTACTGAAATAGTCATCTTTTTAAATGGAACATATTTATGTCATTTTCATGCCTGAATCCTTTAATGGGTCAAAATTATGGCCAATATCAAATTCAAACACTCTAATATATATCCCTGCCCTTCAGGAACTCCTTTCCAGGTGATTCCTCCAGCTTTATGGCTTTTTTATAGTCCCATAATCATCCTTTGTGCTAGAGGAAATGGTGTTCTGGCAAGCTGATAAATTGACATATCTCTGATCAATTACATGTAACTTTTGCCTGGGATTCCTGCCCATGTGCCTAATTCTCAAGGCTTTTCCAGGCCTAACAACATGGAACATTCACTGACTCTCTCCTTCACTGCAATCTTCATTTGTGTTTCCATAATTCTATGTGCTTATCTCTCATCTCTCAACATGCTGATTTTCAGGTATAATTTTCAGGTATAATTTTCCCTTCACCTGTATCCACCTGTGATAAATATGGTTTATAAAGCACAATGACTGATCTTGTGGAATAAACAGATCAATGTTAAATGCAATGTTCTCTTACCATCCATCTTTAGAACCCAAAATGGATATAATGAATAAATATTTTTTCAACTTGACAATCATTTGTATTAGATACTACTACATGATTATACTCTACAGCTACACTATTCTCTGATTTACAGATTTATTCTTTAGCCTCTCTTTATACAGATGAAAAATGGAACACATATTTTTGAGTCAGTTACCTAAATTATGTAGTTGTCCGTGTTATTTACTGATTTTAGTAGACCTCTGCCTTGCCCATAACAAGATTATGGTTACACATTCAGAGGTGCTTTTTTGAACACAAATAATAGTGTAAAGAGTTAAGAAATGTAGCACTAGATGCAATATTCAGAGAAATAATTGGAGAATGTATTATTCTGTCAACATTTAGCCATTATACTCAACTTTAATCATCAAAGCTGCCTTGGAGTCTTTAGTATTTTAACATTAATTTCAAAATAATTTATGCTGTTATAACACCGACTTTCATACTAATGTAAATGAAGTTAATAAGATGAAACCCAAATGTAATGTTAAAACAGAAACAATAGAAATTGTAACCCAAATGAGCACACTCCAAAGCAAAGAGATTTTTTGGCTGGCTTCTATGAAGGAATGTTCATTTCCTTTAATCCATGCACAGACTTCTCATATCACCAAAAAGGGAGATAAAAATTATAATGAAATATTTTTTTGCATTCGAATCACTGTTGTTCTCTGCTCATTTGCCTTTTAAATGGACTGAAATTGTTCTGAAAACATGGGTATGGTAGAGTATAATTTTGAAGCTGCCATGCTCACACATACCTGGCTCACTCCTCCACATAGCCTTCATTCCACAGAGATTTTTCTGACTCTTTATCTCTATTTTCAATTAAAAAGTAAATGATCTTTGTTTCATTTTAATTTTCAGAAATTATAAGTAATACTCAATTAATCTTTGTCATTAAGTTTAAACTGCATTGATTTCCTGAAAAATAATGACAAAATTAAATGTGCTTGTTTAACTATTAGATCCTGAAAATATTTGTTGATGTTTATGTTACTTCATTCTAATTAAAAATGATGAGAATATAAAAGTACACCTTGAATCCAAAGATATGTGGTGTGCATATCTAATGTGGATTAGTCTTAGGGACTTCTTTAACCTTTGATGTTCTTCACCATAAAAATTTCTAACAATTAGTTCAAATTTAATATAGTATAAAATAAAATGATGTTTTGATAACTTGAAAATACATGAAAATAATATTAGGACTATTAAATAAATTTGAGATAATATAATGTATTCTCTCTTAAATCAGGCTAATAGAAATACATTTTATGGCTTTAATAACTAAATAACCAAAGTAAAAGAAAAAGGAAGTGATATAAAACACAATATGACAGAAGCATCTTTTATCTCTTTTACTTTTGTGTTCTCTACCTCCTGCTAATGTTAACTTTGGCCTTATTATCTTATTATTTCATTCTACACACCCACACACACCAGTACAACTACCATGCCCAAGAACAGTGAGTCATTTTATAAGTCACTATGTGTGGCACAAGAAAAATAAATTGTTCTAGTCCTAACAGCATTGGTTCCATGACAGGATGTAATCATTTCTGTGTTCAATATTCTATGCCGATATTCAAAGAATCACCTTTTATCCCATCATGTTCCCTCCTCTCTGGATCTTTCCTCTTGTCTCTGTAATCATCATTCTCAAGGCTATGCTTGCAGGTGAGTTTCCTTTTATATATACTGATTTGCAATTTCTAACACAGTAATTCCAAGGATCACAATAATCTGTACATATACCTATAACATCTAGATCATTCTAAAACAGAGTTTGAAAAGCACAACTGGTTTCCAGTTACCATTTTCTCTAACATAAACATGTAAAAACCTCATTTCTTTAATATGACCTTTTCTCCTTTCTTTCCTTTTGATTCAAACTGACCTCTTCTAATCCTCCTTCTCCCTCGTACATCCACTCCCTTAATCATTAAGCCCTCAGGGCAATCAGGTTCTAATCATCATTAAATAACCTCAGAAACAAAGCCTAGGGACTGGTGACCATAAAGACAGAGTTTTGGTCAAACTAGAGATAACATCTAGACCTCAGTTGTGTTTCAGCTCCATGTCCAGAAAAGTGATTAAACCAGAAGAAATGATGCCATGGCTGACATCAGGACCAGATGTATTGATGAACTATCCCCTGCTTCAATAACAACCAGTCAGTAGACACCACAATCTTAACCAGGACCCTAACTCCCTTAGTTACCATGATTAATGATTTTTCCCTTATATAACCCATAGGGAGAGAGGCCTTGAGAATTAGCTCACCTGTGACCTGAGGCATAAGCCACTTCCTAAAATCAACCCCTTAAATTTCCTTGCTGCAAGCTCCTGTGCTGTCTTATGGGGTTTTGATGTGCACAGGTGAACTGACCCTCTTAGTGTGGTAATATAACATGGAGTTTCCATTCTGCCATATTCGAACTATCTGTTTTGTTCCCAGAGGTGGACAAAGGTACTTGACACAGCACAATTTATTACAAGAATCTTTGCTACTACAATTGTTTCCTACTACAGATTCTCTAACAATAAGTTGGCTGTTTCACAAAAGCTACTTTGATTCTTAGAGTTAGAAATTTTCTATGTGTGCCATATTAAATTATTTCTTTTAAAAAAAACATGAAACTCATAGCAGCACAATTTACAATAGCCAAGTGCTGGAAGCAACCTAGGTGCCCATCAGTAAATGAGTGGATCAAAAAACTATGGTGCATTTACACAATGGAATTCTATGAAGCAGAAAGAAAGAAGGAGCTCCTACCCTTTGTGACAGCATGGATGGAACTAGAAAGCATTACGCTAAGCAAAATAAGCCAGGCAGTGAAAGGTAAGTACCATATGATCTCACCTTTAACAGGAACCTAGTCAATGAAACAAACAAACAAGAAAAATATAACCAAAGACACTGAAACATGAGAACAGGCTGACAGTGACCAGAGGGGAGAGGGGAGAGAATTTCAGGGGGAAAGGGTGAAGGGTTTGTAGGAACAACTATAAAGGACACATGGACAACAATGGGGGCGGTGGAGGCGGGAGGGAGGTGGGGAGGGCTGGGGGTTAGGCTGGGATGGGGAAAAGGGCAGAGAACTGTACTTGAACAACAATAAAATTAGAAAAAAAAAACATGAAACTCTTCATATCGAGATTGGATTTTGATGTGAATGCCACATCTAATTAAGCACCATTCTTGTAGTCTATGACTATTTCTCCTGTATGGGTCATGGGTCAGCTTGCACTAAATGTTGTTAGAATATTTTGCTGTAATGAAGAGCAGAGAGCTGAAAAATTTTATCTCTGAAATGAGACTGGATATGAGCCTTAATTCTAACTCTTCCTAACTGTAAGACCTATATCTCAGTTTCCTGGTTTTTATCAGTTTTCATCTATAACATGGAGGTAATAATAATACCTTCTACATAAATTTCTGGGGATTACATGAAATAATTTATAAAAGTAGTTAACAGAGTGACTTACACAGACTTAGCTTTCTATAAATGTCACCTATGATAACTTTTAAGATGTATAAGTGAAATTTCTAAATTCAAAGCCTATCTACCATCATCATGGATTTAACATCCTGATTATATAAGTGGAATTTTGCAAATTAAGTGGAATTAAGTACTTATTTTCATTTGAATCAAACACATTTTATTAATCTTTGCATTCCCATTGCTTGCATGGTGCCTTGCCACTGTACATGGTAGACATGGACCAGTTTTTCTTATATGAAAGTCAGAGAGATGAGTGATTTGACAGATATATAAAAACATAATGAGTAGCTAGTTGAAATTGAAGTATAAATGGGAAAACTTCAAGTGCTTTAAAATATTGTATTTATTAATTAATGTAAAACGAACCCTTCTTCCTTTAAAATATTTATTATATTATAACAGAATAAAATTTAGTCAGCCTGAAATCTCTGGACAACATTGGTCAAACATTCTCCAGAATCTTCCTGTTTTATCTTGTCTCCTACACATGTCTTCTTGACTGATTTGTACTTTATATAAATATTAGGTTCTGAATCATCCCAGATGACAGAGTAAGGAGAAAAAAAAAGGAAATGTGATGCAATAAATTGTTTATTTATCATCTCTTCCTTGGAGGAACCACCTCACTACTCCATAGTCCTGGTAAAGCTATGAGTACTATCCTGACCTCTGGCAGAATCATTACACAAGTAGGTAATGATTCTCATCTGGGCAGCAGATACTTCACAAGATACTTCTGAAAGTGCTAGTGAGAATGACTATTTCCTGCTTTGAGACTATAAAACTGGCAGGATGTGAATGTGAGGCTGCCAGAACCAACTTCCCTGACCACATGGAGGGAGTCCATATGTCTTAGGAAAGAATCAGGTCAGAAAGAGATACATGTAATTGAGAGAAAGAGAGAAACTTAGAAACTTTATTTGCAACCTGGATGGATCTGTGTTTAAAACCACTTCCTACACAACCTCCAGGAGATTCCAACTTAACTGAAGCCAATATCATTTTCTTTTTTTAACCAAGCTTATTTGAATTGTAATTTTGCCACATTTCTATAGAAAGGGTTCTGATTAAGTTAGCTAGGAAAACATTGAGATAACTTTGCTTTTAAGTATCCCTAGTGTCCAAGAGAAGGAAAGAAAAATTAAAAGGGAAACTGTTAGCTATAACTAAGATATTTTCTTCTTTCAGTTAATCACACATTTATAAAATATTTGTTGGGCATTTAATATGTACTAAGCATTTTTTTCAAGTTGTTTAGAGGAAATTAATATATAAAACAGGAAATTATTCTTGGTTTTGTAGAACTTATATTCTAATGGGAGTGGCAGAAAATATAAAAGCTTAATAATATACATGTATAGTTGGTAAGTGTCATTTGTGTGAAGGTCATACTGTTGGCAGAATGTGAAGTTGTATGGAAAAAGGGTAGCCTTACATGTGGTTGCCAGCCACAGATGCCCAATTCTGAGTCTCTGAGATTTGCCTTTTCTTAAAAAAAACAGTGTCTTAAAAACATGGAGCTAGTTCCAGCCAAGATGGAGACGTAGGTAGACACAATGTGCCTCCTCTCACAACCAAAAGAAAGACAACAACAATTTAAAAACAAAAAAAACAACCAGAACTGACAGAAAATTGAACTGTATGGAAGTCTGACAACCAAGAAAATAAAGAAGAAACATTCATCTAGACCAGTAGGAAGGGCGGGGACAGGCAGCCCCATTGGAGAGGACTTGCGGCAAGGTGGCGAATGGCAGACCCAGCGAGGTGGTGGATTGTGGAATGGGACAGGCCAGGCTGCAGCTAGCAGACCCCACAAGGTGGTGGCTGGCAGACCCTGCAACCCCACATTTGCACATACATAAACTGGGAGGAAAGGCGGGGAAGCACAGCAGACTGCACAACCCAGGGCTCCAGCGCCAGGAAATAAAGCCTCAAACCTCTGATTGAAAACAACTGTGGGGGTTGAGGCAGCAGCAGGAGAAACTCCCAGCCTCATGGGAGAGTTCAATGGAGAGACCCACAGGGGCCTAGAGCATGCACGAGCCCACCCACTCAGGAATCAGCACCAGAAGGGCCCAATTTGATTGTGGGTAGCAGAGGGAGTGACTGAAATCTGGCAGGCAGTGGAGCAAGTGCCATTGCTCGCCCTTGGCCCCTCCCCCACATACAGAATCACAGCACAGTGACCAGAGTTACCCTGCCCCAGTGAATACTTAAGGCTCTGTCCCTTTATGTAATAGATGCACCAAGACAAAAAAAAAAAAAAAAATGGCCCAAATGAAAGAACAGATCAAAGCTTCAGAAAAAATACAACTAAGCAACGAACAGATAGCCAACCTATCAGATGCACAGTTAAAAACACTGGTAATCAGGAAGCCCACATAATTGGTTGAATTTGGTCACAAATTAGATGAACAAATGAAGGCTATGTTGAGAGAAACAAAGGAAAATGTACAGGGAACCAGTAGTGATGGGAAGGAAACTGGGACTCAAATCAATGGTGTGGACCAGAAGGAAGAAAGAAACATCCAACCAGAAAAGAATGAAGAAACAAGAATTCAAAAAAATGAGGAGAGGCTTAGGAACCTCCAGGACATTTTGAAACGTTCCAACATCCTAATTATAGGGGTACCAGAAGGTAAAGAGGAAGAACAAAAAATTGAAAACTTATTTGAACAAATAATGAAGGAGAACTTCCCCAATCTGTCAAAGGAAATAGACTTCCAGGAAGTCCAGGAAGCTCAGAGAGTCCCAAAGAAGCTGGACCCAAGGAGGAACACACCAAGGCACACCATAATTACATTATCCAAGATGAAACAGAAGGAGAGAATCTTAGAAGCAGCAAGAGAAAAGGACACAGTTACCTACAAAGGAGTTCCCATAAGAATATCAGCTGATTTCTCAAAAGAAACCTTACAGGCAAGAAGGGGCTGGCAAGAAGTATTCCAAGTCATGAAAGGCAAGGGCCAACATCTAAGATTACTGTATCCAGCAAAGCTATAATTTAGAATGGAAGGGAAGATAAAGTGCTTCTCAGATAAGGTTAAGTTAAAGGAGTTCATCATCACCCAGCCCTTATTTTATGAAATGTTATAGGGATTTATCTAAGAAAAACAAGATTAAAAATATGAACAGTAAAAATGACAACAAACTCACAGTTATTAACATCCACACCTAAAACAAAAACAAAAGAAAACTAAGCAAACAACTAGAACAGGGACAGAACCACAGAAATGGAGATCACATGGAAGGTTATCAATAGGGGATTGGGAGGGGGAGAGAGAGGGGAAAGGTACAGAGAATAAGTAGCATAAATGGTAGTAGAAAATAGACAGTGGGAGGGTAAGAATAGTATAGGAAATGTAGAAGCCAAAAACTTATACGTATGAGCCATAGACATGAACTATAGGGGGGGGTGGGATGTGGGAATGAGGAGTTGGGCAGGATGGAGTGGAGTGAAGGGGGGGAAATGGAACAACTGTAATAGCATAATCAATAAATATATTTTTTAAAAGTCGTATGCAAAAGGAAAGCAGAACAAGGTAGGATGTATATGTATTGGGAGAACTAAAGGACTTCTATATGGCAGTCAGGGTAGACCTACTTGAAATAATGGGATTTCAGCAAACATTTGAAGGAGGTGAAGGTATGGAGTTCTTCAGTTTTAAAGATAGCCAGTGGAATGTCCCCAAAGTGAAAGCATACCTGAAATATTTAAGAAACAAAAGGAGTCCACAGTAATTCTAACAGAATCACTGCAAAGGAACATGCCAAAGAGGTAATACAGAATCATTTCCTGGAGGGCTTTGTGGGCCATTTTAATTTTATTCTAAGTGAAATGAGTAGTCATTGAGAATTTTAAGTAGAACAGTGACATCATATGACCTACAGTTTAAAAATATAGTTTGCTGCACTTTTGACATAGACCTTAGGGTGTGTAGGGACAAAGACAGAGGGAGGGAGACAGTTAGGATAGGCATATGTGTGATTTCTGGCATTGGAGGTAACTGATTCTGGTTTTGGTGATAACAAAGAGAATGAGTGCCTGTGATAGGGTGAAAGATGAGATTGTTTGAAGAGGTCATTTCAAGGTATTGGAAGACTAGGATATTAGAAGAATATGTATGTTGAAATAACAAAAAATTAAGATATGGATATCATTAGAAAAAACTGACATAGACAGTACCTGTATCTGGAACTCCTGTAACTTCTTGGCACATGGATGGTTGTACAGAAGTTTATGAATCTTAGTTGCTATTCCAGGGAAGAGGCCAGTTTTACACTCTCTGCTCATTGGGTACTCTTACCATATTCTATGACTGGCCATCCAGGACATTGTGAAAGCCAGCTCATATTTTCTGACAATATTCAGCTTAGTCTGAATCCTAGGAGTTGGAGAAAAAGAAAGAAGATGTAGTAGAAGCTAATGTTCAATAGAATCTAATACTCTGAACTTAGTCACTTGGGATCTAATTTTTTATTCAAGCTGGATAGTGCATCCATTTCAAAGAATGTCTTTATTTTGACACTCACATTGAGGTAAAAGCCTTTCTGCAGCTTTGGCAACAGAAGAAAACTTGGTGCTTTACATAATATTGTTTATTATGAGGGGTTTTTTGGCATATTATTTCTTTTTTTAATATATATTTTTATTTTAATTTTGTATTGTTATTCAATTACATTTGTGTGCCTTTTCTCCCCACCCCTCCTTCCCACCCCAGTTGAACCCACCTCCCTTCCCCACCTCCACCGTCCCCCTTGATTTGGTCCATGTGTCCTTTATAGTAGTTCCTGTAATACCCTCTCCTCACTGTCCACTCCCCACTCCCCCCTGCCCATTGTTAGATTGTTCTAAACTTCAGTGTCTCTGGTTATATTTTGTTCCTTTTTTTCTTCTATTTATTATGTTCCAGTTAAAGGTGAGATCATATGGTATTTGTCCCTCACCATCTGGCTTATTTTACTTAGCATAATGCTCTCCAGTTCCATCCATGCTATTGTAAAGGGTATAAGCTCCTTCTTTCTCTCTGCTGCATAGAATTCCATTGTGTAGATATACCATAGTTTTTGGATCCACTCATTTGCTGATGGGCACTTAGGTTGCTTCCAGTACTTGGCTATTGTACATTGTGCTGCTATGAACATTGGGGTGCACAGGTTCTTTTGGATTGGTGTTTCAGGGTTCTTAGGGTATAATCCCAGCAGCAGAATTGCTGGGTCAAAGGGCAGTTCTATTTTTAGTTTTCTGAGGAAATTCCATACTGTTTTCCACAGTGGCCTCACCAGTCTGCATTCCCACCAACAGTGCACTAGGGTTCCCTTTTCTCTGCATCCTCTCCAACATTTGTTTGTGGATTTGTTTATGTTGGCCACTCTGACTGGTGTGAAATGGTACCTCATTGTGGTTTTAATTTGCATCTCTCTGATGGCTAGTGATGCTGAGCATCTTTTCATATGTCTCTGGGCCTTCTGTATGTCTTCCTTGGAGAAGTGTCTGTTCAAGTCCTTTGCCATTTTTTAATTGGGTTGTTTGTCTTCCTGGAGTGCAGTCATGTGAGTTCTTTATATATTTTGGAGATCAGGCCCTTGTCTGAGGTATGATTAGCAAATATGTTTTCCCATACTGTTGGTTCTCTTTGTAATTTGGTGCTGTTTTCTTTAGCCATGGATGGAAGACTCCCAAACTCTTTTTATTATGAGTTTTGAAAGTGAATGAGAGGAGAATTCTTAAGGTGGTAGGTCATCTAAAAGATGTAGGCAGCGCTAGCTAGTGTGGCTTAGTGGTTTGAGTGCCAGCCTGCAGCTCAAAGTATCCCTGGTTCAATTCCCAGTCAGGGCACATGCCTGGATTGCAAGTAAGGGAAGGGACACATGAGAGGCAACCACACATTGATGTTTCTCTTCCTCTCTTTCTCCCTCCCTCCCCCTCTCTAAGATAAATAAAATCTTTTTTAAAAAATCAAATAAAAGAGGTAGGCAGATACAGACACAAAAAGTGTCACTTTCCCTACAGCTCTCTGAAGTGGCACATAAATATCCAGCAGAGTATGATAGCAGATTATTCTTGATTTTCTTCCCTCTCTCACACACATTCCTTGTGAGTATAATAGTAGATTAAATATGTGTTTCAGGCTAAATAAGCATTTATGAGCATTTTGGTAAAAATTATGCCTGCGTCTCTAAATTTTTCATTGCTTTGACTTATAAGTATCTAAATAACACCAGGACAAAATGTCAACAAACAAATATCCAGAAGTGCCATGAATACTGAAATAAGGCAATGGCTACTTGCCTCTAATCTTGTATAGGGGCTGATAGGAAAAACCTATGAGAAGCTGCTGACATGAAATCTGGAAAGGCCTGGGAGTTGTGTTCTATCAGAGACATTATAAGGACAGGAATTCTGTAGTGTCCATTACTAAGAGCCTCTTTGACAGGGAACCCAGATGTTCTAGTTATAAACTATTAAACTATTACATTTCTTGGTGATAAACATAAGGAGTTTGTGGTTTGTGTAGTATGCACTTATTCATGAGTGAACTGATAATTGCCTCACACGGTTATGGGTACTAAACTGCATACTTGGGCTGGAAGTGTTTGGCAGCTATACTGAATTATAATTTTAGCATCAATTTTTGATTGAGCTGAGTAATAGAGGTACTGAGAGGAGTATAAAAATAGTTTCACCTTCAGACCATAGACATCTCCGAGAAGTGAAACTGGCCATTTAGAGCTACAAAGAGTGCATTTAAATGGACTGTGGCCTGCTGAGTCTTGGTTACCTCCTAGTGTCTGTGACCATGAAGCCCATGGATTAATTAACTATAACTCTGTAGCAGATTCTTTTGTGCAGATTGTATTTGGTCAGGAAGTCATAGCAAGGACAGATGTAAAGAGTAAGAAATGATTGTTATTAGAAATCCAAAGTTTTGGAGTTGCTTTTATTATCTCTAAATACTCACATAACTTAATAGTTTTGTTAAACCTACTAGTATTTTCAACCCAAATAGAGGAGAGAGTGGAGATGATATTTGGTATTATTGATCTATGATATTAAAAAAACCAGCATTTCTTTCACATACTGAAATATCAGGGATCCCAGTTGCCCATTTTTCCCTGTTTTGGTGTAGGTAAAAACGATTATGACAGAAAATGCTGATTAGCTTTCACTTTTCATCTTCCAATTTTCTTTGTAATAGAAACTTCAATAAAACATGGTCACTCAATTGGAGAATTCATTTTCCTTTTTTCCTTGATGTTTTGTGTGGCTATACAGCTATGCTTCAACCAATAGGATGTGAGCATATCTAATGAGTAACATTTCCAAGCTGACCCTTTAGAGAGACTAGGTGTGAATTCCATTTTCTTTGATCTCTTTTATCTGTTAAAAACTTATGATGACAGGAATTGAAGCAACTGTTTTAGCTCATGAGATGGAATCCACTTGTAAGGAAAATAGAGTAAAAAAGCAGAAGGAGCCTGGTGTACAATATCACCCCGAAATTCTTTTTAGGCTTGGACTGATATGTGAGAAATAAACAAATCACATATTTAAAGTTAAATATGTTATTTTGATCTTACATTCAATAACTGAACTGATAATCTGTTATAGAAGCAAATCACTGCTTTCTAAAGTATGTTTGAAAGCTAATTTGGTGAGAGCTATGGCTATTTAGCATTACAAAATAATTATGACACTTGGGTTTAGTGTCATGAGACAGTATTTGGTGGTCTCAGAAAAGCAGACTAGCAAATTAAAAGTAGTTTCACATTTGAAAGTGAAGCCATTAGCATCCTTGTTTTTTATGTATAGCTAATGTGAAGAGTGAGGCAATCAAACTGATGTATTGGGTTCATATTCAACCTATTTTTGTTCACCTCTTGGGGAGTATGTGAATAGAAATGGAAGACCCAGGACACTATTAACCAAGGGAGCTTCAAAACAGTTAAAAGGCACTTCATCTTTTCCTTTGCAAAAAATTGGAGGAGTGGAAAGTCACCTGTGACTCTTTGAAGGTATCTAACTGCTATGGATTGGAGCTGGAGTCCCACAACATTGGTATAAGGAGACCCTAAACTGATTTCTATATATAGTACCTTAATATAGACACATTGAACATTTGAAACTAGAAAATAGTCAATGCAGGCAGGCTAGACATTCATTCATTCATCATTAATTATTATCACCTAACTCTGTACCTAATAAGAAATCTAAACAAATAAATGAGAATTCATTTCTTATTACTTCTCCATACTGGAGGCTGGACTTAGGATCTGGTGATTTAAAAATATGTACATATGGTACCACATCACCCCAAGAAGCCTATATTCTAGAGCCTACTCTATCTGTTAAATGTTATATTATTTCCATTAAATAAAGGGAGATTTCTAGTTTTCATGTATTCACTGCTAATGCACTTGAGGATTCCCATTTTTTAGAGCTAAATTAAGGGTTCCTCTTTTTCTCTGGGGAAAAAAAAGTGAGAATGCTCATATTTCCTATGCTTTATTTACTTTATCAAAGTATGGCCCATCTTTCCAAATATAGCTCTGTTAGAGGAATCTACCCTACAATTGTGAACTTTAGTAGAGAATTTATATGTACACTATTATGTGCTAAACTAAGAATTTTGACAGTCACTAATGATACAATAATAAAATAACAGGTCTAATTTTCTGGTAAAGCAAGGGAGAAGATTGTTCTACTTTTTGGAAGTGTTGAAGTAATTAGAAAAATAGAGTAATCATGATGGCTTATTCTGATAAAAAGATAGTTGTAGTAATTTACTTTTTCTTTTGCATATTGATTATATCTATCTGTAGGATGATTAACCAGATCAAATACTAATTTAATAATTAATTGCATTTCATCGTCTAACAAACATCTTTACAAAAGCTGATCACAAAAAATCTTATAAATTATTTCATATTAATTCTAAATACATTTGGCTATTAATTTACATAACATGAAGAAAACTAATACTAGTTGGATAGGATGTGAATGTATAGACATCTAAGGGGTTTAGATAATTTGATAAGTAGCAAATTAGAATCTTTGTGCAAAGGATTGTAATATTTTGAAAGGAACTCGAAATTTATCCAGTCCTTCATTTCACAGGTACTAAATATTGCAGAGGGAATAGAGATCCAAGATGGTGGATAAGTGAGTAGAAGCTACACTAACCTCCTGTCAGGACCAATCTGGATATGTAACTAAATTATGGAGAAGTCATCCAGAACAAACTGAACAATAGTGGGAAAGAAGCCTTATAACCACAGACAGACAGAAGAAACCATTTCACCACAACATGACTAGTATGGAGTGTGGAGGAGACACAAGAAGGCTGGCTGGGCTCCCATGGGTGGCAGCAAAAGTACTGGAGGAATACTTCAGTGGCCAGGGATTCTCCTGAGAAGTGTGTGGTCTAAACCCCAAGTGGGGCTCTCTAGCCTAAAGCACCAGAGTTCAAAAAGTACCCAGATAAGATCCACCTGCAAAAAGTGGCAGGGATTCTCTTTGCCAGGGACAGAGAGCTGGAAATGCAGAGAGCCTTTTAAAGGGCCAACTCATACATTTTCACTTGCAGCCACTCACCCTGGGCTCCAGAAAAGGGAAGGCAGAGAAGATGAGAGACACTTGAGGAGATGCTGGGGCCTGTGGATTTGGGGAGTAAACTGAGAGAGCAGCCACCAGGACCCTGGAGCTGAGTTATCCCCCATATTATAGGAGCCATGTTGCTCAGGCAGACTTCCCTTTAAGTGGCATTAGCTCTGCCCAGAGAAATTACTTTGTCCCACTCTGTTGTGCTAAAGCTAGACTGCTGATTAAAGAGTGACTAGAATAACAATGAAATGATTCAACCACAGCAAGGGTATCCCTAGTAATCTCAAATAGGCTGCCTAAGGCCAGATTGGGACACCACCAGACATCAACAGAGGCAGATCCAGAAAGGAAAAAAAAAAGTGTTCTGGCAGTACCTGCACAACAGCATACAAGATGGGCAGAGTGGGCAGAATAACTTTCAGTCAGCCAGCCAGAGGGAGGACTCACCAAAAACAACCCAACAACAATCAAATCCCAACTACAAACAGAGAGACAACATAAATGGCATAAAGGGCATCCAAAGAGCATCAAGTTTGGGAGATCAAGGAGACTGCACTGCTGAATCCCATAGGTCTCCTACCATAGAAGTTTGTGCCATAAAACAGAGAGTCAAAGCAGATCAGTCCAAGAAGCAGAAACAAACAAGAAGAGTCTCTCCTAAAATGGAGAGACAAAGACACAGCCCTCAGTCAAAAAGAAAGGAGGAATCCCCAGAAAGAGTGCTAAATGAAATAGAGGCAAGTAAACTATCAGACATTGAGTTCAATAATAGTTATAAGGAAGCTCAATGAACTAATGAGAACTACAAAGAACACAGGGGAGCTATAAGGAACTTATTCCAAATTACATAAACAGGAAAAGGGACACAGAAACTATCAATAAGAGCCATGAAGAAATTAAGAATACAGTTTCTCAATCGAAGAAAACAGTAGAAGGAATTAAAAGCAGGCTAAATAAGGCAAAGGATTGAATCAGTGAGCTGGATGACAAGGTAGGAAAAAATTCCCAGAAAGAGCAACAAAATGAAAAAAGACTCAAAAAAGAATGAATAGTGTTGAAGGGAGCTGCAGGACAACATGAAACATAATGATGTCCATATCGTAGGAATATCAGAAGGAGAGGGAGAGGCAAAAGACACAGAAAACGTGTTTGACTAAGTAATGACAGAAAACTTCCCTAACTTGATGACAAAACATCACACAAGCCCAGGAAGCACAGAGGCCCCCAATCAAAATGATTTTAAAGAGGTCTACTCCAAGAAACATCATAAAAATGGCAAATGTTAAAGACAGAGAATATTAAAAAGCATCAAGGGAGAAACAGCTAGTGACATACAAGAGAGCCCCTATGAGTCTATCAGCTGGTTAATGGGCAGAAACACTACAAGCCAGAATGGAATGGCAAGAAATATACCAAGTAATGAAAAGCAAAGGCCTGCAACCAAGACCAGCCTACCCAGCAATATTCTCATTTAAAATGGAAGGCCAAATAAGGAGCTTCCAAGATTTAAAAAAAAAAAAAAAAGCTAAAAGAACACATCTCTACCTAACCTACATTACAATAGATGCTAAAGGGACTGCTTTAAGAAGATCAACAAAGAGAGAGGGGGGAGCACAAGAACAAAGGAAAAGAGTGGCAATGAAAAACTACCTATCAATAACCTTAAATGTAAATACATTAAATGCTCTAATTAAGAGACATAAGGCAGCTGAATGAATAAGAAAACATGACCCACATATATGCTGTCCACAAGAAACCCACCTCAGAAAAAAAAAGTCTACACAGACTGAAAGGAAAGGGATAGAAAAAATTACTCTAAACAAATGGACAGAAAAAAAGCCTGGGTAGCAATACTTATATCAGACAAAATAGATTTCCAAACAAAGGCCATAAAAAGAGACAAAGGAAGACACTTTATAATACATAAGGGAACAATCCATTAGGAAGATATAACCTTGTAGTCATATATGCTCCCAACGTAAGATCACCAAGATATATAAGGAAAATCTTGGAGGACATCAAGAAAGATATAGACAGCAATGCACTTATACTAGGGGATTTTAACACTCCGTTGTCAACAATGGATAGATCTTCCAAACAAAGGATCAACAAGGACATTGCAGCGTTGAATATAACTCCAGAACAAATTAAGTTAATTGATATATTCAGATCCTATTACCCCAGAGAAGCAAAATATACATTCTTTTCAAATGTACATGGAACATTTTCAAAGATAGACCAAATTGTAGGTCACAAAACCAACTTCAACAAATGCAGGAAATTTGAAATCATATCAAGCATCACAATGGATCACAATGGCTTCAAGCTGGAAACCAACCTTAAGGGAAAAACTCAAAAACATTAAAATTCATGGAGATTTAATAACATGTTATTAAACAATGAATGGGTAAACAATGAGATCAAGGAAGAAAGAAAAAAAGTTTCTGGCAAAAATGAAAATCCTTGCACGACAATCCAAAACCTATGGGACACAACAAAAGCAGCCCTGAAAGGGAAGGTCATAGCAATGCAACCCTACCTTAAAGAGATAAAACAATTTCCAATAAACAACCTAACCTTACATCTACAAGAACTAGAGGAACAAAAACAAACAAAGCACAGGGCAGTAAAAGGAAGGAAATAATCAAGATCAGAACAGAATTAAATGACATAGACAGTAAAAGAACAATTCAAAGGATCAATAAATCCAGGAGCTGGTTCTTTGAAAAGATAAACAAAATCGACAAACCTTTAATCAGACCAATCAAGGAAAAAAAGAAGAGATAACCCAAATCAATGAAATCAGAAACAAAAGAGGAGAAATTATAACTGATAACACAGAAATACAAAGGAATGTAAAAAATTCCTATGAACAATTATATGCCAAGAAATTTGAAAACCTGGGTGAAATGGACAAATTTCTAGAAACATATAATCTTCTAAAACTGAACCAAGGAGAAGTGTAAAGCTTGAATAGACCAATAACAATTATGAAATTAAAGCAGCAATCAAAAAACTATTGGCACAAAAAAGCCCTGGATTGGATGGCTTCACAGACAAATTCTACCAAACATTTAGGGAAGAGCTAGCCCCAACCTTCTCAAACTATTCCAAAAAATCCAAGAGGAGGGACTACTCCCAAACTCTTCTTATGAGGCCAGTATTATCCAAATTCCAACATTCCAGGTAAAGACACAACAAACAAACAAACAAAATTACAGGCTAATATCACTGATGAACATAAGCACTAAAAAACTCATCAAAATTTTGGCAAAGTAGATCCAGCAAAACCTTAAAAAGATTATATACCATGAGCAAGTTGGATTCACACAAGAGATGTAAGGATGGTATAATATTTGGAAATCAATAAATGTAATAAAACACATAACCAAAGTGAAAGACAAAAATCACATGATCATATCAATAGATGCTCAAAAGGCATTTGTTAAGGTATCATACTCATTTATGATAAAATTTTTCATAAAAGTGGGAATAGAGGGAACATACCTAAACATAATAAACACCATATACGCAAGACCTACAGACAACATCATATTCAATGGGAAAAAACTAAAACTTTCTCCCTAAGATCAGGAACAAGATAAGAATGTCTGCTTTCACCACTTTTATTCAACATAGTATTGGAGGTCTTAGCCACAGACATCAGAAAAGAAAAAGAAATAAAAGGCATTCAAAGTGGAAAGGAGGGAGTAAAAATGTCATTATTGCAGGTGACATGATAGAGTACATAGAAAACGCTATAGGATCCACCAAAAAACTACTCGATCTATATGTGAATTGGCAAGATAGCGGGAAACAAAGTCAATATTCAGAAATCAAAGGTATTTTGGTACGGCAACAATGAAATATCAGAAACAGAAACTAGGAAAAAAAATCCCATTTACTATAGCAACAAGAAAAATAAAGTACCTAGAAATAAACAACCAAGGAGGCAAAACTTGTATTCAGAAAACTATAGAAAACTGATGAAAGAAATTAAGGAAGAGACAAATGAATGGAAGCATATAACATGTTCATGTACTAAAAGAATTAACATCATTAAAATATCCATTGTACGCAAAGCAATGTATAGATTCAAAGCAATCCCTATTAATATACCAATGACACATTTCACAGATTTAGAACAAATATTTCAAATATTATGTAGAATCAAAGATGACCCTGAATAACCTCACTAATCTTGAAAAGGAAAAACAAAGTAGGAAGGATCACACTACCTGATATCAAGCTATACTACAAGGACACTGTAATCAGTCTAGTACTGGCATAAGAACAGAAACACAGATCAATGGTACAGACTAGAGAGCTCAGAAATAAACCTATGTCCCTCTGGTCAATTAATATTTGACAAAGGGAGCAGGAGCATAAAATGGGGTAAAAATAGCCTCTTCAACAAATGGTATTGGAACACATGGAAGATTATATACAAAAAAAAAATGAAATCTGACCACCAACTTACACCATGCACAAAAGTAAACTCAAGATGGATAAAAGACTTAAATATAAGTTGTGACACCATAAAAATCCTAGAGGAGAAGATATGCTGGAAAATTCAGATATTCCAAGCAGCAGTACTTTCACCAATTATTTCCCTTAGAGCAACAGGTATAAAGGAAAGAATAAACAAATGGGACTACATCAAAATAAAAAGCTTCTGCACAGCTAAAGAAAACATCAGCAATATAAAAAGGGAACTGACCATATAGGAAAATATATTTGCCATTGATAGCTCAGACAAGTGTTTGATCTCCAAAATATATGAAGAACTCACAAGACCCTATACCAGGAAGACAAACAGTCCAATTAAAAAATGAACAAAGGGCCTGAACAGACATTTCTCCAAGGAGGATGTACAAAGGGCCCAGAGACATATGAAAAGATGCATCATCATCACTAGGCATCAGAGAGATGCAAATTAAAACCACAATGAGATACTACTTCACACCTGTGAGACTTGCCATCATTAACAAATCAACAAACAACAAGTGCTGGCAAGGTTGTGGAGAAAAGGGAACCCTAGAACATGTTGGTGGGAATGCAGACTGGTGCCACCATTGTGGAAAACAGCATGGAATTTCCTCAGAAAATTAAAAATGGAACTGCCTTTTGACTCATCAATTTCACTGCTGGGATCATATCCTAAGAACCCTGAAACACCAATCCAAAGGAACCTATGCACCCCAATGTTCATAGCAGCACAATTTACAATAGCCAAGTGCTGCAAACAGCCTAAGTGCCCATCAGTAAATCAGAGGATCAAAAAACTGTGGGACATTTACGCAATGGAATATGCATAAGTGGAGCCTAATGAACAAAACAAACAAATGAATAAAATAGAACTAGATACACGGAAATAAAGAACAAACTGACAGTGATCAGAGGGGTTGGGGCAGGGGGATAATTGGGGGAAAGACAGGGATGTATCAAGTAAAAGAACATGTATAAGGGACCCATGGACAAAGACAATGAGGGGGGCGATTGAATGTAGGAAGTGAGTGGTGGGTAGGACAGGTGAGAGTAATGAGGGAAAAATGGGAACAACTATAACTGAAGAACAATAAATAATAAAATAAAATAAATAAAAAATTAAAAAGGGAAATATAAAAATATAAAAGTCAAAGACCTAATATAGTTCCAAGGTAGATTATGATTCATTGTTCATTTATTTTATATATATGGTGATTATGTTTGATTTGTATGAAGACCAGAGAAATTTTTAGCCATGTTCAATATTTTACTTAACGTTTTGTTCAAAACTAACCAAGTTATTTACTATTAAATAAGTGGACCTAAAGAGGATAAAAGGGCCAGGCCTTCCAGGCTGTTCTCCATCTAAATTCCTAAATGCAAGAAAAATATCCACCAGATTTGGTCTATTTTCTAGATTATTTATTTTCAAAAAATGTTGTCTGATGGGGTAAAGAGAGAAGTCAGACCAGCATTTCTCGATAGCACTTATTCCTGGCATGCAGCAGACACCAGAAAACTACATGCTACTTCGGACAAGGGATATTACAAGCTATGATATAACAAAAAGTGTTTTAGTAATCAGATAGATGAAGGTGAAGTGTTTGCTTTACCATTGATTGCTGTGTGCATTTGGGTAAATTAAGTAACTTTGCTGATTCTACAGATTTTAGAATGGTAATATTCTTCAAATGTTTCTTATAAAGGATATATTCCACCATTTGATAGATAAGTGGCCTACAAATGCTTATTTTCTTCTCTAGAACTTGAAACTAAATATGATTGAAAGGCAATGAAGAATCATTTTATCTATTTCTACCAAACTGTTTTGTTGCTTAAGCTAACTGTACAGCTATTATAAATTTTTATTAACTCAGTATCAGAAAGCTTGAGGTCCTTTTCCTGGCGGTGACCCTGTCCAACTCCCATTAAACAGCTGAGTCATAGTTTCTTCAATTATGAAAGGGAAAATAACTTCTCTCTAGTATTATCCTAAAAATAAACTATGGCTAAATATTAAAACAGCTATAAATATATGTTTCCAATAATATAGTGCAGTATAAATACACAGACTATTTTTGTTAATTTTATTATTATTCTTGTCTCCAGTTTCTTTGAATTAGAAGACCTATGAAAAGATACTGAACAAATATTTACTAAACATTAATGTGTTTACTATTTTTAGACACTGAAGTAGACAAAGTCAAAGAAACCATCCAGTGGAAAATATAAAAGCAGGAGTGAGAAAGGGCTTTGCTTTTTCCCTGAAATAAATATGTAATTTAAGAATGCATGCTGTATTGTTCAATCTACAAACTCTGTAAAAAGATAAAGACAGTAGGTTAAAACCTACCTACTTTGTAATTCTATAATCAGTCTTTTCAAATACAGAAATTGTGACATTCTATTTAAGATAGTGAATAGTCTGTAAAGAATTATCCTTTCAAAATTATCACCTTCTTTTCCATAATTCATAACAAAATCACATCTATTTATGTAGGAACTGGTTGCTCCAAATGACCCCTCTTCCTTCTGATCTCTCATAATCAGACTGAGATGTGCTCCTCCAAAATCATCACAGCAGTAACCAGAGCCAACAGCTCAGGATGTCTAAACTTGATTAGTTTCTGCAATTTATATTTCATCATTGACATATCACTCTTCACAACACACCAAAATAAACTCAAGATGGATAAAAACCTTAAATATAAGTCATGACACCATAAAAGTCCTAGAGGAGAACATAGGCAGTAAAATGTCAAGATATCTTCAATATATTCACACAGCAATATCTTTACCAATATATCTCCTAGGGCAAGGATATAAAGGAAAGAATAAACAAATGGGACTACATAAAAATAAAAAGATTCTGCATGACTCAAGAGAACATCATAAATGTGAAAAGGGAACCAACCATATGGGAAAACATATTTGCCAATGATACCTCAGATAAGGGTTTTATCTCCACAATATATAAAGAATTCATACAACTCAACATCAGGAAGACAAACAGTCCAATTAAAAAATGGGCAAAGGACCTGAACAGACACTAATACAAAGAAGACATACAGAGGGCCCAGAAACATATGAAAGGATGCTCAACATCACTATACATCAGAGAGATACAAATTAAAACCACAATGAGATACCACTTCACACTGGTCAGAATGGCCATCATAAACAAATCGACAAACAACAAGTGCTGGTGAGGATGTGGGGAGAAGGGAACCTGGTACACTGTTGGTAAGGATGCAGACTAGTGCAGCCACTGTGGAAAACAGTATGGAATTTCCTCAAAAAAACTAAAGATAGAAGTGCCTGTTGATCCACTGACCCCACTGCTGGGATTGTATATACTCTAAGGACCCTGAAACACCAATCAAAAGAACCTTTGCACCCCAATGTACATAGCAGCACAATTTATAATAGCCAAGTGCTGGAAGCAGCCTAAGTGCGCATCAATAAATGAGTGGGTCGAAAAGCTATGATACATTTACACAATGGAATTACTAGGCAGCAGAAAGAAGGAACTCCTACCTTTCATGACAGCATGGATAGAACTGGAGAGTATTGTGCAAAGTGAAATAAGCCAGGAGGTAAAAGAGAAGTATCATTATCTCACCTATAAGTGGAGCCTAATGAACAAAACAAACAAATGAGCAAAATAGAAGCAGAGACATGGAAATAAGGAACAGACTGATAGTGATCAGAGGGGAGGGGACAGAAGGATAATGGGGGACAGAAGGGGAATGAAGGGTCTAATCAAGGAACATGTATAAAGGACCCACAGTAATGGACAGCAGGATGGGGACTGACTGAGGGAGCAGGTAGGGGGTGCAGGTGGGTGGGTGGGAGTGGGGGGAGCCATTGGGTGGGGATTGAGACAACTGTAATTGAACAACAATAAAAATAGA
The DNA here is from genome assembly GCF_022682495.2 of Desmodus rotundus. Classification (NCBI taxonomy): domain Eukaryota; kingdom Metazoa; phylum Chordata; class Mammalia; order Chiroptera; family Phyllostomidae; genus Desmodus; species Desmodus rotundus. Next base: position 59,332,644 of record NC_071390.1, on the reverse strand, counting down.
TGTATAAATGGATCAAGGGGTGTGTATGTTTGAAATGAAATTTACACACTTAACAGTTGAAGAAAATCATTCACTTCTCAAGAAATTAATTCATTCCTAATGAACAATGAAAGTGTTTCTGAAACATTCTTTAGTTTAATCTTTTCTATCCCCTAAATTAACCCTTCATTTATAGGCCTATACAGAGTATTATTTTTATACACTAAATAATCAATCAAAATCATTACTTCTACATTTAACTAGGCATTTTACCTTGAAATTTCTATTTTAAAAAATTATGAAAATATTAATATTAGACAAATTAAGAATAAATAAAACTAACATTCTACAAGAGTCATTCTTTTGTAATTTCAACTTAAATTCCCAGAATGACTTATAAGAGAAAAGCACTTGAAACACACAGTTAAGAACACATTTTGCAAGAGTTGGTAAAAAAAATTAAACTAAAACCTTAAGTAATGTACAGTACACAATATTTTGCAGACAAATTTTCCAGATGAACAGTCTTGTAGGAGAAGCTTAATCCTTCTTTATTCTTTGCAGTTTTAAGAGCCCAGGAATTGTTCCAACGTGAAAAATGGGCATTTGTGTATTACCTACATTATCTGTGTGTATATGTGTGTGGCCAGATATAATTTTTGTCTATTTGTTCCAGATCTTCTGTCACTTCTCATTTTGCCAACATTTGGTAACAGTATCAGCAACCAAAATATGTGTAAGTGTATAGAGGGCCCTGGAGGTGGGATAATACCCTATTTAATTCCTGTGATATGGTCAGGAAGAGAAATGACATATCTTTAAAGGGATGATGTGTTTTATTGTCCATTGTTTAGTGTAACATTCAAATTCACTGTTTCATGTTTAAAAAAATTAAACTAAGTTAATCCAGTTATTGGTCTGAATCATTAACTGTTTCCACTTACAACTCATTTACTCTTTAAATTGATAACTTTAGTAATGAATTATTTGATGAAATATTTGCATTTCAGATATGTTTAATAATATAATGTGTATTATGTAATACTATATAATAAGTATTCATTAAGCATGAACTACCAGCCAAAATGTTTTAATCACTTTAATATGTGTTAAATTTAATATCCACAACAATTCTATGAGAAAGATATTACTATTTTATGTATTTCTACAATGGTGACACTGGGGTGTGGAAAGGATAAATGTATTTATTGCTCGCTATTGCTACCTTGTGTGTGATAAGCATGGTTAAAATGGAAACTAAATTTGTGCTTAGATCTTCCAGTGCTCTGGTCCAAAGTACTTGTTCTCTTCAAGGACACAAAGATTTGCCATTTATTTCTTTGTTATCCATCTTCCACATTTATTAACTTCTCTGTAATATATTTTAATTCTTTGTACTTTTCTTCTACATTGTCACAGTCTACCACAAGCTTTTCCTTTACACATAGATTTAATATTCTGAATTTGAAACAGTTTAAAAATCTTTGATGGAATTATATTTTTCTTTATTTTATTTAATATTTTTATTTTATTTTTTGATCAATAATTTATTTATTTTATTTTTTATAATGTGTATGTATTACAGTTCCAATTATTTCCTTTTTGCCTCCTGCTGCACAGCCTACCCTCAATTCCATAATTAATCCCCACCACGTTGGCCATGTCCATAGGTCATGCATATGTGTTCCTTGACTAACCCCTTCAACCCTCATTCAAACAGTCCCCCTCCCCCCCTCTTACCACTGTCACTCTATTCCATGATTCTTTGTCTCTGGTTCTATTTTACTGATTAATTTATTTTGTTCAATAGATTCCTCTTATTACTGAGATCATATGCTATTTATCTTTCACAGAATGGTGTATTTCACTTAGTGTAACAGTATCCAGTTCCATCCATGTTGTCACAAAAGCTAGAAATTCCTTCTTTCTTTCTGCTGCATAGTATTCCATTCTGTACATGCACTACAGTTTTTTGATCCACTCATTTAGTGATGGCACTTAGGCTGCTTCCAGAACTTGGATATTATAAATAACACTGCTATGAACTTAAGGGTGCATAGGTCCTTTTGAATTGGTCTATCAGGGTTCTTAGACCAAATTAATTTTATTGTTGTTCAAGTACAGTTGTCTGCCTTTAGCCCCCACCACTCCCACCCCCACTCCAACCATCCCCATACCCCTTCCCTGATTCCAACCCCCTTGGTTTTGTCCATGTGTCCTTTAGAGTTGTTCCTAAAACCCCTTCCCTCTTCCCCCCCCCCACTATCCCCTCCCCTCTCCTTTCTGGTTACTGTCCATTTTATTGTGGTATTAATTTGCATCTCTCTGATAGCTAGTGATGTTGAGCAATTTTTCATATGGGCCACCTGTCTGTCCTCCTTGGAGAAGTGTCTGTTCATGTGCTTTGCTTATTTTTTAACTGGATTGCTTATCTTCCTGGTGTTGAGTTTATGAGTTCTTTATATATAGGGTCTGGTACAAAAAATTCCCCCTTTTTATTACAAACTCTTGTATTACAAAATCATAAATATATAATTCTATAACATAAAAATATCACACTCAAGCACAGCATATGACATTTTAGGTGAAATGTTCAAATGAAAAGTATAAATTATTACACCCATACCAACCACACTCAAGCAGCCATTACTACTTATTTTGGTGATTAAACTCTTGTCTGATGTACCATTGGCCAATATGTTCTCCTGTATAGTTGGTTCCCTTTTCATTTTGATGATGGTTTCTTTATCTGTGCAGAAGCTTTTTAATTTGATGTAGTCCTGTTTGTTTATTTTTTTCCATTCTTTCCTTTGCCCAAGGAGATATATTAATGAAAATATAGCTGCATGGGATGTCTGAAATTTTACTGCTTATGTTTTCTGCTAGGATTTTTATGTTATCATGACTTATATTTAAGTCTTTTGCCCATTTGAGTTTATTCTGGTGTATAGTGTGAGTTGGCGCTCTAGTTTAATTTTATTTTTTTGCATTTACCAGTCCAGGTCTCCCAACACCATACATTCAAGTGATTATTTTCACTCAAATGTATGCTCATGCTCCCTTTGTCAAATATTAGTTGACCATAGAGACTTGGGTTTATTTTTGGGCTCTCTATTCTGTTTCATTGGTCCATGTGTCTGTTCTTAGACCAGTGCCAGCCTGTTTTGATTATAGCAGCCTTGTAGTATAGTTTGATATAAGGTATTGTGATCCCTTCTATTGTGTTCTTCTTTCTCAATATCACTGAGGAATTATTTTTGGTTCCATATAAACTTTTGTAGTTTATATCTGTGAAATGTGCCATTAGTATTTTAATAAGGATTGCAGTGAATCTATAAATTGCTTTGGGTAGTATGGACATTTTAATGATGTTAATTCTCCCAATCCATGAAAATGGTATATGCTTCCATTTATTTTTATGTCCCTCAATTTCTTTCTTCAGTGTTCTATAGTTTTCCAAGTATATACCTTTTACTGCCTTGGTTAAATTTATTCCTAGGTACTTTATTTATTTCGTTGCTATGGTAGATGGGATTTTTTTTCTTACTTCCTCTTTCTGATAAGTTCATTGTTAGAGTATAAAAATGCCACCGATTTCTGAATATTGACTTTGTATCATGCTATTTTGCTAAATTCATTCATTAGGCAGAGTAGTTTTTTGGTGAAGTCTAAAGATTTTTCTTTAGGAGAACATGTTGGCCAATGGTACATCAGACAAGAGTTTAATTACCAAAATAAGTAATGCCTGCTTGAGTGTGGTTAGTAGAGTAATAGTATGGGTGTAATAATTTACACTTTTCACTTGAACATTTCACCTAAAATGTCATATGCTGTGCTTGAGTGTGATATTTTCTATGTACACTATCATGTCCTCTGCAAATAATGACAGTTTTACTTCCTCCTTTCCAAATTCATTGTCTTTTATTTCTTCTTGTATGATCATTTTGGCTACAATTTCCAGTACTATGTTGAATAAGAGTGGTGAAAGCAGACACCCTTGTCTTGTTCTTGATCTTAAGGGAAATCATTTTAGTTTTTGCCCATTGAGGATAATGTTGGCAGTAGGTTTTTTGTATATGGCCTTTATAATATTGAGATATGCTCCCTCTACTCCCACTTTGCTGAGTGTGTTTACCATGAATAGGTGCCTGATTTTATCACATGATTTTTCAGCATCTGTTGATATGATCATGTGATTTTTGTACTTCATTTTGTTTACATGATATATTATGTTTATTGATTTGCAAATATTGTACCCTCTTTGCTTCCCTGGATTAAATCTCACTTGATCATGGTGTATGATCTTTTTGCTGTATTCCTGGATCTGGTTTGCCAATATTTTGTTGAGGATTTTAGCACCTATGTTCATCAGAGATATTGGCCTGTAATCTTCTTTTCTTGGTGTGTCTTTACCTAGTTTTGAAATTAGGATAATTCTGGCCTCATAAAAAGAGTTTGGGAGTCTTTCCTCTGCTTGATTTTTTGGGAATAGTTAGAGAACAATAGGTGATAGTTCTTTGAATGTTTGGGAAAATTCACCTGTGAAGTCATCTGGTTGAAGGCTCTTGAATGTCAAAAAATTTTTGACTACTGCTTCAGTTTCACTGGTAATTATCAGTTTATTCAATTTTCTGCTTCAGTTTTTCTTGATTCAGTTTTGGAAGATTGTTTGTAGAAATTTATCCATTTCACCCAGGTTGTCCAATTTCTTGGCATATACTTGTTTATAGCAATTTCTTACAATCCTTTGTATTTTTGTGGATCAGTTATTACTTCTCTTTCATTTCTGATTTTATTTCAGTCCACTGTCTTTTTTTTCCTCATGAGTCTGGTTAAAGGTTTGTCAATTTTGTTTATCTTTTTAAAGAATCAGATCCTGGGTTCATTGAATTTTTTTTTTTTGTCTCTATGTCATTTAATTCTGCCCCAATCTTGATTATTTTCTTCCTTCTATTTGCTCTGGGCTTTGTTTGTTGTTTTTCCTCCAGTTGTTTTAGATGTAGGGTTAGGTTGTTTATTTGAAATGTTTCTTTTTTAGGCAGTCCTGTATTGCTATGAACTTCCCTCTTAGGACAGCCTTCACTGTGTCACATAGGTTTTGGGCAGTTGTGTGTTCATTTTCATTGGTTTTCAGAAACCTTTTGATTTCTTCCTTGATCTAATTATTAACCCATTCATTATTTAATAACATGATATTCATCCTCCTTGTATTAGACTGTGGATTGCTTGTAGCCTTCTTCCTTCCCTTTCTTGTGTTCTTATTTTTGTTTTATTTTTTCCCTTTGCCTCATTCACATTCCTTACATTTGTTTCTCCTACCTCTATCCTCTCAAAATCATTTTTCTTTCCTTTTGTCTTCTCATATTCTTTTTCTGTTTTTTATAATTGTGTTTTCTTTCCACCTTTATTAATCTTTGCTCCTTTGTCATTAATATTGCTGTTGTAGTTACTTATTCTTTATTTGTTCTTATTTATCCAATATATTTTTATATTAAGTATCACATTTTACTCCTCCTTTGTCTTATTTCACTTTGCCTTCTTCCTTTCCTTTCTTACTTTTAGTTTAAATTTTATTTTTCCCTTTCTTTCCCTTGTTTCTATTCCTTACTCCTGTTGTTTCTACTCCCTGTATCCTCCCAAAATCATTCTTCTTTCCTTTGGTCATTTTATAATCTTTTTTCTGCCTTACAATATTCTTAATTTTATTTTAAATTAAATACTCAAGAGTGGAAAGTATTTTATTTCTCTTTTTCTGTTTTCTGATTCATCATCATTGCCACCATAGTCACTCTGTTCCTCTTACACTTTGCATAGTCCAATATCTTCTGTTCAGAATTTGCAGCATGTCTCATGGCTCCAAGTGAAAGTAACTTCATTTCTCTTAGGGCTTTTCTGCTTCTTCAAGACTTGCCTCATTTCATCCAAACAATTGCATAAATCCTGTGGGTGTCATAATTTTCTAGTTTCAGTTATAATATGTTTTTCACCCTCTTATTTTTCTCAATTTAGTAATTTTAGTAAGACTCAATGTGGAGGAGTGAAGCACCTTATTTTATGCCCCCATCTTTTCCTAAAGTCAGAATTTCATGTTCTCTTGAAGTTTATTTAGAGCATAATTACACTGTACTCAATTTTTTCCTTCTTCCTCACAGTAGAACAGTTTATGAAGGAGATAATTGCAATACTGTCTCATAGTTTCACCTTCTGTATGTGGTTTTTACATCCATTTTCACAGTGTATATGCTGGAATCAAGTGCAACCTGAGCTTTCCTTCTACTTGCAGCCTCCATTGTTAAGAGATTTTTTTCATGGGGCATTCATGTAGTGAGGTGCTTTCCATGGATAGTGGAAAGATACCAAATATCATGCCCCAAATGCTAAAATCTATTGTTTCCAATGTTTTCACATCATATATGGTATTTGTTCCATTTACTTTGCATTTGTCCTCAACCTTTCAGCATAAGTCTTTTTCACAGGTTAGATTAGTCCTTTTATCACTAAAAGTTTCATGTTTAGGAAAAATGTTTAGAACTTTTTGATTTTACCCTACAATAATTTTCAAGAATGACAGTTTTTCTAATGTATCATTTAGCTGGAAAATCGGGATGGGAGTTACCCCATCTGTTTTCAGTTTGCCTTTTTGCTTAGAAATAAGAAAGTAAAATAATATTTCATGCAAAGGTTATTCTTGTTTTCTAGAGTTGCTTGTTATTTATGATAAAATAGAATAAGCAAATATTAAGGTACTTTTGTTTATATTTTTGTTTAGGCTTCTTCCTATTTTGCTTAAGATGAGATAGTATATTTAAAACTTTAATATAGAGAAGACTACAGGTCATAATTTGGTTTTTAAAGGTGTGAGGAATTCCATTATTGAGAAGATATATTAACAAAATATAATTTTCAAAGAATTTGAAATCTATGTATAAATTTTGTAAATGTATATATAAATGCATGTATAATTATACCTTATTGTATTGTAATGTACCATACCACATATATATATATATACAAACCAATGACATATATATATGATGTGGTACATTATACATACCACATCATATTTATCTGTGTGTACATCAGGGTATCCTATAGTGTTTCTCTGTCTTGACAGTCAATAGTGCTGCAACAAACATGGGGTGCAGATATTTCTCTGAGATCCTGTTTTTATTTCTTTCAGATATTTATCCAAATTGAAATTGCTAGGTTATATGGTAGTTATATTTTTAGTTTTTATTAAGGAATATCAAGACAATATTTTCTGAAGTAGCTGCATCAAATTACATTTCCACCAACAGTGCACAAAGATGTTCTTTCTACCATATTCTTACTAATTCTTGTCGTTTTGATGATAGCCATTTTAACAAGTGTGAAGTGATATCTCATTGTGGTTTTGATTTGCATTTCTCGGATGATTAATGATAGTAAGCACCCATTGGTCATTTGAATGTTGTCTTTGGACAGAAAGTCTATTCAGTTCCTCTGTGTATATTTTAATTGATTTTTGTTGTTATTGAATTGTATGCATTCTTTACATATTTTGGATATTAACATCTTATCAGGTATACGAGTTGGATATATTTTCTCTCATTCTATATGTTAGATTTTCATTTTGTTAATTGTTTTCTTTGTTGTGCACAAGCTTTTTAATTTGATACAGTCCTATTCCTTTATTATTTTTCTTTTATTATCTTAGATTTTGGTGTTGTATCTAAGAAAACTATTGTCAGGACCAATATCAAGTAGGTTTTCCCTTTTTTAAAAGAAGGTTGATGGTCTTAGGTTTAATGTTCAAGGCTTTAATCCATTTTAAGTTGATTCCTGTGTATAGTTTAAGATAGGGGTTTCATTCTTTGGGAGTTGCTATCCAGTTTTCCCAATACCATTTATTGAAGAGACTATCTTATCTCCATTGTATATTCTTGGCTTTTTTGTCATAAATTAATTGATCATATATGTATGACTTTATTTCTGGACTCTTTATAATGTTCCTTTGATTATCTGTCTGTATGCTAATACCATATTGTTTTGATTATTATAGCTTTGAAATATAATTTGAAATCAGAAAGTGTGGTTCCTCCACCTCTGTTCTCTTCTTTAAGATTGTATTTATTTATTTTTTTAGAGAGAGGGAAAGGGAGGGAGAGAAACGTCAATGTGTCGTTGCCTCTTGCATGCCTCCTACTGGGGACATGGCCTGCAACCAAGGCATATGCCCTGACTGGGAATCAAACCAATGACACTTTGGTTTCCAGGCCAGCACTCAATCCATTAAGCCACACCAGCCAGGTCAGCTTTATTTTTCTTTCTCAAGACTGCTTTTGTTATTCACAGTCTTTAATTATTTTTTTTAAGATTTTATTTATTCATTTCCAGAGAGGGGGGAAGGGAGGGAGAAAGAGAGGGAGAGAAACATCAATATGTGGTTGCCTCTCATGAGTACCTTACTGGGGACCTGGCCCACAACTCTGGTATATGCCCTTATTGGGGAAGTGAACCAGTAACCCTTATGTTCACAGGCCAATGATCAATCCACTGAGTCACAACAGCCAGGGCCAAAGTCTTTAATTATTAATGCTCTGTACAAATTTTGGGATTGTTTATTGCTGTGAAAAAATGTCATTGAAATTTTGATAGGGATTGCATTGTATCTGCTTTGGGTAGTATGGACATTTTAACAATATTAATTCTTCTAATCCATGAGCATAGAATATCTTTCTATTTCTCTGTGTTGTCTTCAATTTTTAACAATGTTTTATACTTTCTTTTTTTTATTTTATTTATTTTTATTTTTTTATTTTTTAAAATATATTTATTGATTATGCTATTACAGTTGTCCCATTCCCCCCCCCCACTCCACTCCATCCTGCCACCCTCTCCCTCCCACATTCCCCCCCCCATAGTTCATGTCCATGGGTCATACTTATAAGTTCTTTGGCTTCTACATTTCCTACACTATTTTTACCCTCCCCCTGTCTATTTTCCACCTATCATCTATGCTACTTATTCTCTGTACCTTTACCCTCCTCTCCCCCTCCCACTCCCTTATTGACAACCCTCATGTTCTAGTTGTTTGCCTAGTTTGCTCTTGTTTTTGTTTTATGTGTGGTCATTAATAACTGTGAGTTTGCTGTCATTTTTACTGTTCCTATTTTTGATCTTCTTTTTCTTAGGTAACTCCCTTTAACATTTCATATAATAAGGGCTTGGTGTAGATGAGCTTCTTTAACTTGACCTTATCTGAGAAGCACTTTATCTTCCCTTCCATTCTAAATGATAGCTTTGCTGGATATAGTAATCTTGGATGTAGGTCCTTGCGTTTAATCTTGGGTAATGTAATTATGATGTGCCTTGTTGTGTTCCTCCTTGGGTCCAGCTTCTTTGGGACTCTCTGAGCTTCCTGGACTTCCCGGAAGTCTATTTCCTTTGTCAGATTGGGGAAGTTCTCCATTATTTGTTCAAAGAAGTTTTCAATTTTTTGTTCTTCCTCTTCTCCTTCTGGCACCCCTATCATTCGGATGTTGGAATGTTTCAAGGTGTCCTGGAGGTTCCTAAGCCTCTCCTCATTTTTCTGAATTCTTATTTCTTCATTCTTTTCTGGTTGGATGTTTGTTTCTTCCTTCTGGTCCATACCATTGATTTGAGTCCCAGTTTCCTTCTCATCACTATTGGTTCCCTGTACATTTTCCTTTGTTTCTCTTAGCATAGGCTTCATTTTTTCATCTGTTTTTTGAACAGATTCAACCAAGTCTGTGAGCATATTAATAACCAGTGCTTTGAACTGTGCATCTGATAGGTTGGCTATCTCTTCGTCACTTAGTTGTATTTTTTCTGGAGCTTTGAAATGTTCTGTCATTTGGGCCATTTTTGTTTGTTTGTTTGTGTGTCTTGGTGTGTCTGTTACTTTAAGGGGCGGAGCCTTAGGTGTTCATGGGGCGGGGTAATGCTGGTCGCTGTGCTGTGACACTGTACGTGGGGGAGGGGCCTAGTGGGAGCAATGGCGCCCGCCTCACTCTCCTCCGGATTTCAATCTTTCACTCTGATACCCACAATCAAACTGGGCCACTCTGGTGCTGGTTCCCGAGTAAGTGGGCCTGTGCACACTCTAGGCCCCTGTGGGTCTCTCCAACAACCTCTCCTGTGAGGCTGGGAGTCTCTCCTGCTGCCTCCCCAACCCTCAGGGGCGCTTTCAATCAGAGGTCTGAGGCTTTATTTCCCCGAGCTGGAGCCCTGGGTTGTGCGGTCTGCTTCACTGCCCGCCTTTAGTCAGGTTTATCTGTGGGCGAATGTGGTGCCACAGGGTGCTACCCGCCACTCTGCCTGCCCCACTCTCCGCCACTCTGAGTCCGGTCTTCTGGGTTTATCTGTGCAAATGTGGGGCCGCAGGGTCTACTAGTGCTCGGACTGCCTGCACCATTTGTCCCACACTCCACTAGTCTCAGTCCCGCCACAGCCACTCGAGTCCTCTCCACCCCGGTGCCCATCTCCGCCCCTCCTACCAGTCTGGATGAATGTTTATTTTCTATTTCCTTGGTGTCAGTCCCCCTTGCTGTTCGATTCTCTGTCAGTTCTGGTTGTGCAAGGAGGCGCAGTGTGTCTACCTACGCCGCCATCTTGGCTCCTCCATCACAATGTTTTATACTTTCTATAGTACAGGTATTTCATCACCTTGGTTAAATTGATCTCTAAGTATTTTTTCTTTTCAGATGCAACTGTAAATAGAGCTGTTTGCAATTGTAAATAGAATTATTTTTCTAATTCTTATTTCTCATAGTTTGTAATTAGTGTATAAAAATGCAACTATTTTTGTATGTTGATTTTGTATCTTATAACTTTACCAAATTTATTTATTAGCCCTCACATTTTTTGGATGGAGTCTTTAGAGTTTTGTATATACAATATCATGTCATCTGCAAATACAGAGTTCTTCTTTCCCTTTTTGGATGCCTTTTATTATTTTTTTATTGCCCAATTGCTCTGGCTAGAACTTCCAGTACTGTGTTGAATAAAAGTGGTGAGTGTGCATCCTGGTCTTAAACCATCCGTGTATTCTGGGACTGAATCCCACTGATCACAGCATATGATGTTTTTCCTTTTTTTAATTGTTGTTCAAGTACAGTTGTCTTCATTTTCTCCCCACCACCTTTCCATGCCCCACCCACCCCTACATCCCACCCTCAATCCTACCCACCTTTGGCTTTGTCCATGGGTCCTTTATACATGTTCCTTGACAATCCTTCCCCTTAACTCCTCCATTAACCCCCTCTTCCTTCCCCTCTGGTTACTGTCAGTTTGTTCTTTATTTCAATGTCTCTAGTTATATTTTGCTTGCTTATTTGTTTCTTAGTTTGGTCCACTAATAGATGAGATCATATGGTATTTGTTTTTCGCTGCACAGCTTATTTCACTTAGCATAATGCTCTCCAGTTCCATCCATGCTGTCATGAAGTTTAGGATCTCTTTCTTTCTTTTTGCTGTGTAGTATTCCACTGTGTAAATGTACCATATATTTTTTTTTATCCACTCATTTACTGATGGGAACTTAGGTGGCTTCCAGCACTTAGCTATTGTAAATACAGCAATATTTTAATTGATACGTCCCCTAGAGCAAGGTACATAAAGGAAAGAATGAACAGATGGGAATTCATCAAATAAAAAGCTTCTGCACAGCTAAAGAAAACATCAACAACATGAAAAAGGAACCAATCATATGGGAAAACTTATTTGTCAATGATACCTTGGACAATGATTTGATCTCCAAAATAAATAAAGAACTCACACAACTCCACTCCAGGAAGACAAACAATCCAATTTGAAAATGGACAAAGGTCCTAAACAGATACTTCTCCAAGGAGGACATACAGAGGGCCCAGAAATATATGAAAGGATACCCAACATCACTAGGCATCAGAGAGATGCAAATTAAAACCACAATGAGAAACCAGTTCACATAGGTCAGAGTGGTCAGAATGTAATCGTAAACAAATCAACAAACAAGTACTAGCAAGGTTGTGGGGGAAGGGAACCCTGGTACACTGTTGGTGGGAATGCAGACTGGTGCAGTCACTGTGGAAAACAGTATGGAATTTCCTCAGAAAACTAAAAATGGAACTGCCTTTTGACCCAGCAATTCCACTGCTAGATTATACTCTAAAAATCCTAAAACACCAATTCAAAAGGTGAATTGGTGAACAATTCACCAATGTTCATAGGAGTACAATTTACAGTAGCCAAGTGCTGGGAACAGCCTAAGTGCCCATCAGTAAATGATATTTTCAATGTATTGTTTAATTTGGGTTCTTAATATTTTGTTGGAGATTTTTGTATGTAAATTCTTCAGAAATAATGGCCTATAATTTTATTTTTTATAGTGTTTTTGTCTGGTTTTAGGATCAGGGTAATTCGGTTCTTGTAAAATTACTTGAAAACATTCTTTTCTCCTCTTTTTTTTTAGTTGTTAAGGAGCATGTTGTTTATTTTCCATATTTTTGTAAATTTTTTAGTTTTCTTCTTGTAATTGATTTGTAGTTTTATATCAGCATGTCAGAAAATTTGCTTTCTCCTAATTCAATATTTTAAAATTTGAGAGTTGTTTTGTGACATAAGACATCTACCTTGGAAAGTGTCCCAAGTGCATGTGAGAAGAATATTCCTTCTCCTGCTGTTGGATCGGATGCTGTATAAATTTATGTTGTCCAGCTGATGTAATGTATACCTTAAATGTAATGTTCTTTTATTGATTTTGTTTTTGGATATTCTAGCTACTGATGAAAGTGGGGTATTGAAACCCCTACAATTATTGTATCACTCTTTAGTCCTCCTTTTAGCTTTGTTACTATTTCATTTATATATTTATGTTCTCCTATGTTATGTGCATTGATATTTATAAATATTATGTCATTTTGTTGAATTGACTTTATTATTAAATTATAATCTTCTTCATCTCTTAGTGCTGCCTCATTTTAAAGCCCCTTTGTGTGACATAATTATGTCTACCCCTGCTTTCTTTTGGTTTCTATTTGTGTAGAACCTTTTTCATCCTTTTACTTTCAGTCTGTACATGTCGTAAAAGCTGAAATGAGTCTACATAGGCAGTATAGAGTTGGGTCTTATCTACTCATCTATTTAGTCACTCTATGTCTTTTGTTTGAAGAGAATAATCCATTTAAATTTACAATATCTATTTATAGGTATAGACATTTTCTTGTTATTTTGTTAAATATTCTTTGTCTTTTTAATTCCTTTGTTCTGTTATTCTCTTGCTCCTTTGGTGATGCAATAATTTTCTGTTGTGGTATGTTTTGATTTTTTTATTTAAGTGTATCTACTATAGATTTTGGCTTTTTGGTTATAATGAAGCTTACATAAAACATCTATGTGTTATAAAAAACAGTCTATTTGATGATGTTAAAACCTTAACTCTGAAGGCATAATAGAGCTCTAAATTTTTACTCCCTCCCTAACATTTTGGTTTCAGTGTCATAATTAACATCTTTTACCTTCTTTATCCATTCACAAATTATTGTCATAAAAATTATATTTTTAATATTTTTATCTTTTAACCTTCAAAATTTTACCTTTTAACTTATAACTAATTTACCCACCACCATTAGAACATTGAGATATTCTGAATGTAACTATATATTTACCTTTACCAGTGAAATTTATACCTTCCTATGTTTTCCTGTTAGTAATCAGTATTTTTTGTTTGTTTGTTTCATCTTGGAAAAACTCTTAAAACACTTCTTTTAAGGCTGGTCTTATGGTGATGAACTTGGTTAGCTTTTGGCTGTCTGGGGAACTCTTTACCTCTCCTTCAATTCTGAGGAACAGCCTTGCTGGGTCGAGTATTCTAGGTAGGTAGTTTTTCTTTTAGCATTTTATATATATTGTGCTATTTTCATCTTGCCTCCAAAGTTTCTGCTGAAAAATCTGCTGATAGTCTTATGAGGGCATCCTTGTAAGTAAGACGTTATTTTTTTCCCCTGGCTGGTGTAACTCAGTGGACTGAGTGCTGGCCTGTAAACCCAGGGGTTGCAGGTTCAATTCCCAGTCAGGGCATATGCCTGGTCCTCAGCTGGGGGTGCATGAGAAACAACTATACATTGATGTTTCTCTCCCTTTCTTTCTCTCTCCCTTCCTCTCTCTCTAAAAATAAATAAATAAAATCTTTTTTTAAAAAAGAAGTTATTTTTTCTTGCTGCTTTTATGATTCTCTCATTTTTAAATTTAGTCAATTTAATTATAATGTACCTCTGTTTGGGTCTCTTTAAATTCATCTTATTTGGGACTTTCTGGGATTCATGAATTTGGATGTCTGTTTCTTTCTTTAGCCTAATGAAGTTTTCAGCAATTATTTCTTTAAATAAACTTTTTGCCTCTTTCTCTCTTCTCCTTCCGAGATTCCTATAATGTGATGGTGTCCCAGACGTTCTTATCATCTCTCTTTTTTCTTCTTCTCCTCCTCCTCTTCTACCCTCTACCCTTCTCCTTCTTCTGTTTGCTCCTCCAACTGAATGACTTTCACAGTCTTATGTCTCCTTCACTGATCTTTTCCCATCAGTGTTATTTTCTGCTATTGAATCCCTCTATTGAATTTTCAATTTAGTTATTGTATTAATCAGCTCTATTATTTATGTTACTTTCTTATATTTTCCATCTTTTTGTTGAAATTCTCATTTTGTTCATCCATTGTTTGTTCTTGGTGAACATCTTTATAACCATTATTTTGAAAATTTTATCAGATAAGTCACTTATCTACATTTCATGAGTCTTTTTCTGGAGTTTAGCTTGTTCTTTTGTTTGGAACATAGTCTTCTTTCTTCACAATATGTAGTTAGTCTTCTAGCACCTTTTACTTAACTCTGTGATTGATATAGTTCATGATCCACAATTCACTCAATACTAGATGGTATTACCTGGCTAATTTCTTCCTACCTTAAATTTTCCTAAGGGTATCATTCCATGCTTTCTACCAAGAATACTTTTATTTTTTTTAAGATTTTATTTATTTTTAAAGAGAGAGGAAGGGAGGGAGAAAGAGAGAAAGTGAAACATCAATGTGTGGTTAGCTCTCACACGCCCCCAACTGGGGAACCTAGCCTGCAACCCAGGCATGTGTCCTGACTGGGAATTGAACCAGTGACCCTTTGGTTTGCAGCTGGCACTCAGTCCACTGAGCCATACCAGCCTGGGCCCAAGAATGGTTTTAAATTATCCACCCCACAGTGTCTCATGAATTATCACCTTATCCTAATAAGTCAAATTGTTCTCAACTTACTTCTCTTCATTGACTTATCTCAAGAAAATATTGTTAACTTTTGGTCTTCTCTTTGTCACTTGGCACTAAAGATTGATTAGGTTATCTTGGATTCTTTCTTGACCAAACCCTCTCTTTCATCAAGTTTATTCTGAAGAAGCTCAGCTCCAAGTTGATATAGAAATAAAAACATTTCAATAAGAAGTCAATTAGCAGTCTCTTCTGTGCTTACCTCTCTTATCAACTTATATGATGCACATATACACTCTGAAATTTAAGTTTGTACATGAGAGAAATACATACGTCACTACAGTCCTCTATTCCTTATCACTCTTCATCTTCACAATGTCATTTGGTAGAATATGAAATAAATCTATTTTTTCTTCTCTTTCTAGTATATGTAGACTTTGGAGTATAAATTTCAGGTCCCATACTTTCTCCAGATTGTATTATTCTTTCTGGCACTAGCTTCATGGCTATAACTTAATTATGGGTGAATGGGGATTGGAGAAAATTTGACTCAGTTTCAAAGCATAAATATAAAGACATAAAACACTATACTTTTTCTTAAAGATAGAAAATTTTAATTAATGTGTAGAGACAGTCACTTCTGTTTTAATCCACTTATCAGGCAATTAGAATGAATAGTTCCAATTGAGTCTCATGTTATGATATAGATAGGAGATTACTGGAAACTTTTTTCAGTACTCTAAATTCATTTTGATTTATACAGAGCAATAACACAGCCAGCTGTGCATATTGTTTTCAGTACCAAATACTTTTAGAAGATACAGCAAAAATTAACCAGCTTCCTACGGGAGATGATATGTATAAATGTAATCCCTTGTAGCCATTTGATCAACTTGATCTTTGTCAATTAAGACAACATAACCAAAAAAATGGAGGAAATATTAGATAAACCTTTTGGAACTTTGAATAGATGGTATTTGTAGCTAATTTGTGCTATGTTACACAAACATGACAGTAAAAGTGGAGTCATTTTGACTGTGGAAAACTAATATAATTTCCACTCTGTCCCAGCCTGCCTCTCTTTAGACTCTTCTGATATAATGCTGGAAATTTAGGCGATATGTCTCATGAAGTTGCCATATATGTGATATTTGACATTTTTCTTATCTCCAGTTCTATTTTCACCAATGCATAATGTTGCAGTTATACAATTAGTACCCATGAAATGTCACAACACTAATGCCCACAAGAAGCACCCATGCTGTTTATTTCCCATGATGTTTGCTCCAAGGCAATCCAATTTTGCTTCTATCTCATGGTTTCTGTTGTAAGCCAGGCCTCTTGATACATATAGAGCAGATGAGTTTAACACTGAGAATGACTGAAGTCTTTGATGTCCCATAGAGTTGGATGATAAACAGCTGTTTTTATTTTCCTCCAGCTGTATTATTGCAACATGCTCCAATCCCTGAAATTAGGTATGGATTCCTGAAGCCAAGCTCAGTTAGAGACTCCAGGCTGTATTGAGAATCACCACTCTCCTCTAATTCTTGTGAATTTCTTTTAAGCAAAAGTTATAAATCTCAACAATCTTCTCTTGGAGTCAATTCCTCCGTGGAAATATTTTCAGTTCTTCTTGCTTATCTTAATTCAATACTTTAGAAATTCCCAGGTGCAGAAAAAAATTAGATAAAGTATTTTAACCAAAATGGAGGATGGAGAAAAAGATCTATTTTCAGGTAGGGGAAAATCAAGCATTCTGTATTAGACACTTAAGTTTGAACTTTTTTAAGTTCAAACAATAAATTATTATTGTGAAGAAATAGTAGCTGGAACAGAAAATATAAAAAATGTCAAAAGCAGAGATTTTGTTACTTCCAAAGAAATATTTCAAATGTCTTTAAACGATTTGACAGTTGGAGTATGTGGCCTAAGAGATGAGGTTGAGAGTCATGAGCTGTCTTACTCAGCTCAACAGAGCCATACGTTCTTGGGTCCTTTCAGGTATTTTGCCATGTCAATCACATAACAGTATTTAAGAGTGCATAACTTGCTTCTATCCTCTGATGCATCTGCATATCCAAATTATAAGTTAATAAGTAACTTTCTTTTGTTGAGGTATAACTTCTTGGTTCCATACAATATCCTTAGCTCAAGTCTCACTTTTCTTGGCTATGGTTTAATCTTATACATTCTTTGAGTTACTGTTGTATGTAGGATTCAACAAGGAGTGAAATCCTCAAGTATCTCTGAAATTAGAGAAACAGACACAAATATAGTATTAACCTTTTCTTTTAGCAACAATATAATAACAATAGTAATAAGTATCAGTTATTAAAAAATATACTATGCACCAACCTATATGCTAACTATTCCATATATTTACAGCACTCAGTACTTACAGTGCCCTGGAAAAATAGATTATCAGGTACAAGCAAACAAATAAAATCCAGAAAATCAGATAATGTCTGCCAGCATTGACTGCATAACAACACATACCAAAATATAAACAAGAGTTGCTTTATTTAGGTCATGGTTCTATGGGTCAGCTAAGTGATTGTTCTTTCTAGGCTGTCTTGACTAATCTATGAAATATATAGGATCAAGTAGTGGGTCCACAGGCAGCTTGGTGGTTTAGGACAGCCTTGGGTACATGTCTGGTGTTGGGCAGCTTGTCGGGAGGGCACTCTCTACTTCATGGCCTTTCGTCAGGCTAACTTAAGTTCATTCACATGATAGCCTCATTCTTTTAAATCCTAAATGTGTAAACTCCTTTAAACTATTGTTTGTGTCATGTTTGTTAATGTCCAGCCGGCCAAAGCCAGTACATGTCAGAATCAATGTAGTAGAGGACAATCAAAGCAAGCAGACAGAAGTAGAAGAACACATTAGTTATTTTTGCAAACAAGTTACAATAGCAAAAATACTTACAAGATTTTTTTGTTGTTGAATCTATAAGTGGAAATGGAATTGAGAAACTCAGAAAAATAATGAGATAACAGACCATTCTATATTAGTCTAATAGATGTGGAACAGCCAAACATGTTCTTTGTGGAAATAATTGACAATTTGGGAGTTCTGAAAATGTAATGGAGATATGCATTACTTACTGTTTATTCCATGTTAGTTTTCTGTATTCTAATGTTGGTTATGGGTTTAGTTATATCAAGAATACAAAACATTTGTCTCCATTTCAACAATTAAAAAAGCAGGAAAAAAAAAGCAACAGCCAGCAAAAAGAAAAAAGAAATACTTTTCTTATCCTCTAATGTTGCCTATTAATAGAAAAGATGTAACTTCATAAAACTCTAAAAAAAGAATACAAAATATATTGTACTCATTTTATGACATCCATCTAAGATTCTGAATTTACAAATCACATTCATAGAGGCAAATAAAATGCAACTTTTATTTTTCCACAATTGATTTGGTCTATTTATTTTATTTAATTTGTATCTTTTTTCATGTTTTTACCCCTTCAATGATTTGTAAATACTTATTCACCTTTCACAAAGCTTCTTCTTCCTTTCTTTGATCAACATAGATTAATAAAATTAATATATGTATAAAAATGAGTGTTTGAAAATTTGTCAATGTATACAAGATTTAAATTGGTGTTTTATATTTTAGCCTAAACATTCAAGAAGTACTACATATGTACTATTATCACCACTATATTTTCCTTTTGTTGATGGAAAAATCCTTATTTTTTATATATTCAAATTTTAAGTAGCTACCTTTTCCAAATTGTGTCCTTTCTCCACCCAACCCATATGAACGTTTCTAAAGTGTTAATAGTCTTATTTCAAATCTAGTTAAATCAGGTTTGCACAAACAATCATTAATCATAGATACTAAGATTTCTGTCCAGTACACTCTAATGAACTTCTTTTTTCCAATTTCTATATTTTAGTCTCTTCATTCTTTGTTGTTAATTTATATTCTTTATCATAATAAGAGCAAATAATTCTAATATATAATCAATCAGCATTTGTTGAGCACCCACCATGTGCCAGTCACCATGTTTAGTGTTTCCACAGTTCTAACCTAACAACAACTCATTATGATACTGTTGTCTTCACTTATATTCACCTTATAATTGAAAAAGCTTTTTCCACAAAGAAAACTTGTCTTGCTTATGAAGGCAGAGTTGGTCAGATGATGTACAATAAAAATGTGTTTTAGAGAGAAAAGGGAACCCTTGTGCACTGATGATGGGAATGCAGATTGGTGTAACCACTATGGAAAACAATATGAAGGTCCTTTAAAAGCTAAAAATGAAACTGCCTTATGACCCAATAATTCCACTTTTGTAATATATCCAAATAAACCCAAAACACTAATTCAAAACAATATATGCACCCCTATGTTCACTTCAGCATTATTTACAATTGCCAAGATATGGAAGCAAACCAAGTGCTCATTAATAGCTGAGTAGATAAAAAAAAAACAACTGTGGTACATGCATAAAACTGAAAATTAGCCACAGAAAATAATGAAATCTTACCATTTGTGATAGCACGAATACACCTACAGGTCATTACGCTAAGTGAAATATGTTAGTCAGTGAAAGATAAATACCATATGATATCACTTATATGTGGAATACAAAGAACAAAATAAATAAGCAAACAAAAAAATGAAACAGACACACAAATATAGAGAATAGACTGGTGGTTGTCAAAGGCGGAGGAAGATAGGGGGCTGGGTGAAGAATGTGAAGGGATTAAGAAATAGAAATTGGTAGTCACAAAATAGTCACAAGGGTGTAAAGTACAACTTAGGGCATATAGTCAGTAATGTTATAATAACTATGTGTGAGTACTAAAAATATCAGGGGGGGACACTTTGTAAAATATATGATTATTTAGCCACTATGCTGTACACCTGAAAGTAATACAAAATAATTTTGAATGTAAACTGCAATTGAAAAAAATGAAATGTGTATTAGAGACATCAAACTGTTGAACACTATTACCAACCACTACATTCCTTCCTGCCTTCTTTGTAGATTGTCATATAGATTAATTGGAATGGGTGACATGTAAGCTAGGAGAAGCCTTAGCCTAAAAAAATAGTAATCTAGACAAGCTTCTTTCCCATTGGCTAGGCCTTGGTTTTCCAATGACTGGGTTCCCAAGATACTATAGGTGTCTTCATCAAAGTAGATGAGTCTACTTTTCTCCTTCTACACTAGCTATGTGGTAGATTTCAACATAGAAACATAGAAACATAGAAACTTAATCTAAAAAGAAAACTTATTCACAGAGTGAAAGGACCTTGAAGGAAGCTAAAATGTGACAAGCCTAAACTACTTGGAAAGAAGATATTTGAAAGTTTGTTAATTCAGCAGATGAAAGCATCGATTTAGAGTTACAGCCCAATCATTGTACTGAATACATATAAGAATATACTTTGGTGGTTAGAAAAGAGGGGGAGAAAAATCTTGATTACCTCTTAAACTTCCAGAGTGCTACTCACACTTGGATATTGTTTTTTTCAGATTAAACATCAAGCTCTGAAAAGCTGTTTTTATGAAAGTCTGAGATTTCCTATTTCTAACTGCTCAAATTGTGTGACCAAATTACATTATAATATCATAGCACAGAACTCTGAGCTGCAAAATTGTCAGGTGCAAACAAATGCCAAATGTCAATCATGCTTGTCTGTCTGTCTGTCTCTCTCTCTCACACACACACACACACACACACACACAAACATTCACACAACCACAAATAGCACAAGTATCTGTAAAAGGAAGTCGGAATAACTTGCCTCATGATTTTTCAATATGATTGAAGGCATTACTTCTCCACAAGAGGAACAAAAAGTCATAACTATGAGGTAGATATGCAGTTTCTCCTTTAAACATGAAGAAATTGGGAAAAAAACTTCATTCTTTGCCACTCTCACAAACTCTTCCACACTGCCATTTTGGACTTTAACAAATATTTTATACTCTCCTTTTCTCTTGAAATATTCATTCTACTTATTTGTGCCTTTTCTTGCTGTACCAAACATGAACTTCCCTAAAACATCCAACATCCTCTCCAATTGTGCGTGTGTGCATGCTTTCTCTTTTAATATTGTTAACCTTCATAATGTAGGATGAAGTGGTCTAATTATTCTTATATATTCAACTCATTGTCACTTCCAGTCATTATATTCTCAACATATTTTTTAAATATTTTACTTTTTAAAAAATATTGTTTATTCTTAATTGCAGTTTATGTACAATACTTATATTAATCTCAGGAATACAACCCAGTGGTTAGTATCTATATAACTGAAAAAAGGATCACTCCAGTAAATCCAGTACCTATCTACACCACACATAGTTATTATAATATTATCTACTACTGTATTTTGCCATGCATAATATGCACTTTTCGCCCAAATTTTTGAGGGGAAAATAAGGATGCACATTATAGATGGGTAGTACTAATTCCATGTCTATATAAATGTTTTTAATTTTTTTATTTATGCTTATGTGTTAAAATGTAACTCTAGAAAGCAATAATGATATCCATACGCAAAATAATACCCTGGAATATGATGAACAGTTTTGTTTCTAAATATAAATAAATTAAAATTGAATTAAAATATAAATGAAATATTTTTAAAATATTATAAAACAAAATATAAATGAAAGATTTTTTAATATTACAAAAATTGAATTAAAATATAAATGAAAGATTTTTTCCTGAATGTTTGGGTGAAAAACATGTTTGTGCACTATACACAGGAGTGCGTTACATTGTCTACATCATACTCTACATTTCCATGACTTTTCTATAATTATCAATTTGTACTTTTTAATCCCTTTACTTTATTCACCCATCCTCAAATTCCCCTTCCATCTGGCAACCGTCAGATTTTTCTCTGTATCTATGAGTCTGTCTCTGTTCTGCTTGTTTGCTTACTTTGTTCTTTACATCCCACATATAAGTAAAATCACATGGCACTTGTTTTTCTCTGTCTGACATACTTCACTCAACACAATACCCTGTAGTTTCATTCATGTTGCAGATGGCAAGATTTGATTTTCTTTTATGGCTCAGTCATTTTCCATTGTATCATGCATCACTTTATCCATTCATCTATTTTTTGAGTATTATATTCTTTTTATTATTTATTGAGTTTATTGGGGTAACACTGGGTAATAAAACCCTACAGGTTTCAAGTGTACAACTCAACAAAACATCACCTGCACACTGCATCATGTGCCCATCTCCCAAAGTAAAGTCTCTTCCCATCCCCATTTACCCACCTGTGGCCTTCATCCACCTCCCCTCACATTATTTTGTCTCTGCCTATCATCATACTGTGTTTTTATGTCTATGTGTTTTATGTCTATATAAATAGGTAGATAGAGATATATAGAGATGTATAGGGATATATATATATATATATATATATATATATATATATATATATATATACATTTTTTGCTTAATACCCTTACCTTCTTTTACACCCAACCCCTATGTCCCTTTGCATCTTACAGCTATCAATCTGTTCTATGTATCTATAATTCTGTTTCTATTTTGTTTGCTAAATTATTTTGTCCATTAGATTCCACATATAAGTGACAACATATGGTATTTGCCTTTCTCTGGTTGGCTTATTTTCTTGTAGTATAAAGTTCTCTAGGTCCATCAATGTTGTCTCAAAAGGTAAGATTTTGTTTTATTTTTTTTATGGCTGAGTAGTATTCTATTGTGTGAATGTTCCACAGCTCTTTTTTATCTACTCATCTGTTGATGGGTACTTGGGCTGTTTCCAGATCTTGGCCATTGTAAATAATGCTGCAATGAATATAGGGGTGCATATATTATTTCAAATTAGTGTTTTGCATTTCTTTGAATATACTCTCAGAAGGAGAAATGCTGGGTTGTAAGGTAGAACCATTTTAATTTTTTGAGGAAACGCCTTACTGTTTTTCACAATGGCTGTACCACTCTGCATTCCCAACAAAAGTGTATGAGGGTTCCCTTTTCTCCACATCCTCAACAACATTTTTTTTATTGATTTATTGATGATAGCCATACTGACAGGCATGAGATCATATCTCATTGTGGATTTAATTTACATTTCTGTGATGATTAGTGGTATTGAGCATCTTTTCATATTTATTGGCCATCCATATGTCTTTTCTTTTGAGTAGTGTCTATGAATCTTTTGCCCATTTTTTAATTGGATTGTTTGTTTTCTTGGTGATGAGTTGTATATGTTTTTTATATATTTTGGATATTAAATGCTTATCAGAAATTATCCTTGGAGAATATGTTCTTCCTTCCAGTGGATTTCCTTTTCATTTTGCTTGTGGTTTCCTTTGCTATGGAAAACCTTTTTAGTTTGATGTAATCTCATTTGTTTGCTTTTTCCTTTGTTTCCCTTGCCTGAGGAAATATATTGTCAAAAATAACACTGCAATAAATTTCTGAGATTTTACAGTTTATGTTTTCTTCTAAGATTTTTATGATTTCAAATCTTATGTTTAAGTATTTTATCAATTTTGAGTTTATTTTTGTGTATGGTTTATGATAGTGGTCTAGTTTCATTGTATTGCATGTACCTGTCCAATTTTCTCAACACATTTATTGAAGAGACTCTCTTTACCTCATTGTATATGCTTGCTTTCTTTCTCAAATATTAATTGACCATAAAGGTGTAGTTTTAGTTATGGGTTTTCTTTTTCTGTCTCACTGATCTGCTTGCTTGTTTTTATGCAAGTATCATACTGTTTTGATTACTGTGGTCTTATAGTATAGTTTGATATCAGATATTGTGATCCTTCCAACTTTGTTCTTCTTCCTCAAGATTGTTGAGTTTTTTGGGGGTCTTTTGTGGTTCCATATAAATTTATGGAATATTTGTTTTAAATTTGTGAAATATACCATTGGTGTTTTAATAGGAATTACATTGAATCTATATGAACACTTTTATTGTTATGGGTAGGGAATATAGCATATGCTCCCACTTGAATTTTCATGAATTTCTTTCTTCAGTATCCTATACTTTTCTGAGTATATGTATTTTACTTCCATGGTTAAATTTATTCCTAGGTACCTTATTTTTTGTTACGATAGTAAATGGGATTGTTTTCTTAATTTCTTTTTCTGATACTTCATTATTAGTATATAAATATGCCACTGATTTCTGAATATTAATTTTGCATGCTGCTACTTTACCAAATTCATTTATCAGTTCTAGTAGTTTCTTGGTGGAGTCTTTAGGGTTTTCTATAAACAGTATCATGTCATCTACAAATAATGAGAGCTCACTTCTTCCTTTCCAATTTGGATGCCTTTTATCTCCTCTTCTGGTATGATTGCTGTGGCTAGAGCTTCGAGTTGAATAAGAAAAGTGAAAGCAGACATCCTTGTCTTGTTCTTGTTTTTAAGGAAAACACTTTTAATGTTTTCCCTTTGAGTGTATTTTGACTGTATTTTTTTCATAAATGGCTTTTATTTTATTGAGGTTATCAGTTCTTATGGTGATAGACACTTAGGTTTTTCCCATATTTTGGCTATTGTAAATAATACTGCAATGAACATATAGATGCATATGTCTTTTTGATTTAGTTTTTGGGTTTTTTTTTTTTTATAAATATTCAGAAGTGGAATTGCTGGGTCCTTTTGAGTCTCTTTTTACAGCTTTTGTTTTAAAGTCTCTCCTCTCTGATATAATGCTGCTGCCCAGATTTTTTAAACTTTTGTTTATTGAAGTGTCTGTTCTATCCTTTTACTTTGAATCTGTGTGTATCTTTCAATATGAAGTGAGTCTCTTATAGAATGTGTATGTAAGGGTCTTGTTTTGTTATCCATTCGGCCACCAGATGTCTTTTAATTGGAGCATTTAATTCATATGTGTTTAAAGTAATTATTGATAGATATGTATTTATTGCCATTTTAGTTCTCATATTTTCTATGTTTTTGTTTCTTCTTGTTAAAGAAGACCCTTTAACATTTATTTTAATATTAGTTTGGTGGTGATAAACTTTTTCAGATTTTTGTTGTCTCAGAAGCTCTATATATGCCCTTTGACTTTAAATGATAGTTTTCTTGGGAACAGTAACCTTGGTTGTAGGTCCTTGCTTTTCATCACTTTGAATATTTTGTGCCAATCCCTTCTGGCCTACAAAGTTTTTATTGAGAAATCAGCTGACAGACCTATAGGTGCTCCCTTGTAGGTAACTAACTGCTTTTCTCTTGCTACTTTTAAGATTCTTTGTATTGAACTTTTGGCATTTTAATTATTATGTGTTTTGGTGTGGGCCTCATTGGGTGTATCTTGTTTGGGACTAGAGAGTCCCATGCACTTCTTGAACTTGCATGTTTGTTTCCTTCACCTGGTTATGAAAGTTTTTTGTCATTATTTTTTCAAATACACTTTCAATTCCCTGCTCTCTCACTTTTCCTTCTGGCACCCCCCTGATGAGAATGTTGGTATTCTTGAGGTTGTCCCAGAGGCTCCTTAAATTATCCTAAGTTTTTGAATTATTTTCTTTTTGATGTTCTTATTGTGTGCTTTCTGCTTTCTTATTTTCCAAAATAAGAAAGCTGGTTTGATCCTTTGCTTCATCAACTCTACTATTAATTTCCTATAATGAATTCTTCATTTTAATTAGCATAGTTTTAATTTTTGATTTTTTATAGTTTCTATCTCTAGTTTTATGTATCCTTTCTCTTTGCTGAATTTGCCACTAAGTTCGTCAACTCTTTCCCTAAGTTCACTGACCACCCTTATAACCATTGTTTTGAACTCTGCATCTGGTAGATTGCTTGTTTCCATTTTGTTTAGTTCTCTTTATGGAGTTTGGTTCTGTACTTTCTTTTTGGATATGTTCCTTTTCCTTATCACTTTGACTGCCTCTCTTTTTTTTTCCTATGTATTATGTAGAGCTGTTACCTCTCCTGGTATTGGTAGAGTGACATTATTTAGTCCATGTTCTGTTCTGGAAGGGCCCAGTGCCACAGCCTGCCCATTCACCTCAGCTGGGCACTACTATAGGAACCGGTCTGCATGGCAATAGTGAAAGTAGTTCAGCCCTGGCTTGGAAAACTGACAGGCACGAGGCAGCCCACAGGAGCCAGGCCCACAGATCAGCTTTCCCATAGGAGGCCAGTCCTGCATTACATCTAGGCTGCTTTGAGGCTTGCTTTTGCTTAATCTCCCTCACCCTAAGTTAAGGCATCAAATGTTTATGTGTATCTTTGAAGTAACTTCCTAAAGTCTAAGCTTAACCTCCAAAGGATAGAGTGTAACCAGTTCAACCACTTTTTTCCCTTGAATTTGCAACATCCTTTTCTTTGTTATCTGTAAAAGGTAATCACCTAAAGCAAACCTATGCATAATGAATGCATAGGCTCTTGATGTAATGCTCCCAGAAAAGCAATAAAAGCCTGTCTAGGCAAGGGTCAGGGCACTCTCTCACAGAGTGGCCATGCTGTCCCTTTTCTCCACAGGATTTCTGCAGTCCCTGTGAACTTGTTTGTTGCATCCACAACACCGCGGACACCGCTGGTCGGAATCCGCATCACACTAGTGGTCTGTCCAATCACATGTGGGCTGTGTGCACCCTCCTGTTGTAGTTGAGCCTTGATTACTTTTGTCACATCATTGGAAGAGATTTATCGCCAGGCCAGTAGGCACTAAGGACTGGCAATTACCATCTTGGAGGATCTTCTGTACAGAGGCTGACCCCAAAGAGCAGAACTCCTTTTACTGGGCAGGGATTTGGTGCTTGCTGAGTCTTCCCCTTAAGTGTTTTGCTCATGGTGGTGCTTCACTGTGGTTTGAAGCTATCCACAAGGTGTCTGGTTCTGTGGTCTTGCTGGAGGAGCAGGCTAAATTTAGCCACCACCTGTGTCCATCTCTGGTCCTCCCAGCATAAGTTACGGAATGATCTCTAGATATCTGCTACTTTTTCTGGGATTCGGATACCCAGGAGAGGCCAAGCTGTGAACTAAGGCTGGCTGTTGATAGTGATGAGCCTGGGACCTTTCAGCAAGAGGTATGGGACACTCAAGGCCAGATGCTTCTTGAGAAAATTTAGGAAAGTCTGAAGCATGAAAAACAGGCAATTTGTATGGAGTTCCTTGAGTGTGTCCACAATTTGGGTGGGGCAGGGTCTCAGGGAATTCCCAGGACAGGGTGAACATTTTAGCCATGGTGATAGAGACTGAGATATGGCTCCTACCTGCTGGGCCTGTGAGGGACATGAGGCTGCCCCTCCAGCTCTTGTCCTGATGACAGATAATTCAGATCCTTCCTGTATGTCTCTGTTACCTTTTGAGTTGCTGCCTCAGGGATGGAGCTCAGAGCAAGTGAATCCAAGTAAGTGTGTGCATGGGCCCTTTAAGAAGATCTCTTGAAACTCCAGCAGACCTCCACCTTAGCCACAGTCTCTGCTGGTTTTCACAGCAAGAATTAATGGGGACTTTGCTTTCTAGCACTAGAACCCTGGGCTATGGGTCCTAGTGTGGAATTGGGACCCTTCTCTCCTCAGGCAGGATCTCTTTACCTGAGATATCCCTCCTGATTTTTATCCACCACATGTGGGTGTGCGACCAGCTGCTCTGTGCCTCTGTGCCTCCAGTCTTGTGGCTTCTTTATGTCCTTAGTTATAGACTTTGTTCAGCCAGATTTTAGGCAGTTCTCAATGATGGTTGTTCCATAGTTTGGCTGTAATTTTGATGTGATTGTGGAAGGATGTGAGTACCACATTTACCTATGCAGTCATCTTGAGCAGAAGCAAAACTTTAGTTTTTAATTGTTCATGTTATTATATTTAATCAATTGTCTCTTCCTTATCACTATGACTTACTGATGCATAGTTATTTCTCTTTATTTTTCATAACTTTGGAGTTGATTCTATGTTCTAAGGTATGGATGATTTGGCACATTAATTGACTTTTATCCCAAAAAATATTAACATGATACAGAAATAATTTTTAAAAAATATCTTTCAACTTTAACAGACATGGCACAAAAGTGAGAATTTTTTAATGCTAAAGACCATTTTTTTGAGTGGTTCTTATGATCCCTGGGTAGTTTGAATTTCTTTCTTGATAACTGCATGGGATTCAGATGATGAGAAGTCAAATAGCTCTCCCACAAGTAGGTAAATCTAATAGAAGATTCTCAAAATTATGTTGAGACCCTGAAGAGCTAAGCCAATGGTATAAATAGAAGTACCAAAACTATAAGGGTGAATAGGAAATAAGATACACTGGGAAAAAGACAAGAGTAGGAAATTTTCTAAGTGGAGATAGAAACAGTGAAACAAAACAGTGAAACAACCAATGGATAAAACAAACCAACAAAATTTTCAAGTATTAGTGTTGTATGACAGAGAACATAACATAATTCTGTTTCATCTTTTAAAACACATTACTATGTGTTTTATAAAATATTTAATAATATGAACAGGTCAAGCAAATAAAGAATAAAAATTTTATAAATATTTTAAAAATTACAAATTTTTAAAATTAGATAAAAATTTTTAAAATTGGTGAACTAGAATTTGATCCAAATTTGAAAGTTAAAATGGTGAAGGCTTGCAGAATATTCAAGAGACATTTAGATTCATGTAGGTCCCTGTGGGAGATTTAGCATAAATTTCATTGTTGTGTTAGTAATAAATAATGAAAAGAATTGAGATGAAAACATTTTTGAATAGGTAATGACTAAAGATTTTCAAGAAAATTTGAAAGACATAGATCCTGAGATTTCTAAAGTCCAACAAATCCCAAGCAAGATAAATGAAAAGAAATCCAGACACAAGAACCCCATGGGAAAAGAGAAATATTAAATGCAATCACAGAGATGAGGTTGACCACCAGAAGAAACAGCAATGAGACAGAAAGCTGACTTCACAACAGCAAGCACAGAAACCTGAGATGATAGAATAATATCATTAATGTGTTGAGAATGAAATGACTATCACCTTATCCCCAGAAAATAATCTTTTGTAAATGAGGAGGGAAATAAATATATTTTCAAACAAGCACAATCTAAGAAAATTTATCATACTCTTCCTTCAGATGAACAAAATAAAATTCCAAAGGGTTTACTCAATGTCAACAGTTCTCAATCAGTGGAAATTTTGCCCCACAAAGAACATTTGGCAATATCTAGAGACATTTTTGATTGTCACAACTGAGGGAAAGGTACTATTGACATCTAGTAAACAGAAGTCAGGGATGCTGATAAACATCCTACAATATACAAGAAAACCCTCCCAAGCAAAGAATCATCACCCCAAATGTCAGTAGTGTTGAGATCAAGAAACTGTCCTCTAAAGAGTACACAAGGACAAAAGATCTAGAATAAGAAGTGTGAAATACGATAAAGAATATTAAGTAAAGGTTAATGTAGATCAGTCTAAAGCAACATATAATACATTTAATTTGTGAGAAGAAATTAAATTAGTTCCCCTTTCCAGATGCCTAATGATATTACCAACAAAAACTTCCAGGAAACAATAACATGAATTGGTAGTGAGGAATTCATTTTAAAGCTGTCAAGTCCTTTTCAGTTTCTCTAAGAAACTAAAGATAATGAATAAACATTATTAATCACACAGGTAGAATAGTTAAGAATTGTAATTAAAAGTAAAAAGCACAGAAAAAAATAGCCTAAGAAAGAGAATTACAGATTTTTTAAAAGATAAGAAAAAACAAAAAATATTATACCACATACAAAGCACTATTGGCGCTTGTATAAACCTTTGCTGGGGGGCTTTAACTCAGCCCCCCGGTCTGCCACGGATGAAGAATAAGACTACCAAGACATGATCTGCTTGGGGAGTAGAGGTGGCCAATCTCTCAAAGGAGAAGGGCCATGAGCCTTTCTCTCCATGAGCTTTTATTAGGTTCATTCCCACAGGAATACAGATAAAGCTCATCATTGTTAGGCAGTAAGGGTTAAACAATACATGATTTACAGAGAACTTTGAGGGCTTATTCTGAGTTACAGCCAATTAGGTAGAAGGCTATAAAACTTTAGGCGCCAGACTCATCTCAGGTCTGGACCCTTATCCTTTAAACTGAGGGTACAAATTAAGTAGGTTTCACAGGAATGTATGTATTTTTGTTAGGCCTGATTCCCCAGGGAATCCGCCCCTCCCAGCACAGGACTGCACTGCCCTCTGTCATTGTTTCAGGCTTAAGTCAGGCAAGGGAAGTAAAGCAGCCAAGAGATTAGGAGACTTCTTGCAGACAGAATGAGGACTCAGGCTATTTCAAAGCCGAGGGGCGAGGGTCCATCACCCCCTTTTTCCACAGCCCCCCGAGTCCTTCCCTGTGAGTTTATTCCTGGTGACCAGAGCCTGTCTTAGGTTGATCCTCCCTTGAGGAATCTTACCTGTCATTGGCTAACTGGCTGAGCTCAGGGCCAAGCAAGGTGAAGTGGGCAGATGTGGTACACCTGCCAGGGAGATAAGCTTTGTCTCCTTAGTGGCTTATGGTCCCAACTCTGACTCAGCCTTAACCATGGGGGGTTACAGCATCTGAAACCAGGCAGGACGGTTCCCAACAAACCTTCTCAGAAGAGATGCCTATGTTGGCTCTCTCCATCTTTTATTTTTTTCTCTCTCCATCTTTTAATAGGCTATTCACTACCCTACCTATATCAATTTCTCAAATTCTCTTTTATTAAGTTGCCAATGATCATGTCAATTCAGCTAACAGACACTGTACTTGCATATTTTACCTGGCATTTGCATTTTTCCTGATCCCTCCATTAAATGTTTTCCTCTTATTTATTATATGACTTCACATTTTCCTGGGGTTCTCCAACCTCCCTCTCCATACCTTTTCAGTCTAGTTCATTCTTATTTATCTAAAGTCTAGATGTCCATATTCCTCAGTGCTTAGGTATGAACACTTTCACACACTACTTTATTGCTGTCAAGTTCATCTACTTTCGTGGCTTCAGTTACCACCATTTTGCTGAAACTTTCAAATATATATTTCTGGCCAGTTCTTTACTCTGAATTATAGACCAATATATTAATCTTAATCAAATTTCTTTGCTTGAATGTCTTAAGGCATATCAAAATCAACATGTCTAAAATATCTTTCTCTCAACTCCCATCCTCATTCAGACTTTCTTGATTCAGTAAAGTAACAGTGTATAAACTAGATCCTTAGGATTCATACTTGATCTTTCCTCTTCCTTCTTCCCCATTTTCTGTGATCAAGTCCTATCAATGCTAAGTAGAAATAACACCAAAAGGAAACAACCTCCAGAAACAATTCTATCCTGCCTTAATAAACGTATTGCCGAGTAAAAGGGTACTTGATATTATATGTTTATCTTCATGTTAAATCCCTTCCTCCCAAACTGCCATCTGATTAAATTGCTTCTTTTAAGTCTCTCTAGTATTAAAATGTTAAAGTCACCATCTACTCTAGCTCTTCACTTTCTTTCAAATCCATTCTTTGCCTTGAAGCCAAAAAGTTCTAAAATCAATCAAAAATTCCTCATGCTCTTTTCATCTTAAAATCCTCACTGGATTCCCAGTGGTTTTAGGAAAACAAATCTAAAAAAATCAACACTGGTACACACAAATCCCTGACCTGGACTCTAGCCACATCATTAGCTTTAATTTAAAACACTCAACATTTTTCTCTCTGATTTAGGCAAAACAAAGCAGTCTTCAGCATCTTAAACTGTTCTACTGCACACACTAAGCAGTTCATGTGCTGTTCTCTTCAGCTGAAAATGCAATTGACATTTCTATCATCAAAATGATCCTTTAAATCACATCATAAGCAGTAAATTTTCAGAGAATACTTCTTTAAATTTCCAGTTGAATCATTTTTCTTCTCTTATAATCCCTCTTATTATGCTTTATTTTTTTAAGATTTATTTATTTATTTTTAGAGAGAGGGGGAGAGATGGAGAAAGAGAGGGAGAGAAACATCAGTTTGTGATTGCCTTTCATGTGGCCCCCACCAGGGACCCGGCCTGCAACCCAGGCATGCACCCTGATTGGGAATCGAATCAATGATCCTTTGGTTCGCAGCCCACGCTCAATCCACTGAACTACACCAGCCAGGGTTATGCTTTATTTTAACATAATTTATTAAAATTCTATTTAGGTAATTAAATATAATTGACTATTTAATATTCCCCACTCTAAAGTAAGCTCCTTGAGAGAAGGGACTATGTCTACCCACCTCATTACACATTTTGTGTTTAACACAATGTCTTAAATATGATGAATCTTCAAAGTGATTTGTTTAATAAATACATGAAACAATAGGTCAATTCTACACATTGATATTCTCTTATTCTTTTAAGACCATCATGTTCTACAACTAGCTATTCAAAGAATAAAGAATGCAACTCTTAAAACCAAAAATAGTAATATTAATAACTTATTTAGCTATTATTATTAATAGACAAGGCACTATCTAAATGAAAGTTTAAGAAATAAAAGTCTCTTATGAAAACATATCTTCCAAAACACAAGTCTGCTGAAAAATATATTTAATTTACATTAATAAAGAGAAGTGTTTCACCTTGAAGAATACAGACTCCAGTTGCTTGATTGCTCTCAGGTCCTCACTGGGAACAAAGAGTCCTTGCCTTACATTTGCATAATAAAAGGACTCACTGAAATATATCTTCCAGAACAAAGGGAGTCTCTGATAGAAAGGTAAAATTCATTGTTAATATAGAAGACCAATATTGGTAGAAGTTTTTTAATTGCTACTTCTTCTATTATTGGCCTTCAATCCTTTGGCTAGTCATGTACCGAGGTTCTCATACAGAGTATGTGTACATATGCACAGATATATGTATGTTAACATGTAAATGTGGGGGCATGTGATCATTTATGTATATGTTACTGTGTGTGTTGTGTATGGCTATGTACACATATATATGGGCATGGTTATGTGCATGTGTTTGTGTATATGTATCTGCAGCAACACATTAATAGAGATTATCTGTAGGTTAACAGTGTTATTAATTTTGTTCTGCTTGGAAAAAATTTCTTCAATGTGATCTTGCATTGCTTAGGTAAGTAAAATAAAACCATATACTAAAAGTTACTTCGAAACACTAAAAATGTTCACTGGGTTTTCATCAACAAGCCAACTTGGATTAGTAACATTTACAAATAAATAGAACTAATGCTATCTCTTGATATCCTTCAGCAGTTACCTTCTTCCATTGCAGAATAGCCTCTATTGTCCACTTTCATTGAGAGAAATTCTGAAAATTACTTTGGTAAAACTCAATTCTGAAATATTTTATGAAATGAATTTTCTTTCTTGGTTTTCCATTCCAAATATTTAAAACCTCTCAATTTTCATGCCTGTTCTCTTGTAGAGTTTTCATGATGCTTCATTTTGAGTCCACTGCCTTGGTAAATAGGCACTTTACAGTTTCATTGAACAACTCAAATAAATTAATTTTTTTTATCTTCACCCCAAGACATTTTTCATTGCTTTTAGAAAGAGAGGAAGGAGGGAAGGAGTGGGGATGGAGGGAGAGAGAGAGAAAGATGGATATGAGAGAGAAATAGCAACTGGTTCCCTTCTCATATGTGCTCCCACCAGGACTGGACTCACAACCTGGGTATGTCCCCTAGTCAGGATTCAAACCTGCAACATTTTGGTCTATGGGATGATGCTCCACCTAAGTGAGCCACATCAGCCAAGGCACAAGTAAATTTCTTGACTATGTATTTCTCCACAGACTGATCATCCCTTGCAAAATCTGAACAAACTTTCTTACATTTGTACTTTCAATTTTTCTTAGTATCTACTAAAACTGCTTCCAGCCATGGGGTTACTGCTACACTGAATCCTCCTCCCCAGGGATGCCCTATCTCATATCTTTATTTCATTAAGTGAGCCTCCCTACAGCAAACTGGAGCTTCTCAGACTTTGGGGTTTGGTGTCACTGGGAATCAGTGAAGAGCTCCATGTATTTCAGTAGGTCTTCATTTCAAATTTTATCTTTCCTTTGACTTTGGATTCAAGGTCTATATGAACATTTGTATTGCAATTAAGAGTAGAAAGAGACCTTTTTTGTTTCCATGTTTTTGAAAGCAG
Organism: Desmodus rotundus; assembly: GCF_022682495.2. Taxonomy (NCBI): domain Eukaryota; kingdom Metazoa; phylum Chordata; class Mammalia; order Chiroptera; family Phyllostomidae; genus Desmodus; species Desmodus rotundus. The sequence goes on along the minus strand of NC_071390.1, from coordinate 59,298,357 downwards.
GACCAGCCTCTACTTTCTGTGTTGTTCATCTATCTCTTTTGTTCAAAATTTATCAGAAGTCTTGGAACAACAAATGAATTAGAGAATGTTTAATATTGTAAAGCAAACACATGTATCTAATTTCACTTCCTCTCAAAAACCACCTGACAATACAGCAAAATTTCTTTAAAGGCATATATTCACAAGGATAAAGAAAAAGAGGGATAGTAACAAAATGATGGAAGTAAGGAAGCATATGGATGATTGGTACCTGTTGTATAATAAATTAGTTGGCATTTGTTCTTGGGTCCTGGGAGAAAAATTCTAAAACTTCTTAGAATTTCCCAAGTGAAACAAAAAACTGTCTTTGTTATTTATGGGCTCCTGGGATAATGACTGACTTTATGCTTATGAGGTGACTCCTGATGGTCCCTGAGATAGCTTCAGGATAGAGATTGGTCACCAGAAAAACCAATCACATGATTACAGGGTTGAAAGTTTGAGCTAGCCAACCTCCATGGGTAGGAGCAAGAAAATGAGTTCAATCATGTGGCCAGTGATTTAAACAATCATGCCTAAGCTATGAAACTCCAACAAAAACTCTAGACTTCAAAACTCTTTGAAGATCACTGGTTGGTGAACACCTTCATGTGCCAGACAAGTGATTTTTCCTGATTTCATGTGGAGAGGGCACATAAGTTCTCCATTCTATGTGCCCTATTATCTCCCAAGCACCCTAAGATAGTTGTCACAAGTCCTAATTTTCAGATGAGGAAAATACATCCATCAAATGGCTGGTAACACTATTAAGAGTGGAGTCTATTTTTCTTAACTCTAAAGCTTGTTCTTGATCACCTTACTATTCTTTCTGGCTGCCCTGAGTGTGGCCAATAAATGTCTATTGATCTCATTTATTTATTGATCCTATAAATGTTTATTACCAAATATGAACAATTAATAAGGACTTCAAATTAATGTTTACTTTTTTATGTCTGAATACTAGATATCCATGGATAATCTATGTGATTGTAACATTGGTTAAGAATGGTATGTTCCACAGGATAATATTTTGATTTTTTCTGAAGCCAGATAAATGATACTCTTGATTTTTTATTTGTTCTTCGAAAATAAGACTTAAAATTGTCAAAATGTTATTTATTTCATTTCCTTTAAGACCAAAGGAGAGTTTATTTCCCTCACTGTAATAGAAGGTGCCAAAACATCTTGGGACATTAAGCAATATTACTGAGAAATAATATAACTTATTATGTAACAAGAAGAACTCTACTTAATTTTTGTGTTCCTAAAACTAATTAAAAAACATTAAATCTTTAATAAAATAGAAATATTTGTAACTAAAAGGAAGAGCAGTAGTGCCAATTTGATTATCCCTTGACAGCTCACTTTAGAACCTTTTGTTCATTTGCACAGTATGAAATATTTTAGAAGGAAAACACCCAAGAAAATTCCTTATTATTCAAATAGCAAATGATCCATATGAACAATATCAGGACTATACGTCATGCTAATAAGTAGCATATTTTCTTGTTTTTGTTTGAAATAGTCAAATATTTGGCTTTGTAAGAACAAAAAAGTACAGTTTGAGAAAAAGTTGTAATGCCATTCTAACAAACGATTTTAGCAAGCTGTTGCTATTGAGTGGAAATTTCTTGGGAATAAGCATAGGGAAATTTTCACACTTGTCAGGGCTCCAATAGCAATAATTACAGACCAGGGAAACTTACTTGCTGGTCAGATAGATAATAAAAATTTAGCCAAAGAGACAAGAGAATAATCCAAAGTCAGGAAAATATGTGTTTCACCAATTGTAATTCTTGAAGATACTTTGGTAAGTATGCAATCAGAAGGAAAAAAATGGCATATTTGGTTTGTAAAACCTCCCACCCTGTTTAGCTCTCAAACAGAAATGGCAGAGCATGTGAGGCAACAGAGGGCCAACCTGTAAATGCACAGGTTGCTTTCTGGTGTGATTCATCGACACTCAAAGAAATAAACATTGCCATTAAACAAATCTTCTCTTACTACATGATGTCAAAAGCAAATATTTCACTATTTGTTCATCGCCAACAACCAAGGTATTGTAAACCTTGGTAACAACCATTCATAATCTTATTTTTCCTTATAGCCATGTGAGTGGCAAGTGGCTATAATCAATTTGACAAATGAAAACAATAAATGCTTTATTTTGCATATAAACATGAGTTTTGGGTTTTGAGACATTTCTCAAATAATAGAGATGATTCTGATTCAATCATTTCTAACTCTCTTATTTCATATATTTACACATTAACTATATTCCCATTATAAATTTCTCTAGGATAGTCAGATTCCATACATGTCCACTCAGCCTTTTGGGAGACCATAGTCTAACTCAACCTAAATGCAACAGACTTAAGTAAAAGTTGTGTGCCAATTGCTATAGGAAATAAAAACTGTACTGAAAATATTCAGTAAGATGAATAGTTTCATAAAGAAGTTAACATTTGAGGTAGATAGGTTTAAATAATTAGTAAAAATATATGTCTAAGGTGAATAGAAATAACATTTATTGACACATGTATCTTTGCACTACAGGCTTTGTTTAACCTATTTCTTTTCATGACAACCCAATGGGGAATCATTATGTTCATTTTAAAATTAGGAAACAAAAGTTCAGAAGGGATAACTAACAAGAATGTTGACAGCCAATAGAAAAGTGACAAAGCAGGAACATAAACTCAGATATTCTTATATTGACTAGGATCTCTGGAATTCCCACAGTTGGAGAAAGAGAGGCCTCAATTGTGTCTGATGATCTCTACAATAAATGAGAATCATACATAAAACATCCCACAAATGGAATGTAAAAAAAAAGATGTATTGTGATATAAATATAAGCATTATATATAATTATCTGTTTTGTTTGCATGTTTGAACTGTTACCATTAAATCCAATACATTATTAAAAAATAAGAAAGTTTGTGTACTGCGCTTACTGAGAAAATCAGGATGAATAAAGAAATATATGTTTTGATATATCAGACTAAGATTTCTCAAAAGTTTAAAAACCAGTTTCCAGAAATAAAACAGAATATCATTAAACATCTCATCCAGAAAAAAGAACTACATGATCATAGTGCACAGATTCAAAATATTTGATCAGCCAAAATATCACTTAGGACATTCTTGAAATATAAGGTTTCAGAGAAGACCACTCATTTATCTGATCTCATGATAATGTGATTGAGAATTTGTGTTTGGTAAGAATTTTTTCACAGTAGAGTAGATGCAAAGAAAATTTTAGTAATAATTTATAACCAAAGTTTTAAATTATCTTTTATTATCTCTTTGTGAGAATATACAAGATTCTTGCATTTAGAATTTGTCAGATCAAGTAAACAAAAATTTTGGGGTAATCTGAGTAAAGCAATCAACTAAGATTTACATAAAATTACATAGCTATAGGGAACCATTTAATTCATACAAAGAGAAATTCACACTTTTTCCTTACTCATGCAAATATAGAGCTCTTTTGAGCTCTATATTTGTCTAGAAAGGTGTCGGGGAGCTTTAACTCAGCCCCTGCCCCTCCCTGTCCGCCATGGATGAAGAATACCTTTACCAAGACAAGATCTGCTTGGGGAGGAGAGGTGGCCAATCTCTCAAAGGAGAAGGGCCTCAAGCCTTTTTCTCCATGGGCTTTTATTAGGTTCATTCCCACAGGAATACAGATAAAGCTCATCAATCATTGTTAGGCAGTAAGGGTTAAACAATACATGATTTACAGAGAATTTTGAGGGCTTATTCTGAGTTACAGCCAATTAGTTAGAGGGCCATAAAACTTTAGGCGCCAGACTCATCTCAGGTCTGGACCCTTATCCTTTAAGCTGAGGGTACAGATTAAGTAGGTTTCACAGGAATGTACATATTTTTCTTAGGCCTGATTCCCCAGGGAATCCACCCCTCCCAGCACAGGACTGCACTGCCCTCTCTTATTGCTTCAGGCTTAAATCAGGCAAGGGAAGTAAAGCAGCCAAGAGATTAGGAGACTTCTTGCAGACAGAATGAGGACTCAGGCTATTTCAAAGCCGAGGGGCGAGGGTCCATCACCCCCTTTTGCCCCAGCCCCCGAGTCCTTCCCTGCAAGTTTATTCCTGGTGACTAGAGCCTGTCTTAGTTGATCCTCCCTTGAGGATTCTTACCCATCATTGGATAACTGGTTAAGCTCAGGGCCAAGCAGGGTGAAGTGGGCAGATGTGGCACCCCTGCCAGGGAGATAAGCTTTGTCTCCTTAGTGGCTTATGGTCCCAACTCTGACTCAGCCTTAACCATGGGGGGTTACAGCTTCTGAAACCAAGCAGGGCGGTTCCCAACAGAAAAGAATCTTAAGTTTTAAATTATATTTATTTTAGTAGTCATAGCCTCTAAAATGAAAATAAAGTGAATGATAGAAAGGTTATTAAAAATAACATGAAATTAAATGATTTCCTAGTTGATCAAAGAAAAACACAAAATGCAAAGTAAAAAGTGTATATAAAACAATAAAAAGAAAAACATTTCATAAGAATATTGATAGGACACAGGTAAAGCTATATTCAATATTTATAATATTATACACTTGAGCTCTTTTAGTGTTAGAAAAGAAAAAATGAAGACATGAATCAGAAAGTCAACTTAAGGAATTAGAAAAATAATTATATTTTATTATTATAAATATATAAGTTAAGAAAAACAAATTATAAAGATTAAAGTTGAAATCTATAAGCATAAAAAAACAAGGTAGTTTAAAAAATAAATAAAATCAATAGCTGATTTTGAAAAAAATGAGTCAGGAAATAAGGGCAAAGGAATCCTAAGTAATAATTTTTAGTGAGCCCACATAAAACACTAGAAATTATAATTTTAAGCATAATTATTGAACAGTTTAAAAAACTTGGAATATTATTTTTAAATGAGAGTATGTTAATACTGAGATCATTGTGTAATTTTTAGCAAAATATAGAGTACTGAGCTACATCCAAGAAATAGTAGCAAAAGGAGAGTAATAGTTATGTAAATCTTGAAAACCTGATTAAAGGTTGATCATTAAAGGAAAAAAAACATCATTTTGTATAGCAGTAGTTTATTCATTACCATTCATATATGGAATTTAATTGTAGGAATTGATCACAACTTATTCATCTATTCCTCTTAGGTAGATATTTGATTTACAATAATTATTGCAAATGATGCTATGATCATTCTATGTGAGCCCAATTTATCAAGCATGTTTCCCATGTTGTTGTCTTAAAAATCTTATGCCTTCTTCTCCACTTCTGTGGAGAGTGGACTGGATCTCCTTCCACATGGACCAGCCATTGTATGGAGGATCTCCAGAAGTGGCAATGACATGGAAGATTTCTTCAGTCACAGACAGTTTCCAAAGAAAGTTAGGTGACAACCTTGCCAGGTTCTTTGGAAATAAGAAATAAAACTAAGGAACTCTGAAGAAGGAATGGATGAATCATGACAGGGTATACTCTATCAGTTATTCTAAGCACCTCCTGATGACCTCCAAATGACAGTTTCTTCCACTAGTTTCAGGCCCTGTCCTTACCACTACTAGAAGTGATTTTTTTTTTTTTAATCTCTGGAGTCAGCTAATATCTTTTCACTAAGGCATTCGCAAAAAAAATTTAAAAAGTCCCAAAAAGAATGTGATTCTTTTTCACATTGGGATTCATAGGTGACAGTAGGTATTAAATAATCTCTTTGCTTCAATGTTCTTAACTTTCACTAAAATGTGTTAGTATGGTATCGTGTCTCTGTTCAGGTACTACCTGCAATTCCTCTTCCTTTGACTTCATTTTTCATTTTGTTGTTCATTATTTACATGCTACCTATTGCTCCATGTTGAACAATTTTCCTCCTTAAAATAAGATTTTTATCTAAAATTTTATTGACTTCTGTCTGAATTTGTCAAAAATATAGTTTTCAAATTCAGACTTTCTTCTCCCTTAATATAAGATTGTATGGTGTTCACTCAGCATAGGGTCAAATAACACAACAGTCACTCAATAGGTGTTTATTGAACTTAATTAATCATACAAAATTTCCTCCCTGAAATGTGAGGGTCCTAACTATTTCTGCTTTATTTGCTATTCTACTAATCTGGAAATGCATGAATTTCAGGAATTCAAAATGCTTTTGAAAATGCCCTTTTTGTGTTGTTAAATAAAAAATGTCATCTGCATTCTTGAACTAATATATAACGTTGTTATTTTATTGTTAATATTATTATTATAGGTCTCTTGTTTAAAATAGTAAGAGTTGATGCTGGCTAATTTAGGAAAAAAGATCATTTACTGTGAAATTATTAGTTGACACACACAATCAAATGGGAGGTTTGAGAAATAGGATTGGGTATGGGGAGGTTCTAGGAAATCTCCAGGGAGCCAATAAAAATGAATGAATTAATTAATAGTCTCAAAAGGAATTCATCTTTGGAATACATGTATGCATTCTATTTTATTTATAATATTTTTCTTTTATAACTTCATTCAAAATTCAAATATTAGATTTGACAGAGGGAAGGTGGGAGGGGATAATGGGGGTCAAGGGGGAAGGGTTTTCAGGAACATGTACAAAGGACACATGGACAAAACAAAAGAAGGGTAGGATCAAGGATGGGAAGTGGGGGTGGCTAGGGTGGGGGGAGTAGTGGGGAGAAACTGGAGACAACTGTACTTGAACAACAAAAAAAATGTGAAAAGAAAACAAATACTAGATTTGATTGATTGAGTCTGGTAATGTGCTTATTTCTTATACACACCATCATATGTCTCTTGATTCTTTTTATATTCCTCAGTCTGTGTTTCTCATCCCAGTGAGTATCAGTGTAATCCCCCTGGTTGCCCAAGTTAGAAATCTAGATGTCCTGTAACATTTTTATATGTGTTATTGCTGTAAATGTAAATACATCTATTATAACATTTACTTACATATGCTAAGATTCTGTCTATTCTGTCTGCCTTTCTACTTCCCAACCTAACTCCTAAACCTGTGCACACATAAAAGACTTCCAACTTTTTATAGCAGGGACTATCATATCATGGCTATTTTATTGTATCTACATAATGTGGACACACAAAAATGTTCACAACAACAGAAGATATCTTTTTGTCCCCAACTACTGAAGAAATTTAAGTCACATTTCTATCCAGAGCTTAATATTTATGCAGACCTATAGGTATATATATTTTTGTAATAATATATGCACATGTTGAAAATACTGTATCATATTAAAAGACTCAGAATGATGACCAGAGTGTGCTCTTATCAATGTCACACTCCAATGGCCTTGAAACAAACACTTCAAACATTTTTAGCTATTTATGTGTCATTTTCCTGCATACATGTATATTGTGCTCATACTAACATTTCTCAAGTAACTAATGTTAGACATTATGCACTGACTTCCTATTATGCCAAATATGGATACACTCCTTCCTGGTATTTTCTCTTTCAAAGTCCTCCTATTGTAGGTCTACCCCACTAGTATAAATTCCTTTGAAATTGCTATTATCTCTCTGAATCCCTTCTCTCTCTCTCTGGCTTATGTGCTTATTTATTTGTTTTATAGTCATTTTTCTTGTCCCCCAAAAAACTCCATTGCATTTACCTCTATATCTTTGGTGAACTGCTGGTTAGAAAGCTGACTAGAAGTTTTTGTGCATGTATATGGCTTGTTGCCAGGAAGTTATTATTTCTGAGCTCCTTAGTTTTCTCTTAGGATAACTACAGAACCTTAATTTGGATATTGAAAACCTAGATCCTTGCTTTTCTGAGGCAGAAGGCAGAAGGATGCTCAGTGTTCTATGTTTGAATATGCAGGTATACATTTGATTTGCTTGGTTTAAATAGAATACCCAGTTCTAGTTTCTGCTCTGACTGGTGACCCTAATTACAAAACTTCACTGACTTCTTTTCTCTGTTGGAAAATAGACCCAAACATTTATTTCTGGCAGAGGTTGGAAAGTGGGTGGGCACATGATTGTGTATATATTGGGGGAGAGAATCTAGAAGTCTAATCACCACAGTTCTTGATAGTTTTACACAGTCCATTTTTCCTACCCCATGTCTTCCCCAAGTTGTCTTTTATTATGTCTCAAGCTTTTCAGCCTTTGGGGTGTATTCTGGGACAAATTGGCTAGCCTATTATCAATATCTTTTTTAAGAAGTAACTTTTAACTTTCCACTTACCTTTTAAATTTCAATTGAATATTAAGAATTTCTTAATTCACATGTGATTGAATTATATGAAAAAATTAAAGGATCTTAACTAACATAGATACTTTCCCATTCACTCTGGTTGCCTTTCATTTATTTATTCATTTAATCAACTGATAAATGTTATGCTAAGCACTGTTTAGGTGCTTGGGATACAGTAGTGAAGAAAAGAGGTTAAAAATAACTCTCTATATGGAGCTAATTTTCCATAATGGTTTCAGACTATAAGTTTTTTTTTAAAGCAATATTCATTGTAGATAGCAAGACAATGGATAATACAAATTACATGTGTATTTTGATGGCAATGTATATTCTTCTCCTACATCTATAAGTGAACATCACAACACAAGAAGACCCAACATCACCTTCTGCAGTTACATATCCTCTTTTATCTCTGCTACAAATTCTGTAATTCTGATTTTAAGTTAATTATTGTTGTGATTTTCCTTAGAGATTTTTTCTGAATACACATATGAAATCACTATAATATATATTCTTCTGTGATTTACTCTTACTCAATGATAACTTTTCCAGATATAAACACATTCATATAACTCTAGTACATTTATCTCCATTGAATTTGTGTTACACAATTCATTTTATTGTTAATGGATATCAGGACGCCCTTCATTTTTGGTTTTGTTTTGTTTCTTGCTACTGCAAACAACAACTATATAAATATTCTAGCACATCTGTGCCATACATAAGAATTTCTTTAGTATTCATATGTAATCATAAAATTGCTGGGTAATAAGGTATGCATACATTCAACTTAACTAGGTGGTACCAAAGTCTTTTCAAACTCTTTTGTAGACTGACAGTGAATGGAAATTCTTTCTGCTCTATGTCCTAGTCAACATTTCATAGTGACTTTAAAAAATTTTGATAATGTGATTGGTAGAAATAAAATCTCACTCTGGATTTAAATTGAATTCCCCTAATTATTATCAGATTGCATATCACTTTGTGTGTGTGTGTGTGTGTGTACACATTTGTGGTTCATATTTGAAATTCCCATTTATTTCTTTTTTGACTTTTTGGAATAAGTTGGTTACTTTTCCTTATTGATTTGGAAGGCTTCTTAGTATATTTAGGTTAATAACATGTTAAATATTTTGCAAACATTTTTTTCAAGTTTGTGTCTTAACTTTCCAGCCTCTATTATTATTTTTAAGGGACAGAAATTCTTATTTTGAATTTGGTAGAATTTATCAGTCTTTATGGATTGATTTTGTATCTTGTTTAAGAAGTTCTCCCCTCCTCCAAGACTGTAAAGATACTGCTGCACATTATAGTCTGAAAGTAGTTTAATTATGCCTATTAGCATGAAGTATTTACATACCGGAAATTGAATTTTGTGTATGGTGTATGGTTAATTCCTATTTATTCATTAATATTTTATTGAAAGTCATTGTTCTCCCGTGACATGAACATGTACTTTCATATATAGGAAAAACTAGAAAACAAAATCGTAAGCCAGTCTCACTCATGAAAATAGATGAAAATCCCAAACCAATTATTAACAATGGAACACAAGATGTATAAAAATTATAATACATTATAGCTAGTTTGTGTTACTCCAGGAATACAAATTTGATAGCATTAAAAAATAACAATGTGATTTTGATATTGAATTTATTTTAGCTTCATAAAAATACTTGTTAAACTGTTATTTTTCTTTTTTTAAGTTTTTATTGTTATTCAATTGCAGTTGTATGCCTTTTCTCCCCATCCCTCCACCCTACCCAGCCACACCCCCCTCCCTGCCCCACCTTCACCCTCCCCCTTGATTTTGTCCATGTGTCCTTTATAGTAGTTCCTGTAATCCCCTCTCCTCACTGTCCCCTCCCCAATCCCTATTTTTCTTTTTTTTTAATTGTTGTTCAAGTACAGTTGCCTCCCTTTTCTCCCCACCACTCCCCCCACCCCAGCCATCCCTACCTCCCACCCTCGATCCTAACCTCCTTTGGTTTTGTCCATGTGTCCTTTATAGATGTTCCTGAAAACACTTCCTACTTTTCCCCCCATTATCCTCTCCCACTGCCCCTCTGGTTACTGTCAGTTTGTTCTTTATTTCAATGTGTCTGGTTATATTTTGCTTGTTTGTTTGTTTTATTGATTTGGTTCCACTTATAGGTGAGATCATATGGTATTTTTCTTTCACCACCTGGCTTATTTCACTTAGCATAATGCTCTCCAGTTCTGTCCATGCTGTCGCAAAGCATAGGAGCTCCTTGTTTCTTTCTGCTGTGGAGTATTCAATCATGTATATGGAGCATAGTTTTTTGATCCATTAATTTACTGATGGGCACTTAGGTTGCTTCTAATACTTGGCTATTGTGAATTGTGCTTCTATGACTATTGGGGTGCATAGGTTCTTTTGAATTGATGTTTCAGGAAATAATAAATATAACATCAGTAATTTTAAAACAGAAGACAAACATTCAAAATCATCAACAAAACTATTTGGTAGTGCAGTGAAAATTGTAATAAAAGAAACAAATCTCATCAGCAGAAATTAAAATGAAAAATAACAGAATAATAATAAAGAAATTAAAATGAAAATAACAGTTAATAATAATAAACTTATTTTTCATAAGTTTACCACCAAATAGTTTTGTGGTACTGTACTACCAAATAGTTTTGTTGATGCTTTTGAATGTTTGTTTTATATTTTAAAATTACTGACATTATATTTATTATTTCCGTTATTTTGTTGGTAAAAGAACAATTGCATCAAGCTATGTTAGAGTCATATTCACAGATACTGCTCTCCCCACTGTTTCCTTCTCCATACTCCCTGCTTTCTAGAATTTGTGCTTCACCCCTTTTAACCACAGTGCTACCTGCATGGTCATTTTTTTAATCTTTGTCTTTTATTTAGTTTTTTTAAATTGTTCAATTTTCAGGGGTTTTTTTTCTGTCCCTTCTCTAGATGTAAGTTATATAATAAATGTGAATAGATAGAAAGAATCTTGTTTAAAGAAAGAAATGAGGGAAGAGAAAGGCTAAGGCCATGTTTACCGGTTAGTAAAAGTTTATACATAAGAAATGACAACGAGAGGCAGAGAGCATTCGCACTGTGTTAAATGTGGTCTAGAGGAACAAGGCTTCAAATAATGTTTCTGTTTTTTAGAGACTCACAATTAAAGATTCAAATTCCCTTTTTATTTATTTCTCACCAACTACTGATTTAGTGCATACTTTATGGAAGTCACCTTTCACTTCAAGGATATAGCAGTAAACATGACTTTCCTCCCAAGGAGTCTACACAATGTAGAAAAGTAATTTTAAAAATGAATAAATAATTAACTATTATCTTTGATTGATATAGATGTTAAGATCAACATACAGCAAAATAAGGAGATAGTGATGAAGGGAGAGGTTGTTATTTTATATAAGGTAGCTAAGTAAAGCCTCTGTGATTAGGTAATTTTTAAGCAGGGATCTTAATGAAGTTTCTGGATTTTGTTTCCATGAATGACATTTTGAGCGAGGACTGAGCTACCTGAGGATCCAGGTTCTACGGGATCTACAGTGATAGTAAAGGTAAACATAGGGTTCTTTGGGAGGCAGATGTGGCTCATTAAACTAAGCTTAGTTTAGTGGGTTTTTTAAAAGGCTTGTAAGGGGTGACCAAAGTCTCCAAGGTAAAGATCGAAATAGGAAGTCAGAGGAGTTTGAAAACATGTGCACAGAAAAAACAGTGTGCATGGAAGCAAAAAGAATGATGTACTGCAAGTAACTCTATTTGCTCTATCCTGTAAGGTTATAATGATAGTTAAGTCAAGAAATGCAAGCAGAAGCAAAAACAAAATTCTTTCTCTGACAAGCTACATAGTTTGGATATTACTCTGAGGCCAGCAAGGGAGAAAATGGTGAGTTTAAGCAAGGGTGTAACAAGGTTAATATTATGTATTGAAAAGATCATTTTGCATGTTGGAAAGTGGCCAATTTATAGAAAATGGATTGAAAGGAGTAAGACTAGAGTCAGAAAAAAATTTTAAACACCTATATTTATCTAAACACATTACACAAACATGAATATTTTTATACCCATCTGCAGGCAATTTTTTTCTTAGAACTGATCATACAACAGAAATAAGGCTGGGAAACACAATACAATTTTGTTATGAAACATCTAATTATATTGGTATTATTTTTCATTTTAATTTCTGCTGACCACTTTCTTGCTCATATGTTTATCTGTCCTCAGTGGTGTTTGTTTTTAGTCCATACACCTTTTTGTACCATGCATATCATAAATAAATATAATGATCATAAATATTGTCTGTGGTTACAGTACATACCCTAGACGTTTATTATAACTCACAAAATCCAGTCTTTATATGACAGGATTAGTTGTCTCCCTCTAGTCTCCATTGCATCCATTATAAGTAACACACTTTAACCTTCAGGAATTAAATGTCCTCATCTTTATTCATTGTCCAATACTTTTAATCTCACAGATGGGTCTAGGTTACAGGTTATCTGAACCATTAGTTTATTATAAAGAAAGCTGCCATTTGACTGACTTATATTACCTGCTCCAGTATTTTCTCTTTGTCTAAACTTTTCCCCTTTAAAGCAAATAATTAAAGTTGCTTTACAAACTTAACTTGCTATTTTTCTTCAGTTTGTGTGACAATGAAATGTGTTCTCTAGCAAAATATTTTAACCACACACAGTTCAATTTCTTACTCATAAGTATTCCTTAATGTCTAAACCCTTTATATTTGGAGCCTTTGTGTTATTCTGAACTCTTGGTGATTACTTTATAATGTGACTAGAGTCAATCCTAAAATCACCATTTATCTCTTTTAGATGCAGAGAAAACCATTATGGATATATCCTGCAACAAGTTAGCTATTAGCCCCTCTAGATCACCAACTAAAAAGACAAGAGTTGTCACATAAGAAATGAAGCTCTACATACTTTGTTCCTTATGCTTTGTATACTTGAAAACAAATAAGTAACATACATTTTATGTTCCAGGAGGAGAATCCCTAATTTAATGCTACTGTTTACCCATACTATTTAACCTAAGCATTCAAGAAAGGAAAGTTTCATAATTACATTTCCAAAGTATAAAAAAATGGGCAGCTTAACATCTCTAAACCAAACTCTCCATATCTATAAAATAAAAATAATATCATAATTCAGATTGTTAATTGTACCTTTTTTCAGGAGATTTTGTCATTTCTTGTGTGTTTATGTCTCTATGCATATTATAATATATTTATAAGATTTCAAAAGAATCACTTTGGGTTGGGATTTAGAATTGTATTCTCTTTTTAGATTAATATTTTTCCTTTTATATTGAGTGGGATTTATTTCTCTACTTATTGAAGATGTTTGTGTATCTCTCTTCTCAGAATATTTCCTTCATCTTTGTTGTAACTGAATTCTGTCAATCTCTTATGGACATTAATAGTGAGGTACATCTCCCAAATGTTGGTTGTTTTGTTTTTGTTTTTCTTTTCTTATTTTTATTTTCAGCAACTAGACTGTGAAAGGGTCTAGAGGTGAAATAAGTTTTTCTTAGCTTTTCATTGCCCCAGCCATAATATTTCTTTATTCTCCCTCAAAACTATTTTACTTGTGGCAGTTTAAACCAGTCTTGCTGTAACTCCCACTTACGTATTTAACATGTAGAATATCTTCATTATTGTTCCCATAATCATTCTTAGGATAGGAGCTTAATTATAAAAATGGTCCCAGATTTCAGTCTATCTCTATTTTCATGAGCTTAGTAATGTGACTTTGCTGATCCACCTCAGGAAATATAGAATCTATTTCTCCATGCCTTGAACTTGTACTAAATTTATAACTTAGTTTGGATAGTAGAATGAGGTAGAAGTGACACTGTGTTTGTTCTGAGCCTAGGCCTGAAGTGTTCTTGTATATTCTACTATGCTCAAATCCTTCTGAAAACCTGCCTGGCTTAGACTTGTAAAAGATAAAAGACTGTAGAGCAGCACCAAGTAAGTAGGCTCAGTGGTCCCGGCTAGACCCTGAACTTCTGATAGGACACAGCCAAGAATATTAAAGTCCACCATTGAATGGCACATACTTGACCGCAGATACTGGTTAAGCCATGTCAATACCAGATCAGATTACAGGACTGCCAATATGATCCACAGGTTATGAGCAAAAGTAATTGTTTATGAAGGTATGAAACTGAGATTTTGTGATTTCTTTAACCTGGTATTATTGTGACAATAAATAACTGATGGAAGAATTGGTTGTGAGAAAACAGATACTTCAAAAAGTTGCATAACACAAACAGTAATAAAGTGAATAAAAGTTGTAATTAGAAGCTGAGTCCTTAATCTTTTCATTGTACCACTATATTTCTTACCAGTCTAGGAACACAATTCATTAATAAGGTTCCATAAAAAACCAAGCCAAAAATCATACATTTATAATCTGCACACCTCCATTTCAGAACTCTGCAGCCATTTATCCAAGTCACAGACATGTACCTCAAAGTTGAAAAATTTGAAATGAAAGTTCGTTTTTGGTATGGGAAATGAGAAGTGAGAGAACATTACAAAAATGCTATTACGGTGCTTGGTGTAACTGGAATGTGTAGATGTAGGTTTCTGAACCACTGTTTCAACTTCTTTGTGAAACTTATCTCCCGAAGAATTTATTTACTTTCTTAGCCATTCCTACACACCAGAAATCAAGGTACTGAGTGATTTCCACCGACCATCTCAAAAGATTCGATTGAGTCAGAAGAGCAATTTTTCAATTTTTACAATTTTTTGTTATTTTATCAGTATGCTATCCTCAGTTTCAATCCTCAATTGATGAATATTCTTTATAAGGTTTGCCATCTGGGCAATCAAGGTGGATATCATGAAACAAAGCTTCACAAAATTGAAAATCTGTTAAAATATCTTCAAAATACCTTCTTACTTTGGCTTAGAACATTGAAATATGTTAGAAATAAAAATTGGCCAATTTGAAAAGTTTTGGTTCTCTAGTTGATGTGAAGGAACCAAAGTGACTTTGGCATCAAAGCACAGGCATGAGACAAATAAAGATGGATTCACACGTGTAGTAGGAAGGTGCCATTGCATCAAAGCTACAGTGCTAAGTTGAGCCTATGCATACATAACCTTGAGATATGCTTCAGTCACAGTTTCTATAAAGTAGCATTGGGTGAATATGCTATCTCTTTTAGTAATGAGAAGTAAATTATTTTGCCCTGGCTGGTGTGGATGGACTGCCAACCTGTAAACTGAAAGGTCACTGGTTCAATTCCCAGTCAGGGCACATGCCTGGTTTGTAGGCCATGTCCCCAGTTAGGGGCATACGATGTATCTCAACACTGATGTCTCTCTCCCTCTCTTTATCTTTCCCTTTCCCTGTCCCTAAAAGCAAATAAATAAAAATCTTTAAGAAAAGAAGTAAATTATTTTTAACCATTTGAAAACAATCTGTTAATATAATAGTTAAAGAGCATGAGCTTTGAAATTACTGAAAAAGCTAAAACTTCAATTTCTTTGTTGTTTTGTCTTTTGATGGTAGGGCAAGTTACTGAGTAACTCAGGAAGTTGCCTTTCATGTGAGATGGAGGTAATATTGATTACCTCAGTGTTTTGAGTAAGCATTTATATTTGTTTGAGGAATTAACTGCCAATTGAATCACAGTACCTTGGAAAGAATTTGTGCTCAATTCCTTTCCTCTATTTCAAAAATCCCATATCTATTCTGTATCATTTTAGACACTTTTTCTTTATTCTCTTCCTATTAAGATCATTTTTTCCACCAAGATCTTTATTAATTCTAGTTTAATCTATGAACCTTGCTCAAATGATATTCAGTTCAATTTTAATTCTAACATATGTGCTGCCCAATAAAACTTTCAACCATTGATATTGGCAAATATATAACTCATTTTGATAATATTTTATTAAAATCTAAGTATTTCATTTTCAAGAGATCTTTCTTCTTAAAACATTTGCAAAAATTTGTAGGAAAGGGACACTCCCTTGGTCATATTCTCATTAAGATACAAGTTAAAAACAGAATAGAATATAATACATATTTGCTAATAGAATCAATAAATTAAGTCTGAGAGTATTATTTAAAATCTCATTAAAGAAATTATAGAAATATGAATAGTCCCAAATCAATTATAGAATTTATATTTATAGGTAAATTCTTTAAATGACAAGAACAGTAATGTCAAAAACAAAAAGTCCTATGGGCCTAGATAGTATTAATGGTAAAATATAGTTATGGAGCAAGTACTATCAATTCAAAAAATCACCTTCCAAAAATTAAGTTTGATTGTCTAAGTGCAAAATACTGCATAATCTACAAAAGAAATTTCACAACTAATAAGTGAATTTAGCAATATTGTAGAATATATATGTATGTCACAACCATGATCTTATATAATAGTGATAGATAATTTGAAATTAAAATTTGAAAATATCTTTTAGAATAGCATCCCAAATAAAATACTTAGATACTATCAGTGCAATATGTATTCAAAAAGTCACAAGACACTACTTAAAAAAAACCAAAAAAGACCTAAACCAATTAAGAGAATACCTAAGTTCATAAACTGAAATACTCCATTTTATTCAAGTGTCATCTCTCACAAGAGAGTGTGGAATTGCCAAAAGGATAGACATATAGATCAATCAAACAGAATGAAGAGCTTATAAATAGACCTCTATAAACATGTATTTATCTGATTTTGATAAATTTATAAAAGTATTTCAATACAGGATAGCTTTTTCAAAAAATAAATTTGCTTCATCCCTTACACCATATGCAACACCCTCAGGATGGATTATAGATCTAAATATAACATGTAAAACTAAATCATCTTGAAGAAAAGATAGGAGAAATTTGTGTTACAATGGAATCGTTAAATAGTTGTAGAAATCAAAGCATAATCCACAAAAGAAAGTATTAATTGGACTCTATCAAAATTTTAAAATATTAAAATTTTAATGTGCTCTGTGGAAGACACTATTATACAAGTTAAAAGGCAATCTGTAGAATGAGGAAAATGTCTGTAATCCATTTATGTGATGTGTTACTTGGGATGAAAATATATTTTAAAAACCCCAAACTCAATGATTTGAAAAGCAACAGCACTATAAAAATATTCACAACGTTTTAAGATATTTACATATATATGTAAATTATGTGTATGTCAATTAAACACATAGAAAGATGGTCAATATCATTAGTGACTAGGAAAATGTAAATTAAAACTACAGTGAGATACCATTACACATGTATTAGAATGTTTAAAAATTTAAAAAAGTGGAAATATCAAATACTTATGAGGCTGTGGAGTACCTCTCATGCATTGCTAATGGGAATTTGAAATGAGACTATTTTGGAAGAAAATTTGGTAGTTTCTTTTAAAGTTAGTATTTTAAGAAATGTCATATTTTTCTTTAAAAGGTCATAGTAATTATATGATCCATCAATCACACACATAGGTATTTACCCAATTGAATTCTGAAATTTATGTTCACATAGCCTTTTTTATGATCAGCATAAACCAGAAACACCCCTATGGTGAGCAGAATGATCCCCAAAGATATCTACATCCTAATCCCTGGAGCCTATGAATATGCTAGTTACACGGCAAAGGCATGCTAAGGTTTCAAATGGAATCAAAGTTACTAATTTGCTGAGTTTAACAGATAAATAGAGAAACTAGAGAAATTTTAGAGAAATTAGAGAAATTAATAGAGAAATTTTATCCAGGTGGGCTGAAGATAATCACAAAGGCCATTCAAAGTGGAAGAGCATTTGGAAGTCAAAACCAGAGAGATGGTCACTGAGAAGGACTCCGTCTGACATCTTTAACTGCAGGTGGAAGAAAAGGGCCACAAACCAAAGAATGCAGGTGACTTTTAGAAGCTCAAAGGGACAAAGAAAGGCTCCAGAGAAGAATGCAACACTGCTGACACATTTAGGTTAGCCCAGTGAGTCTCATTTTGGGTCTCAGACCTAATTAAGTTAATAATTTTGTTTTATTATAAGCCATTAAGTTAGTGATAACTTATTTCTGAGGCAAGAGTAAATTAATATATATTAATATGTCTTACAACACAAGAAAAACAATGGTACATCTGTGTAATAGAATACTTAACAATGAAAATAAAACAATCTATCCATGGAAGGACAAAAATGAACATTAAAGGCATTTTACTAATTTAAAATAGCCAAAGCCCAAATCCCAATGGCATACACACACACACATATGCATATATATGTATATATACCCTCATTCAAGGATATGTTTATTGATTTTAGAGAAAGGGGAAGGAAGAGAGAGAGAACCATCAATGTGAGAGAAACATTGATCGGTTGCCTCCCATATGTGCCTCAACTTAAGATCAAACCTGCAACCTAGATATGTGTCCTGATCAAGAACTGAACCCACAAAAGTTTGGTGCAAAGGATGATGCTCCAGTCAATTGAGACACCTCATCAGGGACCAATGGTATTTAATGGTATTCATACAAAATGAAAATGAAAGAGATGGGAACATAAGTAGTTACCAGGTTTTGGAGTTATAGGAATGAGCTGACCACAAAAGGACAACACAAGTATATTTGGAGGGAAATAGATGCATAATACATGACTATATGCATTTGCCAAAGGCCATGGAACTGAATACCACAAAAAGGGAACTTAAACTCTGTGAAAATTAAAAATAAAATCAATCAGGAAGTTAGGGATCCTGCAGAGAGAAATAGCCATATGTACCTTTAATTTAAGAAAAAATATAAAAGTTAGTGGAAAAATCACTTACACTCTTACATCAGAGAGAACCATTGTTAACTCATAGTGTATATATTCCTGGAATCTTTCTATTCATATATATTTTACATTCATTTGTTACTTCCAATGTCTCAATTGTATCTTTCTTTTCTATGAAGTCTGTCAAATTCTCAAATTGTTTATTTTTTATACTGTCTAAACTGGTTTCATTAATGTTGTGTCCTATTCATTGCTGAGATTATAAATTAACAATTATCTAAAGTCATTTGCTTTTTTCTGTACCTAGTTATCTACTACTGTGTACCAATACTACCTACTACCACTAAGTTGGCCCTTTTAAAAAGATATATTTTTTATCTCACAGTTTATCTGGTTCCTATGCTTAGGGCCACATAAGACTGCAATCAAGTTGTTGGTCAAGGCAGTGTTCTCATCTGGAGACTTGGCTGGGGAAGGAACGGCTTCCTTTTTTGTGTGTGATTGTTGGCAGCATCTGGTTCCAAATGATGGTATTACTGAGACCTTCAGTTTCTTGCTGGCTATCATATGGATTTCCCTCCGAGCTCCTAGAGGCCAACTACAGTTCCTTGACATGTATAATTTCCTAAGTGGTGCTTGCCTTTTTAGTACCTGCAAAGGAGAGAAAGAGAGAGTCTAATCAGACATATACTGTCATCTTATGCAATGTAGTCATGTAATCAGGTCCACATAGTCACATATATCTTGTCATCTTTGCAAGTAACAGGTTCCACCCACATTTAAGGGGTGAAGAACATACAGGGTGTGAATACTAGGAGGTGAGGATGATGGGGGCACCCTAAGCTTATCCTCAGATAAGAAAAGTCTCTGATGGTATCCCATGTCCTATTGCTTACTGTAATGTGGCTTCTCCAGAGAGGAATTTTTCATTATCTCCAGTGCCCACTTTCATTTCTATTATAGTTTTTAATTTATTTCCTGTAAGAAGTCTCTTTTTACTTCTCAGGGAAACTACTTTTCACTTGCATCAAAGAGCTCTGTGTTTTCTTTATTCAGTTCTTATTTATTCTTCATGTAAAAATGCCTTAAAATTTCCAACATGTGTGTGGTGCCCAGATTGTTGCTAATAAAGTTTCATATTTTACAGATTCTTCTGCTTATTTCACCAGAAATCTGGAAAGAAAGGTGATATATACAGATTATAATATCTTCCAGAATTTATAGAAATATTTAAGTTTTATTTAAGGAGGAGTAGAGAACAATTTTGTAACAAATATCACATGTCAACAAGAATACCTGCATCAACTAGTCTAAAATATGTTGAGTAGGGGTAGCATCCGACTCATAATCTTCAACCACTAGTGATGGTATGATATTTAGCATTTCTTTCCTGCTTTCTTATTGTTCCTTGTGGTTAGGTTTGAGGCTTTTGCCTGCCCAGGGGTCCTGGTGACAGAAAGAAGGCACCTCTGTTTTCCTCAGTGAGCCTCATTGCCAGGGACCTGGGAGAGCTTCTAAACCCAACACCCGCCTAGGTCTACACTTGACTCCCAGCAGACAGAATTGTGGGAGATGGTCATCAGACAACATGGGATTTCCAACAGTGTATCTTCTCACAATATTTGCTAGTTAGGTGTTAGATAAATGTACAAATGACTATTTGTAATAGCATCTACTTGCATAATGTAAGATAAGATATAAAGACAAATAAGTGTGTGTTTCCATTTTTGTATACTTGTTAACATTGCCTATGCCATACAATGTCCACAAAATGGTCTGAATTTCCAATCTTACTTTGTTTACAAATAGAATGTATAGAACTCATGCAAGACTAATTACATTTTCAATTCCAGGTAGTGAAATCATAATGTCTGTTCAATTTACTTCTCCATTTAATTTCCACTATGATTATTGCAGGTTTAAAAAAAACTTTATTGCTATTTTGAGTATTTTTGTGGAGTCTAGAAATATTTAGTTTTTCTATCCTTTATCAATGTTTTCCCATTTTTCTTCCTTATCAGAAAACCTACATAGTTTAAAATAATAGTCACCAATATGGCTTGTCTCAAGCAAGAGTTTTATTTTGCCATAAGAAAGCAAAGATTATCCTTAGAATAAAATATTACTTTTCTTGAAATGAATGCAATTGTTTGGTGAATCACCATATATTTGCATACAAAATATGCTATAAATTATGAGTTCCACAACTGACATAGAAGCATATTTTGATTACTCATTGCTTACATATAATTGCATGTACACCTACATGTTCATATATATGCAGTTATTTACACACACAATTATATATACTTCTAAATTTACTATTATTAATGCCTTACTGTTCTGGTCAAACTTCCATTTTACATGCTGATGGAGAAAAAACAAACACACAATTATTGAGTGGTTTGTTTACTCAAGATCTGAAGCCTTCAGTTTGGAGAATTCCTCTTTGTTGACAAAGGTTAAATTTAGTTCAGAATATTGCTTCTTCCATATGAAATTTTAAAGAAATGCTCACTTAGAGGAAAGTGAGCTATTATGAGATATTAGAGATATTAAGTGAGATATTAGAGGAAAATATCTAAAGGTGTTTAAGGCACTGGTTTCTTATCTCATGTACCAAAACTCCATGCCTATGTTTTAACATTGAACCCCCATGTTTCTTAATCTCATAACTGGCTTTGACTTCTTCATCTTTTAATTACCGTCTTTACCAGGTTTTACTCTCATATATTATTTTAAAAAGCATTTCTGAATAAAGATAATGAATGCTATGAACTTTGTCTTCTCTGAGTGAATTCAAGTACCTCCTCCTAGAATGAACAGTGTCCATGACGTCCCAAAATGTCACAGGGACTAACCTTTATCAGAAGTCCCTGTTCTGTAAAAGCCCCTTTAACTTTCTAAGACCTTGGCAATGACCGTGTTCCTCTCTACTTGTGTGCTTGAAAGGTGTTTGCATTCCCCGTGGATACATTAAACTTGGTCAGAAAATGCACTTTGGGATCAATAGAATCTTCATGAATAACTGGTCACTGGCGATAGGTTTGAGAAATGAAGTGGCTTCTGAAGCCTATGACTCGTTCTGAAACACTTAGTATTATCTATTTGTTTTGTAGGTACATATCTCTTGCCTTTCTATACTGATTTTACTGTGATTTTGCCTAGTACTTTAAATAAAACAGAATAGAATATTGAATTTTACCATGTGCAGAGTTTTATGTATTTAGTTACATCATGTACAATTTATAGGGTCTCAGACAAGTTAATTAAACTCATAAAACCTTGACTTTTTGTGAATAAAATAAGGAATAATTACTGAAATATCCTTAAAAATTTGAGGATTTAATTGTGTGTAAAGTACCCATACATTGCCTGGTGTGAGCTAACCACCTAATAAAAATATTATCTATTGTTTGTGTTAACAAAAAATATTTAGGCTGTAATAAAGAATATAAAGTGTGTATTTGACAAAGGAGGGTTTGTGTTTTAGGGCACAGATTCAAGGAACAACATACATTATGATCTTAGGAGGAAAAAAAGGCAGAGTTTATAAACATTCAGGCTGCAAGTACTGTCCTGAATTGGTAATCTTTATGTAAATGAAGGATTCTGGCTAAGTTAATAAGGATTGGTTGAGCCCAGTATGCAAACAAAGGATGTTGATTGCCAAAATGAATTTGGTCCTTTCAAAGTAAGAAACTCAGCTGGTCTGGTTGTCATGAGGAGGAGGAGTTTAAAGCTCAGACACACTTGAAAAGTTTAAAAGCTCATGGAGAATCATGTCCGATGGAACAGGTATAAGACAAACTTCTTTATGGCCTCCCAGATCCATTTTAGTTCCCTCAACAAAAAAGGAGTCTGCCTTGGCAATCTCTGTTCACATTTGTTATTTATGAAAAGGGACTTAAAGCACTTGTTTGTACATGGTCTTGTTGATTCACCAACAACCCCATGATAGAAGAATGATGTTTCAATTTTTCCATATGAAATAACTGAACACCAGAGATATTAAAAAACTTAAGTTTCCACAGATGAATGGAGAAACCTGGATATGAGGCAGGGCCATTTGACTCTAATCCTGTACACTTTACTCTCTGCCACAGCTACCAGGAGGCCAGAAAGGAGATACATCCTACAAAGTGATCCTGCTAATCTATCAGCTAAACTTCTTAGCACTGTTTTCAAAACATCAAAACTCTAGCCCTTCAACAACATGAGTATGTATTACTTCCTATGCTATGTTGGTCTAAAGACTATTGTTTGTCGTCTACTGGATTATTGTACTGGCTTTCTAACTCACTACTTTGATTCCACCATTGCCAGCTCCCACCCAACCCACAGATTATATCATCAACACATTAGACTACATGATGTTCAATCTTAAATAAGATCATGTAAATCCCCTGCTCAAAATATTTCATTGGCACTGCACTTGCCTCCTTGCTAAATGTCTTGTGAAACTTAAATGGATATGAGTGGTTACATGGTTAAATAGATATAGGTATCCTAAAATGGTGTTTAGCAATTTATATATAAAATAAATATATATAAATTATATGTGTATTAGATATGTAATATATAATATACTGTTGTTCCCTGTAATTTGTTATAATTTCAGCAGTTTTCTTTCTGCTCATGTTCAATGGTCTAATGTTTGTATCACCCTAAAATTCATATGTTGAAATCCTAACCACCAAAGGTGATGGTATTGGTAGGTGAGACTTCAGGAAGTACTTAAGCTATGAGAGTAGAGCCCTCATGATTGGGATTAGGGCCTAGTAAAAGAGGTTCCAGAGAGCTCCCTAGCCCTCCCACCAAGTGAGGACACAAGAGGGAGCCAGATAAGAACAAGGAAGAGGATCCTCCCTCAACAACACTTTCCCTGATCTCAAACTTCCAGCCTCCAGAGCCATGAGAAATAAATGTATGTTGTACAAGTTACCCAGTCAATGCTATCTAGTTCTAACAACCTGAATAGCCTTGGGCACCATGTCTCTGGCATCTGTCTCCTATTTCTGCTCCTCTGCCAAAGACAAAAACAGTTATTTTTCTTACCTGTTTCTCTAACACAGGTCTTATCCTTAGAAGTTACCCTGTGTCCATAGCTCTTTGGTGAGCTCAAAGTAACTCGAGAATACGCAGTTGCTTTTGCAGTTAGGCTGGGAATGACTTTTTGTTTTTTATCATTTGCCAAGTCCTAAGTGGAGGCAAAAATTTATCTAACTTTTTGAAATAAGACTTTAGCTCATTATTTTTTTAAATTTTCTTATGTTTATTATTATTATTATTATATTGAATTTATTATGGTAATATTGGGCACAAAACCTTACAGGTTTCAAATGTACATCTTGACAAAACATAATCTGCACACTGCATTGTGCACCCATTGCCCCAAGCAAAGTTTCTTTCCATTCCCATTTTTCCCCCTTTTGCCCACCATCACCAACCCGAACCCCCTTTCCCTTGGGCTTGTCAACACACTCTTCTTGGTGTTTCTGTGATTATATATATTATATATACATTTATATATATAATATATATAAATGTATATATAATATATATATACTGTCAGTCTGTTCCATGTGTCCATGCATTTGGTTCTGTTTTGTTCATTGGTTTATTTTATTCATTAGATTCTACATATAACTGAGATCACATGGTATTTGTTTTTATCTGACTGGCTTATTTCAGTTAGCATAATAATCTCCAGGTCCATTCCTACTGTTGCAAAAGATAACATTTCCTTCTTTTTATGGCCAACTAGTATTCCATTGTGTAAATGTACCATGCTTTTTTATCCACTCATTTACTGATGGACACTTGGGCTGTTTTCACATCTTGGCTATTGTAAATAATGCTGCTATGAACATAGGAGTCTATGTATTATTTTGAATTGTTATTTCAAGATTCTTAGGATATATTCCCAGAAGTGGGAATATTCCAGATTCCTGGGTCAAAAGGCATTTCCATTTTTAATTTTTGAGGAAACTCCATACTGTTTTCCACAGTGGCTGCACCAGTCTGCATTCCTACCAACAGTGCAAGAGCATTCCCTTTCTCCACATCCTCACCAGCACTTGATTATTGATTTGTTAATAATAGTCATCCCAACTGGTGTGAGGTGATATCCCATTAATGTTTTAATTTGCATCTCTCTGATCATAAGTTACATTGAGCCATCTATATGTCTATTGGCCATCTGTATGTACTCCTTGGAGAAGTTTTTATTCAGGTTCATTCCCCATTATTTAATTGGGTTGTTTGTTTTCTTGATGTTGAGTTGTGTAAGTTCTTTATATATTTTGGAAATTAACCCCTTATCAGATGTATCATTGGCAAATATGTTCTCCCATTGAGTGGATTTCCTCTTCATTTTATTGATGGTTTCTTTTGCCAAGTAAAAGCTTTTCAGTTTGATGTAGTCTGATGTGTTTATTTTTAACTTTGTTTCCCTTGCCTGAGGAGATACACTGGCAAAATGTTATTGTGAGAGATGTCTAAAATTTTGCTGCCTATGTTTTCTTCTAGGGTTTTTATGATTTTATGACTTACATTTAAGTTTTTAAACCATTTTCAGTTTATTCTTGTGTATTTGTATATTGGTGGTCTTGTTTTATTTTTTGCATGTATCTGTCCACTTTTCCCAATACCATTTATTGAAGAAACTGTCTTAACCCCATTACATGTTCTTGCCTCTTTTGTCAAATATTAATTTACCATAAAGATGCACATTTATTTCTAGGCTCTCTATTCTGTTCCATTGATCTATCTGCCTTTTCTCTGGCTAATGCCATGCTGCTTTGACTACTTTTGCTTTGTAGTATAGCTTAACATCAGGTAGTGTAATTCCTCCAACTTTGTTTTTCTTTCTTAATATTACTCAGACTATTTGGGGGTTCATATATGTTTTTTTTAAAGATTTGTTCTATATCTGTGATATAAGCTATTGGTATTTTAATAGGAATCAAATGACATCTGTAGATTGCTTAAAGCAGTATTGACATTATAATGATGTTAATTTTTCTTATTCAAGGACACAATATATAATTCCATTTATTTGTATATTCCTCAGTTACTTTCTTCAGTATCCTACTATTTTTCAACTACAGGAATTTTACCTCCATGCTTAAGTTTATTCCTGGGTACCTGATTTTTCTTACTGCTATAGGAAATTAGATTATTTACTTAATTTCTATTTCTGAGAGTTTATTATTGGTGTATGAAGTTCCACCAATTTCTAAATATTAATGTAGTGTCTGATAAATTCATTTATTACATATAGTAGATTTTTGGTGGAGTCTTTAGGGTTTTCTATATGCAATGTCATGTCAACTGTGGATAATGACAGTTTCATTTCTCCTTTCCAATTTGAATGCCTTTTATTTCTTCTTCTGTTCTGATTACTGTGTCTAGAGCTTCCAGTATTGTGTTGACTGAGTGGTGGAGCAGATAGCCCTGTCTTGTTCCTGATTTTAAGAGTCATGCTTTTAGTTTCTGCCCTTTGAGTATGATGTTGGCTGTGAGTTTGCCATATATGATGTTTATTATTTTGAGGTATAATCCCATTATGCCAACTTTGCTGGGGGTCTTATCATAAATGGGTGCTTTATTTTATATGTTTTTCTACATCTATTGATGTAATCACATAATTTTTATCCTTCATTTTATTTATGTGAGGTATCACATGTATTAATTTGTGAATTTTGAATCCCTGAAATAAATCCCATTTAATCATGGTGTATGATTTTTTTGATTTACTGCTGGGTCCAGTTTGCTAATATTTTGTTGGGAATTTTGGTATCTAACTTCATTGGGGATATTGGTTAATCTATATATTTTTTTTCATTATAGTGTCTTTATCTGGTTTTTGAACTAGGATAATGCTGGCTTCATGTGAGCTTGGAAGTCTTCTCTTGAATTTTTTGGAATAGTTTGAGAGGGATAAGTGATAGTTCTTCCTTGAATGTTTGATAAAATTTGCCTGTGAAGCCATCTGGTCAGGACTTTTGTTTTCTCGGAGTTTTTTGATTACTGTTTTGATTTAATTTGTTGTAATTGATCATTCAGATTTTCTGATTCTTTCTAATTTAGTTTTGGAAGAATATATGTTTTTAAGAACTTATTCCGTTCTCCCAGTTTGTCCAATTTGTTGGCATACAGTTTTCATAGTATTTTCTTACAACCCTTTGTATTTCTGGAGTGTCAGTTACTTCTCTTCTTTCTGATTTTATTTATTTGGGTCTTCTCTCTTTTTTTCTTGATGAATCTGGTTAAAGCTTCATCAATTTTGTTTATCCTTTCAAAGAAATGGCTCTTGTTTTCATTAATCTTTTGTATTTGTTTTTAGACCCTGTGCTATTTATTTATGCTCTAATCTTTATTATTTCCCCCTCTACTTACTCTGGTCTAAAGAGTAAGTTTGTTTTCCTTTCCTTAGTTCTTTTAGGAGTAGGATTGGATTGTCTTTTGAGATTTTCTCCCTGCTTGAGGTAGGCTTCTAATGCTTTGAACTTCCTTGTTGCAACTGCTTGCACCGTGTCCCATAGATTTTGGGTTGTTGTGTGTTTATTTACATTTTTTCCAGGTAACTTATGATTACTTCCTGGACCTCATTATTAACCCATTTATTTTTTAATATATCATTTAGCCTCCATGTGTTTGACTTTTTAAATTTTTTTTAAAAAAATTGTAGTTGATTTCTAATTTCATATCATTGTGGTCAGAGAAGATGATTGATATGATTTTAATCTTCTTGAATTTGTTAAGACTTATATTGTGTCCTAATATGTGGTCAATCTTTGAGAATTGAGAATATTGAGAGAATATTCCATGTGCACTTGAGAAGAGTGTATATTTTGCTTCTTTGGAGTGAAATGTCTGCAATTATCAATTAAGTCTATCCTATCCAGGGTGTTGTTTAATGTCACTGCTGCATAGTTGATTTTTTACCTGGAAAAATCTATTGTTGATATCAATGGGGTGTTAAAATCCTCTACTATGTCTTTATTACTATTGATCTTTCCACTAATGTCTGTCAAGATTTTCTTTATATATTTAGGTGTTCCTATGGTGGGTGCATATACATTTTCAAGCATATATCCTCTTGCTGGATCCACCCTTTAGTATTATGTAGTGACTTTCCTTGTCTCTTGTTATGGCCTTTGTTTTAAAGTCTATTTTGTTTGATATAAGTATTGCTACCACAGCTTTTTATTGTTGTTGTTTCTATTTGTATGAAATATTTTCCCCTTTTTTTTCACTTTCAGTCTATGTAGTCTTTTGTTCTGAGGTGGGTATTTTGTAGACAGCATATGTGTAGGTCAAGTTTTCTTATCCATTCAGCTACCCTATGTCTTTTCCTTGGATAATTTAATCTATTTACATTTATGGTTATTATTGATAGGTACTTGTTAATTGCCATTTTACTTTTTATATCTATGTTCCTTTCTCTCTCAATTTCCTTTTTTCTGACTCCTTCTCAAAACAGGACTTTTTTTTATTACTGTTGTTCAACCACAGTTGTCCCCATTTTCCTCCCACCACACTCCCCTGCCCCTTTTCTTGCAATACTGAACTGTGGTAATGAAGTTCTTTCTTTATTTATTTTATTGATCTGGGAATGTCTTTATTTTGCTTCAATTTTGAATGATAACTTTACTAGATAGAATAGTCTTGGTTATAGGTCCTTGCTTTTCATCACTTTGAATATTTCATGCCAATCTCTTCTGGTCGAAAATGTTTCTGTTGAGAAATCAGCTGCCAGCCTTATGGGATCTCCTTTGTAGGTGACTAATTGCTTTTCCCTTGCTGCTTTAAAGATTCTTTCACTGTTTTTAACCTTTGTCATTTTTGAAGATTTTATTTATTTATTTTTAGAGAGAGGGGACAGGTGGGGGAAAGAGAGAGAGAGAGAAACATCAATGTGTGGTTGCCTCTCACATGCCCACCACAGGGACCTGGTCTGCAACCCAGGCATGTGCCCTCACTGGGAATTGAACCAGTGACCTTTTGGTTCTCAGGCCTGCACTCAATCCACTGAGCTACGCAAGCCAGGGTAACCTTTGTCATTTTAATTATGGTGTTTCTTGGTGTGGATCTCTTTTGGTTCATCTTAATTGAGACTCCCTGTGCTTCTTGAATTTGTGTGACTTTTTCCTTCACCAGTTTAGGGAAGCTTTCAGTCAATATTTCTTCAAACAAGTTCTCTATCCCTTGCTCACTCTCTTATCCTTCTGGTACACATATAATGCAGATGTTACTATGACTGATGTTCCAGAGGTCCCTTAGACTTTCCTAATTTTTAAAAATTCCCTCTTCTTCTGATGCCCTGCTTGGGTGTTTGTGTTATCTTTTCCTTTAAATTGCTAGTTGATTCTCTGTTTCATCTAACCTGTTGTTGATTGCTTCTAGTGTATTCTTCATTTCAGATATTGTATTTTTCATTTCTAACTGGTTCTTATGTATGGTTTCTATGGTTTTTTTTTAATATTGACTATCTCTTTGTTTATATTCTTATTGAGATCATTTATTTCCACCCCCCTAAGGTCCTTGAGCATCCTTATAACCATTCTTTTAAACTCTGCATTTGTACCTTGGTTGCTTCTTTTCATTTAATTATTTTTCTGTTGATTTCTCTTGTTATTTCATTTGGGACTTTTTTTGTTTCCCAAGGTCAGGACATAAGCCACAGCCTTCAGGGTTCAGGAGGACAGATCAAAGAGTCTCCCATTGGAAGCCAAACACTTTGTTCTGGTCTCAGACAATAGCCTTCAAAGGAGACATACTCTTAATTCCCCAGCTCTGCGCAGCACACCCTTTGTCCCCCAGAACTGAGCTCAGTGGGACAGGGTCACCAGGACTTGGGAGGGCTAATTCAAAGAGTTTTCCATTGTGGGTATTGCTGGCGAGCCTGTAGGAGGGTGTTGGGTACATCTTCCCCTTCCTCGGATAGCATGGACTAAGTTCACAGGAGAAATGGGAGTGGCTGCCCTGTGATGTAGCCACAAAACCCAACACCTGCCTGTCTCACTCCTGGACAAAAGCCTCCATGGGAGACACTTTGAAAATCTCAGGTCTGTGCAGCATTGTGATCTCCCTACATGACTGAACTCAGCAGGGCAGGACCACAGAGTGGCAGCACAGGCCCAGTGACTCCACAGGTTGGGGGTGCTGGTTGTGCATTCACGATGGGAAAGAATTAAGTTACAGTTCTCTGTCTCTGCCAAGAGCTTCTCCAGAAAAAGAAACTGCCAAAAGTCCTGCTGGATGCAGGGCCTAAGCACAGCACAGAACTATCACCAGAAGCTGGAAGACTGGGGACCAGTGTATCCCCAGGCTGATGATTTATTTTATTTTATTATTTTTTATCCTCACTCAAGGATGTTTTTCATTGCTTTAAGAGAGAGAGGGAGGGAGAGAGAGAGAGAGAGAGAGAGAGAGAGAGAGAGAGAGAGAGAGAAACATTGATATGAGAAACATCAATCTGTTGCCTTCCATACCTGCCCAGACTGGGGATGACACCTGTCACCCAGGTATGTACCCTGACCAGGAGTTGAACTCACAATCCTCAAACCAGCTGAGCCACACTAGCCAGGACCCCAGGATGATACTTTATAAATAACAGTTCTCAACCCTGGGAAGATGGTGTCTGGATCTCTAGCAGACTCCCTTTTCTCCTCTATGGACTGAATCCCCACTGATTCTCTCTGCCAGATATTACGTGGGCTCCTATTCCCATCTCTGTTGCTCTGTATTAGGAATCCCTGAATGGGGTTGAGATACTTCTTGGAGTGGGGAGTTTTGCAACCAAGATATTCCTCTGGCTTCTCAGCCACCACACATGGGGATGGGAGCCAGAACTTTCTGTGTCTCTGCACTTCTTACCAGTTTCAATGTGGCTGCTTCTGTGAATCTTTGATGATAAAATTTCAGTTCAGCTAGCTTTTAGTTGGTTATTCAGGTTGATTGCTCTATAATTTAGTTGTAAATACAGTTTGGCACTGGGAGCAAGTGAGTATAGCTTTCACCTACTTTGGAGACATCTTGGAATCCCTAGCTCATTGTTTTTCAGTCTGTTATCTTGGATATAACTTTATATTTAAGAAGGTACTCTCTCACATAGATTTCTCCTCTGGGATGTGGTCCTCTATATTTTATTAGGGCATGGCTGATATAATCCTAAAAGGTTTATATATCTTTTCT
Source organism: Desmodus rotundus (assembly GCF_022682495.2). Classification (NCBI taxonomy): domain Eukaryota; kingdom Metazoa; phylum Chordata; class Mammalia; order Chiroptera; family Phyllostomidae; genus Desmodus; species Desmodus rotundus. The sequence continues at coordinate 59,267,154 of NC_071390.1, read as the reverse complement.
GTATAAGTGGTAGAAACATCAACTGACTCTGGATACCAGGCAGGTATCACAACAGTTTGCAACAGGTCAGATGACTCAATAAAAAGTGAAACTTTTTTTTTGAACCTTTATTAGAAAGGCCACCAAAACACCTGTCTTTTATCTTTTGCATATATTTTTTACTCTTTCTTAGCATCCATCTCCCTTTTAATTCTTATTTGTGCCTCTTCCTGACTAGACTAATTTTGCTTGGGTTGTTATGTGTGACTGTACAAGAAATTCAAATCCCTTCATAACCCATACTTGTGGCTCAAGTCAGCTAAATCTGATAGCTTTCAAATAACTTTTAAACTATTTTTACTTAAGTTCTGTTAGAATAAAGAAAGGTTTCAAATATATGAGTTAAGGTAGCCTTTGTTTTATTGAGCACCACTTATGTATCTAATTTCATTCAGGTGCTTTAGACACAGTGATAAACATATCATTTTTTTGGCCATCTTAGAATATATGAACTAAGGATTGGGACTATATATAACTCCATAAGTTATGCAAATACTGTTGTTCTTGATTATATGCATCTATAGGTGTACATAGTCTTATAAATTCAGTATATATGTTCTTGAGAAAGAAGTATGAAAGAAATGGATCACAGGTTCTAATTTGGTAATAATAAATGCATCACCAGTGTATGAAAAATAAATGTAAAATCAAACAACTGGGAAGATCTTGAACTTCTCAAAATATACAACATAAAATATTAAAGATGTTACTCTTTTATAAAAACTTAGTATAAAAATATAGGGACTTAGGGAACCTGGTGTAATTTTATATATTTTTGTGTATATCTACAGTGTAATAACCTACTTGGAAAACTATTCACAATACATTTTAATAATTTTAAAGATTTACTTAATAATATTATTCCTTTAAATATTTAACAGAATAATTTAAAAGAAAATAATGATGTTTGTGAATAAATATGTTTGTTGCATATTTGTCTCTAATAAAACATAATTTGGTAATGTTTTAGATTATTTTTCAATATAGCAAGTGGTAAAATTATTTTTATACTTCCTCTCTTAAATTGTATTACTAATCTCTTCTGCAAAGGTCAAAACCTTAGCATACTCTTTTCATCTGTAATCATAGACACTCAAATTAAATACCTATCTATAACTTCTCTCAGTTGTAAGCTTTAGCATTTCTCATTCCCATTTACAGGCTCATCTGAGTTTCCTCCTGTGGAAGATGCAATGAAAATATTCTCTTCTACAGATTATAATAAGTAGAGATTTTAATTGAATACAATATTTAGAAGAATTAGCAGGGCAAGTATTAAATGGTTTCATACTGCAAAGCCCCAGCAGTATGAACTCTGGACCAAAAGATATTTTGAAATTTCATTTTAATCAGTATGTTTAGTTATTATGATGTCTAACATACAAAAAAAAGGAAATAATAAAATTCAATTTTATTTACTCACTCAGAAGCAAAATTCATTCTAACTGAGGACATTGGTTGAATCTGAGAATAGATGGTGTATAATGGGATGAACATCGATTTCTTTTGCATTTTATGCTTTGTGATTTTTCCTCTAAAGATTACACACAAAGAAAGCTGATTCTACTCTCTGTTAATAAGCTGCTTCAACAAAACCTCTACATAAAATGCAGTTTAAAGTCTCTATAGTATTTGCAGCAATTTAACAAGATTGAAACAATTATGGTTTTAATAGGATTTGAAAATAATAGTTCTGGTACTTACAGCAATGTTTGGCAATCAGCTTTTGTGTACCAAATGACTTTGATATTTGAGGTAGTAGATATGAGACAAATTTACCTTTGTAAAATCTTTACATTATTTAAGTATATCAAACTCTTTGTCAGATTAAAAAGAGTGATTCACTTTTGTGAACAAAAATTTAGCTCTGCTTTCATGGTATCAGTGGAGCTTATTAGAAAATCACAATGATTGTTAAACAAACAGAGTTAGAAAATTGATGTGGGTACGTTAAGTGCTTGATTTTTGTTGTTTTATTTAGTCTGTGGGTTTATGTATGTAGAAATCTGCTGCTATCTGGTAGATAACACACTTCACTCTCTTTCTAAATAATTCACCAATGCATGACACCCCTTTTATATGTCTTTGAGACAATTTTACCACATAATTAAAATTATGAAGTGCATTGAATTTGTATAGATTTTATTAATGTTTGAACATATTGATGATAATTCACACATTTAGAAGTCTATTGATGTAAAGGATACACTGATACTTATACTAGGATATTACATTAAATAAAATATAGAATAAAAATAACCCAACTCTGTATTTGAGTCACAAAAGCACTCAGTAAGCATTACTGTCTTTACCTTTATCCTGAGCATTGTACAGCTACAACCACTTAAAGAAAAGGGAAATAAGACACGAAATAAAGATATGATATAATTAAAATTATAATCTCAGATTTTATTTCATCCACTTTCATAGCTTTTCACAATAAGAATGCATTTTAATTATTATGTTAATATACAGAATTCCTAAGATATGAGTAAATATATTTTTCTGTGTTTGTTTTGTCAATTAAGCATTATCCCATCTTTTATTTTTTCTGGAATAAACTGTGTGAGGCAGAAGTTTGTTTTGTTTTCTTAAATATTTGATAAGAATCTCTGATTAAACTGCGAGGCCCTACATTTGTATTTTAGAGGGTGTGTTTATATGGAGGCATTGTGCTTGAAATCCTAATTAGAAGTTTTTAATGCACAATGAACTATTCCTGATTTAGCTTAAGTAAGCTGTATGTTTCTAGATATTTCTTCAGTTTAATTCATATAAATTTCAGCCTGGAATTGCTATCCCCAATCTGTGAGTTGGAAAGTGTTCACATCATAGATGTTTTTAAAGATGATTATTAACTTAGTTCATATAAATATAGTGAAGATTCAAATAAATATTGGCTCCTAATCCTATTAATAGGATAATGAAGATAATAGACTTTTTAACCCTCTTATTAAACAAAACTACATGGGGTTTCATTTATCACTGAGCATGGTAAAAATATTACATTGAAGACAAATGTACTGAAAAACAAAGAAAATTAACAGCCATTGACTGCATATTTTATGTCAATCACTTTTACAAACTATCTCATTTCATTCCTTTAAGATTCTTGAGAAATATCTACTTTAGAGAAGTGGAGACTTTTTTGAAATCACATTACTAGTAACTGTTCAGCCCCTATGAGAAACCCACATCTGTTGGTTTATAAGTCCACTATTCTTTCTACTTCCTGTATGTAATTTCCACATCTCTACATCATCCAAATATTGTACTTGATTTAAAAGACTAGACAATGGATGGTAAGTGATCAATAAAATAGTATACTAAAACTACATTGCATTAAAGTGAATATCTTTGTTTTTCCCACTGAAATGTCAAGTCAGAAGCCAATGCAAGCTGGGTCTAGAGGAGTTCAGTAACCAGCGATATATTTAAATGAGCATGAATGAGTAGATTGTTTTATCTGAATGGTATGCATTACATCATGTATTATGTCTCAAGTAATGTTTCCAAGACCTAGTGTGTGGTTTCTCATTTCTTTTCTTTTTTTTCTTCCTTCCTTTCCTTCCTTCCTTCCTTCTTCTCTTTCTTTCTTATCTCTCCTCTCTCTCTCTCTCTCTCTCTCTCTCTCTCTCTCTCTCTCTCTCTCTCACACACACACACACACACACACAAGAGACAGAGTTTAAAGAGGAAAGAACAATAGTTTGAATGTTAGAACTGAGTGCTGGTCTCTGCCTCCCACATTTGATTGGATTAATCTGGACAAGTCATTTCTGAATTTTAGATCTTCAATTGTTAATTTAGGGAATTGACCAAAATGACTTTTAATACCCCTGTAAATTCACCATTTTATTTGACTTGATGATATCAAATCTTTCTGTATTTTTATTTTTTGTCATTGACTCATAATATGCCAATTAACAGATTGCTTTGATGACCAAAGGAGAAAAAACATAAAAATATGGGCAAAATATATTGTCATAGCACAATGGAATATAAGCTCCCTTCCTGAAATTTGGAAGGCAGAGACCATGCTCTCCAAAATAACAGTGGTACAGAATGGAACACAGGAAACAAGCTCGTAGAAACAATGGGAACAGCAAAAAACATTACCTTTGCTCTTATGATCTCTCCGTTGTAAGGGGGTTTCAGCAACATTTCAAATCTGTCAAGTCAGTTTGAATATTTAGTAGTCATAGTTTGAAACATCATTACATTTAACTATAATAGAAATGTAATTTTAAGTGCTTAAAATGCTTTAATGTGTAAATGTATAAGAAACTGAACAATGGTCTAGTGATGGAATTTTAACAAAAATAATTAAACCCCTTCATTTCTGGGAAAAATGTCTGTACTAAAGCCTCTTTATTCTCTTTATTGATAAGATGAAATGATATAATAAATGGTATGTTAAGAATAAATATTAATTAAAAGAAATTCCTGTTGCATTTTTTTGTTATTGAAAACAAAGGAGATTAGTTGTGTCAGACTGACCACATTAAAAGGTATAAAAGTCAGTTATTTCCAAGTTCAGTGAACTTAAAAAACATAATTTTTAATATTTCAGGGGTATACCCCTTTTCTATTTTTCATCTATTTATATAGGGATGTGTGATAAGAAAGAAATTAAGTATCAACTAATCACTAATTTATTTATCGTCTATCTTCTATATTTTGAATAGTTTCTATTAAATCATTGAAAGCTCATCAGAAAAATTTCTCTATTTTGTTACACTTTTATAGTAATTAATGATTTCATCTAGATTCTTATAATTATTTATGTTTTATTTTTCTGTATTTTTGCCTTCTTTATTAATAAAAATTTTCATCAAAATAAGAGCTTACATAAACTACTGCAAATCAAATATTTAACCGGAATATTTGTATTTTGGTGGGACTTAATTTTCAAAAGTTATCAACATCATTTAAATAATCAAACACTAAGTAAAGCATTCTATAGTATAATTTTAATGGTAAAATAAAAGCAATCTCAATTTCGGAGCAAGAAAAGCTCCATTGTATAATAGTGTTCTAGAAGGTGTAACCTATTGACTTTGCCAGTGGAGCATATTGGGTGTCATATCAGACAGAACAAATGGATGGGAATCTCTGAGGTTAAGGTCTGTATATCTCCATTATTTTTAAACATCCAAGAGAAATTTTAATGTATTCACAGGTTTTAAATCTCTTATTTTACATAAAAAATAAATTAAAAAATTTAAATATAGTAACTCAATATTAATTAAAATTAATATTAATTACATAAGAGATGTAATATTATATATTATATTCTATATCATATATATGAGATTATTTTTCTGGAGCATCGAATAAAATAAATTGAGACCCTTTTAAAAATTGTTAGGCAATTTTATTTACTTATTTTTAAAGCTCTTACCCATTTATTTTCAGAAAGAGAGGAAAGGAGGGAGAAAGAGAGTGAGAGAAACATCAGTGTGTGGTTACCTCTCACACACCCCCTACTGGATATCTGGCCTGCAACCCCGGGATGTACCCTGTCTGGGAATTAAACCAGTGACCCTTTGGTTCACAGGCTGGCACTCAAGCCTCTGAGCCACACCAGACAGGGTGGGCAATTTTAAATGTAGGTATTAAAAAAAAGTATATTTTTAACAAAGTCAATTTTTATATAATCTAGTAATTTTTAAGAAAGTCAATTTTTATATAATCTAGTAAAATCACTTAATATTCTGGAAGATGCTTCCACTAAAAGCAATATTACTTTATTAAAAGAAAAATAGAAAGTAATATAAAATACAAAGAAATATAATAAGAAATGTATGGAAAGGATAAAAAGACAATTATTTTAAAGACATTTTTTAAGTCATTCAAAAATGGAGTGGCATATACTTAAATCACATTGCCACAAACATTTCTAAATACACATTATATGAAAAACAGATAATATTAAGACAATATTGATAAATCTCACTGCTTTCATTTTTTAAAATATGTAATTCAAAATTATCATAGATAAATTTTAAAATGAAAAATAAACAGCATGTAAATAAATGAAGTATTTCTGACAGATGATGGAGATTTCATAAAGTTCTCTTAAAATGACTAATCAGAAGACAAAACCACAACTGGAATTATTAACAAAGTCTATAATAAGTAATTTAGTAAAATAAATGCAAATGGCAAATGGACACAGGCATAAATATTCAAATTCACTAGCAATCAAAAATGGAATTTTAGAAAGAATGGAAACCAGTTGTTTTATCCACTGATTTTGAAAAAAAATTTAAAACTCTAATTCACCAGGTGGAAGGTGAGGAAAAATGAACACATTCAATCACTGGTGAGTGGCATATTAATTGCTAGAAACTTACTTTACTTCAATTTAGAAACATTTATCAGAAGCTCTGAAAATGTTCATGTAATTTTACTTTGCAATTCTACTCAGGGAAATGTACCCTGAGGTACTAATCATAAATATGTGCAAAAATTTGGTCTAATGAGAAGTGGTATATAAGGTTTTTAAAAATTAAAATGAAAATCCTAAATACATACCAGGAAGAGAAAGATTAAATGATACATGAGTATATCAAAAACAAAATATTTGTAAAAACATACATAAATACAAGAAAACAAAAGGAGACAATATATGTGTCAACAGTAAAGACGGAAAGATTGTGAATAATTCAATTATATAATTCTGTGAGCAGCAATCAATAAATTCATTTTTTTCAGCTTCTGTTATCAAGAAACTAGATGATTTGAATATTTTTGAATGTTCTAAAAACTAGTTTACATTGGATCATAGTAATATATTTCATAATAATAAGTAATAATATCTGCAGATGTTTATCATGGACTATTTTACTCCCCATACTGATTATTATTATCTTTGCTTGTAAATGATAAATTTATCCCTTATTATTGAAAAAGGAGGGTCCAAAACTTCGTAAGTTTTCTCCTGAATATAACTGTATGTATAAGACAAGTATCCACCACACTCTCAAAATAATTTATATAAACAGAGAAATAAAACATATTCTTTAGAAGCACATATGTAATAACTACAGAATTCTATGATATTCTAGCCAACAAAAGATGCTTGAATAAATTCAAAAGAATTAATATCATCAGACTATGTTCTAAGTTTATAGTGAAATATCTTACATTTATTTAATAATTTTTTGTATTCTCTATTTTGATATATTTGGAATATAAAAATTAAGCTACTAAATCACACTTAAAAATAATTAAGAATAAAAATAAATTATAAAATAATCAGACATGAACAAAAATTATGTATACACACATACAAACTATATATATATGCGATATGTAAGAATCATAACAATATTCAGTGAGAAAATGAAATACATTAATTAAGAAACGTGGTTGGGCAGGCAAGCGTGATGGGGTGAAAATGGAGACAACTGTACTTGAAAAACAATTAAAAAAAGAAATTTGAAGGATTAATTGCAAAGATTAAGATCTACATCTATAACAGGAAAGTAAATTTAAGCAGATTAAAAGAAATGAAAAGAAAAAAATAAAAAGTAATGATATATAGAAAAAGCAAAATAGAAAAATTTAACCAAGAGATATTTTTTGAAATATTAGTAACTCTAACAGAAGAAATTTAAAAAAAACAAAAAAAGGAAAAAAAGAATAAGAAAGATTATGCTATTAAAATGCATACTACTGATAAAGGAATATTATAATGAGTAGGATATATAATAAAAAATTTTAAATTTGAATATAATTATTATATTTCTATAAAACTATATAAATTTCCAAACATTTTTAAAATTTCAATTGAAAACTTATATTGGCTTTTAAGTTCTAAAAATATTTTAGTAATAAAAATATCCCTCTAAAGTTTCAGACCTTCATGATTCCATAAGTGAGTTACTTTTAACTTGTTCTGAAAAGGTATACACCATAAAATAGCCCTGTGCATTTAACAACATTAATGTAACCTTAATTCCAAAATCAAGGAAAAATATAAAAAAGAAAATTAACTTTCATTCATTGCTGGTAGAACTAAAAAAAAATGGTATAGACACTTTGAAAGATAGTTTTGCAATGTCCTACAAAAGTAAACACATTATTACCACATCATCCAACCATCGCAATCCTTGGGATATACCCAAATGAGTTGAAAACCTATGTCTGCACACAGCTGTTTACAGCAGCTTTATTCTAAAAAACCAAAACTTAGAAACACCAAGGTATTCTTCTTCAGGTGAATGAATAAATTAACTGTGGTACATTCAGGCAATGGAATGCTATTCAGTGCTAAAAAGTGCTATAAAGCCATGAAAAGATATGAGGAACCTTAAATGCATGCATATTATTAAGTGGAAGAAGCCACTCTAAAAAGGTTACATTCTATGGTTCCAACTACATTACATTCTGAAAAAGGCAAAATTATGGAGACATTAAAAAGATCAGTGGTTGCCACAGGTTAGGATAAGAAGAAAGAATGAATAGCTGGAGCACACAGGATTTTTAGGATAGTTAAACTGCTCTGTATGATACTACAATTGTGGGTACATGTCATTATATATTTGTCCTAACCCAAAGAAGGTACAATAACACCAAGGGTGAACCATATTGTAAAGTATAGGTTGAATAATAATACTGCATTAATGCAGGCTCATCAATTATTACAAATGAACCAGCCTGATGGGGAAATGCTGACAGTTGGAGAGGTGATGGCCATGTGCATGTAGGGTTGTATGAGGAATCTCTGTACTTTCGTCTCAGTTTTACTGTGAACCTAAAACTCTTATAAAACAAAATTGATTTTAAAAAGAAAATAAAAGTTACATTTCACTTATTACCAAAATGTAAATATCTTAATTTATTCAATAAATATTTAGAATAGAAGATGGTGGTGAAATACAGGTGCGAGCAGAGTACAATTCCCCGTGCGCACAGGTGAAAGACATAGCTGATCTTCTGAGGAATAGAGCAAATAGCCAAAGGTATTCCAGCAAAGATGAAGATTAAAGACCAAAAATTGTAGAGGACATTGAAAAATTACACGGTGAGACAATAAAATCTGGACCTGCAAAAAGACCAGAGTTAGACCCAAACAGAGGTCATCCTAACAACAGAGACAGTGATACAAATTTCACTTTGCTACTTCAGAGAACTTGCAAGGTAGAAGTGGTGAACACCAGTACACTTTCTGGAAGAGGGAACCACCAACAAAGGAACCACCAACAGATAACAATGGAAGAAGGTGAAAGAGGGAGTGGAAGCCACACTAACCTCAATCCGGGACTGATCTGGAAATACAACTAAAAGGTGGGGAAATTACCCACAACAAAAAAACTGAACAAAAGTGAGAGAGAAACCTCAAAATCTTGTACAGCAGAAGAACCAGTTTCAACAAAACCTGTCCACACCTGCACAACAGAATACAACACATGGTAGACAGAGTGACCTTCAGTTAACGAGCTGGAGGGAAGGACCAACCAAAGAAAGACCCAACAACAATAAAAACCCAAAGACCTACAGAGAGCTAACATAAACAACAGCCCAAGACCAGCGAGCTCAGGACATTAAGGAGACAGCACCACTGAATCTCATAGGTATTCTACCATAGAAGTTCACACCATAAACCCAGGGAGTCAGAACAGATCAATTTAAAAAGCAGAGGCTAACAAACAATGGGAAGAAAAAGAAACAATCCCCAAATGAAAGGAAAGGAGGAAGCCTCAGAAAGAATGCTAACTGAAATAGAGGCAAGTCAACTACCAGATATTGAGTTCAAAGCAATGGTTAGCAGGACATCAGTGAGCTCACAGAGAATAACCAGAAACTACAGGGAAACTACAATGAACTCACTGCAAACTATATCAACATGAAAAATGAAATAGAAACTATCAAAAAGGGCCAAGAGTGTTGGGGAGCGCCCTGCCTAGTTTCAGAAGCTGTAACCCCCCATGGTTAAGGCTGAGTCAGAATTGGGACCATAAGCCACTAAGGAGACAAAGCTTATCTCCCTGGCAGGGGTGCCACATCTGCACACTTCATCCTGCTTGGCCCTGAGCTTGACCAGTTAGCCAATGATGGGTAAGATTCCTCAAGGGAGGATCAATCTAAGACAGGCATGGTCACCAGCAAAAGCCCACAGGGAAGGACTCGTGGGCTAAAGAAAAAGGGGGTGATGGACCCTCGCCCCTTGGCTTTGAAATAGCCTGAGTCCTCATTCTGTCTGCAAGAAGTCTCCTAATCTCTTGGCTGCCTTACTTCCCTTGCCTGACTTAAGTCTGAAGCAATAACAGAGGGCAGTGCAGTCCTGTGCTGGGAGGGGCGGATTCCCTGGGGAATCAGGCCTAAGAAAAAATCATACAATCCTGTGAAACCTACTTAATTTATACCCTCAGCCTAAAAGATAAGGGACCGGACCTGAGATGAGTCTGGCGCCTAAAGTTTTATAACCCTTTAACTAATTGACCGTAACTCAGAATAAGCCCTCAAAGTTCTTTATAACTTATGTATTGTTTAACCCCTACTGCCTGACAATGATTGATGACCTTTATCTATATTCCTGTGCGAATGAACTTAATAAAAGCCCATGGAGGGAATGGCTATGGGCCCTTCTCCTTTGAGAGATCGGCCACCTCTCCTCCCCAAGCAGATCACGTCGTGGTAGACTTATTCTTCATCCATGGTGGACGGGGACTGCGATAAAGCTCCCTGACACAAGAGGAAAGGAAGAATACAATTTCTGAACTGAAGAACACAGTAGAAGGAATCAAAAGCAGGCTCAATGAAGCAGAGGATCAGACTAGTGAACTGCAGGACAAGGTAGAAAAACACACCCAGAAAGATGAAGAAAAGGAAAAGAGGCTCAGCAAGAATGAAGAGGGATTAAGGGAAATGCAGGACAACATGAAACAATAATATCTGTATAATAGGGATACCAGAAGAAGTAGAAGAAGAGCAAGGGATAGAAAACCTGTTTGAAAAAGTAATGATGGAAAATTTCCCTAGTCTGGTGAGAGAAAAACTCACACAAACCCAGGAAACACAGAGAGTTCCATCAAGAGGAACCCAAAGAGGCCCAGTTCAAGACACATCATAATTAAGATGGCAAAATTTGAAGACAAAGAGGAAATCTTAAAGGCAACAAGGGAGAAACAGGAAGTAACATACAAGGGAGCCCCAATAAAGTTAGCAACTGACTTCTCAATGGAAACACTCCAAGCCAGAAGAGAATGGCAAAAAATATTCCAAGTAATGAGAACTAGAGGCCTGCAACCAAAACTACTTTACCCAGCAAGGCTCTCAATCAAGATAGAAGGCCAAATAAGGAGCTTCCCAGACAAAAGAAGTCTAAAACAATACACCTCCACCAAACCAGCTGTGCAAGAGATGCTAAAGGGACTGCTTTAGGAAAGGAAGGAAAGAAGAGAGAGAGAGAGAGGAACACAGGTACAAAAAAAAAAAATGGCAAGGAATAAGTACAAACCAATAATAATCTGAAAGGTAAATGGATTAAATGTTCCAATCAAATACATAGAATAGCTGAATGGATAAGAAAGCATGACCTACACATATGCTGCCTATAACAGACCCACCTCAGGACAAAAGTACTACACAGACTGAAAATGAAGGGTTAGAAACAAATTTTCCAAGCAAATGGAAAGGAAAAAAAAAAAAAAAAAGCAGGGGTGGCAATACTTATATCAGACAAAATAGGCCTCAAATAAAGGGCCATAAAGAGAAACGAGAAGGTCACATCATAATACTCAAAGGAAGACTCCACCAAGAATACACAAACATTTTAAATATATATGCACCCAACATAATAGCACCCAAATACATAAAGAAAATCTTGGAAGACTTCGAGAAAGATATTGACTGGAACACAATTATAGCAGAGGATTTTAACACCCCACTGTCAAAAACGGATATTTTCCAAAAAAATATCAACAAAGATATTGTGTCATTAAATAAAACCCCAGATAAAATGGACTTAACTGATATATACAGAGCCTTTCATCCCAAAGAAGTAAAATACACATTCTTTTCAAGTGTGCATGGAACATTTTCAAAGATAGACCACATGATAGGACACAAAATGAGCCTCAAAAAATTCAAGAAAATTGAAATCATATCAAGCATTTTCTCCGACCACAGGAGACGAAAACTAGAAACCAACCCCAAGGAAAAATCACCAAAGCACTCAAAATTAAATCATTATTTAACTCATTAATTCATTATTTAATAACATGCTAACATGAATAGAATGTTATTAAATAATGAATGGGTCAAGAATGATATTAGTGAAGAAATCAAAAAGTTTCTGGAAGCAAACAAAGATGAAGTCACAACAACACAAAACTTATGGGACACAGCAAAGGCAGTCCTGAGAGGGAAGTTCATAGCAATACAGGCTTACCTAAAAAAGATAGAAACATTTCAACCAAACAACTGAACCCTATGCCTACAAGAACTCAAGGAACAACAACAAAGACATCCAACAGCATGTAGAAGGAAGGAAATAACTAAGATCACAGCACTATTAAATGACTTAGAATTGAAAGCACAATTCTAAGGATCAATGAATCCTGAAGCTGGTTCTTTGAAAAGATAAACAAATTTGAAAAGCCTTTAAGCAGCCTCATCAAGAAAAAAAGAGACATAACCCAAATAAGGACAATCACAAATGAGAGAGGAGAAATTACAACTGACACCACCAAAATACAAAGGATTGTAAGAAATTACTACAAAGAAATGTATGCCCAGAACAGTGAAAAACTGGATGAAATGGACAAATTTCTAGAAAAATATAACCTTACAAAACTCTATTAAGAAGCAGAAAGCCTGGAGAGACTATTAACAGCAGACGAAATTGAAGCAGTCATCAAAAAACTCCCAACACACAAAAGCCCTAGGCCAGATGTTTTCACAGGAGAATTCTACAAAGCATTTAAGGAAGAACGAACCCCTATCATTCACAGACTATTTGAAAAAATCCAGACTGATGGAAGACTCCCAAAGTCTTTTTATGAAGCCAGCATCATCCTAATCCCAAAACTAAATAAAGACACAACAAAGAAAGAAAACTTCAGGCCAATATTGCTGATGAACATAGACGCTAAAGATTTCAACAAAATATTGAGAAACCACATCCAGCAATAAATTAAAAAGATGATACACTATGACCAAGTGGGATTCATTCCACAGATGCAAGGATGGTACAATATTCACAAATCAATAAACGTAATACATCACATAAACAACAGCAAAGACAAAAATCACATGATCCCAGCAATAGATGCAGAAATAGCATTTGATAAGGTGCAGCACCCATTTAAGATAAAAACACTCAACAAAGTGGGAATAGAGGGAGCATTCCTCAACATAATAAAGGCCATATATGAGAGACCTACAGCCAACATCATACTCAATGGGCAAAAAATAAAAACTTTCCCATTAAGAATAGGAACAAGACAAGGTTGTCCACTTTCACCACTTCTATTCAACAGAGTATTGGAAGTCCTAGCCGCAGCAATCAGACAAGAAAAGGAAATAAAAGGCATTGAAATTGGAAAAGAGGAAACAAAACTGTCATTGTTTGCTGATGACATCATAGTGTACATGGAAAATCCTATAGGTTCCACCAAAAAACTGCTCGATCTAATAAATGAATTTGGCAAAACAGCTGTATACAAAGTCAATACTCAGCAATCAACATTATTTTGTACACCAATAATGAAATATCAGAATCAGAAATCGGGAGGGGGAGTGAATCCCATTTGATATAGCAACAAGAAAAATAAAATAGGTAGGAATAAACCTAACCAAGGAGGTAAAAGACTTGTACTCAGAAAACTACACAACTCTGAAGAAAGAAATTAAGGAAGACACAAACAAATAGAAACATATACCATGTTCATGGATCAGAAGAATTAACATCATCAAAATGTCCATACTATCCCAAGCAATTTATAGACTCAGTGCAATACCTATTAAAGTACCAATGGCATATTTCACAGATATAGAATGAACACTTCAAAAATGTATATGAAACCATAAACAACCCCAAATAGTTGCTGCAATTTTGAGAAAGAAGAACAAAGTAGGAGGGATCAGAATACCTGATACCAAACTGTATTACAAGGCCACTGTAAACAAAACATCCTGGTACTGGCATAAAAACAGACAGATAGACCAATGGAACAGAACAGAGAGCCCAGAAATAAACTCAAGTCTCTACAGTCAATTAATTTTGACAAAGAGGGCAGCAGTATAAAATGAAGTAAAAATAGCCTCTTCAACAAATGTTGTTGGGAGAGCAGGACAGCTACATGCAAAAAAATCCCCCAAAAACTTGAGCACCAATTTACACCATACACAAAAATAAATTCAAGGTGGTAAAAGACTTTATATAAGTCTTGACACAATTAACGTCCTAGAAGAGAACATAGGCAGGAAAATCTCAGATATTTCATGCAGCAATATTTTCACTGATATGTCCCCTAAAGCAAGGGGCATAAAGGAAAGAATAAACAAATGGGATCTCATCAAAATAAAAAGCTTCTGCATGGCTAAATAAAACAGTATTAAAACAAAAAGAGAACTAACTGTATGGGAAAACATATTTGCCAATGATACCTCAGAAAAGGGTTTAATCTCCAAAATATATAAAGAACTCACACAACTCCACACTAAGACAAGCAACCCAGTTAAAAAATGGGCAAAGGACTTGAACAGACACTTCTATAATGCGGACATATAGAGGGTCCAGAGACTTATGAAAAGATGCTCAGTATTGCTAGCTATCAGAGACATGCAAATTAAAACCACAGTGAGATACTACCTCACACTGGTCAGAATGACCATCATAAACAAAGCAACAAACAAGTGTTGGAGAGGTTGTGGAGAAAAGGGAACCCTAGTGCACTGTTGGTGGGATTGCAGCCTGGTGCAATCACTATGGAAAACATTATGGAATTTCCTCAGAAAACTAAAAATGGAACTGCCTTTTGCACCAGCAATTCCACTGCTAGTATTATATACTAAGAACCCTGAAACACCAATCCAAAAGAACCTAAGCACTCCAATGTTCATAGAAGTACAATTTACAATAGCCAAGTGCTGGAAGCAACCTCAGTAAATGAATGGATCAAAAAACCATGGTACATTTGCACAATGGAATTCTATGCAGCAGAAAGAAAGAAGGAGCTCCTACCCTTTGCAACAGCTTGGATGGAACTGGATAGCATTATGCTAAGTGAAATAAGTCAGGCAGTGAAAGACAAATACCACATGATCTCACCTTTAACAAGAACCTAATCAACAAAACAAACAAACAAGCAAAATATAACCGAAGACATTGAAATTGAGAACAGGCTGACAGTGACCAGAGGGGAGAGGTGAGGGAATTTCAGGGGGAAAATTTGAAGGGTTTGTAGGAACAATTATAAAGGACACATGGACAATAATGGTGTGGGGGGTGGAAGCGGGAGGGAGGTGTGGAGGGCTGGTGGTTAGTCTGGGGTGGGAGGGAAAGGTAGAGAACTGTACTTGAACAACAATAAAATTTTAAAAATAATTTAAATAATATTTATTTATTTATTTATTTCTTATGTGTGGAGAAATGTTCTAGGTTTTGAGTATAAAGCACTGCATAAAATTTGGTCAAATTCTGGTCAACATGAAACTTAAACTCTAATAAAAGGAAACATAATAAATCATCATAAAGTATGTGTTTGTTGGAATTAAAATTTGATAGAGAAAAATATAACACAGAATACATATCAAAGTAACAGTAATTTTTCCATTTATTTATGAATTAATTAGATGATGAAGTTGGTGCTATTTATTAGTGCCAAACATTAACCCTCATTTTAGTGAATAGGCAGGGGTGAAAGTAAATGATGATGTGAGTTATAGCTTTAGGAAATACTCATGCAGTAAGGGCTGTAATTTAAACCCACTAATTTTTCCCCCAGTCTTGTGTGTTTTTCCAGAATATGTGACCATCCAGATCAGTTCACAATATTCATTTTATTAACTGAGGCACACATTCCCCAGCTGCTCTCAGTGTTGTCTAATAACATGTTGCTCACAGCTCTCTTCTTCTCTAGAAAATTTCACTTGGACAAATGTGAACTGCCTAGTCTAAGGCAACACTTGTTCTCAGGGAAAGATTTTACTTACCGTATTTTTTGGAGTATAAGACGCACCCCCCAATTTGGGAGGAAAGTGGGGATGTGACTTATAGTCCCAATGTAGCTTACCTGGCTCGCTGGGGAGGGTGGGGGGAGGGGGAGAACGGCTGTGGAGTGGGGGGGGTGGTTTCCTATTTTCCTCCTCTAAAACCCAGATACACCTTATGGTCCAGTGCATCTTATAGTCAGAAAAATACAGTAGATAAATGAGTAGCTGAGATGGGTTTGAAAAAACAAATCCCCTCCTCCCAAGATGGGACTAATCTGTGAAGTAATTTGTACTACAGGACTTCCTAGTTTGAACTGGGTAATATAGTGTTCTGTCTCAATTTAGGACAAGTACCAGCCTAGCTTCAGAGCTCCTTTTAGGACTGGCTGAACGGTTAGTTGGAATTACAGTGTGGATCTCCTTTTCCCTCTCTGCCCAAATCTGAATCTTTCACATTTTAAGAAGTGTGTTCAAGTATACCCAATAAATGTTCTGCAATCTTCCATCTCAAAGTCTGTTTCCAGGAAACCAAAATACTCTGGAACCAAACTGAAGTTGATCTTTGTTAAGCTTTTTCCATATCTTTATTTAGCATTTCCCATGCATTATGACTTCCTTCACTCCCCTCTGAAAGCAATCCTCAATATGCAACTCAGACATCCCTGTCTCAGGCTCCACTTCTAGGAAACTGACATAAAAGAGATGATATTTGATTCATGTCCTAAATAAACAAAAACAGTCCTGGATATACAGAGAGTCAGGCAAACAGAATGACATGTAAAGCAGGTGAAAGAACTTATGTTAAAAGAACAACTAGATGGACAGTGTGGCTAGAGCAGAGGTTCTGTGAGATGGGAAATGAGGGAGTACAACAAGCGCCCTTGCAGGACTTTGGAAAGACTTAGCCAAACAATAATGGCAAAACATTGAAAGAACTGGAGGTAAGGAGTTTGCTGGTATGTTTCATATT
The DNA here is from genome assembly GCF_022682495.2 of Desmodus rotundus. Taxonomy (NCBI): domain Eukaryota; kingdom Metazoa; phylum Chordata; class Mammalia; order Chiroptera; family Phyllostomidae; genus Desmodus; species Desmodus rotundus. The sequence goes on along the minus strand of NC_071390.1, from coordinate 59,249,975 downwards.
TTAAAAGAATTATCCTGATTGTACGTACATAGCTAGACTATAGAAGGGCAAGGATACAATACCCTTGTCTGTGTGTGTATGTAAATTCATTATTGATAGAACTATCCCCTGAATGCAAAAATGGTTGGTCACCATCAGAAAATCTATAAATCCAATTCACAATTTAAATAAATCTATGAAGAAACAATATTATGCTTAGCTCATTAGATCCAAAAACCATGGTAAATTTCACATACGATTTATGATAATAATTTTAGCTAATGAAGATTACAAGATGATTTATCAAATTTCATTTGCATTAAATCTTCAAGATATGTAACATAAATATAAAGGGTTGTAAATCAGGATATTTTAGTCTATTTGGTAATCAAATATTCCCAAATCTCAGGGGTTTAGCATAACAAAAGTATGTTTCTTGTTCACATCACATATTACTGTGAGTTAAATCAGTTTCCTTAGCTATTATCGTACATACTGAGATCCTACCAGAGACAGTGTTTCCTTCCACTTTTAACTCCAGTATCCCAAGGGATTTCTCAGAGGTTTTCTCCCAGATTCTCTACGTATAGACATTTATTGAGAAAGAGACAATGAAAGATTCAAGGAAACATTTTATAGTTAGTTCAGGAAATGATAAATATAACTTGTAATAACATTATTTTGGCCACAACCCCAGGCCACAACAGTAGTATAATCTTCAGGAAAACATGATCTATAATCTTCATGCATGCCTAGTAAATAGGTATAGATTGATGGGCATCTGTTAAATTTCTCCTGGGAATAATGAAACTATAAACATAGTTTCTTTTACATCAGAAATGAAGGTACTATTGCCCTTAACATTGTACTAGAGGTCTGGGCCAGAACAGTAAGAAAATGAACAAAAATATATAAAGATAAGAGGCAAGACATAGACATTTATTTTTACCCAATTAGAATAAAAGCGGTAGAATATATTGATAAAATTAGTGACTATTAAGAGAGTGCCAGATGGGTGATGGCACAAACTTACTGTGGTGATCACTTTGTAAGGTTTATAAATGTCTGATCACTTTGTTGTACACCTGAAACTAACATAAGATTGTATGTCAACTATTATGAACAAGAAACTTAAAAAAAGAGAATTCTATACATTTGCAGATGTAGTATTTATTTCTTAGAATCAGTAGTACCTTTTAAATAACATGTGATTAACTAGAAAATTATGTAGATATGTGATTCCATATATAATAGTAACTAAAAATGTAAACAATCTTGGAATTAACTTAAGGAACATACAAGATACAGTACATGTAAACAAACCTGAAACTGTTTAAAAGTGTTAAAAATCTAAACATATGCTAAGATAACTTAATAGTTTGAGTATATTATCCTATATAATGTGGTATAATAGTACAAAAATGCCAATTTTACTCTAAACAGTTTATTCATTTTTTGCAATTACAATTAGCTTTAAAGTCATTAAAATCAATGAGTTTAAAAACTGAGCAGTGGAAAAAATATGTCAATAGGTTTATTGCATCAAATGGAGAGAGCTTTGAAGGTGACTGAAGTTTAAAAATGTAAGAACACATACACATTTTTAATAAATAAATTCTAGTTTGGGGGGTCCCCCCTCATATATATGTGTATATGTACACATTCATGTGGAGGGTTAGAGGCCTGTGAGTAAGTCAATTGTGGAAACAAAAAGAAAAAGATGTGGGATAAGTCTAGGATATATTAAGACATATTACAAAGCCATAGCAGTAAAAAGAAAAAAAAACAGTTAATGCAATAATAGATACCTACACCCAAGGAAAAGGAAAAAAACTCACAAAAAGTTTAATATATGTTGGAAAATTACATACAAGTATGCAATATCACAAATTTAAATGATGAAGTACTACTTGGAAGGTAGTTTTCAATAAATTAACTCATGTAAATATAAACTGGATTCCAACTATACCACATACAAAGATGGATTACAAATCAAAACATAAAAATATATATATAAATTGAGTACAACACTTGTAATATAATGTTTTTATTACTTCCTGGTGGGAAAAAATATTTTTATTTTTTATTTTTTCCTTTTCATTTTTTTATTATTGTTCAAATACAGTTGTCTCCATTTTCACCCCATCACACCCCCACCCCACCCATCTCTGCTTCCCACCCTCAAACCTACCCCCTTTGGCTTTGGCCATGTGTCCTTTATACATGTTCCTTGATGAACTGAAAAGCATTATGCTAAGTGAAATAAACCAGGCAGTAAAAGAAATACCATGTGATCTTACCCATAAGTGAAACCTAATCAGCAAAACAAACAAACAAACAAGCAAAATACAACCAGAAACATTGAAATAAAGAACAAACTGACAGTAACCAGAGGGGAGGGAGGAGGGGAATAATAGAGGGAAAAATCTTTTTAAAGAAAATCTCTTTTAAATATTTTTATTGCATCAAAATTAAGTATTACTGTTCAAACAAGGGCAATGTTGACACAGTTAATTAGGAATAGAAGAAAAATATTTAGAATATATAAAAAAACACTAAAAATGTTCAAACAAACAAAACAGGAGAACCCAACAAGGAGAGCATTATGCTAAATGAAGTAAGCCAGGCTGTGAGGGACAAATACCATATGATCTCACCTTTAACTGGAACCTAATCAACAAAAGAAAAAAGGAAACAAAATATAACCATAGACATTGAAGTTAAGAATAATCTAACAATAGCCAGAGGGGAGTGGGGAGGGGATAGTGGGGAGAGGGGTTTTCAGGAACTACTATAAAGGACACATGGACATAACCAAGGGGGAGGATGGATGAGGGGGGAGGGAGGTGGGTTTGTCTGGGGTGGGGTGGGGGGGGAAGAGAGAAAATGCAGACAACTGTAACTGAACAGCAATAAAAAAAAAAAAAGTTAAAAGTTGGAAACAGCCCAAAATGGAGAAAACTCTTTTGTTTGTAAGCATTTGAAAAGATATATATATATATTTACAGCAAAAAATGCAAATTAAAATAATAATGGAATATCACTGTAGACCAATTTAACTAGCAAAGTTGTAAAGATCTAATAATGCTATGTGACTCGTACTAGGCAAAACTCTACAGGTTAATGCGGAACAATCCTTACAGGAGTGTTCGTTTCAGACATTAACCACAAGCTCAGGAATCCCTAGGCCCATCCTCACTTCTGAACAACTGGCAACAAATCCAAAAATCTCACAGACTCCTTCAGATTCAGTAGTTTATTAGAACAAGTTACAGAATCTGGAAAACTTCTATACTTACACATACAATTTTATTATGGAAAAAGAATGTAAATCAGAACTAGCCAAAGGGAGAGAGGAATAGCATTAGGTCTGGGAGTTTTCCAAACATGAAGCTCCCATTGTCTTCAGAGACCTATTATTCTTTTAGCACATTGATATGTGCCAATATGCAGATAACTGCCAACCAGGGAAGCTCATCCAAATTCTAGCGTCCACAGTTTTTATTGCGGCTTCATTACATAGATTCATGTGATTGAATCCTTGGCTATGTGTCTGAATGCAACCTCCAGCCCCACCTCTCTCCTGGAGGTTGGGCTGATAACACATGGCTAAAAATTCGAACCTTCCAACCAAGTGTATGGTCTTTCTGGCATAGCCAGTCCTCACGCTCAGTCATCTGGTTGGCATAAGTCAAGCGTGATCTCAGGGACTCCCTATGAATAACAGACATTCTTATCACTCAAGAAAATCAAATAATTTAGATGTTAGCTCCCAAGAATACAGAACAAAGGCCAGACAAAGTCGTTATTGTATAAAAATCTTGTCAGGGACATGGGCAAACAAGGAAATCTTGTGAACCGATGGTGGAAATGCAGACTGAGACCCCATTTGAGAAGCAAATCTAAAGTACTTAAGCTAACTGGATATAGGCAAAACATTTATTTACAAATATTACTCTTGGATATATATTCCATGGAAATTCTCAGATGACTTTACAAGGCAATATGTGTAAGTGTTTCCCAATAGTGTTGTTTCAGGGGACTGGATTTGGAGACAACCTTTGTGTCCATATGAAGCAATAGATAATGTGCATGCAGCAGTTGTGGCAATGACTTAGATTAATACTAAGCAACACAAATTTACATTTAAAACATAGGGCAGCATGAACAAAAAAAAGAAACAAAATAAGATCTACAGTAATTGTATATTTTAAAAAGACAATGGCGACAACAATAACAACACTTCACATTTGACAAAAAATAGCTTAAAATTCAAGAAGGTATGCTAAACACATAGCTCCCCCCTCTGTTTAAGGGGGTGTGACAAATCATATGGAAATGGATAAAATAGAGAGATTATAAATGAACCAAGAGTATCTATTGGTAAACCAATGATACTCACATGAACTCAGAAAAGTGATTAACACTCTTGATCTTATGGTTAAAAAGGGGAGGGCAGACATTCCTATCTCTACTGTTTTTAGGCTAAAATGTTGCTTTAATAAAATTTAAAGTGTGACTATGTATGTGAAAAAATTCAGTTCTTATTTAACAGATTTAGAGTACCTATATGGCCAGACATTTCACCACTCACTGAAGATAAATTAGACAGCTCATTTTCAGCCCTTGATGACCCTGGATTCTTTGTGTACACAGACATGTGCACTAGCCTTTACAATACAATGAGACACTCTCCAAGAAATCAAAGCAAGAAGATATATAAATGTAGTGTATTCTATCTCCAGACTACACATTATTTCATTACATACACTCTGTATTTCCATAGTCATAATACTTAATTGCACTTTTTGTGGGATGCTCCTTTTTTTTAATTGATTGCTTGAGGATAAGCACCTGGTCTATTTGCTTGCTGTAGTATCATGAGCGTCTTACACAAAAATGTAGGGTATAGTCAGTGCTCCATAAATATTTATAAAATTAGCAAGTGCACAAATGTGTCCTGGTTAAAATTTCAGAACTATAATCCTGCTTCCTTAGAATATATTTTCATTTTCATGAATTTGAAAGAAGAGTCATGGCTGATGATACAGAAAAATGCTGACTTGCCCAATTTTCAGTAAACTAATAGTTGTTGTGAAATTACAAGTAATTTTTTTGTTTTTACCACTCCAGTGTGTTAATGCTGTTATTCATTATTACCAAATTACCATAGCAGGACACGATATTATTCCATAATTTATGTTGTTTTCTTTGAATGTCTTGGAATTAGGCATGGAATTAGTTACTGAGATGGGTTAAATATACATTCTGTTTTTGCCCTGGATGGTGTGGCTCAGTTGGTTGGAATGTCCCATAAACCATAATGTTGCAGGTTCAATTCTAGGTCAAGGTATATGCCCAGGTTGTGGGTTCGGTCCCTACTTAGGGCATGTATGAAGCAAATAATCATTGTTTCTCTCTCACATCCATGTCTCTTTCCTCTCTCTCTCTCCCCTTCTCTCTCTCTAAAATCAATAAGCATTTCCTCAGGTGAGGATTATTCATTCATAAATATATATATATATATATATATATACACACACACACACATACACACACACACATTCTGTTCTTAAGGAACTCACAATCCATCTGCTGTGACATGTACATGAATTCAGTGTTCAGGTATGCAGAAAGTGGAGCAAGAACATAGATAGTGAAGGGAAATTTGTGATGAAGTTGAAGAAGGCAAGGGCAACCCACAGGGAAGATAATATTTAAGCTAGACCTTTAAAGGAAAGCAGGAGTTCAACAACTGGACAATTAGGAAAAAACATCTACAAAATATAAATGACATATTTGGAGGATAAAATTAAGGAAAAGAACAGTATGCCATAGAAGCTGGGAGGAATCGGGTGTTCTTGTGGGATAGACTCAGGATGAGCCTTCATAGGCAGTATGAGCCCCAGTTATGGAGAGCAGAGTTTATTCAGAAAGCAATGGGAAGTGATTAGTAACCTTAAAGTTCTTTCATTTATTTTCTTTGTAGAGTTGTAGTTTTCTAACTCACTAAGTTTCTGGTTCAAGGAAAAGCATCATTCACAACTGAATGTAAAAAAGGCTGAGAGACCATACATTAACTATAATATTTTCAACCATATATTAGCACTTAGATTCATCTTATAAATCTAATTATTTCCAGAACACTACTTTGAGGCTCATATTCTTGTGTGGGATGCTGAATCAGAAATATAACTAAACTATTAATATCTCAACTTGACAAAATCCATATTTACCCATGTGTATCCTGCTGCAGACATTAAAATTCTCTGTGGAGAGTAAAAATTTGTTGCACATATATATATAGTAGGGTAAATTTAATTAAAAAGAGTGCACACTCACAATAAACGGTATGTAAATCAAAATATTAAATTAAATGTTTCACTGGCAATGATGAAGTGTTGTACATTTTCTTTCTTCTGATTACAAGAAGTTGATTTGCTAAATTTCAAATTCACAAGGTAATTGATACTCATTTTGCATAATATCTGAAAGGGCGCTTAAGGTACATAACAAAAGTTAACCATGATTCTAACTCAAAAAGTAATTTCTTTCTTACCTGTATATTTTACATGTGAGCTGTGAGAATGCAACAATTATGGGTAAGGAGTAAGAACATCTCAAAAGCAGTAACTGTCCTAATAATGAATTGCTTATTTTAATTATTTCACTTACTTTGTTAACAGTCATATTACAGGCAATATGGATAAAGGATGCCAGCATTTTTTGGTATATTGTTATATTTAAAAAAATATATGCTAACTATTGGGTGTACAGTATCTCTCCCTATACATCTCAAGAAATTTTCATGAGTAAGACACTCAATATAGAATCACTTCTACAGAACAATTAACTTGGAGACATTGGTGGAGGATCTCTTTGTTTTTCTAATAGCCAGTGATATGAAGTTTGGGTATAAATAGGGCATTCACTCACTTTTGGTAACAGAATTGCAACTCATTTATTTTACTTTGTTTTTTTTCCCAAGGTTCTCAAGAAATTAGTAAAAAAATATATGCAATAAATGTGGAGACGTATGTACTACTATTAATGAAGGGTTTCAGACATCAAAAAATAGATTCTAAATTCAGGAATTGAGTGTAAGTGGTAACCCATTACATTTCATAATGCAGTACAAGACCTACAAGACCATGTGGAAAGCAAATTAATAGAGTTCCCCATGGATCTGGATTTATAGAAACAAACACAAACAAATTGGAAGCAGCAGGGGCTGATAATCATGGGAAACTCTGGGGTGCTGAACTGAGGGTAACATGAATAACTTGAACAGTACCACCTCAACAAAAAGCCAATTTGCCCTGGCATACACAATAATTATTCTTTTAGCACAAATACAAAGCTAAGTAAACCTTGAAAATTGCTACAAATAACTCCTAAAGGCTTAAAGAGAGAGGAGCATTTCCTCAGCTAACTCAGGTGTGATTAGTGAAGCAGTGCACCCCCGAGTTGTTATGTATCTCCCTCTGTGTTCTTCATAGCCATATAGATTAATTACAGACTAGTCAATTAAAACTACAGTAAATAGCAGATTTTCCATTCAAAAACACAAAACATATGATGCAGCTCAGGAGTAAAAGGAGGAATCTTATGGGAATTCAGAAGAAATATCCCAATATAAAATGTTTTAGTCTAAGAAACAATAAGACAAGAAAAAAATCTACTTTGTATTTTTATTAAGATTGAAGAATACTTTGCATTTTTAAGGTAAAAATGACAAAATCAGCACAGAAAAGTCTTGGATGAAAATGTGATTAAAATTTTAAACTTTAAAATTACTGAGATAAACTAAAAGCATAGAGCAGTTCCATAGCTCATTTTCTCACGTCCTCACTTCCTTCAAGTATCAGCTCCAAGATCACTTCACCTGTGTGGCCTTCTTGAACTTTCTTTCATACACCTGGAGACCAATCTTACACTGTTCTGTTTTGTTCTTATTACTTGCAGGTATGTCCAACCTGTAGCCCACAGGCCACATGCATCCCAGAATGGCTATGGATGTGACCCAACACAAAATCATAAATTTAATTAAAACATTTTGAGATTTTTTTCTGATTATGTGTCACAGTGTATTTAATATGTGGCCCAAGAGAGCTCTTCTTCTTCCAATGTAGCCCAGAGACACCAAGAATTGGACACCCCTGCATATGAACTATATTCACTTGTTTCCTTGCATATTGCTTGCTGTCACCAAAGAAAGACAGGGCTCCTGGTTTGCAGCTTGTTCTTTCACTCCATTATCAGAACCATCTATCTCACACTGGAGCTGCTCAAAAAACTGTCTGTAAGATAAAGAAATGAGAGCTAGTGAAACAGGACCTCTGACCACAGCAGAAGTCCTAACCAAAAACATTGCATCAGCAAAGGTGTTAACCTGTCCTTTCAGGAATAAAATAACTTTGTTTATTTTAAGAAGTCTTTTTAAGGAAGACTGCACTGTAAACAGTGCTTATTTCTAATAAGCCAGTTCTTTAAAAATTTAATTCACTAATTCATTATTTATACATTTATAAATTATTTTATTAGGTTCAAATTCAGAATTTTATAATTTTAATGTGTATTGATTTTTTATTATTATGAAATATCTCTTTTTACCTCCCTATTTATATCTGTTAATGATTTTTTTGCATTATATGCTGGGCACTATTTTTATGAAAAATGTTTTTCATTATTCTACTTTACATCTCTTAAGTATATACATATATGCAGATTATAAGCATTCTGACAGTTTTTTGTCCTATGACAATTTATTTGCCACATCACAAAATGTCCATAATTATATAAAAATAATATATAATATGTTATACTATATTAATCTGAGAGTCCTTATTCTTAATGAGAATATTTAGTCTATATATGGATACATTATCTTTCTTATATTTGTGATGATTGTTGGGGGAGGAGGGTATAAGTCTATCTATATTTAATGTTTTCAAAATATATTTGTTTTAAAATCTATTATAGTTTGTTCCATATTTCCCTTACATGTTTTATGTTTCTTTTTGTCTTCTCTCAAATTTTATTGATCAAGTAGGTATAATTATTTCCATTTATTACCTCTATTGGAATGCTAATTTACTAATTCTTTTTTTTTTTTTTTGCATTCTATTCTGCATCAAATTTTATGGCACTTAAGGATAAATAGTAACAGTATGGTGGACCAAATTCTTTTCTTTCTTTTTAAAAATTAATTAATTAATTTATTGTTGTTTAGTTATAGTTGTCCCTCATTTCCCCCATTATTCTACCCTACCCTGTCCCCCTAGCCCAACAGTCAATCCTCCCCATTGTCCATGCACATGAGTCCTCTATTCCTGTTCCTTTGTTGCCCTTTCCCCTCCTTTCCCTTATTATCCCCTCCCCACCTCCTCTGGTCACTCTCAGCTTGTTCTTTATTTTATTTATTTTTTAAAAGATTGTATTTACTTTTAGAGAGAGGGGAAGGGAGGGATAAAGAGGGAGAGAAACATCAATATGTGTCTGCCTCTTGCACAACCCCCACTGGGGCCCTGGCCCACAGCCCAAGCATGTGCCCTGACTGGGAATTGAACCAGCCACCCTTTGGTTCAAAGGCTTGCACTCAATCTAATGAGCTACACCAGCCAGGGCCTTTTTAATATTTTTTAAAGTATACTTTATTGATTATGTTATTACAATTTCCCAATTTTCCCCACTTCATTCCCCCTCCACCCTGCACCCCCCAACCCTCTAGCATCCCCTGCCTTGGTTCATGTCCATGGGTTGTACATGTAAGTTCTTTGAGTTCTCTGTTTCCTATACCATTTTCGACCGCTCCCCATGTATTTAATGCCTACCAATTATGTTTCTTCTTCCCAGTACTTTCCCCTCATTCCTTCCCTCCTTCTTCGTATTGAAATTTCCAAGTTTCTAATTCTATTTTGCTCCTTTGTTTGTTTTGTTGATTTTGTTCCACTTATAAGTGAGATCATATGGCATTTGACTTTTGCCACCTGGCTATTTCACTTAGCATAATGCTGTCTAGGTCTATCCATGCTGTCATGAAGGATAGGAGCTCCTTCTTTCTTTCTGGTGTGTAGTATTCCATTGTATAAATGTATCACACTTCTGTTATCCAATCATTTACTAGTGAGCACTTAGACTATTTCTAGTGCTTGGCTATTGCAAATAATGCTGCTATGAACATTGGGGTGCATAGGTTCTTTTGAAATTGTGATACAGGATACTTAGGATATAGTAGCAGTGGTGGGATCACTGTGTCAAAAGGCAGTTCCATCTTTAGTTTTTTGAGGAAATTCCATACGGTTTTCCACTGTGATGGGACAAGTCTGCATTCCCAACAACAGTGTACTAGGGTTCCCTTTTCTCCACAACCTCTCCAGCACTTGTTGTTTGTTGATTTGGTTATGATGGTCAATCTGACTGGTGTGAAGTGGTGTCTCATTGTGGTTTTAGTTTGCATGTCTCTAATGACTAGTGATGCTGAGCATCCTTTCATATATCTCTAGGACCTCTGTATGTCCTCCTTGGAGAAATGTTTGTTCATGTCTTTTGCCCCTTTTTTAATTGGGTTATTAGTCTTCCTGGAGTGGAGCCATGTGTGTGTGTGAGTTCTTTTATATATTTTGGAGATCAAACCCTTGTCTGAGGTATCATTTGCAAATACATTTTCCCATACAGTTGATTCCCTTTTCACTTTGTTGATGTTTTTTCAGCCATGAAGAAGTTTTTATTTTTTTATTTTTTTATTTTATTTTGATGAAGTCCCAATTACTTATTCTTTCTTTTATGTCCCTTGCTGTAGGGGACATATCAGTGAAAATATTGTTGCATGGAATATCTGAGATTTTCCTGCCTATGTTCTCCTCTAGGGCTTTTATGATTATATTTAAGTCTTTTAAACATCTTGAGTTTATTTTTGTACATAATGTAAGTTAGTGGTCAGGTTTCATTTTTTTTTCCATCAGCTGTCCAGATCTCCAACACCTTTTGTCGAAGAAGCTATTTTTACTCCATTTCATGCTTCTGTCCCCTTTGTTGAATATTAATTGATCATAGACTTAGGTTTATTTCTGGGCTCTCTATTCTGTTCCATTGGTCTATGTATCTGTTTTTATGCCAGTACTACACTGTTTTGATTACTGTGGCCTTGTAATATAGTTTGATATCAGGTATTGTGATCCCTCCTGCTTTGTTCTTTCTCAAAACTTCTGCAGCTATTCGGGGTCGTTTATGGTTCCATATAAATTTTTGAAATGTTTGTTTATATCTGTGAAATATATCATTGGTATTTTAATAAGGATTCTGTTAAATCTATAAATTGCTTTGTGTAGTATACACATTTTGATGGTGTTAACTCTTCTAATCCATGAACACTGTATATGCTTCCATTTGTTTGTGTCTTCCTTGATTTCTTTCTTCAGTGTTGTGTAGTTTTCTGAGTACTTGTCTTTTACCTCCTTGGTTAGGTTTATTCCTAGGTATTTTATTTTTCTTGTTGCTATATCAAATGAAATTATTTTCCTGATTTCTGTTTCTGATATTTCATTGTTGGTATACAAAAATGCCTTTGATTTCTGAATATTGACTTTTTATCCTGCTGTTTTGCCAAATTCACTATTAGGATCAGTAGTTTTTTGGTGTAGTCTACAGGATTTTCTATGTACACTATCCTTTCATCTGCAATCATTGACAGCTTTATTTCCTCCTTTCCAATTTGGAAGAATTTTATTTCTCTTTCTTGTCTGATTACTGTGGCTAGAACTTCCAATACTATGTTCAATAGAAGTGGTGAAAGCAGACAGCCTTGTCTTGTGCCTGATATTAGTGGGAAAGCTTTTAGCTTTTGCCCATTGAGTATGATGTTGGCTGTAGTTTCTTGTACATGGCCTTTATTATGTTGAGGTATACTCCCTCAATTACCATTTTGCTGAGTGTTTTTATTATAAATGGGTCCTATAATTTATCAAATATTTTTCCACATTTATTGATATGATCATGTGATTTTTATATTTTGTATTGATTATGAGGTGTATTATATTTATTGATTTGCATATATTGTACCATCCTTGGTACAGGGATGGTACAATCCTTGCCATCCCTTGCCATCCTTGCTTCCCTTGAATGAATCCCTCTTGTTCATGGTGTATGATCTTTTTAATGTATTGCTGGACCCAATTTGCCAATATTTTGTAGAAGAATTTAGCATCTATGTTCATTAACAATATTGGCCTGTAGTTTCTTTGTTGTGTCTTTATGTGGTTTTGGAATTAGGATAATACTGGCCTCATAAAAAGAGTTTGGGGATTTTCCCTCTTCTTTGATTTCTTGGAATAGTTTGAAAAAAATCCGGGTTAGCTCTCCTCTAAATGATTGGTAAAGTTCTCTTGTGAATGTAGGCTTGGGCTTTTGTGTGTTGGGAGTTTTTTTTATTACCGCATCAATTTCAAGAGATGATATTGGTCCATTCAGGCTTTCTGCTTCTTCTTCACTCTGTTTTGGAGGATTATGTTTCTAGAAATTTTTCCATTTTGCCCAGGTTTTCAAATTTCTTGGCATATAGTTTTTTGTAGTAATTTCTTATGATCCTTTGTATTTCTGTGGTATCAGTTGTAATTTCTCCTCTTTCATTTCTGATTTTATTATTTGGGTCCTCTATCTTTTTTTCTTGATGAGTCTGGTTAAAGACTTGTTGATTTTGTTTATTTCTTCAAAGAACCATCTCCTGAATTTATTGATCCTTTAATGGTTCTCTTATTCTCCATATCATTTAATTCTGCTCTCATCTTGATTATTTCCTTCCTTCTATTCTCTCTGGGCTTTGCTTGTTGTTCCCCTAGCTCTTGTAGATGTAGGGTTAGATTATTTATTGAAATGTTTATATGTCTTTAGGTAGTATTGCATTGGGTGAACTTCCCTCTCAGGTCTGCCTTCATTGTGTCCCATAGGGTTTGGGTAGTTGTGAGTTCATTTCCATTTGTTTCCAGAAATTTTTTATTTCTTCCTTGATCTCCTTGTTTACCCATTCATTGTTTAATAACATGTTATTCAGTCTCCATGTATTTTAACACTTTTGAGTTTTTTCCTTGAGGTTAGTTGCTAGTTTGAAGCCTTTGTGATGTGACAAAATGCTTGATATGATTTCAAATTTCTTGAATTTTTTGAGGCTTGTTTTGTGCACTATCATGTGATCTATCTTTGAAAACATTCCATGTGCATTTGAAAAGAATGTATATTTTGCTTCTTTGGTGTGGAAGGTTCTATGTATATCAGTTAAGCCCATTTGATCTAGAGTGTCACTCAGTGCTCCAATGTCCTGGTTGATTCTTTGTTTGGAAGATCTGTCCCTTGTTGACAGTGGGGAGTCAAAATCCCCTACTAAGTGAGTGTTGCTGTCTCTATCTTTCTTGAAATCCTCCAAGATTTTCCTTATATATTTGGGTGCTCCTATGTTTGGTGTATATATGTTTACAATATTTACAGCTTCCTGTTGGATTCTTCCCTTTAGAATTATGAAATGGCCTTCTTTGTCTCATTTTATGGCCTTTGTTTTGAAATCTAGTTTGTCTGATATAAGTATTGCCACCCCAGCTTTTTTTTTCCTCTCCATTTGCTTGGAATAATTTTTTCAGCCCTTCATTTTCAGTCTGTGTAGGCCTTTTGTTCTGTGGTGGACCTCTTGTAGACAGCACATATGCAGGTCATGTTTTCTTATCCATTGAGCTACTCCGTGTCTTTTGATTGGAACATTTAATCCCCTTACATTTAAAGTTACTATTGATGGGTACGTATTCATTGCCATTTTTTCTCTTGTATCTGTGTTTCTCTCTCTCTCTCACTCTGCACTTTCATCTCTTAAAGTAGTCCCTTTAGCATACCTTGCAATGCTGGTTTGGTGACGGTGTATTCTTTTAACCTTCTTTTGTCTGGGAAACTCCTTATTTCACCTCCCATTTTAAATTAGAGTGATGTTGAGTAGAGTAGTCTTGGGTGTAGGTCTTTGCTTTACATTACTTGTAATATTTCTTGCCATTCCCTTCTGGCTTGTAGTGTTTCTGTTGAGAAATTAACTGCTAGCTTTATTGGAGCTCCTTTGTATATTACTAAATGTTTCTCCCTTGCTTCTCTTACAATCTCTCTTTGTCTTTAAAATTTGTCATTCTAATTATGATGTGTCTTAAAGTAGACCTCCTTGGGTTCCTCTTGATTGGGACCCTCTGTGCTTCCTGAACTTGCATGGCTTTTCCCCTCTTCAAGTTAGGGGAGTTTTCTGTCATTAATTTTTACAAACAGGCTTTCTATCCCTTGCTCCTTTCCTTCTTCTTCTAGTATTCCTATGGCTCGAATATTGTACCTTTCATGTTGTCCTCCAGTTCCCTTAAGCTACCCTCACACTTTTTTAGTCTTTTTTCATGTTGTTACTCTACCTGGGTAATTCTTTCTACCTTGTCTTCCAGCTAACTGATTCAGCCCTCCACTTCATTACAAGCCACTGTAATTCCTTCTAGTGTCTTCTTTATTTCAGATATTGTATTCTTAATTTCTTCCTGGTTTTGTTTATAGTTTCTTTTCCTTTTTCATGCTGTTGTAGTTTCCACTCATTTCCTTGTAGTTGTCACTGAGTTCCTTGAGTGTCCTTATAACCATTTATTTGAATTCTATGTCTGATAGATTGCTTCTGTCAATTTCATTTAGTTCTTTTACTGGGGATTCTTCCATTGCATTTGATTGGGGGTTCTCTCTTTGTCTCCCCATTTTAGGTAATGCTTTTTGTTTCTTTCTGCATCTCAGGGTGCTCTGCTTTGCTTGTCTGTCTTTGTAGGTTGGACTTTTGTGGTAGGAGTTCTGTAGGACCCAGTGGTGCTGTTTCTTTGATCCCCCTTGTCTGGATGCTCTAGGGTTGTTCTTTCCTCCATTTGTGTGAGCTCTCTTGCTGTTCTTGGGCTTTACCTATTGGTGGCTACTTTGTGGGTGGTTTCTCCCCTCCAGTAGGCTTACTGGTAGTCACAACTCCCACCTTGTCTTGTATGCCTACTGTTGTTTCTGAAGAAAAGTCACAACATATATCTTGGCATATATCTTGGCATATATCTTCTATGCAGTGCTTTTATGAAGAGTTGGGGTTCTTACAGCTTTGGTAACACATAAATGAAGTCTCTCCCAAGTAACCTCTATATTGAAGAACTATATCCAGAAATTTGGCATCCTTGTTGATCAGTTAATATTCTTTTTCAAAGGAGACCCAGGCCCAGTTCAAGTGGTAGCGCTCCTTGATTAACTTTTTTCTGCATAATTATTCATGAAATCCCTTAATCTTTAAGAGGAAAAATTGGCAATGGGGAAGGAAGCAATTCAGTTTAATCATAGACTCAAATGGCTGAGTTGCAGGATCAGCATTTTGTCTTTCATTCTAATACCCTCCTTACAGAAGTGGGTACAACAATTGTCTCACATCTTCCATTTATTTATCTTCTCCACTCTTTTTGGACCTTCTCGGATCTACCTTCAGGGCTGCAGCTTTCCCTGGGGGTGCCTTGAGCCCAGACAAAGTGGGAGGGGGGTGCAGGAGAAAGCCTCTAAGTTGGATAGTGATCCTCCCTGTCCACCAAGCCACTGTCTACACCCAGCTTCAGAGAAGTGATCCTAATTTACTGATTCTTATTGCATGGTGCTCTCTCCCCAATTTATTAGGAGTTATATATTTTTATTTTATCTATTTTCCCCTTTAACCATACTATATAATGTCAAAGGGGACGTCCTTTTTCCTCTGGAGATAACTTTATCTTAAGCACTCTCATGGCCTTTCTCTCAATGCATATTTACTCTTCCCTGGGAAATTGCTATGTGTTCATTCTACTGTCACTGACTTTTGTATGTGGAGGAATAATTTGCCATGCTTGACTCATCTGCCATTGTTTCTGGAAATGTGGTCTTCCCTACCAAAACCCAAAAGTTCTTTTTTCCCCCTAATCCAGAGTTATATTTATCTAGGAGTTTCTTCTATGTGGGAAAACCTGCCTCACGCTTTGATAAAATCCCTGCGATTGTGATATCAAGGACCTGTGTTAAGATTTTGGCAAGGAGACTTAGAGTCACCTTGTCAGCCCGTTTGTCTTATTAGTAATAAAGGCCATATTTTTGCCTCAATCTTTATTCATCTGTTTTACATCTCAAATAGTTTGTCATCCAAATTGAGAATATTAGTAACAAGAATTCTGAAAGACAGACACCGTGGTAAAGACTGTGCTTAACAATGGTGTGGGATTAACTATGAAAATGGGATGAGGTGTGGGGAGGGGGGCAAAGGGAGAAAAAATGGGGCAACTGTAGTGGTATAAACAATAAAAAAACTGTACTTATTGTGATCTTATATGAACCATTTTGTCCAGATCTCAGAATAGCAAAGAATACAGAATACAATGGATATAACTTCAAGATTTTGAAGTTAGATAACAGTGTCTCTTTAACAAATCCTCAGGTAGAACAGCTCCTCGTGTACTTGAGTTTCATTGAAGATGGTGTCAATTCTACATGTTGTTGTTGCATTTTGTTAAATTCAGGCATTATTTATAAGGAAAGAAAGGTGTTTGTCCTGTCAAACAAAGATGATTAATATAGTAAAAACCACTTGGGTTATTTTTACCAGACTGTATGTTACTCCCACATAGATGGCTCATTTCAGTCATATTACTGCTATGTAATTCTCCATGTAGACTATTGCCTTCACATCCCAGTAACTTTGAATATTGAAAAAACTGAACAACTATTATTTTTTGAGAGCTGAGTTAAATTAGTAAAAACTCTAAAGGGAAAATTCTCAAATTCCAAATATTAAGGATCCTTATTCCAATATCACTTTAAGCCTCTTTTCTCCTTTCTTGTATTACAATACTCTTTCTAATACACTTCTTTCCCTCTTTTATTCCTAGACTAACTCAATAGACAATCCTATGTCATTTTCCTGCTACTTTGGAAAGTATGCTATACCAACAACAGTGTAAAATATATAATACTGACACAAGGGAAACTTATGAACATTGTCTATACATCTTTAAAACATCTGAGTTAACATTATTTTTGTATTCAAAATTCAAACACAAAGAAATGTGAATTCTCTCCCTATGTATGTGTATGTATGTATGTAATATCTATTATTTACCTATCAGCTACTGAGAAAGAAAAAAACGTATATATTCAAGGATCCTTGAATGTTTATCTTGGAATTTAACACATTTCTAATGAGTTAAGTTACAATAATTTCCAATCTATGGTTACTCAAATATGTACTTTTCTTTTACTATATAAATGTATATGTACATGTGTATGTCAGTGAAGGTTTTTATGTGTTGTATATGTGTACCTATATATGTGTATATATATATATATATATATGAAATAATAATGAATGTGGGAAATGAGGGAATGTTACACAAGGAACAGATTTTGTATATTAGTTATGTGCATGTGTGTGTGCAAGAAGTGACCACTTACATGCAAGTATAATACAGACAGTGTCATTAGACACTGAAATTACTTAAATAATAGGAGTTACTTTTCTAGGTCCTAAGTATATATTTACAGATACTGAAAATAGATGAAGACAGCCAATTAACAGCACTCTGATAGCTTTAATGATAGAAACAGATGTTCACATTTAAGGCATCAAATTTGAGTGGTTCTCATTTAACTGCTGCTGCCTGTGAGCAATGGTCCTCTTTTTCATAGGAGAGATTGTAATGCAGATTATTGTAATTGTCTGAAAGTATCTCCATGGCTGACAATACTTCTTTTTCTTTTTCTACTCTTTCTTTGGTAGTTAAATGGGGACAGCATTTAACAAGCACAATTATGTCCTTTTTTGTTTATTATACTGCATTTAAGCATAATTGCTTGAAGGAAGCCTACACAGGCCTTTTCAAGATCAAATTCTTCATTTCCACCAAAACCAAAGAAATAAAATCCACATATTATGTTTCCTTTAATATTTCATAAATTAAAATTATATTAGTGATAAACCAATTTTCAAAAATTAGGATTAAATTTGAAAAAAGCAGAATCTAGTAATTTAACCTAAAAATTCTGACTCAACTAGTTTGACCTTTTTTTAATAGAAAATTAAAGATTCACTCTACATGTAATTGAATAACAATAAAAAATTTTAAAAAAAGATTCACTCTATAACACCTTACTTTTTTGGAAATAATAATTTAGTTAAATCCAATATTATACACTTAAATTTCCAGTGTGTCAGAGGAACTCTCATTAAAGTGACCCAAATATCTCCTTCCATTTATGAATTCATGTTTCTAATCAGTAATCAATTAAGGCTTTTAAAATTCAAGGAATATATTACCAGACAGTTTTATTAAGTTTTGCAGATAATTCTGATATTTTCAAAATTGAAAGTTTTATTAATTTTTGTACTCATAATGTAACAGCCTAAATAAGGTGATCTTAATTGGACTATAGCTACTTAGAAAACATTTTAAAATCTCCCCACATAGTGAAATTATTTCCCTGCACTAGTTCAAGAAATTCCCTAGGATATACTAAGTACTTTGTCAAAGTATTCAAATGAAGAAAGTATGTTCAGGATCATTACTAGGAAATTTTTAAGAGGAACAACTATGATAGATTTTTTTGTTTCTTTGTTTCTCATGACAATGAAATTGTGCCTGAAAAATAGAACCAAGTGGCTAATTATGGCTGAAATTGGGCAATTACATTTTAAATTAGCCAAATGCAGGTGTAATTATTATTTTAATAAGACTAATTTCTCAAGGTAATTTGTAAATGGGAGTCTGCATTTGGTAGAGATGTAGTAACTCCAGCTATTTGACACATGGGAATATAATGTAATATTAAATATAATGTGACATATACGCATACAGAGAGAGGAAATCTTATCGAGTAGTAAAGGGAAGATCAAGAGCTAACATAATATTATTATATTTTCTATGAAAATGTCCAAGAAAATTGTCGAATAGGGAAAAATATTCTAACACTTAAAGTTTGAACTATTACCATATATGAGAATTCAAGCTGTTTCTGAAACCAACAACACCTATCATGAATTATTTTTAAAAGTCACATAGAAATACCACTTTTTATTATAACTTTTTAACACTTCTAAGCCATCATTATCTCTCACCTGGTTTGCTGAAATAGCTACCTAATTAGTCTTCCTCTTCATATTTTTCCCAAACATTAGCCAACATGATCTTTTAGAACTATATACCAGAGCAGATCACTCCCATGCTCAATGCTTCCCGAGGGTATTTTAACACACTTAGAAAAAAGAAAATCCAAGGATATTTCCATGACTTTTTCAGTCTTCAAAATAAATACATTTCCCACCACACTGTAGTACTAATTCTCTACTTCACATATTACTTCTACCCAGACCAGTCTTGCACTTTCTCAATCATGATAAGAATTTTTTTGCCTCAGGGTCTGGTCAATCACTGTGTTATAGATAACTTAGTGACTCTCTCTTTTTTTATTCAAATGATACCTCCCCAGACAATATAATCTGATGATTTTATAACACTTCTATAATACTTTGTATCTTTTATAAATAAATATTTCTTTAGTTTTTATTTATAAGACCTAACGGAATCTATAATGTCTGTTTATATTTTTACACCTTAGTAAATGAATACTTAAAGGATGAGGATGGATGTTTCACTGAATTTTCTAATTGCTGTATCTGTAGTTCCTATAACCATGTCTGAAACATGGAAAATTTGGAACAAATAATTATTGAAGAATAAATAAATTAATTAATTAAATGTGATTTGGTTTAGACTCTTTCAAAGTCCTCAAGTTGGGGAAGGGAAAGATACACTTTTCTGTCAAACAAAACTGCAATATTCAAAGAAGTTGCCTGAAGTAGAGTTAAAGAACCCTTTTCAAAGTAGCAGAGTTTGTCAAAAAAAAAAAAAAAACCAAATCCATTCAGTAGATAAAGTGGTAAAAAAAAAAAAGGTTTTATTCAGGAACTACTGTAATCAGAAGTAATAGGCTTCAGTATAGAGCTGGGCTCAATGCTAAATACAGTATGAACAAGGGATTTACAGCTAAGGAGAAGGGTGAGGGTCAGTAGATAGAAAATTACTAAAAGGAAACATCAGGTATAAGGGGAGATTCTGGCTAAACCAATTTCACAAGAGTATTGCTGAAGGTAGTCCAGGGAATTCAGATACCAAGAGTTGGGTGTGAAGAATGTGATCAAATGTCAGTGGTGGGGATTCTTGCTAAACTGAAATAGCATAAGCTTTGAGTACTCTATTCCTTCCAAAGGAAATAAAGGCCCATAGCCACTCTTATGTGACTGTGCAGGGCTTATGACTGCCTTTTCCAACAGCCTACAACTTCTGATGCTTCTGGACTTTCTCCTGGTATACTGGAAATACGGAGGATAGAACAGAGCAATCACCAGACATATTCAGAGTCTGGGACAGGAAAATGGCTGGATTCATATATTGTTTTATTTTAACTTTATCAGTTTTATTTATATTCAAATCTTTCCTCCTTCCCTGGCTGGTGTGGCTCAGTGGATTGAGCACCTAACTGTGAAGCAAAGGGTTGCCTGTTCAATTCCCAGTTAGGGCAAATGCCTGGGTTGCAGGCCAGGTCCCCAGTAGGGGGCATGTGAGGAGCAACCACACATTGATGTCTCTCTCTCTCTCTCTCTCTCTCTCTCTCTCTCTTCCTTCCTGTTCTCTAAAAAAATAAATAAAATGTTTTAAAAAACTTTCCTCCTACCCTCCAACTTTTCTGATTCATATAACCTTTTTGTAAAGAAAAATATAAATGAAGCTACATTAAAATTGAGTCCTAGCTGCCATTCTGTTAGCATCACTGTTAGATTATCTGCACCAGTAGAAATGCCTTCCTTCTATTGACATAATTGTTCCCCTTCCCTTTATCATAAATAACCCTTCCCTTTTTCTCCTAATAAAAACACTATCTGGGTTTCTATCTGAATCAGTGCTTCTACCATAGCTATTCTTTTTAATCTCAAATAAGTGCTTGTTGACTCTCATTTTGGCTTTTTATTTTTAGGTTAACATCTTTTTGTAAAACCAGCAAGACAAATGCCCATACAATCACGCTAACTCACTTACATCTCGTCTATAGCTGTTTTGCTTCACAATAGCCAAATCAAGTAGCTGCTGCAGAGACCTCATGACCTACAAAGCCTAAAGTATCTACTGTATGGTCTTTAGAGAAAAAACATTATGACCTCTGCTTTACACAAGAGGCCTCAAAGCCTATTAAATACATAATATAATTGATAGGAACTTCAATTTAACACATCACAGGGATGTTGTATACGTTTTACATGTATTACTTCACTAAACCTTACTCTGAAGTAGATATAACTATTTTTTTATTTAGAAATTATGTAACTGAGCTTTAGAAAGATTTATAAATAGAAATAAATAGATTGAGGTCTGAGTTGTAGCCCCAACCCCGTCCCACCCATGCCTTGCTTTAGATTAAAATCCAGTTCTGTTTGATCAAAAATTTTAACATTAACATTTAAGATACTTTCTACTGGCCAATATGGGTTTTTCTGGATGTTTATTTAAAAGCAGTTATAGGTCCACAGGACATTGCACATGAAGGTACTTGGAAGTCCTTTGTACATTCACTCAGTCTTCCTCAAAGCAACTAAGTTCAACTCTATACACCCTTTTATATATTTGAGATGCAAAGGTACCTTGGATTGAAAGGCCAAGTGAAGAAATAACTGGAAAGGAGGGAGTATGGATCTGGATAATGGGGCTTCAGGAATTCATGCTGTAGCATGTTCTTAGCTACTGCTCTCCCAGTAGGTAAGCCCAGTCTCACAGACCTGAAGTGCCATGCTAGTCTCCATATCTGTTAAATGAGACTTGAATGGGAATTATTAGCATTCCATATCCTTCTGTCTATCATTAGTTCAGGACTATAGATATACCCGGGATGGCACTTAAACAATTGTGAAGTCCTTGATAGTTTTAGGTACACCATGTAAGGTAAAAACTGTTTTAAAGCCTAAAGCTTTCTATAGGGATATCTGTTCATTTTCTTTTTAATTATTTTTAAAATAATTATAGATTCATGGGACATTACAAAGATATATATAGGGAAATAATGCATAACCTTCACTCAGTCTCCCCTATGTTAATATTTGATATAATATACACCAGTACAATATCAAAACAGATAAAATCATAATAATGTAACACACCATGCTGATTCAGATTTTACCAGTACACCGGTACTCGTGTGTTCATGTGTATATTTTTATCACATGTACATAACCACCACAGTCAAGATATCCAACTGTACATCATCACAGGTTCACTTGTATTGCCAGTTCATAGCCACATGTATCCCCTCCCACCCCATCCCTAACAATGGGCAACCATGATCATTTCTTCTCTATAATTATGTTATTTCAAAAGTGTTACAAAAATAAAGCCGTGCACTTTGCATCATTTTCAGCTTAGCTTCTTTTTTTTATCTCAGCATAATTTCCTTGAATTTCTCCACATTGGCATATGAATAGTTCATTCCCTACTGTGTAATGACTAATTAATTTTATTACCAAGTTGTATTACATGTTATGTTTGGATGGACCATAGTTTGTCTAACCATTCACTACTCAAAGACTTTTCAGTAGTTTCCAATTTATGGTTTTTATAAATCTGCTATAAACATTTGTGTACAAGTCCCTGTGTGAAACTTAGTCATTTCTCTACAACAAATGCACAGGAGTGCAATTGCTAGTTGTATGGTAAGTCCATTTTTAGTTTTAAAAGAGACCAGGATGTTTTTAAATGGGTATACCGTTTTACATTCTCAGCAGCAATGTATGAGTGATTCACGGTCTCTAAATCCTCATCAGCATTTGGAGTTATTATTTTTGCCATTTTTATAGGTTTGTAGTAATAGCTCATGTGGTTTTTACTGCAATTCATTTGTTGCTGGAGAAGTTAATCTTTTTATTGTTTACTTGCCATTTATATATCCTTTTCAAAAAAGTGTCTGTATAACTTGTCCATTTTCTAATTTAACTGTTTTGTTTTATGGTTGAGATTTGAGAGTTCTTTATGTATTCTAGATACATCTTTGTCCAATTTGTGTTTTGAAAATATTTCCTCCAGTATGAAACTTGTCTTTTCATCTTAATGGGGGCTTTCTCAGAGAAAATTTTAAAATCTTGATGAATTCTGATTTATCAGGTTATTTTCCTTATGATTTTCCTTTCAGTGTCAAGTCTAAAAATTATTTGCTGAGTTCTGTTTATTTCCTAGAAGTTTTACAGTTTTATATTTGGCATTTAAACTATAATCCACTTAGAGCTAATTTTATACAAGGTATGAGGTTTAAGTGGAAGTTTATATTTTTGCTGAGAGAAGTACAATTGCTCCAACACCATTTATTGAAATTATAATTGTTTATATGATGTTTGGCATTTTGTCTTTCTGTATAAATTTCAGAATAAGCTTATATATTAGTAAACATGCTGAAAATTGAGTTAAAATACTAGGCTAGTTTAGAAAGAATTGACATCTTTATTTTGTTGAATCTTTCAACCCATGAACATGGTATGCATCTCCAAATATTTAGGCCTTTGATTTCTCTCCTCAGGATTTTGTAATTTTCATCATGCAAAGCCTGTATATATTTTGTTAGACTTATTTTTAATATATAATATTGTTTGGAAAAACTCCAAACGGTACTGTGATTTTGATTGTTTTCCACTTGTCATTGCTGGTATCTAAAAATATAATTGGTTTTTATGTGTTGATCTTGTTTGTATCCTGTGACATTATTGAACTCACTTCTTAGGTCTAGGTGTTTTTTCCTTTTTGTAACTTATTGGGTTTTATAGACATAGACAATCATATTGCCTGCTGACGCGGACCCCAGCCTATGGGGTCTGTGTGTTGTGGCTGCGATGAACAAATTCACACAGACTACAGAAGTCCTTTGTAGAAAAAGGGATGGCATGGCCACTGTCTAAGTGAGAGCAAGGTCCCCGACACCTGTCTGGACAGGCTTTTATTGCTTTTCTGGGTACATTACAATGAGGATGGTCCTCACTTACTACGCACAGGTTCTCTGCAGGTGATTACCTTTTACAGATAATAATGGAAAAATGTTGCTAATTACTTCAAAGAGAAGGATGTTTCAGATCAAGGAAAAAGAGGTTGAACTAGTTACTCTCCATATTTGGGAGGTTTAGCACAGACTTTAGGAAGTTAAAGATACACAGTAAACATTTGCTGCCTCAACCCAGGGTGAGGGACTCTTAGCAAAAACAAGTCTCATAGCAGCCTAGGTACAATGCAGGCCTGATTCCCCATGGGAAAACCTATCCATGGCCATGGGTCTTGTCTGCTGACCTTGCTCCCCGTCAGTTTTCCGAACCAGGGGCTGAGCTACATTCCCCATATCATGTGAAACAGTTCCCTATAGTCTGCAAAGAGAGAACGTTTTATTTCTTCCTTTCAAAACTGAATTTATTTATTTGTAGTTTCTAGAACTTGCCATACTAGGTAAAATAAGAGTGGTGAGAGAGTTGCCTTGTTTACGATCTTAGCGGAATAAATGCACTTAGTCTTTCACCATGAATTATGATGTCACATGTACGTTTTTTTAAGTGGGCAATCTTTATGAAGTTCGGTGAGTTTCTTTGTATTCCAGTATAAAGTAAAATTTTAATGATAAATAAGTACTTAACTTTGTGATATATCTTTTCTGCTTCAATTGATATGATTTTAGAAGATTTTTCTACTTTGACTTGTAATGGTGGATTGTGTAAACCAAAATTAACTTCAGGATTTCTTTTTTAAGAAAAAGAAGCAGCCCAGGAGACACAGATCCAAGTGGCAACCTAAGTTGTTCTCCTCTTAAGACAAAAGTGAAGCTAACTTTTATAAAGCTCCTATCCAACTTTTCAATTACATACAAATGAAGTTTCCAAATTGTGCAGTTATGATTGGTCAGTACAAATACAAATGAGGATATTATTTGTGCAACTCCAATTAGATGGGGCAGGTCTCCAGCTATTGGTCAAAGATGAAACCACAGCTTCTGTGCTGCAGTTGACTCAGACAGGCTAAAAAATAGAGCATAGTGTGGGAAGCTGAGTTCAGTCTGAGATTCTTCCTAGTATACAGAGTATGTGAGGAGTCTTACCAAGAAATGGCCACTGGACTCTTATTGTTGGTAAAATTTAAGCCCCTGAATAATGAGAAATACATTTCAAGATAAATTCCCTCTCAGGTTCATATTAATGAATCTTTCTTCTCAGGGTCCACAATTGCATAACTGATTTTTAAATATAGAACCATACTTACCATATTTGGAAGAAATAATCCAATATAGTTATGGTATATTTATTGTTTTATATATTTTTAATTCAATTTGCTAAAATTTTATTAAGATTATTTTGTATCAAGTTCATGAGAGATATCATTTGTTTGTTTGTTTTATACTGACTTTGTATGGTTTTGGTATTAGAGAAATACTGGCCTTATAAAATGAGTTAAGAAGTATTCCTTCTTCCATTTTCTAGAAAAGATTGTGTAAGATTGGTGTTAATTTCTTCTTTAAATGTTTGGTAAAGTTATTTACTAAAACCATTTAGTCATGGAGATTTACTTTCCTGAAGTTTTGTTTTTAATTTTTTATTTTATTTTATTTTTTAAAAGATTTTCAATAGCCAGAGGGGAGTGGGGAGGGCACAGTGGGGAGAGGGGTTTTCAGGAACTACTATAAAAGGACACATGGACAAAACTAAGGTGGAGGGTAGAGGTGGGGGAGGGAGGTGGGTTTGGCTGGGGTGGGGTGAAAATGCAGACAACTGTAATTGAACAACAATAAAACAATGTTTAATAAAAAAAGAAAAAGAAAGATTTTCATTTATTTCTTTTAGACAGGAAGAGGGAGGGAGAAAGAGAGGAAGAGAAACATCAAGGTGTGGTTGCCTCTCATGTGCCCCCTACCAGTGACCCAGCCCATAACTGAGACATGTGCCCTGACTGGGAATCAAACCAATGACCCTTTGTTTCACAGGCAGGCACTCAATCCACTGACCAAACCAGACAGGGCTTTCCTGAAGCTTTTTAAATTACAAATTTAGTTTGTAATTCTTCTTGGCTAATTTTTGGACTTCATTTTTCTTTCAAGGAATTCAATTCTTCTAAGTTGAATTCACAAATGTCATTTTGTGTGTAGTATTCATATATATTAACCTTTTACTTGTTGTAGGATCATTGTTTTGATATTCCCTGATATTTCTCATATTAATGAACTATGTATTCTTTCTTTTTGTCTTTGTCAATCTTTCTAGATTTTGTAAAGAGTCCTGAATCTAATGCAACAAGGCAGTTAGTGTGTGGTCAGCTCACTTAAATCAAGTCTTAGTTCAAGGTGGGTTTTAGTCTTCCATAAGTCTATTCTGGATAATTCTTTTAATATAATTTATGGAGATTAGATAGATGATAGATAGACTAGATAGATAGATGATAGATAGATAGATAATAGATAATCTGGTATAGATGTCTAGTATTTTGTTAGCTTGGATGAGGTTATTAATATTTAAAAATTTTTCTATAGTGTTTGAAAACTGTGGTACATGAACACAATGGAATACTATGCAGCAGAAAGAAGGAAGGAACTCCTACATTTTTCAGCAGCATGGATGGAACTGGGGAGTATTTTGCAAAATGAAATAAGCCAGGTGGGCAAAGTCAAATACCATATGATCTCACCTCTAACAGGAACCTAATGAACAAAACAAAGGAGCTAAGTATCAGAGGCATGGAACAGACAGGGGCTGGAGGAGATGGGGGAGGGGGATAAGGGAGGTAAGAAGGGGAAGGGTCTGGTTAAGGAACAAGTATAAATGACCCATGGACATGGACAACAGAGTGGGGATTGACTGTGGGATCAGGAGGTGGGTGGGGCAGTGGACAGCAATGGGGACCATTGGGCAATTGTAATAGAACAACAATGAAAAAATAAAAATAAAAAAGATCCAACTTCAAAAATTTTTTCTATACTGTTTGAAGTTTTATAATAAACATATATTAATTTTAAACAGTAGTAAGTTAATGTTTTTCCCTTTTTAAGTATATTTTATTGATTATGCTATCACAGTTGTCCTATTGTTTTCTCTTCTTTATCCCTCTTCAACCTGAACCCCTGTTGGGAACCACCCTGCCTGGTTTCAGAGGCTGTGACCCCCCTTCGTTAAGGCTGAGTCAGAGTTGGGACCATAAGCCACTAAGGAGACAAAGCTTATCTCCCTGGCAGGTGTGCCACCTCTGCCCACTTCACCCTGCTTGGCCCTGAGCTTGACCAGTTAACCAATGATGGGTAAGGTTCCTCAAGGGAGGATCAACCTAAGACAGGCTCTGGTCACCAGGGATAAGCTTGTAGGGAAGGACTCGGGGGGCTGTGGAAACAGGGGGTGATGGACCCTCGCCCCTCGGCTTTGAAATAGCCTGAGTCCTCATTCTGTCTGCAAGAAGTCTCCTAATCTCTTGGCTGCTTTACTTCCCTTGCCTGACTTAAGCCTGAAGCAATAACAGAGGGCAGTGCAGTCCTGTCCTGGGAGGGGCAGATTCCCTGGGGAATCAGGCCTAACAAAAATACATACATTCCTGTGAAACCTACTTAATTTGTACCCTCAGCTTAAAAGATAAGGGTCCAGACCTGAGATGAGTCTGGCGCCTAAAGTTTTATGGCCCTCTAACTAATTGGCTGTAACTCAGAATAAGCCCTCAAAGTTCTCTGTAAATCATGTATTGTTTAACCCTTACTGCCTAACAATGATTGATGAGTTTTATCTGTATTCCTGTGTGAATGAACCTAATAAAAGCCCATGGAGAGAAAGGCTCTGGGCCCTTCTCCTTTGAGAGATTGGCCACCTCTCCTCCCCAAGCAGATCATGTCTTGGTAGACTTATTCTTCATCCATGGCAGACAGTGGGGGGGGGGGGCTGCGTTAAAGCTCCCCAACACACCCCTCTCCCTCCAGCATTTCCCCTCTTACTTCATGTCCTTGGGTCATAGGAATTTTTATTACATTGAAGTAATAAGTATTCAAAACTTTTAAAATTAAATATTCTAAAATAAGGCCTTTAAAAAGTATTGACTGCATTTTTAACCTAGCATATAGTTTTAAAATAAAAAAAAATCTGACTACCATTTGGGACTGATTAGCAATCAGGCAGTATGCAATTTGGAAGTAATATCCTACTGTATTAAATTCTAATCCTTTTTAGTAAGATGCTTCTAAATGAGCTCAATTGTACACTGTCAAAAAGGTCAGTATCTGTTATGTAAGAGCAATATGTAGTGTGGTATGAGAAAGCCAAAGGCCAACTTGACCAAGATTATTTCTCAGTCAAAACCTTAAATCCACAACATTTGAATCCCTCTGAAGACTTAAGCATATTTTTTCCCAGATGAAGTGGCTTGTGGCAATGTATAAATCAATGATATGATTTAAATTATGTTATCTATATAATACTCATCAACATTATCTAACAAAAATTTAAGTCCTGTTCAGAGAATGTATATTTTTTCAGCCTTTCAAGCCTAATAAAGATGTTCTCTTTATTAGACTGTCTCTAGCAATGCCTGAGGATGTTGTGATGTATATATTTGCATTAGGCAATGGTTCCTAACTAGGTAACATACACTACCTATCTTTTGTCAAGAATTATAGTTCACCAGATAGACTCCAAAATGCCGCACCAGAGTTGACAATTGAAAATTACTTTAAAAATTCATTTGTTTTTAAGATAACATACATGAGCATTGACACTTCATTCCTTTTTTGTGTGAGGAGAATTAGAATTCTATGAGGCTTAGAGCATTTATAAATCTGTGTAACTACCACTGCAATTATGAAAAACTTTTCCATCACACAAAATACCCCTCTTTGAGAATCCTATGAAGTAACAATTTTTCTAACCTCTAACCTCTGGCAACCACTGATCTGTTTTTTTATCACTGCATTATTATTCAAAAATGTCATGCAAGTGAAATCAGACATTATATAATCTTTTGAGACTGGCTTCTTTTATTTAACAAAGTACACTTGAAATTTACCCAAGTGTTGAGTATATCAATACTTCATTTCTTTTGATTGCTTAATAGTATTCTATTCTGTAGCTGTACAAAGTACTTTTATCCATAAAACTATTGAATAACATTTGAGTGGTTTACAGTTTTTGACAATTACGATTTTATATGGGATATTAAGCAAATTTGAGGTCTATTTCTTGGAAAATAATAGTGGTTAAGATTAATAGTACATAGAATTTATGGAAAGTAGATAGAAAGTGAGAATACAGAGTCTTTTGAAGGAATTATATTTACAATGCTAAAGAAATCAAGAACCTTGTCTTACAAGCTTCTGACTGATGAGCATAAGGAATAAAAGCAATTTAAATAAGCCAAAAAAGGACAACTGGCAGTATCAAAAGAAGGCATACTTAGAAATGGTACTTTAGATGTGGCAGAGGAAGGTAATAGATAAGGACAAGTCCAGAAGTTGGAATCTGGAATCTTAAAGGAGTAACAGACAACACAGAAAGATTAGAGGCCTAAAAATCAATTTATCCCTCCTCATTCCTGTTCTGTAGCCAATCACTGATATTGATTTGTTTCCCATTTTTCTTGCATCAAAATCGAAGATTTATGATAGCTAACCTGTCTCTATTCTACTACTGTGTATTATATTAGGAGGGTACATAAGGCAAAGGATGAGTTTTTTAAATTATATTTTGTTGATTATGCTATTACAGTTGTTCCAGTTCCCCCCTTTGCCCTCCTCCACCCAGCACCCCCACTCCCTCAGGCAATCCCTACACTATTGTTCGTGTCTTTGGGTCATGCGTATAAGTTCTTTGGCTACTCCATTTCCTATATTGTACTTTACATCCCTATGGCTATTCTGTAACTACCTATTTGCACTTCTTAATCCCCTCACCTCCTTACCCAGTCTCCCACACCCCCACCTCATCTGGCAACCATCAAAACACTCTTAGTATCCATGACTGAGTTTCTGTTCTTCTTGTTCTATTAGTTTGTTTTTTTAGATTCAATTGTTGATAGATATATATTTATTGCCATTTTATTGTTCATACTTTTAATCTTTTTTTTCTTAAATAAGTCGCTTTAACATTTCATATATAATGGTTTGGTGATGACAAATTCCTTTACTTCTTTCTTGTCTGGGAAGCATTTTATCTGCCCTTCGATTCTAAATGATATCTCTGCTAGGTAGAGAAATCTTGGCTGTAGGTCCTTGCTTTTCATGAAACTAAATATTTCTTGCCAATTCCTTCTAGCCTGCAAAGTTTATTTTGAGAAATCGGCTGACAGTCTTATAAGAACTCCCCTGTACGTAATTAACTGCTTTTCTTTTGCTGCTATTGAGATTCTCTCTTTAATTTTAACCTTTGGCATTTTAATGATGATATGTCTTGGAGTGGGCCTCTTTACATCCATCTTGTTTGAGACTCTGTGCTTCCTGGACTTGCATGCCTATTTCCTTAAAAATGTTAGGGAAGTTTTCTTTCATTTTTTTTTCAAACAGATTTCCAATGCCTTACTCTTTCTCTTCTCCTTCTGGCATTCCTACTGTGACAGTGTTGGAACATTTGAAGTTGTCCCAGAGGCTGCTTACACTATGCTCAGTTTGTTTGGATTCTCTTTCCTTTTTGTTGTTCTGATTGTTTGTTTCTTTTCCCCTGGCATTCCAAATCATTCATTTGATTCTCAGCTTTACTCACTCTAAAATTGTTTCCCTGTAAATTATTATTTCAATTAGTGTATGCTTTGTTTCTGACTGGATCTTTTTTATGCTGTTAAGGTCCTCACTAAGCTCCTTGAGCATCCTTAGAAGCAGTGTTTTGAACTCTGCATC
The DNA here is from genome assembly GCF_022682495.2 of Desmodus rotundus. NCBI lineage: Eukaryota > Metazoa > Chordata > Mammalia > Chiroptera > Phyllostomidae > Desmodus > Desmodus rotundus. Next base: position 59,219,051 of record NC_071390.1, on the reverse strand, counting down.
TGATAGATTGTTTATCACCATTTTGTTCAGTTCTTTTTCTGGAGTTTTGATCTGTTCTTTTATTTGAGCCATGTTTCCTTATCTCCTCACTTTGGCAGCCTCCCTGTGTTTGTTTCTATGTATCAGGTAGAGCTGCTATAACTCCTTGTCTTGGTAGTGTGGCCTAATATAGTAGGTGTCTTGTAGCATCTTGAAGGCACAGCCTCCTCTGTCATCCTAGCTGTGTACTTGAGTTACACCCATTGGGAGGGCTGAGTATGCCCCACTCTGGTAGTTGACCCTTGAGCCCTGAGGGATTTACCCAGGACAGTCAGCTTCAAGGACTGGCTGTGACCACTGACCACAAACCTCCACCCTCTATGGAGTATCAGCTGTACGGGTCAAAGTGGTGGTGCTCTGATGTAGTCTGTAGCTGTCCACTAGGTATGTCCACAAGGCTCTGGGGTTTCCCAGATGGTGGAGGCTAAGGTCAGCCCCCACCTGCATGCTTCCTGGGGGCCAACCTGAATGAGCTATTAAGCAATCTGAGATGGCTGCTACTTGTGCTGGGCTTTGAGATTCCCAGATGAAGCCAAGCTGTGAAACTAGGCTGGCTGCTGCTAGTGCTGGGCCTGGGGCAACTTAGCAAGAGGCACTGGGGCTGGAGGTTCAATGAGGCCAGCTGTTGCTTGTTTAAGAGGATTTAGGAAGTGTGAAGCATAAATTTATATGGAAAAGTCACAGTTAACAGCTTTAGTGGGACCATAACTTGGCTGGGACCAAGTCTCAGGGGATCTATAGTCGGGGCAAACAGTGTTAGCCAAGTTAGTGGAATGTCATATATGACACCTGCCTGCCAGCTCTGTGGCTCTGTGGGGGGGGGGGGTCAGAAAAGGGACAATGTCCTCTGCCTACCTTTCTGTCTGGGAGAAAGCTGTCCCCCAGTTCTCACCTTGATTCCAGACTTCAGTTCCTCTCTGTACGCTACTGGTGCCTTTCAGGCTGTGACCCCAGTGCTGGAACTCAGATGGAATGAGTCTGAGTAAGTCTATCTGTGAGTTCTTTAAGAAGAACTGTGTGGGAATCCAGAAGTTGCTTCCACCAACTCAATCCCTGCTGGTTTTTGCAGCCAGAAGTTGTGGGGACTTATCTTTCTGCACTGGAACCTTGGGATGGGGGGCCTGGTATGGTTCTGGGACTCTTCACTCCCTCAATATCCCTCCCAAATTTTTATCCACCACATGTGGATGTGGCACCAGCTTGTTCCGCTTCTCAAGCCTTCTTACCAGTCTATACGAATGTGGTTTCTTTAATTCCGTAGTTGTCAGACTTTCATTCAACTTGATCTCTGATGACTCTGAATGATGATTTTTGTATAGTTTAGTTGCAATTTTGATGTCATTGTGCAAGGAGGTGAGCCATGTTTACTTATGCCACCATCTTGATCAAAAGTCACAATGTCAATTTAATTCAAAGTTCAAAAAGCCATGAAGACTTTTTCATGTGGAATGCAAAATAATGTGTTTTACTTAGAAAACTAGAATCTGAGCTGGATTCAGTTAGTAATGAAGCTTTTGATTATCTTCTTTGTAAAGAGAGTATGTTCAATATGTAGGAGCATTTGGTGAACAGAGATGAGACTATAACCAAAAAAAGTTATTGTCAAACTGTACTTTATTTTAATTTTTTTTATTCAGTACATAGAAGACTATAATTTCAAAATTTTGTGGAGAATAAATGGGGCTATTTGACTGAATTCAAGCAAATGGAACAAAGTTATTATTTATGAGTATTAATTCTGAACCTGCCCCTTCATATTTTCCATAATATTCTTCATAATTTGCTCTGGCTAGTCTGGCTCAGTTGGTTGGTCATCATCCCTCAGAGCAAAAGGTCACCAGTTGAATTCCTGGTCAGGGCACAAGTCCAGGTTGCATTCCCAGTAGGAGCTTGTGCCAGAGGCAACCAATTGATGTTTCTCTCTCACATCTATGTTTCTCTTTCTTTCTTTCTCCCTCCCTTACCCTCTCTCATGATCAACTAGCTAGACAAAAATTAATTAATTAATTAAATCCAGTGGAAGTCTCTGAGATTGTGAAGGACAGTATGACCTCTACATCAGTGATTCCAAATTAAGTAATTTTACATCCCTCTCCATACCCAGGGAATATCTGGCAATGTTTGCAAAAAAAAATTTTTGTCAAAACTGTAATAGTACTACTGAACTCTAGTGGGTAGAAATGAGTGATATTCATAAACACAGTACAGTGTACATAACAGCTGCACACAATAAAGAATTATCTAACCCAAAATATCAATAGTACCAAGGTTGAGAAACCCTCCTTTAGATAGAGGGCATCTCAGTTCTTGCATAGCTATATGAGACAGAGTTCCAAGACCACCATCATCAGCGGATAAATGTGAGACACAAACCTTTATTGTGTTAATGTACTGAAATTTGGGAATTGCTTTTGAAATATTTTCTAATATAGAGAAAATATTAAATATTCTAAATGCTTACTAATAACAACCCCATAGAATTAATGACAAGATTAAGTTATTTTATTTGTAAAGCATTTAGAGCAATAACTGGTACAAGGTAGGCTCTCAAAAGTTACTATTAAAAAGAGAAATTGATGTTCTTTACTGATTTTGTTCATCATCTAATGTATTATTTTACAATTTCATTTTGCAGAGTAGAGAGTTAAGACTCAGATAGGTTAAGTAACTTGACCGTAATCACTGAAGTAATAAACGATAAATCTGGGATATGGACCTGGATAATCTGGCTCTCAAGTCTGTGTCTTCAATACCATGCTATGACTGCTTTCATTTGGAAGAAACACGAAGTCCCACAAATGTGGAACATTTCACTTAAATTGGAATTTTTTTCTCCATGTATTAACTGATTATAGAATCAGCTGCTTTTGGAGCCTCAACATTAATTAGAAGATTATCATACAGAAACTCAGGTGGTTGTAGAAAGTTTCTGTAATATATGCAGGCTTCATACAGAGTGGTGGTGAGCAACCAGAATAAACATAAAATTAGACACTGAAATCTTCTATTTCCAAGGAAAATAAGTAACTATGCTGAATATAATTCACTTGCTACATCTGCTCAGATACCAGGCTACTGGATCATTGAATGATTGATTGAATTTATAGCAAACTCCCCTTTAACTTAAAACCTGAGAAAAATATTCTGATAGATTTGATCTTGAGAGTGAGAAAATAAAAAGAGTATATATTCACTGAGTTTGGGACAAAACATCCCCGACATAAATCTCTACTCAATAAAGTATGAAAATAGAAATCACTGAAGAAATATCATGCGAAGATAGCATAATTTTTATGTGTGACTAATGGGGTGGAAAGTGGTAATATACCTATCGGATAAGGTTCTCCAATCACCCACTCAATACTTTTTGCTCAGGATATAGGGAACTGGTGCAGAATGTGTCAATCATAGCTCAAAATAATGAGTTCAGGGAATTGATACCTGATGCAAAAATAGCCAGTCACAGCTTTGAAGATGTTAAGAAATGAACATCACTTTTACAGTATGGTTACTAATTAAGAATCTTTTCACTACAGATGTAAAGGAAGCCATCTTACCAATTACATGGAGAAATTCTGCATTCACTGATTCATTCATTCATTCATTTATAAATACTTTTTTTTTGAGTGCCAATTATGTGCCAGGCACTCTTCTAGTTCCAGGAGATACCACAATAGATAACACAGATAAGTTCATTCACTTGAAAAGTTACCTTTTTTACTAGAGGAGACAGACATTAAATAAGTACATAATGTGAATTCAGCTTTAGATAAATGTTATTTTTTTCAACTAAAATAAAGATGTAGATGGAATATAAATTGAAGGAAGGAGACTTGGATCAAGGAAAGCTTTCCTGGAAGAAGGGGCATCTGGACAATTTGTATATATATATATAAACAAATAAAGGAACAAGCAAGGAAAACATTTGAGGGAAGGCAGATGGAATAATGACAATGAATACTTAATATTAAAGCATTAATATTTATGTAGTATTTGATAAAAAGGATGAAAGCAGATTAAATAAGAATATTTGCAGGGGATCCAATGTGGTGGAGGAGTGAGTAGAAATTACACTAACCTCTTCTCAGGATCAATCTGGAATTACAGATAAATTGTGAAGAAATAGCCCAGAACAAATAATTGAATAATGAGAGAGAAGAGTTATATCCATGGGCAGACAGAAGAATCAACTTCAGCACAACATGACTGGTAGGGAGTGCAGTGGAAATAAGAGAGGGCTGGCTGGGCACCCACAAGTGGCAGCTGAAGTGCTGGAAGGATATTTAAGCAGCCAGTTAGATCCCCCTGAGAAGTGTGGTGTCTAAACCCTAAGCTGGAATCCCCAGCCTAGAGCACCCGAGCATGAAAAGTACACAGATAACATCCAGCTGTGAAAAGTGGCATGGTTGCTCTTTGTCAAAGATCAACAGCTAGAGATGCAAACAGTGGTTTAAAGGGCCAATGCATAAATTTTCATTTGCAGTCACTTACCCTGGGCTCCAGAAAATTGGGGATGTGGGCAAAGTAGACTCAAAATGCTGGAGGAGAGACTAAGAATGGAGGCTTTGGGGAGAGAACTGAGAGAGTAGCTGCTGGGATCCTGGTGCTGAGTCATCCCCCACACTGCAGCAGCCATGTTGTTCAGGCAGACCACTCCCCTCCAAATGGCAGTAGCCAAAATGAAAAAATAGCCTTGAACCCAGGAGGTATTCTGCCCTGCCCTGTTGTGCTTAAATATGACTGCTGAGTTCGGAGTGATGAGATTAACAACTGAAGGAGTCAGCCACAGACAGTAGACCCCTGGTAGTCTTGAACAGGCTGCCTAAGGTCAGACAGGATCATCATCTGACATCACCAGAGGCAGACCCAGAAAGAAAAAACAGTGGTAAATACTAGAGGCTATTGAGATGAAATTCACCATAGTCTTCTCCATGACTTGTGATATTTTCTTTCCTGCATAGCTTTTTAACATTCATTTCTTATCCTTCAAGCTTGTGCATATTGTCACTGAATTGTATACTATATTTTATTTCAATTCACATACTTTGCCCCTCCCTTCTCTTACCCCATTTTACCTTCTTCTTTCCTCTCATTATTTTTGTTTTAAATTTTGTTTTCTCTCTTATTACAGCTTATTTCCATTCCCCACTCTTACTATTACTCCTCCAATCAGCCTCTGAAAACCAATTATCTTGTCAATGGACATCTCACATTTTTTTCCCACTCTTAAACTACCCATGTCCTCTATCAAACTTAGCAATCTTTGCTCATTGGTTGTGCTTAGGGTAGTTGTTGTTGCATTTGTTTCAATTTTATCTCTAGATCTTCACTAATTCTGTATTTCAAATCTCAAATTTTACATTTTCCCTTTCCTACTCTATTTTTTTTGTCTCAAATTTTCATTTTTCCCTGTCTTAGCCTGGTTTTTATTCCTCACTCTTAGTATTCCCTCTCTGTGTATCATCTCAAAATCACTTCCCTTTCCTGTAAACATCTCTTAAGATTTTCTTTCTTTTCCCCCTCTTATTCCCATCACACCTACATTAATTTCAGCTCATTTGAAGTTGACAGTGCTGTGCTGGATCTTTCTCTCCAATTTGCTTCCTATTTTTTATTATTTATTTACTTTTCTTCCTTTTTCTTTCTCTCTCTCTCTCTTATTTTATTTTATTTTATCTTATTTTATTTTCTGTTTAAACCTAATACTACATGCTTTTCTTCTCTTACTCCATTCTGCCCTCTTCATTTCCTTTTTTATTTATGATGGAAATTATACTTCCTCTCTTCACATAGCTCTGATTATCTACTCTTATTAGTACTCTACCTTCTCAAAATCACTTTTCTTTAGTAGGTCATCTCATATTTGCTCTCCTTTATTATAATAGTCTTAAAATTTACACCCTTATTAATACTGGTTCATTTGCTGTTGATAGTGGGATTGAGGGTGGGAGTTATTTTTGCATGTGTGGGTTTGTTTCCTGGGCTGTGTGGTTTTCTTCCTGTAGCATCTGCACAAACATACAACATGTGGTTGGTGGAGTGACCCTAAGTCAACCAGCTAGAGGGAATGACCCATCAAAGGACAGGCCAATAACAATCAAAACCTAATTACATCCAAAGAGCCAAAATAAATGGCATAAAGGGCTTCCCAAGAAAATCAAGTTCAGGAGATCAAGGAGACTGCAGCACTGAATCACACAGGCCTCCTACCATAGAAGTACACAGCACAAAGACAGGGAGTCTAAACAGATCCATTTAAGAAGCAAAAACAAACAAGAAAAGTCTCCAAAAAAAATGGGAAAACAAAGAAATAATCCCTAATCAAAAGGAAAGGAGGAATCTCCACAAAGAATACTAAATGAAATAGAGGCAAGTAAACCATCAAACACTGATTTCAAATAGTGCTTATAAGGAAGCTCAGTGAGCTCAGTGAGAATTACCAAAATCTATAGGGAAGCTATGAGGAACTTACTGTGAACTACATCAGCATGAAAAAGGACATGGAAACTATCAACAAAAGCCAAAAGGAAATGAAGCATACAATTTCTGAATTGTACAACACAACAGAAAAAATCAAAAGCAGGCTATATGAAGCAGAGGATCACATTAGAGAGCTGGAAGACAGGGTAGAAAATATTCCCAGAAAGAGCAAGAAAAGAAAAAAAGACTCAAAAAGAATGAGGAGGGGTTAAGGGAACTGCAGGACAACATGAAATGTAACAATATCTGTATAATAAGGAAACCAGAAGGGGAAGAAGAGGATCAAGAGATTAAAAAAATATCTGTTTGAAAAAGTAATGATGGAAAATATCCTTATTTAATGAGAGAAAAGTCACACAAGTCCAGGAAGCACCAAGAGCCCCAGTCAAAAGAAACCCAAAGAGGCCCACTTAAAGACAAATCATAATTAAAATAGCAAAATTCAAAGAGAAAGAGAGAATCCTAAAGGCAGCAAAGAAGAAACAGGAAGTAACATACAAGGGAGCTCTGATAAGACTAGCAGCTGACTTCTCAACAGAAACACTACAAGCCTAAAGGGAATGGCAAGAAACATTCCAAGTAATGAAAAGTGAAGGCCTGCAACCAAGACTACTCTACTCACCAAGGCTCTCATTTAAAATGGAAAACAAAATGAGGAATTTCCCAGACAAAAGTAGGCTGAAAGAATACACCTCCAACAAAACAGCATTGCAAGATAAAGTAAAGGGACTGCTTTAAGAAAATGAAGAAAATGAGAAAGAGGAACACATGTAAAAAGAGGAAAAATCAATAAGAATATATCAATAATAACCTTAAATGTAAATGGATTAAATGCTCCAATCAAAAGACATCAGGCAACTGAATGGATAAGAAAACAACACCCACTCATAGGTGCCTTACAAGAGACCCACCTAGAACAAAAGACCTACACAGAGTGAAAGCAAAGTGTTGGAAAAAAATATTCCAAGCAAATGGACAGGAATAAAAAAAGCCAGGATAACCATACTTATATCAACATAATAGACTTCAAAACAAAGGACGTAAAAAGAGGTACATAAGGACACTTCATAATACTCTGGGGAAGATCCATCATGAAGATATAAACATTGTAAACATATATGCACCTAACATAGGAACACCAAAATATATAAGGAAAATCTTGGAGAAATTCAAGAAATATTTAGACAGCAACACATTAGTAGGACTTTTTAACACTCCACTGTCAGCAGTGGATAGATCTTCCAAACAAAAATATCAACAAGGATTTTGTGGAACTGAATGATCAACTAGATCAAATGGACTTAACTGACATATATAGAACCTTTCATCCCAAAGAATCAAAATATACATTCTTTTCAAATGAACATGGGACATTTTCCAAGATAGACCACATGATAGGACACAAAAAAAGCCTCAACAAATTCAAGAACATTGAAATTATATCAAGCATTTTCTTGGACCACATGGGTTTGAAATTAGAAAAAAAAATCCTTGAGGAAAAACTCAAAAGCATTCAAATTTAGGTAGACTGAATAGCATGCTATTAAAAAATGAATTAGTTAATAATGAGATCAAGGAAGAAATCAAAATATTTCTGGAAACAAATGAAAATGAACACACAATAGTCCAAAATCTATGAGATACAACAAAGACAGTCCTGAGAGGGAAGTTCATAGCAATACAGGCCTACATAAAAAGACAGAAATATTTCAGATAAACAACCTAAACCTACAGCTACAAGAACTGGAAAAACAACATCAAACAAAGCCCAAAGTGGGTAGAAGGAAGGAAATAACCAGGATCAGAGCAGAATTAAGAATAGAGACTAAAAGAACAATTCAAAGGATCAATAAATCCAGCAGCTAGTTCTTTGAAATGATAAACAAAATCAACAAGCCTTTATCCAAACTCATTAAGAAAAAAAGAGAGAAGACCCAAATAAATAAAATCAGAAAAGAGAGAGGAGAAATTACAACTGATATCACAGAAATACAAAGGACTGTAAGATATTCCTACAAACAACTATACCAAGATATTTGAAAACCTGGGTGAAATGGACAAATTTCTAGAAAAAGAAAGTCTCCCAAAACTGAATCAAGAAGAAACAGAAAGCCTGAACAGAAGTATAACAGCTGGTGAAACTGAAGCAGTAATAAAAAGATCTCCTGGTACACAAAAGCCCTGGACCAGATGGTTTCACAGGAGAATTGTACAAAATATTTAAGGAAAAGCTAACCCCTATTATACTCAGACTATTCCAAAAAATCCAAGAAGAGGGATGACTCCAAAACTGTTTTCATGAGCAGCAGCATTCTAATCCCCAAACCAGATAAAGACACAAAAAAGAAAGAAAACACAAGCCCACATCTGTGATGAACATAGATGCTAAAATCCTAAACAAATTATTGGCAAACTGCATAAAGCAATACATTTAGAAAATCATACACTACGATCAAGTATGATTCATCCCAGGAATGCAAGGATGGTATAATATTTGCAAAGCAATAAACATAATATATCACATTTTTTTAAAAAGACAAAGATCACATGATCATATGATAGATGTGGAAAAATCATTTGATATGGTACAGCACCAATTTATGATAAAAAGCACTCAGCAAAGAGGGAGTAGAGGGAGCATATCTCAACATAATAAAGGCCATATATGAGAAACCTATAGCCAACATCATACTCAATTGCCAAAAACTAAAATCTTTCCCACTAAAAAAATTTTTGTGTGCCAGCAACAAGACAATGGTGTCCACTTTCAGCATTTCTATTCAACATACTATTGAAAGTTCCAGCCACAGTGGTCAGAAAAGAAAAAGAATAAAAGGCATCCATAATAGAAAAGAAGAAGTAAAACTGTCCTTGTTTTCAGATAACATGATAGCGACCATAGAAAACACTATAAACTCCACCAAAAATACTACTTGACCTAATAAATGAATTTGGCAAAGCAAAGAGATACAGTCAATATTCAGAAATCAAAGGCACTTCTGTACACCACCAACAAAATATTGGACACAGAAATCAAGAAAAATTGCCACTTGCTATAGCGACAAGAAAAATAAAGTACCTAAGAATAAACCAGCCAAGGAGGTAAAAGACATGTACTCAGAAAACTACACAACACTGAAGAAATTAAGGAAGACACAAATAAATGGAAGCATGTACCATGCTCATGGATTAGAAGAATTAACACCATCAAAATGTTCAGACTACCCAAAGCAATTTATACATTCAATGCAATCCCTATTAAAATACTAATGATATATTTCACAGGTATAAAATAAACATTTCAAAAATTTATATGGAACAATAAACAACCTTAAATAGCCACAGCAATTTTGAGAAAGAAGAACAAAGTAGGAGGGATCACAATATCTGATATCAAACTATTTACTAGGCCACTGTCATCAAAACAGTCTGGTACTAGCATAAGAACAGACACATAGATCAATGGAACAAAATAGAGAGCCCAGAAATACACCCATGTCTCTATGGTCAATTAATATCCAACAAGGGGGCAGAAGCATAAAATGGAGTAAACATAGCCCCCTCAACAAATGGTGTTGGGTGATCTGGAGAGCTACATGCAAAAAAAATGAAACTCGACCACCCACTCACACCATATACAAAAATAAACTCAAGATGAATAGACTTAAATATAATCACAACACCATAAAAGCCCTAGAGGAGAACATAGACAGGAAAATTTCACATATTCCATACAACAATATTTTCACTGATATGTCCTCTAGAGCAAGGGACAAGAAGGCGAGAATAAACAAATGGGACTTAACGAAGTAAAAACTTCTATATGGCTAAAGAAAACATTAGCAAAATGAAAAGGGAACCAACTGTATGGGAAAATATATTTGCCAAAGATACCTCAGTAAAGGGTTTGATCTCCAAAATATATAAAGTACTCTTATAACTCAAAACCAAGAAGATAAACAATCTAATTTAAAAAATGAGCAGAGGACTTGAACAGACACTTTCCCAACAAGGACATACAGAGAGGGCCCAGAGACATATGAAAGGATGCTCATCATCACCAGCCATCAGAGAGATGAAAGTTAAAACCACAATGAGATACCACTTCTTACTGCTCAGAAAGGCATCATGAACAAATCAACAAACAAGAAGAGCTAGTGAGGATATGGGGGAAGGGAAACCTTAGTGCAGTGTTGGTGGGAATGTAGACTGGTGCAGCCACTGTAGAAAACAGTATGGAATTTCCTCAGAAAACTAAAGGTAAAACTGCCTTTTGACCTAGCAATTCCACTGCTGGGATTATACCCTAAGAACTTTGAAACACCAATTCAAAAGAACCTATGCACCCCAATGTTCATAGCAGCACAATTTACAATAGCCAAGTGCTGGAAGCAACCTAAGTGTCCACCAGTAAATGAGTAGATTAAAAATCTTGGTACATTACATAATGGAATACTATGCAGCAGAAAGAAAGAAGGAGCTCCTATCCTTCATGACAGCAAGGATGGATCTGGAGAGCATTGTGCTAAGTGAAATAAGCCAGGTGGTGAGGGACAAATACCATATTATCTCACCTTTAACTGGAAAATAATCAACATAAGAAAAAAGCAAACAAAACATAACCAAAAACATTGAAATTAAGAACAATCTAATAGCCAGAGGGGATGGGGGGAAGGGACGGTGGGGGGAAGAGTTTTCAGGAACTACTGTAAAGGACACATGGACAAAACCAAGGGGGAGAGTGCAAGCAAGGGAAGGAGGGAGGTGGGTTTGGCTGGGGTGGGGGGAAGTGGTGGGGGGAAATGCAGACAACTGTAGTTGAACAACAATAAAGTGATTTTTAAAAAGTAGGGTAACTGTGAGAATGCAAAGCAGTTTATTGTTGCATTATTTATTAATTATGTAGTTTTTTCCATAGAAACAACTCTAAACCTATTTTTGTCCACCCCTGTACATCCTGATGGGAATGTAAATGGCCCATTAAATTTGTAAAACAATCTGGCAGTTTCTCTAATGATTAAACATGAAGTTACCATATGACACAGAAATTTCACTCCTACATGTATGTCCAAGAGAACTGAAAATATATATGTTCACATGGAAATAGTAGCTTAATTTATAATAGTGAAGAGGTAGAAACAATCTGAATATCCACCATGGAACAAATGGAATGTTATGTGTGTTTATAAAGGGGAATGAAATACTGACACATCTTACGACATTAATGAATCTTAAAATCATTATGCTAAGTGAAAAAATACAGAGACAAAAGACCACATATTATGTGATGCTACTCATTTGAAAGTCTAGAACAGAGAATTCTATAGAAAAATAAAGTAGATTAGTAATGGATTAGGGCTAGGTGGAGATGTCTGGAGGTTAGGAATTGATAGTTAAGGGATCTGAGGTTTTTTTCTTGAGATGATGAAAATATTTTAAAACTGACTGGGGTAGTTTTTGCACCCCTGCGAATATACTAAAATCATTGAATTGTGCAATGGGTTAATTGTACATTATGTAAATTATATTTTGATATATCTGTTAAAAAATGACCTACATATAAACAGAAAATAACCAGGTAAAGAGGACCATTAACAATAGCAACAAAGAGGATTAAATACTTAACAATAAATATAAGAATAATATATAAAATCTATATGACAGATATTTTTTCAATTCTAAAGGTTATAAAAGTAGACTTTAACATGTGGAAAAGCATTGATTTTAGCTGGCTAAAGACTTTTTACAAAATGTCTGGAAAAAATATGATTATTTCATCATGAAAAGGTGGGGCAAATACAAAGCAAAATTACTATGTTAGAAATAAGTTAAAATACATCATCAATCATAGTAACATCCAGAGAAACAGATTTAGTGGAATACACAGATAGTTTATGAAAGCAATGATTAATATGCTCTTGAGAATAAAAGATGTTAATTTCATGATGAATAATGTCCAAAAGAGGGAAATTCAAATATGGTATTCTGTTTTCTCTTTTGTAGATGACAGATACTGACTGCCCCTACATATTCAAAAGTATAAATACAAACTCCTAGGTCCTAGAATTAAAGTGAATGTTACCAGAATACTAGAAATTTGTATGATATACTAATATAATGTCACAAATATTTATTTTTAATTTATATGTAATTTGTGTCAATGTGTTTATCTGTAAAAAATAATTTAGAGAGAAATTTTACATGGAAAAGTTGATTGATGCCCCAAAACATGATAATATTATAATGTCTAATATTTGTTCAGGGCTATTGTGACAGGTAATTCCAACTAGCTCACAAAAGCTCTCAGCTAGTAGGACCTTCACTTTTCTCCAGACTTGAAACTTTCTTCCAAGATCAGTGTCCATGCAGAGTATGTAAGGAATGGTGAAAGCATAAACTTTTCGACTTATTGACTTTTGACTTTACTTACATTTTCACTGATTTCATATTACAGGAGATTGAACCATTCTGTACAATCTAAGAGTTTCTTGAATTTGCAATCTCTTTTATTTACAAACTCAGGACCACAATTGTTCTCTCACTTGTGGTTTTTGTCAATTTGCATATTGTGTGTTTTTACATCAGAATTTTTTTAAATAATCAAGAACTCAATAAAGTTAATATATATGTACCATCTAATCCTCATACCTTATTCAAGATTTGCTAGTTGTCTAATAATTCATGTATAGCAACAATTTATTTATAATTCAGAATAACTCATTTTATTTAGTTAATATGTTTCTTTAGTTCTCTTTAGTCTGAAACAATTCCTCTCTCTTGCTTTAAGTTTCCAGACCTTACCATTTTTGGAAATTACAAGTCAGTTCTTTTTCAGAATGTTCCTCAACTTTAGTTTCTCATTGTGTGTTAAGGTGAGACTCAGTTTATATATCTTTGTCCAAAATTCCATGTGTGGGGTGCTCTTCTCATTATATTTTATCAGGTAACAGAATATTTAAGTTTGCCCAATTACTGATGATTTCCACTTAGTCATTTGGTGTCTAATACAATTTTCCACTGTAAAAGTTATGTTTTTCTCCTTTGTAAGTAATAGTAATATTATTGGGAGGTACTTTAAACTATGTTAATATTCTGTTTTTCATCAAACTTGTAATGTATTTATTTACCTATATATGAATAAACTCATGGATTTATATTTTATTAAATAAGTTATATAATCCATTACTATCATGATTGTGATAAACATATTGCTTATGATTTGTTTTTAAAAGGAGGTTATTTGATTGGCTTCTGTGTTCTTTTAGAATAACTCAATTATTTGTTGAGTACATTCTTACTTCCTGATATGAAAGTAATTCTAAGCACATCTATAGAATTCCTTTCCTTGCTTTGGAATCTGCCTTGACTCCTTTCAGTGATGAGTGATATTTAGAAGCCAAGCTATGGGTGTATATGTGCTCACTGCTATTGCAGTGTCATTGATTTTGATCCCTAAAGAGACATTTTATCTACATTTATTTCTCTCTATGCACATGAAAACCTAGGACATAATTTAGTTTTATTTTTACATTTCTAAATTTCCCTTTTTGTATTCTTAATTTGTTTTTCTAAGAGCTGAGAAATGAAGCCATTATCCTTATAACTTATTTGTTAAATTCTCCAATATGTAGCCATTCTTTTATGTTCCTTCATGGTCTCTGATTTTCCATATTGGGCCACTTCCTAACATGGGTAGCCTCATCACTAGTTGTGCTATGATATCCCACACCTGGCCAGCCCTTTCTGTAAACATAGTCTTTATTTCCCTGGACTCACACCTCACTCCTGCTGCTACCAAGTGTAGAAGCACTCCTCAAACTAATCACTCTGACATCTCATTCCAGTCTGCCTGCCAAGGGCATACTTATTACTGCAATCCACCTCTGACAGCCTGTCTGTGCCATCATTCTTACCCAATCTCAGCTACGTTGATCTCTCCCACCTAATGTATTTGGGACTGAATTATTCAGAAGGTAAAACTGGAAGAACTCTTACTTGGTTATTTTTATTGAAAATTTTATTGAGATAGTTGTAGATTCACATGAAGGTAAAAGAACAGCTATACAGAAATCCCAGTTTACTTTTTTTTTCCAGTTACCCTATTTGTAACATTTTGCAAAAGTATATTACGAAATCACTGACATCAATATAATTAATCTTATTCCATTTTCTAGCTTTACATTATTTATTGGTTATGAAGTTCTGTGGGTGTATTTAGCTCTACACAATTTTATTACCTGTATAGGTTTGTTTGTTCACCACCAGAGTCAAGACACCATACAATTCCATTGCCACAAAGACCTTTGGTGTTAACCCTTTTGTAAACCCACCCAACTTTCTACTGCCAACTCCCTACATCATTTCCAGCCCAGGTCAACAGCTACTCTTCTTTATTTCTAAAATTTTGTCACTTCAAATATTATTTATTCTGACAACTGAGAGGGAAATGCATTACTGCTGCACAGGACAGGGAATAAATATCTGAAACTGTAGCAATTCTCTGGTGAATCTTTTAGCATTTTTATGTTCAATAGAAAATTTTAATTAAAAATTTTATGAGTAGTCAAAATCAGAATTGTTGAAAATTCAGAAACTTTAGGGAAAAAAACATTTAAATTTCTGGCCATAGAAAGAAACTGTTGAAGGAAGAGGTTCTTTCTATGGCCAAAGGAAATGTCCACTGGTGTTAGAAGATGAAAGTTGTCAATATAGCTATGGCCTCAGTTGATTCTAGTTTCCAGTTTTGGGGGGTTTTCCCCCATAATTTCAGAACCAGCTTCATTGTAACACAAATACCAGCTCTCTCCTCCTCAGAGGTTCTCCATTCAGTGAGCTGCCGTCTGCTCAGAGCTGCAGTCTGAGGCCCAGTCAGACAGTGTACCCTAGTCAGAGGTCTGCGATTTAGCCCAGTATGGACTCTACCATGACCTCCTGAAGCAACAGGGCCATCTGAGGTACATCTCTGCTCAGATACAAAGGTCCCATTTTAGGGGGAAACACTTCCAGACTTCTAGGTTTTAATAACCCTAACCTTTTCTGTAGCCTTATACATGTTAGCAACTTTCTGTAGTTTACCTCTCTGTTATATCAAAAGTTTTATGTACTTGATTTTCTTACCTTTGAAATCTTTCATACAAGTGCATAAAATATTGTTCCTCATATCAAATGCTGTTAATATGAATGATTTGACTTCGATTTTCTTACTAAATTCTGACTGACACATAATGCAAATAATCTGTAATTGTTTATTCCCTACTTTGCTGAACACAGATATTTTAGTAATGAAGTTAAAATATTTCAAATATGAATGCCTGAAACATCAGATATTTTCCTTGTTTGCATGGCTTCTTACATAATGCAATTTGGACTTACATGAACCTGTGTTCACCTTGTAACAGATTACAACTATATTTTTAATATCAATACATGAAACTTCCTTTTTCTTTTTGTTAAATACCATTAAATTTAGTTAGCCATAAAATATCCCCTATAGAGCTTTTAAACTAAAAATAATAACTATATTGAAAAATAATAACTATATTGAAATATTCAATCTGTTTCAATATTAATGAAATTTTAAATAGCTGGCAGTATCTTGGTGACTAAAAGGACACCTGTGCTATATACATCGTAACAATATAAAACTCATAAATATAATGCCATTCGAAATTGGATAGAGAACATCATGAAAATGGCCATACTACCCAAAGCATTTTATAGATTCAATGCAATCCCTATTAGAGTACCCATGACATATTTCACAGATATAGAACAAACATTTCAGAAAATTATATGGAACCATAAACGACCCCGAACAGCTGCAGCAATTTTGAGAAAGAAGAACAAAGCAGGAGGGATCACAAGACTTGATATCAAACTGTATTACAAGGCCACTGTAATCAAAACAGCCTGGTACTGGCATAAAAACGGGCACATAGACCAATGGAACAGAACAGAGAGCCCAGAAATAAACTCAAGTCTTTACGGTCAATTAATATTTGACCAAGGAGGCAGGAGCATAAAATGGAGCAAAAACAGCCTCTTCAACAGTTGGTGTTGGGAGATCTGGACAGCTACGTGCAAAAAAATGAAACTTGATCACCAACTTACGCCACATACAAAAATAAACTCAAGATGGATAAAAGACTTAAATATAAGTTGTAACACCATAAAAGTCCTAGAGGAAAACATTGGCAGGAAAATCTCAGACATTCCACGCAGCAACATCCTCACAGACATGTCCCATAAAGCAAGGGACATAAAGGAAAGAATAAACAAATGGGACCTCATCAGAATAAAAAGCTTCTGCAGGGCTAAAGAAAACAGCACCAAACTACAAAGAGTACCAACAGTATGGGAAAACATATTTGCCAACGATACCTCAGACAAGGGCCTGATCTCCAAAATATATAAAGAATTCTCACGAGTCCACTCCAGGAAGACTAACAACCCAATTAAAAAATGGGCAAAGGACTTGAACAGACACTTCTCCAAGGAAGACATACAGAGGGCCCAGAGACATATGAAAAGGTGCTCAGCATCACTAGCCATCAGAGAGATGCAAATTAAAACCACAATGAGGTACCATCTCATATTGGTCAGAGTGGCCAACATAAACAAATCCACAAACAAATGTTGGAGAGGATGCAGAAAAAAGGGAACCCTAGTGCACTGTTGGTGGGAATGCAGACTTGTGAGGCCACTGTGGAAAACAGTATGGAATTTCCTCAGAAAACTGAAAATGGAACTGCCCTTTGACCCAGCAATTCCTCTGCTGGGATTATACCCTAAGAACCCTGAAACACCAATCCAAAAGAACCTATGTACCCCAATGTTCATAGCAGCACAATTTACAATAGCCAAGTACTGGAAGCAACCTAAGTGCCCATCAGCAAATGAGTGGATCCAAAAACTATGGTACATTTACACAATGGAATTCTATGCAGCAGAGAGAAAGAAGGAGCTTATACACTTTGCAACAGCATGGATGGAACTGGAGAGCATTATGCTAAGTGAAATAAGCCAGACGGGGAGGGACAAATACCATATGATCTCACCTTTAACTGGAACATAATCAATAGAAGAAAAAAGCAAACAAAATATAACCAGAGACATTGAAGTTAAGAACAATCTAACAATAGCCAGGGGGGAGTGGGGTGGGGACAGTGGGAAGAGGGGATTACAGGAACTACTATAAAGGACACATGGACAAAATCAAGGGGGAGGGTGGAGGTGGGGGAGGGAGGTGGGTTCAGCTGGGGTGGGGTGGAGGGATGGGGAGAAAAGGCATACAACTGTAATTGAATAACAATAAAAAATTTTTAAAAACCCATAAAATTGGATTGAGAAAGGAACATGTTAACCAGTGAATCCAGCACCATTAAGACAACTGTGTCCTCCATCTTATTTGAAATATTACACTTTTATAAACTAAAAACTTACTATCATTACTATTTGTGTCTGTTAATGACAGTTTTACTTGTCTATTTATAGTATAGATAATTTATTGATTTACATTTTTTAAAGGCCCATGTTTTGGTAGTAACTATATAATGCACTAGAGTTTGAGGAGTCTTGCAGTGATAAAGAGACAAAGATTCAAGTTCAGAAACTTCCAGGAGGAAGGGTCCTGGGGATCATATTAGGTTCTTGGTTGGAATACCTCAGGACCATGGTTCAGAATCAAAAGCAAACTGGTAAATTAAGACTAGACAAACTTTCCCGAAACAGCCATATAGCAGCTAGTCTCTGACTAGATTACAATGACTAACCTTTATCCTATCTGCCTATGGAAAGAGTGGGAAACTCTGAGATCTATGAAAAATTACAGTATAAACCTTATTTATCATTGATGGACAGTTTCTCAACTCCAAATTAATAGAAAAGACAGAACCATGAAAACCAGAAAAAATCTAACTGAATCCTCCAAATTTATAAGGATTCTGTTCAGAAATCTTAGGGTATAATCCCAGAAGTGGGGCCGCTGGATCAAAAGGCAGTTCTGTCTTTTGTTTTTGAGGAAATTCCGTACTGTTTTCCACAGTGGCTGCACCCATCTGCATTCCCACCAACAGTACACCAAGGTTCTCTTTTCCCCACATCCTCACCAGCACTTATTGTTTGCTGATTTGTTAATGATAAGCCTTCTGACAGGTGTAACATGGTATCTTATTGTGGTTTTAATTTGCATCTCTCCTATGCCTAGTGATGTTGAGCATTCTATCATACGTCTATGCACCTTCTTTATGTCCTCCTTGGAGAAATGTCTGTTAAGGTCCTTTGCTCATTTTTTAATTGGATTGTTGTTCTTCTTGGTGTTGAGTTGTATGTGTTTTTTATAAATTTTGGAGATCAAACCTTTGTCTGAAGTATCATTGGCAAATGTGTTTTCCCATACAGTTGGTTCCCTTTTCATTTTGTTGATGTTGTCTTTAGCTGTGCAGATAATTCAAAAGAACCTATGCACCCTTATGTTGGTAGCAGTGTTATTTACATAGCCAAGTGCTGGAAACAACCTAAGTGCCCATCATTAAATGAGCGGATCAAAAAACTGTGGTACATTTACTCAATGGAATACTACACAGAAGAAAGAAAGAAGGAGCCCCTACCCTTCACGACAGTATGAATGGAACTGGAGAGCATTATGCTAAGTGAAATAAGCCAGGCAGTGAAAGGCAAATGCCATATGATTTCATCTATAAGTGAACCAATGAATGAAACAAAAAAATGAACAAAATAGAACCAGAGACATGGAAATAAGGAACAAACTGACAGTGATGAGAGGAGTTTGGGGAATGGAATAATAGGGGAAAGAAGGGTAAAGGTCTAGTCAAGGAGCATGTATTAAGGACCCATGGTAATGGACAACAGGGTGGGGATTGATTGAGAGGGGAGGGGCAGGGCAGGAGAGAGCAATGGGTAAAAATTGGGAAAACTGTAATTGAACAACAATAAAAATAAGAATACATAAAAGAAAAACAAACAAAAACTTTTGCTTTTAAAAAAAATAATTCTGTTTAGAAGAACACATGAGTGGAGACAGTGTGGTTAGTGGATAGAGGTAGCAAGGGCTAAGATATCACTTTAAATTAAGCCATCATCCAGCATAGCACAGATTCACTTCAGATGGTCTCACATCTCTGAGTCTAGCTGGCTCTGTGAAAGTACATACACGTTTTACCTCTCTTCTCTTTACTTTTCCTACCTGTTCCATTTATCTGCAAGACCATTGTGATAAATACGATTATGCCTGTTCGCTTTTCTTTGCAACAGTAAATTTATCTAACTAGGTTATCCAAGATAATTTGAAAAATGAAATTGTCTAAGACAGAAAATTCTGTAGGGAAACACAGTTTGAAGGCAAAGCTTGTCAGGTTGTTCAGTAGCAAGCATAGAATGTATTATAGCAAATATATATTAGGATCTGGACTTTGTTATTGGTTTACTATTATTGTAGTCAGATTACCAATGATACATGGAAGTCTTGATTAGTGACTTACCCCCACATTGTAACATAATTATATTGGAGAGCAGGGCAGGGCAATGTGTATGTGTTAGTACATGGTTTCTTTTTTGTTGTTGTTGGTCTGTGTTATGGAAATGGTTGTATAAGACTTTGCCCTCATCTTCCATAGTGTAAATCAATAGAAGTTACCTAGAATTATAACTGGTAAATAGAAAAAACATTTTTAAGAATATGGTAATAAACACAGAATTAAGAGTTAAACGAGCTTCAACTTTTACCTTTATCTGGAACTCAGAGGTGATAGGATATAGGGTAGTAGACTAATTTTCAAGGTTATAAATATGCAGTAATATTTGTCCACTGTATTGTATTTATGCTTTACTTTCTTAAAATAAACAGTAAATGTAACAGTAAGAATTGAATGAAATTTTAAAAAGCCATATACCATGCAAACTCTATTCCCTACACTATACACTTACTAACATACCACTAACCACATAAGTCTTCCTGACTTACTTCAAGAAGCACCTCTCATGCTGATCTACCTTGATCTCCCAACTGGATAATGATCTGTCCTGTCCTATTTGCATGTCGCACTGCTATATTAATTATATATTCTACCTCTAAAGAAAAAGCGTTCTCACTTATCTGCACCTGTAATTTAATCACAAATTCTTTGTTCACATGTATCAGTTGGGGAATGCTTTCTCTTTTGAAAAGATTTGAAAGATTTTTTTTCTTACTGAACATTTTATTTAAATTATTTACTAAATTATGTACTCAGTATTAATATCATTAACCTAAAATTATTGTATTTTTATGGGGTCAAATTTAAATTTGAACTGGATATTAGATCATGGCTAGATATATATAGTTTTAAGTTTAAGATAGTATTAAGTTTTAGACAGAGATAAACTGCCTGCTTCTTATAGTATGATCATTCACACTCATCTCTACATCTGGTTATATCCACATTATACAAGGCCTTATGTAAATATAATTACAATACAAAGGATCAAGGGCATTTCTGTGACACAGGGAAATAAATGTACTTATTTGGTTCTATACTACATAGTTCTGAAGATTTTAATATTTCCAGATTATATAAAAAGCAACACATCATATAGAAAAAGGGAGAGTAAACTCAGGAGTAAATCAGTTCATAGTAGACTACATAATCATACTAGACTATGCACTCATGAGTTTGATTTTAAAATCTATTTTAGAGCCAAACTTAATAAGAAGAGTCATAAAGAGCATATCAGTTTCAGGTCTTCTTCCTACAAGTTCTGTGATCATAGACAATTCATTTAACCAGTCTATGCCTTGATATCCTCACCTACCATGAGGGTATGGCAATAGATGATTTCATTTTATTATCTGCTTCTAATGCTAATAGATACCAGTGGCTCTAAATCTGTTCTCCAAATAACATTTGTGAAGAAATGCCATTGGCTGTGAAATTAAGATGTTAAAGTCTGCTTAAAGATATATATTTTGAAAATGACCACAGGGGTTTTTACTTCTATGACAAACTTATTCTCAGTGTCTTAGAGTTAGTTCATTATTAATTTAATGTCTATACAGTTAAGCAGACAAATCAGTTAAGCAGAAACTAATGAAAAATTCACAATGAGCTAGTTAAATATTAATAATCCATTCACATGTTGTCCATATAACGATTATGTTGGCTTCCAGTTAATGAGCCTGCATTATGCTTGGTTCATCATAGCACACAATGGAAAATTTTGGAATGAGGAGATTCATAAGTATGTGAGATATTCAAGTTGCTTCACAGAAGGCAATTACTTTGTATATAGCCATGTTTATTCAGAGTAATGTATATCAAATTTTTTGCATAAGTGTGTAACTGATAATTTGTATTTTATTATTGCATCCTATCCACTAGGTTGAGATAATTCTTAAAAGCCAAATATACACTTTGGGGAATTCCCCTGCAGCAACAGCTCCAGTCTCCTCTCCAATCTGCCACCTATCCAGGGACTGTGCTCATTGACCAGGGAGTGTCCGCACCTCATCTCGGAGGGAACTGAGACCATAGGCACCAACCAGGGGAGTGTGCCCAGCGACCAGGGAGTGTGCCCAGGGACCGCAATCTATGCACACCCACAGGGGAGTGTCGCACCTCAACTCGGAGGGAGCTGAGACTACAGGCACCAACCGGGGGAGTGTGCCCAGCTACTGGAGAGTGTGCCCAATGACTGGAGAGTGTACGCACCCACGAGAGTCTGTACACACCCATCGGGGAGTGTCCACACCTCATCTCAGCTCATCTCCGAGGGAACTGAGACCACAGGAACTGGGGAAGGTGCAAATCAAGGAAGGCCCTGCGTGCACACCCATAGCCCAGAGGAAGTCTACCATAAAAAAGAGTAGGTAGAAGTTGGAGACAACAGGATACCTGCTGTAAGAGGAAAGCCACCAACAAAGGAAACACCAACAGATAAGAATAGAAGAAGGTGAAAGAGGGAGTGGAAGTCACACTAAGTCAGCCCAGGAACTATCTGAAAATACAAATAAATAGTGAAGAAATTACTAAGAAAAAACAACTGAACAAGAGCGAGAAAAAAGCCTCAAAATCTTGTACACACACAAGAACCAGCTCCAACACAACCTGCCCACACCTGCACAACAGAAAACAAGAGGTGGTGGACAGACTAACCCTCAGATAACCAGCTGGTGGGAAAGACCCGCCAGAGAAAGACCCAACAATAACCAAAAACCAAAGACATACACAGAGCCAACATAAACCACAGCCCATGATCAATAAGATCAGGAGATCAAGGAAATGGTGCCACTAACTCTCACAGGTATTCTATCACAGAAATTTACACCAAAAACCCAGGGGCTCAGAACAGAGCAACTTAACAAGGGGCTAACAGGAAGAGTCTCACACACAATGGGAAGACAAAGAAACAATCCCCAAATGAAAAGAAAGGGGGAAGCCTCAGAAACAATGCTAAATGAAAAAGAGGTAAGTAAACTATCAGATAATGAGTTCAAGGAATTGGTTATAAAGAAGCTTCATGAGCTCACACAGAATTACCAAAAACTACAGAGAAATTACAATGAACTCACTGCAAACTGTATCAACATGAAAAAGGAAATAGAAACTATCAACAAGGGCCAAGAGGAAATGAAGAATACAATTTCTAAACTGAAGAACACAGTAGAAGGAATCAAAAGCAGGCTCAATGAAGCAGAGGATCAGATCAGAAAACTGGAGGACACGGTAGAAAAAACACCCAGAATGAGAAAGAAAAGGAAAGGAGGCTCAGAAAGAATGAAGAGGGATTAAGGGAAATGCAGGACAACATGAAACGCAATAATATCCGTATAATAGGGATACCAGAAGGAGTAGAAGAAGATCAAGGGATAGAAAACCTGTTTGAAAAAGGAATGATGGAAAACTTCCCTAATTTGATGAGAGAAAAAGTCACATGGGTCCAGGAAACACAAAAAGTCCCAATAAAGAGGAACCCAAAGAGGCCCACTGCAAAACACATCATAATTAAGATGGCAAAATTCCAAGACAAAAAAAGAATCTTAAAGGCATCAAGGGGAAAACAGGAAGTAACACACAAGGGAGCCCTGATAAGGTTAGCAACTGACTTCTCAATGGAAACACTCCAAGCCAGAAGAGAATGGCAAAAAATATTCCAAATAATGAGAACCGGGGGACTGCAACCAAGACTACTTTACCCAGCAAGGCTCTAAATCAAGATAGAAGGACAAATAAGCATTTCTCAGACAAAAGAAGTCTAAAAGAATACACCTCCACCAAACCAGCTCCACAAGAGATGCTAAAGGGGTTGTTGTAAGAAAAGGAAAGAAAAGAGAGAGAGAAGAACACAGGTACAAAGAATCGACAATGAATAAGTACCTATCAAAAATAACCTTAAATGTAAATGGATTAAATGTTTCAATCAAAAGACATAGAATAGCTAATGGATAAGAAAGAATGACCCACACATATGTTGCCTACAAGAGACCCACCTCAGAACAAAAGACCTACACAGACTGAAAGTAAAGGGCTAGAAACAAATTTTCCAAGCAAAAGGACAGGAAGAAAAAGCAGGGGTAGCAATACTCATATCAGACAACATAGACTTCAAAGGAAGGGCCATAAAGGGAGACCCAGAAGGTCACTTCATAATACTCAAAGGAAGAATCCACCAAGAAGAAAGACATAAACATTGTAAATATATATGCACCCAACATAGGAGTACCCAAATACATAAAGAAAATCTTGGAGGACTTCAAGATAGATATTGACATCAACACAATTATAGTATGGGATTTTAATACCCCACTGTCAAAGATGCACAGATCTTCCAAACAAAATATCAACAAAGATATTGTGTCACTTAACAATACCCTAGAGGAAATGGACTTAACTGATATATATAGAGTTTTTCATCCCAAAGAAGCAAAACACACATTCTTTTCAAATGCACATGGAACATTTTCAAAGATAGACTACATGATAGAACACAAAACAAGCCTCAACAAATTCAAGAAAATTGAAATCATATGGAGCATTTTCTCTGACCACAAGAGACTGAAACTAGAAACAAATCTCAAGGAAAAAAAACCCAAACACTCAAAAACATGGAGATTGAAGAGCATGCTATTAAACAATGAGTGGGTCAAGAATGAGATTAGGGAAGAAATCAAAAAGTTTCTGGAAACAAAATGATAATGAACTCACAACAATCCAAAACCTATGGGACACAGCAAAAAGAGTCTTGAGAGGGAAGTTCACGGCAATACAGGCTTACCTAAAAGAATACAAACATCTCAAAAAAAAACCCTAACCGTACACCTACAAGAACGTGAAGAACAACAACAAAGACAACCCCAAGCAAGTACAAGGAAGGAAATAACCAAGATCAGAGCAGAATGAAATGACATAGAGACTAAAAGCAAAATCGTAAGGATCAACGAATCCAGGAACTGGTTCTTTGAAAAGATAAACAAAATCAACAAGCCCATAAGTAGGCTCATCAAGAAAAAAGGAGACAGGACCCAAATAAACATAATCAGAAATGAAAGAGGAGAGACTAAAACTGATACCACAGAAATACAAAGGACTGTAAGAAATTACTACAAAGAACTGTATGTTAAGAAATTTGAAAACCTGGGTGAAATGGACACATTTCTAGAAAAATATGACCATCCAAAACTGAATGAAGAAAAAGCAGAAAGCCTGAACAGACAAGTAACACCTGATGAAATTGAAACAGTAATCAAAAAGCTTCTGACACACAAAAGCCCTGGACCAGATGGTTTCACAGGAGAATTCTTCAGAGCATTTAAGGGGAAGCTAACCCTCATCTGCCACAGATTATTTCAAAAAATTCAAGAAGATGGAAGACTCCCAAACTCGTTTTATGAAGCCCAAATCATCCTAATCCCAAAACCAGATAAAGACAAAACAAAGAAAGAAAACTTCAGGCCAATATCCCTGATGAACATAGACACTAAAATCCTCAACAAAGTATTGACAAACCGCTTCCAGGAATATGATAAAAAAAATTATACACCATGATCAAGTAGGATTCATCCCAGGGATGCAAGGATGGCACAATATTCGCAAATCAGAAACATAATACACCACTTAAACAAAAGCAAAGACTAAACCCACTTGATCATATCAATAGATGTAGAAAAAACATTTGATAAGGTATAGAACCCATTTATGATAAAAGCCCTCAACAAAGTGGGAACTGAGGGAGTATTCTTCAACATAATAAAGGCCATATATGAGAGACCTATGGCCAACATCATAGTCAATGGACAAAAACTTAGAGCTTTCCCAATAAGATCAGGAGCAAGACAAGAATGCTCTCTCACCACTCCTATTCAACATAGTATTGGAAGTCCTAGCCACAGCAATCAGACAAGAAAAAGCAATAAAAGGCATCCAAATTGGAAAGGAGGAAGCAAAACTGTCATTGTTTATAGATGACATGATAGTGTACATGGAAAAACCTATAGTCTCCACCAAAAAACTACTTGACCAAATAAATGAATTTGTCAAAATAGCTGGATACAAAGTCAATATTCAGAAATCAAAGGTATTCCTGTATACCAACAATGAAACATCAGAAACAGAAATCAGGGAAAAAAATCCCATTTGATATAGCAACAAGAAAATTAAAATATCTGGGAATAAACCTAACCAAGGAGGTAAAAAACCTATACTCAGAAAACTACACAACACTGAAGAAAGAAATTAAGGACAATTCAAACAAATGGAAGCATGTACCATGCTCATAGATTGGAAGAATTAACATCATCAAAATGGCCATACTACCCGAAGTGATTTATATATTCAATGAAATCCCTATTAAAGTCCCAATGACATATTTCACAGATATAGAACAAACATTTCAGAAATTCATCTGGAACCATAAACGACCCTGAATAGCTGCAGCAATGTTGAGAAAGAAGAACAAAGCAGGAGGGATCACAATACCTGATATCAAACTGTATTGCAAGGCCATGGTAATCAAAATAGCTTGGTACTGGCATAAAAACAGGCACATAGATCAATGGACCAGAACAGAGAGCCCATAAACAAACCCTAGTCTTTACGGTCAATTAATAATTGACAAAGGAGGCAGGAGCATAAAATGGAACAAAATAGCCTCTTCAACAAATGGTGTTGAGAGATATGGACAGCCACGAGCAAAAAAATGAAACTCGATCACCAACTTACACCATAGACAAAAATAAATTCAAGATGGGTAAAAGACTGAAATATAAGTCATCACACCATAAAAGTCCTAGAGGAAAACATTGGTAGGAAAATCTCAGACATTCCATGCAGCAACATCCTCACAGACACATCCCATAAAGCAAGAGACACAAAGGAAAGAATATCAAATGGGACCTCATCAAAATAAAAAGCTTCTGCTTGGCTAAAGAAAACAGCATTAAAATAAAAAGAGAACCAACAGTATGGGAAAACATTTGCCAATGACACCTCAGACAAGGGCCTGATCTCCAAAATATATAAAGAACTCACATAACTCTACTCCAGGAATACAAACAATCCAATTAAAAAATGGGCAAAGGACTTGAACAGACACTTCTCCAAGGAAGACATACAGAGGGCCCAGAGACATAGGAAAAGATGCTCAGCATCACTAGCCATCAGAGAGATGCAAATTAAAACCACAATGAGGTACCATCTCATACTGGTCAGAGTGGCCAACATAAACAAATCCACAAACAAATGCTGGAGAGGATGCAGAAAAAAGGGAACCCTAGTGCACTGTTGGTGGGAATGCAGACTGGTGAGGCCACTGTGGAAAACAGTATGGAATTTCCTCAGAAAACTGAAAATTGAACTGCCCTTTGACCTAGCAATTCCCCTGCTGGGATTATACCCTAAGAACCCTGAAACACCAATCCAAAAGAACCTATGCACCCCAATGTTCATAGCAGCACACTTTACAATAGCCAAGTACTGGAAGCAACCTAAGTGCCCATCAGCAAAGGAGTGGATCCAAAAACCATGGTACATTTACACAATGTAATTCTACACAGCAGAGAGAAAGAAGGAGCTTATACCCTTTGCAACAGCATGGATGGAACTGGAGAGCATTATGCTAAGTGAAATAAGCCAGGCGGTGAGGGACAAATACCATATGATCTCACCTTTAACTGGAACTAAATCAACAAAAAAAAAAGCAAACAAAATATAACCAGAGACATTGAAGTGAAGCACAATGTAACAATAGCCAGAGGGGAGTGGGAAGGCGGTAGTGGGGAGAAGGGTTTACAGGAGCTACTATAAAGGACAGAAGGACAAAATCAAAGAGGAGGGTGGAGGTGGGGGAGGGAGGTGGGTTCGGCTGGGCTGGGGTGGAGGGATGGCGAGAAAATGCAAACAACTATAATTGAATAACAATAAAAATTTTTAAAAATTAATAAAAGCCAACTGTATTTAAAAGAGGACCCTATGTCATGTCAGTTATTTATTGAGTACCAACTATGTGCAAGGCACTTATACATCTAGAACCTCTGAGGAGTGCTATTGTTAAATTCTCTCAGGTCATGATAGAATTTAAGGTCAAAATTACACTTTTATTGAGGAATAAGCATCAATTTTGTTCACAGGGAAACATTGTTGAAGGAGGTCATCAAGAGGATGTGACACTTGCGACCCAGAACCTGAATCTGGCAATCAGAGGCTCCTCACTACCTTCCCTGTTCTTGAAATGTATGTCCTGCACACTGTACCCACACTGACAGCTGTTTTCAAGAGGTTGCCTGGAGAGGGTGATGTGTTTTGAAACTATCTGAACAGTATATGTGATTGAACACCTTTAAGGCCTGTATATAAACTTTCAAGATTTTAGCAGGTGTTTGAAGAGATCTACTCAGCTTTCAGTTGCCCAAGATGAGCCTCATAAATAAGTTCCTATGCATATTAAATCTGCCATCTACCAAGCCTCAGTAGCTTGCCTCTATATAGTTATCAACCTGGAGTTAGTTTCAGTTTTCACCTGAGGAAGCTTGCAAGGTTGCAAACCAAGAAACATGTCTTATGTGAGAGGTTTTCTCTTACTTGTTTGCCTATAAAAGGTTTTTTTCTCTCTCTCATGTATGTGTGTATAGTGCATTATACTATACACATGCAAGATACATACAGATATATATATATATTATAGGCATATAATATATATTTCAGTGGCCACAATTAAAAAATCATGCCCAAATAATTATTTTTATCCTTCATAATAGCAAGGTGAAGTGGAAAGACTAGATTTCAGATGCCATTTTTTGTAATATCTGATTATTGTGGAAATGCATTTTAGAACATTATTTAAAAAATAATATTACATGTCCTGGTTTCACTTACTTTATTCAAGTGCACTTGATTTTAGCCAACACAGGAGATTTTTCCCCCCAACTTCACTCTGTCCCTATCCTTGCCTTAATAAAATGGCTAATGATTTTCTTCCTTCCCAAATTTTAGTTTTCTCTTAGTTCACAAAGATATGGTTGTTGATTATATTTACCCATCACCTTGCCCATGTGTATTTCATCAGTCGAATTAGCTAGGGATGAGCAGAATCACTTAATACCAGGTAGAAATTAGAACCAAAGTGAGTATAGGTTTAACTATCATATACAAGAAATTAAATTGACCTGATTTAAGCGAAGTTGTATTTCAGTGCTCTTAAGGAGCTTCTTACTGCTGCTGCTTATTTGCTGTAATTGTTATTGGTCCCTCTGTATGTGAGTGTTTACATTCATTTCTGTAGCTAAATGCCTGCAATTTTAGAGGTGCTACTTGTATTATAATGCAAAGATAATGAAGAATGCATTGCTACAAGTAGATCCAAGTGGTTAATTGCAAAACAACATCAGTATTTTGGACCTGTTTGTCAGGAGAGGAAAGCAGGTGGCATGGTTCTCTGCCAGAACATTGCAATATAAATAACCATGGCTCTTCAAAAATAATACCTGTAAGTAAGTCATTTCAAGATAATTTCAGTGTTTATACATGTCTCTTGTGAAGGAGCCTTGAAACAGTTTACATTTGCCAACTGATATTTAACCCTTTCTTACATCAGTTTAATTGTATCATTTAGAATACTTCAAGAATCCACTTAGTCAGAAGGGTAGAGATAATTAAACCTAATGGGAGTCAGAAGACCTGGATTTTAATAATGGCCATTACCTCTAACCAGTGCAGTGAATATTGTGAATGTTTGCAAACCACTGTCACTAGATATTTTGTGATTATTAAATATATTTTATTTTCACTTTTTGTTCCCTCTTAATATTTTTCTTTTCCCTTCTCTCCATATAAGAAGTTAATAAATTTTCTTTCCCTCCAAAATGGGATTGAGCAAAAACTATCCTTCATTTTGATAGAACTGAAAGTGGGGTCTACAAGAGTTCCTCATTCTCCCAGCCAGTCTGCTATTCAGACTCCCAACAGACCCCTTCTTATCACACCTAAGATTCTGGGACCAAGAAGAGGCTTCAGCAGAACTAAGCATACACTTCCTGCTAAAAAGCTTCCAGGACAAATCCCATTGTGTGTCACATCTCTGGAGCCCTCAGACTTCTTTGAGAAGGCCAAGCCTCCCAGGTCAGCCCTCAGCTCTAGAAATCTAGGGTCAATAGGCTCTAACCCTATTCAGCTTTGTTCATTCTCAAGTGCTTGCTGGAAATGAGTCTGTTTTCAGCAAACTTTCCCTGTATCCTCAAACTGTTCTCTGAATGTACCTTGACTTTGCTCTCTCCAAAATCTGCATGCTTTCTGAAAACACTATTTCCCTTGCAGTCCTCTTACTATGAGGCTGTTTTCTTTCCACATTCAATTTCATACCTGGTTACTCACTCACTAACCACAGCTACCTGTTGCCATCTTTTTGGTTATTTTAATATCACATATATAATTCATCCAATTCTTTGACCTCTCTGCCTTAGACCTCCATCCATGTAATGACCTGCTCCTTTACTCTTATTTCAGCCCTGGTGTTGAATCCTAAAAGTTATCAATTAATATAGATCTCCTGTTTAAATTGTGTCATTCTCCTACCACATTCTCTTCCTTTTACTCCCTCTCCAGGACCAACAACTTCACCCATCCGGACTTCAACTGACCCTTCCATGGTTTTACCCTTCTGATATAGATTGGGTTATATAATCCACTATTGAAATCACTTCATTGTTTTTAGCCTCAATCATTTGCTGTTCCCTTATTCCAATTTATTTTCTAGCAAACCTCAGTCCTGGTTAAATCCATTTTTGCTTCTCCATTCCAGAATGTAGCCAGGGAAAAAGCAAAGAAACTTGTTAACCAATATTATCTGAAATCTAAGACCTCAAATTTTAAATGAACCTGTAGAATCAGTATAAATTTTCAAAGGATAATAGGTGTCTATAGGATAGGGAATTGGGGGTAGAGGTGGTAACAACTGTGAAGATTTAAATCAGATAATTCTACACAACTTCACTAAGAAGATAACATTTGATCTAATCAGCAAAGGAGATATGGGAGTGACTCATATGGCCATCTGGGAGGAAAGTGAAGAACAAAGAAAGAGCCAGTGCAAGGCTAAGAGTTAGGGGTATGTATGTCTGGCAAGTTCAAGGTTCCACAAGAAGACTAGTGAAGCTGGAGTTGAGTGAGAGGATAGTTGCTCAGCAATGAGAGGAGAAGTGCTCTGCAAGGCAATTGGGAGCTATTTCTCAAAAAGACATTTAAGCAAGAATAAGAATTTTAGATTTAATCCAAATGAGAAGAGACAGAAGACTGACATGACCTGAATTACATTTCACAATAGTCACTCTGTCTGCTGTGTTGAGATAAGACTGTGGTAAACAGAGAAGTAGAGTGACATATTCTGAGATTATTATAAAAACTCTGAGTGAGAGATTCTGATGAATTTGATCAGGGTGGGAGAGGTTGGCCAAAACTTACCCTCCAGTGAATAGAATCTGATCTTGTCATTGCAAGCAATTTGCTCTAGCTATTACCACTCTTTTTCTCTTTTCAGGATTATTCCCACCAGCATACAGATTAACTATAATATTTCATTCTAAATGAAATAATTTTAAAATTAAAAATAAAGTAAAATATTCCTCAATAGAAAGTGCTCCTATTTGTCTGCACCTATTTATGTAGAAATTCCCCAAAGGACTACCCTGTACTGTCTCCACTTTCTTCTGGTGGAGTTTTCCCTGGTCAACATACCTAAAATAGTAGCCCTCTGCACATCCTGTCTCCTCCTGTACACCATATTTCTTTAGAGCACTTATTGCTACTTAATACGATGTCATACATCTTGTTTATTTGCTAGTGCCTGTCTACTACACTACAATATAATGTGTGTGAGGTCATGCTAATATTCTCAGTTCTGGAACTATGCCTGGTACATTGTGGAAATTCAATAAATATTTACTTAAAAATGAATAGTGAATGACCAAAGTTCCAGGCATTGT
The DNA here is from genome assembly GCF_022682495.2 of Desmodus rotundus. Classification (NCBI taxonomy): domain Eukaryota; kingdom Metazoa; phylum Chordata; class Mammalia; order Chiroptera; family Phyllostomidae; genus Desmodus; species Desmodus rotundus. Next base: position 59,187,070 of record NC_071390.1, on the reverse strand, counting down.
CCCAAGTGGTGGACCAAAAACACGGAACAAGACAAATAAGGTCTCCTCTCTCATGGCTCTTATATTCTAGTGGCCAGTCATTCTCAATAGCATATACATGTTTATAAATTTACTTTTCATGTGAGCCTTCTCTTTGTCTTGAAAATGATATACTTGAGAGCATCTTGCTATCCTGTGCCTAAACCAGTACTTGGAATGTAAAACCTTAATAAAACTTTTATTTATAACAGAATATCTAGCTTATTTCAAAGCTTACATCGTATTTTAAAATTCTCAGTAAGCAACTACTATCTCATAAGTCAGACTTAGGAGTTAAGTGACTAATGGTTAATATCCCCATTTACAACTAGGAAACCACAAGAGACTGTTGAAGTAACTTTCCCAAGGTTATCCAATGAGTCATTGCCAGACCTGGAATTAAATCCCATAACTCATTCTTGTTTAGGAAACACTTTTATTCTTGGTTCTAAGATACACTGGGAGAACACTGTGTATGACCATCATTTTTCACTGGAGGGTTTGGAATAGGCAAGGCCTAAATCCACTTCTATAATATAATCTATTATATAATAGAGGACTTTATTTCATTTTTGAGTTTCAGTGAATTATAATTAAAGATCATTAAATGTTATAGATTGTTTTAAGCTGACACTGGTTTATGATCATTAATCAGCTAGTGAATTCTTAAATAAATAATTCTGCATATTGGAAAAAAAGATTGCTAGTTGTCAAAGTTCATTGCACCTACTCTGAAAGATGTCTTTGTTAATTGTGAAAATATAAAAAAGGTCAACATCTGTATAGTGGTATTATTTTTCATTGGCCATCGCTTATACAGATATCAATAATAATAATTCATTTACATGAAGTCACCTCTCTTAACAATCTCCTAAAGAAAATATTGGTGGAAAGCAATAAACATAATCAACTTTCTAATGATAATTACTAAAAAGAACACCTAATTGGATTTTGGCTTACTGAAATCAGTTAATACTATTTTAGTATATATTTTAAAGACATTTTTATTTTTAAACACTTTACATAGTTTTGTCCCTTATATCATGATAATTATGCCTTATCAATTTTTAAAATAAGCCTTCTTACCTGGCTGCATGAGTCTTCTTTTATCCTTGCATCAGTGGTCAGAATGAATTTTTATCAACTTAAATTTCATTACAACATTTTTGTTTAAAATAAAATATCTTTCATGAGATATTATGTTCTGTGTGATTTGGTGCTTATAATTCACCCCAATGCTATCTCCCTCCCTATATGTTTTGTTCATTATTGTCCACACTCTCTAGACATCTTTATGATGACCAAAACCTCAAGCCTTAAGAAAATTGCATTAGTTATTCCCTGTATCTGAGATGCTTTTCTTCTCATTCATTCTCTCTTCTTATGGTTCAGGTCTAGTCAAAGACAACATATCAATAGCATTCTATCTAGAATACTACTTTCTATTTATTGTCCAATTTTTGTTGTAGGCAGGTTTGTGATATTGTTTTTATTTCATATATAAGTTTCCCCAACACCTTCACCAGAACTCATTAATACATAAAGTCTATGAGGATAGTGTCTTGAAGTTTTGTGAACTACTTCATCTCTAGAGTTTAGGAAAATGGTAGACTATAGTAGGTGCTCATTACATATTTTGTTTGGATGAGTGAAAACTTTCCCTCCCAGCATTCTCAGGCTTAACAGATTGAGTTAAGGAACTAGACTCCAAATTTATTTCCTCTCCTTATTATCATGTGAATGCAAATTCAGGCCTTGACATTAAATGAATTATTTTTTATCTTAATATTTTAAAATTGCTCACATAAACTACCCTAACTGGAGGCTCTTATGATTTCATAATTCAATTTGTACAACAAGATACTGTGCAACCAATAACAGAATTCAATATCAGTATTTGTGTCCTCTTCTAATTTGGTTTAAATTATAGCTAGCCAGCACATGTTAAAGTACACACATGCAGGCTTTTCCTTGAATCAACATAACTGTTTATTATCTTTTATTTTTTATGGTTTTGGGGGTTAGGGCTGAGAGAAAATTAAAATAGTTATCTTTGTCTTTCTTGAAAGTCTAAATATCTACGTAGAATTTAATGTAATGTAATGGCTGGAGAACCTGTGATATTTCAGGCTTATACAGGCCAGACTCCTTTCTCTGATATACAAGACCTTCTCTAATTCCTTTCCAGTTCTGCTTCTATTATGAACAACCATTTTTCATAACAAAGAGTGAGAACCATGATTATAAGAGGCAGAGAAGATATTTTGCATTTAAGCATTAGAGTTTTTTGAAAAATAAGGTGTAAAACATTTATAAGTTCATCCAATAAGTTAAATCTTTGTCCAAAAATCTAAGAATTATCTATTTAAAAAGTTAAGCAATGCTTATGATTTTTAAAATTCCTACATAGTATTTGAGGGAAATAATAACATTACCAAAATCATAAAATCAGCTGTATAAATTATATCTTTCAAGGTCAAAATAAATATCTCCAGAGGCCCTTAGAAAAATTTTTTAATATCAAGGTTTTTTATTATATAATTTAATAGAAAGGTGAATCCAGCATTAAATATATTGCCTTAAGTTGGTATTCGTAGAAAAGAAAACTGGCTCTCTCTGAGGGCAGTTGTTTAACTTTGGTCCGTTCTTATGTCTGGCTCATAATGTAGCAGTGCTTGAGGTGGTTTGTACCAGCAGTATCAGCATCACTGGGGATCTACTAAGAAATGCAGATTTTCAGGCTCTACTCCAGACTTAACTGGATTAGACATTCTGGAAATAGGCCACAATAATTCAAATATTAACAAGCCCTTTAATGGGGTGATCTTGATGCATGCAATAGTTTGAGAGTAATAGTCTTACATAGGCAAACTTGGGACAATTTGTCAAATTGTTTTCTGGACCTATCAAATGCTGACCCATTCTAATTTGGGAAGTTTGTGATAAATGACCATACTAGGTTGTATTCATTGAAAAAAAAGTTCACATTTTTCTTCCGGTTTCTCTTTGCTGAAACATTTTTATGACTTTTAATTTAATCAGCATTTATATTCTAAGTTACTTTTTATCTCCCTGTGCCATAAATTTTTCTCCTACACATTCTAAATTTTCTTATGTTTGCAACCATACAGAACCAAAATACATTTTCAGTGAGTTAGTATTGTGGAGCCTAGAAAAGTTAACAAGATTTTTACCTTACCTCTTATAACTCTAAAATTAAAAATGTTAGATGCTAGTTAAAATTATACTAGTTAAATTTACAAGAAGAGAATACACATATATATATTATGCTAGTATATATGAAATAAATATATATATCATGTGAAATAAACCAGTCAGGGAAAGAAAAGTGCCATATGATTTCACTCATATGTAGAATCTAATGAAAAAATAAACTAATAAATATAATAGAAACAGACTTATAGATACAGAGAACAGACTGACAGCTGTCAGAGGGGAGGGGGTTTGCAGAGCTAGGTAAAAAAAAAAGTGAAGGGGTTAAGCAAAAAAAAAAGAAAAATCTCATGAAAACACACACCCAAATGCCATCACCACAGCTCAAGGTAACAGATAATAAACTATACCAGATTCCACAGACCAAAACTTATTTGCTATTTTGATTGTTTTCTGACTGGAAGAACTAAATTTTGAGTCCTTAGGCTTATCACTTTGAAAATTGCTTAAAAAAACAAATATGAAATTACAAGCATAATTTGAAGGTTCTGAAGTAAATGAGATCTATACTATCTTCTCCAATTTGTGTACTTAAACCTTATCTTTTTTAATGTGGCAAGCTTCTAAAAAAATTGTGGCATATTTTATAGCTGATTCTATGAAGAGAAATGCATGCATACATGTACACACACGTGCAAACACATGCACACAGGCATACACACTCAAAGGATTAAACAGAGCAATGTATTTGCAATATATAAAGGACTAAAATGGTGACCCAATTAGATTATTTGTAAATCAACTTCAACAAAAATGCTAACTTACCAACAGGAGATTTTATTTAAAAATTAATAATTTCCACTAAACAAAAGTATCATTGAATACAAGAAAGATGACCCTACATTTTAAAATAAGACATAAAATTGTTCACAGATTATATCAGAAAAAATGAAGCAATGCTAAAATGACCATTGTCTTTGTTAGTGACTACAATGAATGAAACTCCAAATGAGTCATGGAAATGGCTAGGAGGCATCCTGTCTATGTAGGAGGGGAGAGGTTGAGAATGATCCCAAGAAACATAAGTTAGCTCTCACAACATATTTTATTGTATTGAGGGAGAGTAAGAAAAACTTTCTCTGAGTCTTCCACCTTGAACAAATACCATTCCTACTTGTTCATCTACTTTCCAATCTTTATTTCAAATTCTTCTGCCTTCTTATTTTGTTGGATGACTGCATGGCATCCATACACGACTATATGTTTATACCAAGTATTTAAACAGACCTTTCCCATCCACTCTTTAAACTCAGCTCAGTTAGTAGTATATTTCACTACACAATCAGGCAAGATGTCACATACATTTATTAATTACTCATGCTCATCTTTAAGTTACAAGTGCTGTTAATAATTTCTTTGAAATAGTAGTCAAATGCGTTGCCTGCTCTTTACAAACATTGGCATTTTTTCCTTAGTTCAAGCCCTGCAACAGTAAGTACTTATTTCCATTCATGGTACTATAATCTTCAATGGCCTTCAGAAGAAAATCTTTATAACTAAGTTCTTTGTAGTTTTTCGTGGCCATGTGATGAATTTCTGGCTCCTGGAGAAGACAATATAGAACAAATCTCTAAGGGAAGAGTGCTATTTTCCTTCTCTATCTTTTACTTGCTTGTTTAACTACGATGTAACACTAATATTGCAATACCTACAGCAAACCTTGCGGCCCATGAATCACCTTGGGAATGGTACTCAGGCAAGGTAGAACGATAAAAGGGGCTAAGCCTCTAACAGTATGAAGGGCCATTCTGACCCTCTAATGACAATTTTGGGACTTTTCACCATGATAGAGAAGTATTGTCTATCTTTATTAATTTGGTTATTTTGTACATTTTTGTTATTGGAGCCACACTTAATCCTAAAACTATGTACTCACTTTTGCTTGAAAAACTTTGCAATATTTTTCTACCAGATTTGATATGACTCCACTCCCCTAAAATGGACTTCAGATAACTGCTAAGTGGAACTTCTGAAACCCAAATCCAATCATGATTACTTATTTAATTATTCCTACCTATTTCCCATAAGATTAAGATTCTACTTTTGAAATTTACTTTTGAGTTGGCCCAAAATTTTTTTCCCATAAGAGGGCTCTAGTAGCACTTAGTTGTGTTTAACTTAATTTGAAACAGTTTTGCTACATTGTGTTGTGACAGATGTCATATCAGCATGCATTAAAAGAAATGAGATACCACTTCACATCAATCAGAATGGCCATCATTAACAAATCAACAAATAATAATTGCTGGAGAGGATGTGGAAAAAATGGAACCCCAGTACATTGTTAGTGGGAATGCAGACTGGTGCAGCCACTGTGGAAAACAGTATGGAATTTCCTCAGAAAACTAAAAATGGAACTGCCCTTTGACCCAGCAATTCCACTTCTGGGATTATACCCTAAGAATCTTGAAACACCAGTTCAAGAGAACCTATGCACCCCAATGTTCATAGCAGCACAATTTACAGTAGCCGAGTGCTGGAAGCAACCAAAGTGCCCATCACTAAACGAGTGGATCAAAAAATGGTGGTACATTTTCCCAATGGAATACTACACAGCAGAAATAAGGAAGGAGCTCCTACCCTTTGCAACAACATGGATGGAACTGGAGAGCATTATGCTTAGCGAAATAAGCCAGGCAGTGAAAGACAAATACCATATGATCTCACCTATAAGTGGAACCTAATCAACAAAACAAACAAGCAAGCAAAATATAACCAGAGACATGGAAATAAAGAACAAACTGACAGTAACCAGAGGGGAGGGAGGAGTAGGATAATGGGGGAGAGAAGGGGAAGGGTTGTCAGGGTACATGTATAAAGGACCCATGGACAAAGCCAAAGAGGGGAAGGAGTGAGGATGCAAGGAAGGGGTCTGGGGGAGGGTGGGGGAAAGTGGTATCAGGAAAATGGAGACAATTATACTTGAATAACAATTTTATAAAAACATCAAAATTGGTGAACTTTGTGTAATCATTTTTCACATTGAAGATGGAAGAAAATACACATTTTCAGCATTTATGCTTTATTATTTCAAGAAAAATCAAAATAAAACTGAAAGGCAAAAAAAGATTTGTACAGTATGTGAAGAAGGTGCTGTGACTGATCAAACATGACAATAGTGGTTTGCAGTTTTGTGCTGGAGATCTCACTAGACAATGCTCTATGGTCATGTAGACCAGTTGAAGTTAATAGTGATCAAGTTGAGACATTAACTGAGAAGAATCAACATTATACCACGTAGAAGATAGCCAGAATACTCAAAATATTCAAATAAATAAAGTTATTGGTGAAGATGAAAAATGTATTTTAGGGAAAAACTAAACAGACTTTGGTTTGTCTGGAAAAAATCCAGCCATCAAGCCATTGTTAATATAGTGAGAATGGTTTTCATGACATGAATGTAACTTGGTAACCAAGGAGAGTGGACTGGAATGTGCATCCAGGAACAACAACTTCGCTGTACTAGTCAATGGGAGCAGTAGATGCTGTTGAGTGAACGTGTGTACCGTGTGGTTGTTGCATTCAAAATGACTAAGTTAGTAGAGCAACGAATCTGCATCAAATTTTGCATTAAGCTTGAACATTCTTCTGCAGAAACTATTTGGATGATTCAGAAGGCCACAGCTATGGGCAACTGGTGATTGAAAGCTTCATCATGACAATGTGGCTGTTCACGCATCACATCTCATGCAGTTTTTTCATGAAACATCAAATCACCCAGGAGACTCAGTCCACTTACAGCCCAGATTTGGCATCCTGCAACTTCTGGCTTTTCCCAAAACTAAAATCACCTTTGAAAGGGAAAGGATTTCATTAAGAACAAAGTGACAGTAACCAGAGGGGAGGCAGAAGGGGATTATGGGGGTAACAGGGGGAAGGGTTGTCAAGGAACATGTATAAGGACATATGGACAAAGCCAAAGGGGGGTGAGACCAAGGGTGGGAGGTGGGGATGGCTAGGGTGGGGGGAGTGGTGGGGGAAAATGGAGACAACTGTACTTGAACAAGAATAACAAAAATGGCAAAAAAACAAAAACAAAAAAAGAAAAGAAAAGAAAAGAAAAAGAAAGGGAAGGGATTTCAGACCATCGATGAGATTCACGAAAATACAACCAGGCAGCTGATGACAGTTGGGAGAACTGTGTGAGATCTCAAGGTGCCTACTTTGAAGGGGACTGAGCTCTCATTGTCCTATGTACAATGTTTCTTGTACCTTCTTCAATAAATGTCTCTATTTTCCATATTGTGTGGCTGGATACTTTCAGAACAGACCTCATATATCATGGAAAAGAGGGATTCATGATCGGGCCTATACCTTCCTTTATAGATTCAATTCTTACCATTCTCACACTCTTGCTGTATTTTGTAGAATATTACATAGGTTTATACTGAGCACCTACTAAGGCTCTGCTATTTTAAGTACCTCATATTCCTTCCCAGCTCCATGGACCATAACTTGCTGCTGCTTCTGCTTCAAAAGCCACCCATTCTTTACTGTTAAATAGGAACTTCTATTTTGCCTCATATGTGAAACCATTCCTAGATCTTCTCATAATCTGTCATCTATTATTCTTTCTGTTTTATACTGTGCATATTTTAATTGATTATTTTCATGCCATATCACTTTCTTTTACATGTTGACTTTACCATTAGACTATGTCTCTTTGTAACATAAATATTGTAATTACCTCCAAATTCCTAGAATCTGGCCAGTGTCAGAAGCTTAGTAATGGGCAAAAACACTTGTGAAAAGAATATTAATGAAGTGATTTCATATCTAAAATGACATCTTATATCATCTTGTTCACCCTTCTTTCACTAGATGAAAAAAATAAATGTGTAAAAATGTTAAAAAAAACAAAATCCTATAATTCTATATTAACAAAATCAAGATTAACTCTGGTGTTGTTTGGCTCATTCAAATTAGTGACAATTTCTCCATTTCATGTTAGTTTTATTTTTATATCTGAATTATTCTAGTTATTAATCTTATTTTCCCTTTTCATTTCCCCACCATATTTATTAATCTAATGTTAAAATAATGTTTATTTTCTTAGTCTCCTAGTGATCTGACCAGACTCCTAGAAATTAGAACACAGTTAGAAAGCAAAGGCTGAGGGAAAGGTCAATTGATAGAATTAGCTATGCACAATCTTCATAAATACTGTGCTGAAAAGATAAACTGCAACAACCTAAATTTTTCTCATGTAAAAAATCCACAATGTTTCATTGTATTTTCTTTCATAATAACTGAAACTCATTAGTAATTGAAGTGGTAACTACCAGACACATTTGAAAGTCATATCTGGTATGTGAGGTCTGTTCAGAAAGTATCCAGCCATGTAATGTGAAAAATAGAAACATTTATTGAAGGAGATATAAGAAACATTGTACATAGAACAATGATACCTCAGTCCCCATCAAAGTAGGTATGTTGGAACCTCACACAGTTCTCCTAGTCACTGTCAGCTGCCCCATCATATTTTCCTGAATCTCATCAACAGTCTGAAATCTCTTCCCTTTCAAAGGTGATTTTTAGTTTTGGAAAAAGCCAGAAGTCACAGGCCACCAAATCTGGGCTGTAGGGGTGGTGAGTTTCCTTGGTGATTTCATGTTTTGCCAAAAAATTCTACACAAGACGTTATGTGTGGCTGGGAATATTGTCATGATGAAGCTGCCAATCATCAGTTGCCCATAGCTGGGGCCTTCTGGATCATCCAAAGAGTTTCATCAAACTTATTCAAATCTTACAAATACCCTTTTGTTCTTCACATTATACAAATGAAAAAAAAACTGTGATATAAAGAGTCTATATCAGCAACAACAGCAAAAACAAACAATTCTTGGGCACTTACCACATCAAGCAATCAACTAAGCTGTTTATAAGTATGATCTCATTTTCTCTTCACAGAAGCCATATTAAATAGATTTTACTATACTGTTCAACAGATAATATAAAGGTTAAATGATCTGCAAACATTCATATATATTAAAAGAAGTGACCAAAATTAAGTCCTATGGCTTTCCTTTTAACTCAAAAAGCATAGCATAATTGTCTTTAGGAGAAAAAAATAATGATTCCTTATGTATTGCAGAAATGTGTTAGTCACAGACCTTTCCTGATGGTAAAACAGCTGAAGATGCCTCCCAGCTTGAGAAAATTGACAAAAAGTATAAAAACATTTACAAGGCAGTAGACAGTAATTCTCAGACTCTGGGTCCCTAACCAGAGAAACTTGTTACAAATTCAAACTTCGTGTCTCACCCCAGATGTGCTGAATCCAACACACTGGGGTATCCTTCAGTAGTCTCTGCTCTAGCAAGTTACATGAGGTTGATGTTGGCCAAAGCATGGGAAGCAAACTGCCCATTGAACCTTCTAAGACCCCACTCAAGGTCTCTTAGCCCAGGCCTTAAAAACCCTGTAATACTTCCCAGAATTCCTCATTTGGGACTCTATGACTTTTGTAAGGTAGCCTTTTCCCTTCCTGCAGTAGGTCTCATAATCTTAGCTTTGCCCTCAAAGACATTTTCCTGGTGGTCTCAGGAGAATCAAAAGTCAACACAGTGGATTGATAGGTGAAACCAATCTGTGGCAACTGCACAGGATTAGGGTCAGGGATTAAGTATCTCAATCACTTTCATCTCCATCCACCTTATACACTGCCAGTGCCTCCCAATGGCCAATTCAGAAGATAAAGAGTAAAGGAAACGTCAAATTTCCCACCAAAGTCAGTCTCACAGCCCCCACAGGAGGTAGATATTGGTAGAAAGTGAATATGCAGCAAAAATAAAAAAGATATCTACAAATATTGCTGAATTTTCTCCTCAATATCCACAAAATTCTTTTGTCCAGAATAAAAATGTGTTATTCAAATAGGGAACACAAAAGGAACAATCAGGTGCTACATTGTAAATGGTGAATTATCCATTATGTCATACTGCTACTTGGAACCTAAATTATTATAGTCACTTCTAGTGTTCTTCATATAAGATATTTGGGATAAAATGAGGAAAGTAAAACTGCTAACATGTAGCTTCTACTGTTTTCACTTATGTATGTAGTCGTTAGTCCTAGGCTGATAACTGTAGCTTATTTTTTTCAAGGCGATTGCAGAATCCTCTTATATTCCCCAGTATTCTGGCTGAATGGTATTTTTAACCAAAACTTTGTATCTGCAGCATGTCAGTCTTTTCTGGACCTGTATTTATTGGATTGCTGAAGTTTAACTATCGATCAAGACTACTGGGCAAGAGAATATGTGAAGTGTGCAGTAAATCCCCTGGGCTCCATGCTGAATCATCCTTGTACCCATTGATTTCCTCTGGAAATCAGGGCTAATCATCCTGGCTCCTAGAGCAATCTCCCCTTCATGCTTGTTAAATGACCAACACAAAGAACCCTAAATGTCCAAGGAGAACTATCAACCTCCAATTACAACCAAAAGTCTGCTTTTTAGTGGAAGCATTCTTCTCCTGGACACTTGAGCACTCTGAATCCATTGATCCCAAGGTTGATTGTACAAGAACTAAAAATTATTTCAATGGGTTATTCAGTGTAATGATCACCTCCGTTTTGTTAGTGAACTGTGAATCCTGACTATGAGGAAATTCACTGGGTGCTATTTTAAGGTATATGCTTCATTTGCTGGAAAAGTCCCTCCAACATTGCAGGATTTTACTTCCCAACTAGAGCTATAATGAAGCTATATGACTCCAGCTGTTTCTTTGTAATGAAGCACATGGTAACACTAGTGAGTTCCCTGTGTATGAGCTCGTCCTTGCATGTTAGAGAAACAGAATGCCTTACATGGGTAAATCCATGCTAAGAGTACTGTAAGGTATTCTATAAATCAATGAGGGAGGGCACGTTCATACCTGAAATACATCTGTCCCTGTGAGCAAACATCACTAGTATCCTCCTGATAAAAGGTATTTAATGTCCTCAACCTACTACCTGCTTTTGCTTTTCCCAGGAAATGTTCTCACATGGGAGCTGGTGAGGGGATGCTCAGTGTCGGCCTTTACTTTCATAGATTGGGCAGTAAGTGTGTTTTATAGTCAAATCAGTCTTTATGAGGGGAAATCTAATTTGTAGAGCCCATACCCAGCTACTTTCATGGTCACCTTGGACATATTCTCATTAAACAAGCAGTGCAGTTGCTGGGGGAAATCCTATTCACATCCAAAGGGTAGGTAGTATTGTCTGTTTGGAGACAATTCTCCATAATATTTCCACATATCAGGATTGTATTTTCAAGTATGTTTGTATGCAAACTTACTTGGAAGCTAGAGATATGTCTTTCTATGGTCAGAGGGCAAGTTTGTTTCCTGGTCAGGATAATTAAGGTAAGGTATTCCCTTGGGGTAAAGATTAGGCAAGTTTGCTACAAATGCCCTTAAAATATTAAGAATTCTCTGAGCTCTTTGTACTTCAGCTGTGACATAGATCCACCATGTGTATGGTATCCATCTATGCCCAATTCTGCATCACTCCAATGAGAACTGGAAGGTTCAAAGGGAGCCAAGGCAAACATGAAGTGCATTCTATGTATTGTAACATGAATGACAAACTGTCTGAGTCCATTTGAGCTTATAGTCTCCTTACTGGTCAGACCTATGGATGTGTGGCAGCTCCAGCAGTCTGATTTGGTCTGTTTGACCAGTTGACTTTGTCCACATTATTGACTATCTTACCCACAGGGGTGCCTTTTTGTGAGATTCTATAAAACAATATTTTTATGCTATCTATGGTGTTTTTTCTTTTAAGTTGAAAATTATTATGGGGCATATTAAATTAGAATATCTTTCCCTGATATTGATGAGAGTAACAAGATCTCAGACTGGTTGAGGTCAAGGGTTGTGCTTAACCATAAAAAAATATAGAGCTGCAATTATCCCAACATACCAAAGGGTCAGAGAGGCAATTAGTCTTTTGACTATAGAGATCCATGTGGTTTATAATTGTGTTAAATTTGGCTAAGCTTTATAAATTTGACCAAGATAATATTTTTCCTCCAAGTTTTACAATATGCTAAAATTTAAGGGAGCATTCACTCACTTTCAATGTCATTTAAGTACAAAGTTGGTGTCTGAGAATAAATGCCTCCTTAAATTTTGTAACATAGGTACTAGAATTGCATCACTCATGTTCTAACCCTGCACATGACTCAATTTGCAACAGAGATCCAGCTTCATCTATTAAGTCAAATATCCCATTTCATATTTCAGAGTCCCCATCTTTCCCCATCACCTCTCTTACCTTAGAAGAAGCTCCTTGACACAGTTAAGCACTTAACAAGCAACTCTACAAAACTGATGATCAAGTTCAGGGCAGATGGATATATTTTCCATTTATTACAGGAAATAAATGACCCTTTTAAAACTTCCCAAAATCACTTTCCCCTTTTGTTTTAGGTGTAAAATTCACAGCCATTACTTCTTCTTCTCTGGAACTGAGTATTTTTATAAAAAGACTAGCTATTACTGTGTGTAAGTGCCATATTTTCTTGATTTTCTCAAAGATGTCCATATCATATTAACATTATAATTTGTATAATCATGATATGCCACCACATGGCAGAGGTTACTATTCTGTCATCCCATGTTCTTCTCACCCTGTATTAGTTTCTTAAGGTTGCAATAAAAAAGTACCACAAACTCTGTGGCTTATAAACAATAGAAATTTATTCTCTTACACTTCTGGAGGCCATAAATCTGGAATCAAAGTGTCAGCAGGGCCATGCTCCCTCTGAGATCCTGGGTAGGATCCTTCTTTGCCTCTTCAAGCTTCTGGTGATGCATATTAATTTTTGGCATTCCTTGGCTTGAAGCTGTGCCACTCCAATCTCTCCCTGTCACAGCACTTCCCCTGAGTGTCTCTGTTTTTAGATGGCACATTCCTCTTTTTATAAGGACACAAGCCATATTGGTTTAGGGCCCACACTAATGACCTCTTCTTAATTTTATTGAACATGCAAAGACCTTATTTTCTGAGAAGGTGACATTCACAGGCACCACGGATTAAGCTTTCAATTACCTTCCAACAAAGAGATTAACTGTGTGTTCTTCAAATATGTGAGCAAATTCGTAGGAAATATTTTTTTACTCTGTAATTTACATAAAGAGACTATTTACAATGGTGTGATAGCATTATGGTAACCAAAACCTACACCTAGCAACAGCTTACATTTGTTACCACTTCCAGAACTGCATGGGTAAGAGCAGGAGGAGCCATATGGAGACAGTACTCTGACAGTAGCTTTAGTTTTGACACAGAGATTCAGCTAGCCTTAGTAATCCCCTCAGGGTGGGAAATGGTGGAATAAACACCTGATCCATTTATCATCTGTCTCCTGCCATTGACCCCTTCAGGTCAAAGTCAACTGTCAGGTAACAAAGACATGGTACACAGAGGAAAAGGAGGCTAAGTTAATTTGGAGGGACAAAGAGAAAATACCCAACACAGTTCATGGAATCATGGTTCACAAAATAAAGAAAATAAAAACAAGTTATAATTTTAAATTTAAAAACCTTTTAATTAAAATTCAATTATTAGCTTATAGATTGGTGAGCATCAATAGTTGAGAATACAAATCTTTGAAAATATTTTTTGAAAGAGCAGATAATTGGTCATTCTATTCAACATTTAAAGGCAAACCCATTTGATTCTGTGATTTTGTCTGTAGACATTTTTTCTACATCCCTGGCTGGTGTGGCTCAGTGGGTTGAACACTGGCCTGTGAACCAAAGGGTAGCTGGTTGGATTCCCAGTCAGGATACATGCCTGGGTTTTGGGCCAGGTCCTCAGTAGGGGGTGATCAAGAGGCAACTACACATTGATGTTTCTCCCCCCTCTTTCTTCCTCCCTTCCACTCTCTAAAAATAAATAAATAAATCTTTAAAATAAAAGAACATTTTCCTACATATCTATAGGATATAGTATAAACATTATACAATGATATTCATGGAAGCATTGTTTATAATATATCAAGCCTGACCACTACATAAATATTTATTAAAACAGTTTAGATGAAATTAGCATGCCAATTTAATAGAACTTTAAGAATCCACAAAAACAAACTAAAGCATTTCATTTATGTTAACACATATGCATTAACCTCTCTAACCTGAAATAGTAGTAATAACTCAACAGCAATAATAAGGATGGGATAAAGACAAACAATGGCTTTTATTTCAGAAGAAATAGTGGACCAAATGTTTAATTTCACTTCTATATGGATACAATTTATTCATTAATGATTTATTGAATGTTCCAAGCATGTTGATTGAACCATACATCTAAATTATCATATACCTATTTTTAAGTTAAATGTAGGTCCATTTTTGAGTTCAACAAATGTAGCTGAGTTCACTACATTTCCTTTTTTGTTTGTTTGTTTTGATTTTGTCTATTCATTGGTCTATGAAAACATATTGCAAATATTTTCTCCCCACCTACTTTTGCCTGTTCACTTTCTTAACAGTATATTTTGATGAGCAGGGCTTTTTAATTTGAGTGAAGTCCAATTTATTCATGTCTCTTTGTTTTATTTTATGCTTAGTGACTTTTTGTTTCTTATGTATGAAGCTTTTGACAAAGGTCTTAAAGAAATTCTCCTATGTTGTCTTTCAGAAATTTTAGTTTAGATTTTTTTCTAATTTTATTGCATTTTTCCCATTACTATTCAGTCCCCCTATACTCCCCTACCTCCTATAATCACCACACAGTTGTACAGTCCATTAGTCCTTTTTCTTTTTTTATCAATTTCCCCACCCCTTCTCCTCCTTAGATGCCATCCTACTTTCTATGAGTCTGTCTCTATTTTGCTTGTTAGTTCAGTTTGTTCATTCTGTGATCCATCACTAGTTTTTGTCTATGGTATAAGGAAGGAATCAAAGTTTATTTATACCATTGTGTTAAGTGTCATTTGTGAGAAACTTTCTTTCTCCTCATTGAATTGCCTCAGTGACCTTTATGGAATAAAAACTGTATTTCTTAGCATTACTTGCCCTTAGAAATGATTGATGGGATAAAAGAATCTAAGAATAGTCCTTTATTCTTTACCACTCCTTGCTACTGAAATGTAACCAAGAAGTTGGCATCATGGAAAATGAGATAGAAGTCACATGTTATCATTATTATTTCTTCAAGATAGGTAGAGTTCCCCTCCTGATAAACAAGGAGCTGATATCCAACCAGCTCTAACTACATTTCACAGGATTTTGTTACATTGGAGAAAAGTACTTTTTTTTTTTGTCAAAAAATCCACAAGTAGATATAGTTAAAAGAAAACTAAACAATATTTTAATTTCCTCTAAATTTCCTAATTGTGTTCATGTAAGTGAATGTCTTTTGTATTCTTCTTATCTAATTAGAGGCTGAAAGCCATTAGTTAATTTTTTAATTTTCAATAATTTGTTTTCATTTGTAATATTATCTTTCTTTAAATTAGCTTAATTATATTTGATAGTCTATAGTTGTTTTTATCTATTTTGTGATTCCATCTTCTATATATTAAACATTTAATATATAATTAAGTTATCACTATTTGATGAATATAATATCTTATTTTCTTGGGGAACTCTAAAACTTTTTTCCCCAAGGAGCTGTTAGTGGTGCATTCTTTGTTTGTATGTTTTGTCATGTTTAATCTTAATATGTAGAAATAACTCAGATTGTCATTGAGAAATTGTTATTCTGAGAGGATTTTAATTTGCTTATATCTGAAACCAGAGAATGAAAATAAGCTAGCATTCTTATTGGTCTCTTAAGTTTCCAGAAATAACTGCAAGTCTCACAGTTACTGGACTTGCACTGGAGAAATTTCTCTTATGATGATTCAGCTCTCTTATGAGGTCAATGGCTTTAACCTTAGAAAATTCACTCCCTTCTTGCCTAGTAATACTTTAAAAATTAAATTATTTTTTGACTAAAAGGCTTTTAAAACAAATTTCCTACTTCATTAAACAGACAATAAATGGTATGTGAAAAAATAACATCAAAATAAAATATTCAAATTCAGCCAACCTAAGCAGGATAAAGACATTTTCAACAGGTAAAACATCAAAATATATATCTAAAATTCCTTAACACATGTACAGTAAAACAAAGAATTTGACAGAAAATTATATCCAGGAAAGGGAGCATTTATCTTTGTAGTTAATGGTCTGTATCCAGAAATAGCTGTTCTCAGAGAACAAGTTTAGAGAACCGGCTGTCCAGATTGATCTGAGCAGACATAATGGAAAGGAGTACTTTATTTATAAATAAGGAGAATTATTGGGATATACATAAGAAACCTTGGGAGAATTTTAAGGCCTAAAAAGTATATGTTTTGAGGCCCTTGGTAAAGGTAAAAGACGATTACAAATTCATATTTGAATTTAGAAATATTCTTTTATTCATTTACATGTATCTCATTTATTTCCATACATATTTTCTGAAGAAACTAGTTTCTGATTTCCACGTGGTACTTATACAAAATTCAGTTATCAAATGTTAAAGAAATTAAATTTCCACAGACATTTGTTTATTTTTCTAATATTTTTGTTGTTCAAGTAAAGTTTTCTGCTTTTTCCCCCCACACCTCCCCCAACCCCAGCCCTCTCTGCCTCCCTCCCCTGTTTCCGCCTTCACCTTGTTATTGTCAATATGTCTTTTATAATTGTTCTTGTAAAACCTTCACCTTTTTCCTCTATAATCCCCTAACCTGTCCCCTCTGGTCACTGTCAGCCTGTTCTCAATTTCAATGTCTTTCATTATATTTTCCTCGCTTGTTCATTTTGGCGATTAGGTTCCTGTTAAAGGTGAGATTGTATGGTATTTGTCTTTCACCGCCTGGCATATTTCA
Organism: Desmodus rotundus; assembly: GCF_022682495.2. Taxonomy (NCBI): domain Eukaryota; kingdom Metazoa; phylum Chordata; class Mammalia; order Chiroptera; family Phyllostomidae; genus Desmodus; species Desmodus rotundus. The sequence goes on along the minus strand of NC_071390.1, from coordinate 59,169,966 downwards.
CTTAGCATAATGCTCTCCAGTTCCATCCATGCTGTCACGAAGGGTAGGAGCTCCTTCTTTCTTTCTGCTGCATAGAATTCCATTGTGTAAATGTACCATAGTTTTTTGATCCATTCATTTACTGATGGGCACTTAGGTTCCTTCCAGCATTTGACTATTGTAAATTGTGCTGCTATGAACATAGGGCTGCATAGGTTCTTTTGGATTGGTGTTTCAGGGTTCTTAGGATATAATCCTAAAAGTGCAATTGCTGGGGCAAAAGGCAGATCCATTTTTAGTTTTCAGAGGAAATTCCATACTGTTTCCCATAGTGGTTGCACCAGTCGGCAATCCCACCAACAGTGTACTAGGGTTCCCTTTTCTCCACAACCTCTCCAACACTTGTTGTTTGTTGCTTTGTTTATGATGGCCATTCTGACTGGTGTGAAGTGGTATCTCATTGTAGTTTTAACTTGCATCTCTCTGATGGCTAATGATACTGAGTATCTTTTCATATGTCTCTGGACCCTCCATATGTCCTCCTTGGAGAAATGTCTGTTCAAGTACTTTATCTATTTCTTAATTGGGTTTCTTGTCTTCTTAGAGTGGAGTCATGTGAGTTCTTTGTATATTTTGGAAACCAAACCCTTGTCTGAGGTATCATTACCAAATATGTTTTCCCATACTGTTGGTTCTCTTTGTAATTTGGTGCTGTTTTCTTTAGCCATGCAGAAGCTTTTTATTTTGATGAGATCCCATTTGTTTATTCTTTCCTTTATGTCCCTTGCTCTAGGTGACATTTCAATGAAAATATTGCTGCATGGAATATATGAGATCTTTCTGCCTATGTTCTCCTTTGGAACTTTAATGGTGTCACAACTTATATTTAAATATTTTATCCACCTTGAATTTATTTTTGTGTATGGCGTAAGTTGGTGCTCAAGTTTTATTTTTTGCATGTAGCTCTCCAACTCTCCCAACACCATTTCTTGAAGAGGCTATTTTTACTCTATTTTATGCTGCTGCCCCCTTTGTGGAATATTAATTGACTGTAGAGACTTGGGTTTATTTCTGGGTGCTCTACTCTGTTCCATTGGTACATGTGTTTGTTTTTATGCCACTACCAGGCTGTTTTGATTACAGCAGTCTTGTAATACAGTTTGATATCAGGTATTGTGATCCCTCCTACTTTGTTCTTCTTTCTCAAAATTGCTGCAGCTATTCAGGGTCATTTATGGTTCCATATAAATTTTTGAAGTATTTGTTCTAGATCCGTGAAATATTCCATTGGCACTTTAATAGGTATTGCATTGAATCTATAAATTGCTTGGGATAGTATGGACATTTTGATGATGTTAATTGTTCTGATCCATGAACACGGTATATGTTTCAATTTGTTTGTGTCTTCCTTAATTTCTTTCTTCAGTGTTGTGTAGTTTTCTGAGTGCAGGACTTTTACCTCCTTGGTTAGGTTTATTCCCAGATATTTTAATTTTCTTGTTGCTATATCAAATGGCACCTTTTTCCTGATTTTTATTTCTGATGTTTCATTGTTGGTATACAAAAATGCCTTTTTTTCTGGATATTGACTGTGTCCTGCTGTTTTGCCAAATTTATTTATTAGATCAAGTAGTTTTTTGGTGGAGTCTATGGGATTTTCTATGTACACTATCAAGTCATCTGCAAACAGTGACAGTTTCGTTTCCTCCTTTCCATTTTGGATTCATGTTATTTCTTTTCCTTGTCTGATTGCTGTGGCTAGGACTTCCAGTACCATGTTGAATAGGAGTGGTGAAAGTGGACAACCTTGTCTTGTTCCTGATCTTAATGGGAAAGTTTTAGTTTTTGCCCACTGAGTATGATGTTGGCTGTAGGTCTCTCATATATGGCCTTTATTATGTTGAGGAATACTCTCTCTATTCCCACTTTGCTGAGTGTTTTTGTCATAAATGGGTGCTGTGCCTATTCAAATGCTTTTTCTGCATCTATTAATATGATCATGTGATTTTTGTCTTTGTTTTTGTTTATGTGATATATTACGTTTATTGATTTGCAAATATTCTCCCATCCTTGGATCCCTGGGATGAATCCCACTTGATTGTGGTGTATAATCTTTTTAATGTATTGCTGGATGGAGTTTGCCGATATTTTGTTGAGGATTTTAGCATCTATGTTCATCAGGGATATTGGCCTGAAGTTTTCTTTCTTTGTTATGTCTTTATCTGGTTTTGGGATTAGGATGATGTTGGCTTCGTAAAACAAGTTTGGGAGTCTTCCATCTTCTTGAATTTTTTTAAATAATCTGTGGAGGATGGGGGTTAGCTCTCCCTTAACTGCTCTCTAGAATTTTCGTTTGATACCGTCTGGTCCAGGACTTTTGTGTGTTGGAAGCTTTTTGATTACTGTTTCATTTCCATCTGTTGTTATTGGTCTGTTTGGGCTTTCTGCTTCTTCTTCATTGAGTTTTGGAAGGTTATATTTTTCTAGAAATTTGTCCGTTTCATCTAGGTTTTCACATTTCTTGGCATATATTTTTTCATAGTAATTTCTTACCATCCTTTGTATTTCTGAGATATTTCAATAATGTGTAGCCAGGGGGCAGGGGCAAATAGGGATTGGTAATGGTGTCCAGAACTCAGTGTCCAGGATATATTACAAAAAAAATATATAGGATGTCCTCACCCCCACAAGTCTGAGCTGGGGGATAGGACACATGGAGCAGGGCCCCTGAGAGTTGGTTTGAATAGCAATAGTTTTGCAGATAACCTCTAGAATGTTAATTTAACATATCCATTACTTTTAACTTGTTTCATAGATATGTTAAATGGCTGTGCCCATGCTTTGAGCCACAGGGATGGGAGTGACTTCAACCCATGATGTAACTGGGAGGCAACTTCCCCTGATTACAGAGCCTGTGGAACAGCTTGGAGATGATTGGCTGCATACTACAGGCCCACACCTGCCCAGACTTACTATGGCAGCCCAGTAAAGCTGGAAAAATATGGGAATCATGGCAGCTGTGGCCAATTGTGGGAGGAATTGGAAATGGTGCAGCAGAGGAAGATTGGCACTGGGATTTAAACCCAGACATGCCAGCCATGCAGGGTGTTTTTGGGACCACATGGCATAGGCAGAGAAGAACCACAGACTTCTATTTCTTTTTCTGAGATAGGTACCCGAGACTGGGAAGAGAGGGAAGGAAGGACTGTGCATTTTTGGGTATTCTAAAGGACTTTGAGATCTCAATGAAGACATTAAGTCATTACTCTTAAGCTTGTATAACTCTTTAAATAAATAATCCTGTTCCTTTTTAACAATCTGTGGCACTGAAAGACGAATTTCCCTTGTGGTGGGCAAGGCAATCCTAGTACAGGGTGGGGAACCCCTGGAGCACAAGGGTGGGTCCATTTGGTAATAATATACCATTCCCCCTTCAGGTCTGTTCTATAGAAGTATCAGTTATAATCTCTCGTCTTTCATTTCTGATTGTGTTTATTTGGGTCCTCTCCCTTTTTTTCTTGATGAGTCTGCTTAAAGGCTTGTTAATTTTGTTTATCTTTTCAAAGAAACAGCTCCTGGATTCATTGATCCTTAGAATTGTGCTTTTAGTCTCTATATCATTTAATTCTGCTCTGATCTTGGTTACTTCCTTCCTTCTACTTGCAGTGGGCTCTCTTAGTTGTTGTTCTTTGAGATCTTGTAGGTGTGGGGTTAGGCTGTTTATTCAAAATATATCTTTTTGTTTTAGATAGGCCTACATCACTATGAAATTCCCTCTCAGGACTGCCTTCGCTGTGTCCCATAAGTTTTGGGTGGTTGTGAGTTCATTTTCATTTGTTTCCATACTATTCAATTTCCATGAGTTTGAGTGTTTTTGAGTTTTTTCCTTGAGGTTGGTTTCTAGTTTTAGTCCCTTGTAGTCAGAGAAAACGCTTGATATGATTTCAATTTCCTTGAATTTGTTGAGGCTCGTTTTGTGTCCTATCATGTGGTCTATCTTTGAAAATATTCCACCTGCATTTGAAAAGAATGTGTATTTTCCTTCTTTGGGATGAAAGGCTCTCTCTATATATATATATCAGTTAAGTTCATTTGATCTAGGACATTGTTCAATGTCTCAATGTCTTTGTTGATATTTTCTTTGGAAGACCTGTCCATTATTGGCAGTAGGGTGTTAAAATCCCCTACTATTATTGTGTTGCTGTCAATATCTTTCTTGAAGTCATCCAAGATTTTCTTTATGTATTTGAGTGTTCCTATGTTGGGTGCATATATATTTACAATGTTTATGTCTTCTTGATGGATTCTTCCATTGAGTATTATGAAATGACTTTCTGGGTCTCTCTTTATGGCCCTTTTTTTGAAGTCTGTTTTGTCTGATATGAATATTGCTACCCAAACTTTCCTTTTCCTGTCTCTTTGCTTGGAAACTTTGTTTCCAGCCCTTCACTTTCAGTCTGTGTAGGTCTTTTGTTCTGAGGTGGGTCTCTTGTAGGCAGCATATGTGTGGGTCATGCTTTCTTATCCATTCAGCTACTCTATGTCTTTTGATTGGAGCATTTAATCTGTTTAAGTTTGAGGTTATTATTGATAGATGCTTATACATTGCCATTTTTTTGTACCTGTGTTCCTCTCTCTATCACTCTTTTCCTTCCTTTCTTAAAGCAGTACCTTCAGCATCTCTTGCAGAGCTCGTTTTGTGGTGGTATATTCGTTGAGCCTTCTTTTATCTGGGAAGATCCTTAATTGGCCTTCCATTTTAATCGAGAGCTTGCTGGGTAGAGTAATCTTGGTTGCAGGCCTCTGGTTTTCATTACTTCAAATATTTCTTGCCATTCTCTTCTGGCTTGGAGCATTTCCATTAAGAAGTCAGATGCTAGACTTATCGGGGCTCCCTTGTATGTTACTTCCTGTTTCTGTCTTGCTGCCTTTAAGATTCTCTCTTTATCTTGTAATTGTGCCATATTATTTATGATGTGTCTTGACATGGGCCTCTTTGGGATCCTCTTGCTTGGAACTCTCTGATTTCCTGTATTTGTGTGACTTTTTCTCTCATCAAATTAGAGAAGTGTTCCATCATTACTTTTTCAAACAGGTTTTCTCTCCCTTGCTCTTCTTCTTCTCCTTCTGGTGTCCCTATTATACAGATATTATTACATTTCATGTTGTCTTGCAGCTCCCTTACCATGTGTTCATTCTTTCTGTGTTTCTTTTCCTTTTCTTGCTCTATCTGGGTGTTTTTTTTCTACCTTGTCCTCTAACTTGCTGATTCAATCCTCTGCTTCATCTAGCCTGCTTATAATTCCTTCTAATGTATTTTTTATTTTTGAGATTTTATTGTTCATTCTTCATGGTTTTTGTTTATAGTTTCTATTTCCTTTTTCATACTGTTGTAATTCTCACTCAGTTCCTTGTAGTTGTCTGTGAGTTCCGTGAGCATCTTTATAACCATTAATTTAAATTCTGTATCTGATAGTTTGGTTACCTCCATTTTGTTTAGTTCTTTTAGTGGGGTGTCTTCCATTCCTTTTGATTGCATGTTCTTTTTTGTCTCCCTATTTTAGTTGACTTTTTGTTTGTGTGCGTCCCAAAGTTTCGCTTTGCTAGCTGTCTTTGTATGGTGAATGTCTATGGTAGATATTCTATGAGTTTCAGTGGTGTGGTCTCTTTGATCTCCTTGTCTGAACACTCTAGGTTTGTCCTTTTTGTGTTTGTGTGGTCTGTCTTTTTGCATGTGGGTTTTTACCTTTTGGTGGTTTCTTTGTTGGTGGTTTTTCTCCTCCAGCAGCTATACTGATGTTCTCAGCTCCCACCTATTCTTGTATGTGGTCAGTGGCGGGAGTAGGCAAAATGGATTAAGACAGCAGGAGGGTATTTTATGGGATTTAAAATACCAGCAAGTAGAGAGGAGATAGAAGATTCTTTGGATAAGTATAGCATTAACTGACATATTTCACCCAACTAGTAACTTTTTAGGAAAGGTGAAAGAGAATAAGACTCTTGTTACAGGGGAGGAAATTTGTGAGCTGAATGCAGATAACAGTGTGCTTGTGCAAGGTTAGATAATGAGACATAGTGAGAGTAAAGGATAGAAAGTAGGCATACTGTGAGACAGAATACAGTTAACCACAACAATAATAATGCTCAGGATTAAAGTGAAGTGGGCTAAGATCATGGAGTGTTGCTGTGTTGTATGTACAATTGTATGGAACAACAAGTATTTACAGTAATACTGGAACAACAATAATGTGACAAGAAATATATGACTTGGATATCCAGAATGGAAAGAACCTGATCAAGAGTTGTGTGTTATTGGAACATGGGTGAAGTGAAAAAAAAGAAAATTAAAATACAATAAAGAGAGAATAAGGAAAATCAGTCAAACGATGCAATTAAACGGGGTAATAAAATGAGGAAAACTAGATATAAGGAAGAGAAATAAAAAATACTAATAGAGAAATGATGTGGCTGGAGAGGAAGATGGCGGCAACATAGGTGGGAGCGGAATCCACTTCCCCTCAGCGCCAGGGAAATACCTAGCTGATCTGAGGAGCAGAGCGAACAGCCAACAGTACTCCAGCATATACGAAGATTAGAGACCAAAGATAGAGGACATTGAAAGATCTGACGGTAAGAAGAGTGCTCAAGGACAATAAGGTCCCCGGGACCCAGGAACGCGCGGTACAAGGGCGGCAGAAGCGCCAGCCCTGGCGCAGGGGCGGCTGCAGGAGTCTTGGGAGAGGGCCAGGCTGCGCTGTGAGCAGCCAGGTGCTTGACTGGACCAGGGGAGCTTGAAAAGGAGGAATTTCTCAAAAAGATAACCAGAGACATTGAAGTTAAGAACAATCTAACAATAGCCAGGGCGGGGGTGGGGGGGTGGGGGCGGGGATAGTGGGAAGAGGGTATTACAGGAACTACTATAAAGGACACATGGACAAAACCAAGGGGGAGGGTGGAGAGGGGGGAGGGAGGTAGGTTCACCTGGGGTGGGGTAGAGGGATGGGGAGAAAAGGCATACAACTGTAATTGCATAACAATAAAAAAAATAAAAAATAAAAAATAAAAAAAAAAAAAAGAAAAAGAAAATAGAGACACTCAGGGGCCAGTTAGAGAACTCTCGGTAGTAACCGAGACCACTGGCGCCCCTCCCCCCTCCGCCCCTGGACTGCGAGGGGGGGGGGGGTGATAAACAGCACAAAAAGTGAGGGCGCTCAGCCGAGGTCCGGTGGGGCGCGCGCGCGCAGATTAGTGAACGGGGCCCATACATGAAACCCCGGAGGGGCGCCCACACCTGAAACCTCCGAGATCATTTGCAGCTGAGGCTAGCTGCTCCACCCACGGGCCCAGGACCTTGGAGCCGAGTGCCGTGTGGTTCAGTCCCTGGGGCGGCCCCTCCCGCTCAAGAGACTCAAGCCCAGGGCCCAGGGCGGCTGGATGGCACCCAAGCATAGAACCTCAGGCGCAGCGGATTGCGCGCTCGCCGAGCGCAGGGCCGACTGGGTGCGCGTTTTCCGGGCACAAAGCTGCTGGCGAGCGTACTAACTGCAGAGTCCCAAGCCCTGGCGGCTCGATTGGTTGGCCTGCAGCGCGCTCAGGGCACAAAATACGTCACAAACCCAAAGCGGCTGGATTCCCGTGCTGCTCGCGCACGTCTACCAAGCTGAAGCGGAAGGAGCCGCTGCTTGCGTGTCCCAAGAACAGAGCTGCTGGAGTGGCTGATCAACGGCCTGATTGACTGCCAGGGACCACACCTACAAAACAGCGAAGAGTGTGACCCAGGAAGGGAGAAAAGTGAAACCAGTCCTTCCAACCACCCCCTCCAGTTGCACAGACAGGACACCAGCAGATATAACCTGACCGGTTCAAAGCCAACAGAAGATTTCTTTTTTTTTATTTTTTCTTATCTTTTTTCTTTTCTTTCCTTTCCCCCTGAATTCCTTCTTCCTCTCTCCTTTTTTTCTTTTTTTTCATTCCTTCTTCCTCCCATCCTTTACCATTTTTATGTCTTCTTCCTGCCTTCTTTTATCTATTTCTATGTTTTAATTTTTGTTAAAATTCCTTCTTATCTTGCCTACGATCTTTCTTTATTCCTTCTTCCCTCCTTCCTTCCTTTCCTCCTTTCCTAGTTCCTTTTTCCCTCCTTCCCATCTTTGTTTTGGTTTTTTGGGGGTGTTTTTTTTTTGTGGTTTCTTTTGTGTGTGTGTGTGTGTGTGTGTGTTTTCCTTTCTCCCCCCCTTTCTCTTTTTCCCACAGATTAGACAACAAAACCTGGAGGGCTGAAAAGACTAGAGTTAGACCGTGTTAAACACATAAACGTCACCTCAAGACCAGTGAGCACAGGAGAGTAAGGAGACAGCACCACCGAATCCCATTGGCATTCTACCATAGAAGTTCATATCATAAATCCAGGGAGTCAGAACAAAGCAATTTAAGAAGCAGAGGCCAACAAGAAGAGCCTCACAAACAATGGGAAGACAAAGAAACAATTCCCAAATGAAAGGAAAGGAGGAAGTCTCAGGAAGAATACTAACCGAAAAAGAGGCAACTCAACTATCAGATACTGAGTTCAAAGCAATGGTCATCAGGAAGCTCACTGAGCTCTCTGAGCTCAAGGAGAACTACCAGAAACTACAGAGAAACTACAATGAACTCACTGCAAACTATATAAACATGAAAAAGGAAATAGAAAATATCAACAAGAGCCAAGAGGAAATGAAGAATACAATTTCTGAATTGAAGAACACAGTAGAAGGAATTAAAAGCAGACTTGATGAAGCAGAGGATCAGATCAGCGAGCTGGAGGATAAAGTAGAAAAAAACACCCAGAAGGAGCAAGAAAAGGAAAAGAGGCTCAGAAAGAATGAAGAGGCAATAAGGGAAATGCAGGACAACATGAAACGTAACAATATCCGTATAATAGGAATACCAGAAGGAGAAGAAGAAGAGCAAGGGATAGAAAACCTGTTTGAAAAAGTAATGATGGAAAATTTCCCTAACCTGAGGAGAGAAAAAATCACCCAAATCCAGGAATCACAGAGAGTCCCAAGCAAAAGGAACCCAAAGAGACACACTGCAAGACACATCATAATTAAAATGGCAAATTTCCAAGACAAAGAGAGGATCTTAAAGGCAGCAAGGGAGAAACAGGAAGTAACATACAAGGGAGCCCCAATAAGGTTAGCAACTGACTTCTCAATGGAAACGCTCCAAGCCAGAAGAGAATGGCAAAAAATATTCCAAGTAATGAGAACCAGAGGCCTGCAACCAAGACTACTTTACCCAGCAAGGCTCTCAATTAAGATAGAAGACCAAATAAAGAGTTTCCCAGACAAAAGAAGTCTAAAAGAATACAGCTCCACCAAACCAGTTCTGCAAGAGATGCTAAAGGGACTGCTTTAAGGAAAGGAAGGAAAAGAGAAAGACAGAGGAACACAGGTAGGAAATAATGGCAATGAATAACTACCTATCGATAATAACCTTAAACGTAAATGGATTAAATGCTCCAATCAAAAGACATAGAACAGCTGAATGGATAAGAAAACATGACCCACACATATGCTGCCTACAAGAAACCCATCTCAGGACAAAAGACTTACACAGACTGAAAGTGCAGGGCTGGAAAAAAATTTTCCAAGCAAATGGACAGGAAAAAAAAGCAGGGGTAGCAATACTCATGTCAGACAAAATAGACTTCCAAAGAAGGGCCATAAAGAGAGATCCAGAAGGTCACTTCATAATACTCAAAGGAAGAATCCACCAAGAAGACATAAACATTATAAATATATATGCACCCAACATAGGAGCACCCAAATACATAAAGAAAATCTTGGAGGACTTCAAGAAAGATACTGACAGCAACACAATTATAGTAGGGGATTTTAACACCCCACTATCAAAAATGGACAGGTCTTCCAAACAAAAGATCAACAAAGATATTGTGTCACTTAACAATACCCTAGAGGAAATGGACTTAACTGATATATACAGAGCTTTTCATCCCAAAGAAGCAAAATACACATTCCATTCAAGTGTTCATGGAACTTTTTCAAAGATAGACCACATGATAGCACACAAAGCAAGCCTCAACAAATTCAAGAAAAATGAAATCATATCAAGCATCTTCCCTGACCACAAGGGTATGAAACTAGAAACCAACCCCAAGGGTAAAAACCCAAAACACTCAAAAACATGGAGACTGAATAGCATGCTATTAAACAATGAATGGGTCAAGAACGAGATTAGGGAAGAAATCAAAAACTTCCTGGAAACAAATGAAAACGAACTCACAACAACCCAAAACCTATGGGACACAGCAAAGGCAGTCCTGAGAGGGAAGTTCATAGCAATACAGGCCTACCTTAAGAAGTTAGAAACAGTTCAAACAAACAACCTAACCCTATGCCTACAAGAACTGGAGGAACAACAACAAAGACAGCCCAGAGCAAGCAGAAGGAAGGAAATACCCAAGATCAGAGCAGAACTAAATGACATAGAGACTAAAAGCACAATTGTAAGGATCAATGAATCCAGGAACTGGTTCTTTGAAAAGATAAACAAAATCGACAAGCCTTTAAGTAGGCTCATCAAGAAAAAAAGAGAGAGGATCCAAATAAACAGAATTAGAAATGAAAGTGGAGAGATTACAACTGATACCACAGAAATACAAAGGATCATAAGAAATTACTATGAAGACCTGTATGCTAAGAAATTTGAAAACCTAGATGAAATGGACACATTTCTAGAAAAATATAATCTTCCAAAACTGAATGAAGAAGAAGCAGAAAACCTGAACAGACCAATATCAGCAAAGGAAATTGAAGAAGTCATCAAGAAACTCCCATCACACAAAAGCCCTGGACCAGATGGCTTCACAGGAGATTTCTACAAAGCATTTAAGGAAGAACTAACCCCTATCCTTCACAGACTATTTGAAAAAATCCAAACTGATGGAAGACTCCCAAACTCTTTTTATGAAGCCAACATCATCCTAATCCCAAAACCGGATAAAGACACAACGAAGAAAGAAAACTTCAGGCCAATGTCGCTGATGAACATAGACGCTAAAATTCTCAACAAAATATTAGCAAACCGCATCCAGCAATATATTAAAAAGATCATCCACCATGACCAAGTGGGATTCATCCCAGGGATGCAAGGATGGTACAATATTCACAAATCAATAAACATAATACATCACATCAACAACAGCAAAGACAAAAATCACATGATCATATCAATAGATGCGGAAAAAGCGTTCGATAAGATACAGCATCCATTTCTGATAAAAACACTCAGCAAAGTGGGAATAAAGGGAGCAGTCCTCAACATAATTAAGGCCATATATGAGAGACCTACAGCCAACATCACACTCAATGGACAAAAACTTAGAGCTTTCCCACTAAGATCAGGAACTAGACAAGGATGCTCTCTCTCACCACTCCTATTCAACATAGTACTGGAAGTCCTAGCCACAGCAATCAGACAAGAAAAAGCAATAAAAGGCATCCAAATTGGAAAGGAGGAAATGAAACTGTCACTGTTTGCAGATGACATGATAGTGTACATGGAAAACCCTATAGACTCCACTCAAAAACTACTCGACCTAATAAATGAATTTGGCAAAACAGCTGGATACAGAGTCAATACCCAGAAATCAAAGGCATTCCTGTACACCAACAACGAATTTGCAGAAACAGAAATCAGGAAAAAAATCCCATTTGATATAGCAACAAGAAAAATAAAGTACCTAGGAATAAACCTAGCCAAGGAGGTAAAAGACCTGTACTCAGAAAACTACACAACACTGAAGAAAGAAATTAAGGAAGATACAAACAAATGGAAGCATGTACCATGTTCATGGATTGGAAGAATTAACATTATCAAAATGGCCATACTACCCAAAGCAATTTATAGATTCAATGCAATCCCTATTAGAGTACCCATGACATATTTCACAGATATAGAACAAACATTGCAGAAATTCATATGGAACCATAAACGACCTCGAATAGCAGCAGCAATTTTGAGAAAGAAGAACAAAGCAGGAGGGATCACAATACCTGATATCAAACTGTATTACAAGGCCACTGTAATCAAAACAGCCTGGTACTGGCATAAAAACAGGCACATAGACCAATGGAACAGAATAGAGAGCCCAGAAATAAACTCAAATCTATACGATCAATTAATATTCGACAAAGGAGGCAGGAGCATAAAATGGAGCAAAAATAGTCTCTTCAACAGATGGTGTTGGGAGATCTGGACAGCTACGTGCAAAAAAATGAAACTCGATCACCAACTTACACCATACACGAAAATAAACTCAAGATGGATAAAAGACTTAAATATAAGTCGTAACACCATAAAAGTCCTTGAGGAAAACATTGGCAGGAAAATCTCAGACATTCCACGCAGCAACATCCTCACAGACACATCCCCTAAAGCAAGGGACATAAAGGAAAGAATAAACAAATGGGACCTCATCAAAATAAAAAGCTTCTGCAGGGCTAAAGAAAACAGCACCAAACTACAAAGAGAACCAACAGTATGGGAAAACATATTTGCCAATGATACCTCAGACAAGGGCCTGATCTCCAAAATATATAAAGAACTCACACAACTCCACTCCAGGAAGACAAACAACCCAATTAAAAAATGGGCAAAGGACTTGAACAGACACTTCTCCAAGGAAGACATACAGAGGGCCCAGAGACATATGAAAAGATGCTCAGCATCACTAGCCATCAGAGAGATGCAAATTAAAACCACAATGAGGTATCATCTCACACCAGTCAGAATGGCCAACATAAACAAATCCACAAACAAATGTTGGAGAGGATGTGGAGAAAAGGGAACCCTCGTGCACTGTTGGTGGGAATGCAGACTGGTGAGGCCACTGTGGAAAACAGTATGGAATTTCCTCAGAAAACTAAAAATGGAACTGCCCTTTGACCCAGTAATTCCTCTGCTGGGATTATACCCTAAGAACACTGAAACACCAATCCAAAAGAAGCTGTTCACCCCAATGTTCATAGCAGCACAATTTACAATAGCCAAGTACTGGAAGCAACCGAAGTGCCCATCAGCAAATGAGTGGATCCAAAAACTATGGTATATTTACACAATGGAATTCTACGCAGCAGAGAGAAAGAAGGAGCTTATACCCTTTGCAACCGCATGGATGAAACTGGAGAGCATTATGCTAAGTGAAACAAGCCAGGAAGTGAGGGACAAATACCATATGATCTCACCTTTAACTGGAACATAAGCAATAGAAGGAAAAAGCAAACAAATTATAACCAGAGTCATTGAAGTTAAGAACAATCTAACAATAGCCAGGGCGGGGGTGGGGGGTGGGGGCGGAGACAGTGGGTAGAGGGGATTACAGGAACTACTATAAAGGACACATGGTCAAAACCAAGGGTGAGGGTGGAGAGGGGGGAGGGAGGTGCGTTCAGCTGGGGTGGGGTGGAGGGATGGGGAGAAAAGGCATACAACTGTAATTGAATAACAATAAAATAAATAAATAAATAAATAAAAATAAAAAAATTAAAAAAAAAGAGAAATGATGTGGGTAGACATACTTTATAAACTGTAATTTACATGTAAGAAATAAAATAAGTAAGAAAAAAATACTAATAAAATAAAAGTGGTAAAGATAATGACAAGATAATAATAATACACATGCACAATAAAATGTCAGTTCTACATGATAGCAAAGTGACATTTGTCTCTTATTCTCAGTTTTTGGGGTTAGCCTTGTGCTCCCCCTTTCAATCTGTCTCTAGACCCTTTGTAACTCCATGTCTTATTGTCTCACTTGGGGGAAGAAAAAAAAGGGGGAAAAAAAGAGAGAGGACCCAAAAAGAAAAAAAAAAGATAATAATAAGCCTTCTGCTGACTTTAAACCTGTTCAGCGAGTTCTGCTGGTCTTCCTAGATGTCACAGGAAGAGGGGAGCTGCGCTTCACTTTTCTCCCTTCCTTTGGTTGTGATAAGATGGGGACCAGGTCTGGGTCACAATATTCAGTTTCCAGGTCCTCTGTGAGCTGCCAGGCTCAAATCAGCCACTCAGCTGCTCACAGAGTGAGTCAATCTCTGGCACAGTGCCAGACAAGCAAGGGCCACAGTTCTGTTCAGCTACTGTCTCTGGGCACACAGTGGCAGACAAGTGGGGCACATGGTTCTGCTCAGCCACTTGCTCTGGGCATGTGCAGCTGAAATTACCCTCAGGACATGCCAGCCACTGCTGGAGAGTTCCTTAAAAAGCAGCAGCCCACAGTTCCCAACAAGCACATGGCTTTTCACACAGCCCCACTTTCCAACCAGTCTGGAGCCTCTCCAAATCAGGATCGGACAGGGCCCAACTCCTCCCTTCTCTAGGTGCTGCCCGGCACCCCACTTTCTCTGGTACCAGTGTCCACAGTCCCAGCAGATGTGTCTGTGTATCTCCCAGTTTGTCTCTATTGCCCCCAGTGACTTCCAGTACCCAGGTCCCTCCTAGTGCTGGGGTGCCCTCCCTGCTCTGGTAGGGGAGGGAGCTGGTGATCTAACTCTCCTCCACATATCCTGTGGCAGGCGCCTGGCCAGGGGCCACAGCAGCCTTGGTCCTGGTGCAGATCCCAGGGATCTTACCATCCCAGTGCAATCTCCTCACCATCTGTTTTTCAATGTCCTCTGCAATTTTTTTTTAAGTATTTTCCAGGGCGGGGCAACCCACATACTGCATTGTCACTGTATGTGGTGGAGGGGTCTGAGAGGGAACATTGCCGCTTGCTTGGCTTTTGTCCCACATTTAGTCACTTCCCCCACTACCTACAAGCAAGTTGAGCCTTTCTGGTGCTGATTCCTGGGTTGCTGGGTTTGTGTACCTTCTAGGACTCCTTGGGTATCTCCAACAAACTCTTCTGGGAGTCTGGGAGTTTCTCCTACTGCCTCAAGCCCCACAGGTGTTTTAGTCAGAGGTTTTTGAGGCTTTATTTCCTCACTCTGGAACCTTAGGTTGTGTGGTCTGCCTTGCTCCCCAGTTGTTCCTCTCAGTTTATCTGCACACAAATGTGGACTGCCCAGTCCACCAGCCACCTCACCTGGTCTGCATGCCCCCACCTCTCACACCCCTGTCCTCCAGTCACCACCTTGCTGTGAGTCCTTTCCACCCTGGCTGCCTGTATCCATCTCTCCTGGTGGTTTGGATAAATGTTTCTTCTTTAACTCCTTGGTAGTGGACTTCTATACAGTTCGATTTTCTGGCAGTTCTGGTTATTTTTTTGTTTTTACATTTGTTGCCCTTCCTTTGGCTGTGCAAGGAGGCAAAATTTATCTACCTACACCTCCATCTTCGCTTGAAGTGGTCAAGGTCCTTTTTTTTAAGTTCTACTGTAGAATATCACATAACATAATTACAGGGAGAGGTATTCCCTGAAATTTACATGTTCTAAGAATTTTTGGTTAAGGAATCTTGGTTATGGAAGCCTAGAAATTCTGCTTACTATAGGATTCACTTCTAAAACTCTAAAGTGGCTAAAGATACATTTTTGTTAGGGAGAATATGGTTGAAGCTCAGATATTTCCAAATATGCCATGAGTTTTATTTCCTATATTATAAATAGAAAAAAATTGTCCTGGCCAGTGTGGCTCAGTTAGTTAGAGTATCATCCTGTAACTGAAAAGTTGAGGTTTGATTCCCAGTCAGTGCATCTATGTAGGTTGTGGGTTCAACCGCTGGTCCTGGAGCATATAAGAGGAACCAATTGATCTTTCTCTCTCACATTGATGTTTTTCTCTCCTCCTATCCTCTTTCTCTAAAAGCAGTTTTAAAAAATGTCCTTGGGTGGGGATGAAATAAATAGTAAAAGATTAATTCAGTGGTAAAATAAAGTATTTAATTAATTTTTCAATAAAATTTATATACATCTGGCAAAAGTATATTTAAGTCTCCATTTTATGTCACAAAAAACATAAGAATAAAATAAATGAAGATAAAGCAATTATTTTTAAAGGATATTTTTAATCTTCACATAAGGATATGCTTATTGATTTTAGAGAGAGGAAGAAAGAGGGGCATGAGAGAGAAACATCGATCAGTTGCCTCTGACTGGGGAATGAACCCGCAACCTAGGTATGTGCCCTGACTGGGGATTGAACTAGCAACCTTTTGGTGCATGGGAGGACTCTTCACCCAGCTGAGCCACCTGGCCAGGATGCAATTATTTTTAATATGTAAGATGATTTAGGACATATTTTCCTTTTCAAAATCTTAATCTTTTAAACAACTACCATACATAAATTTGACTGATCCAAAGCTCACCCTATAAAGCTCACCACTTAAAAAAAAATTAACATACAGTATATCTTACAAAAACAAAAATGAAAATATATATTAAAATTTATATAGCTTATTAGAATAATGGGCCAAATACATTAACAGATGATACATAGTGGGGAATAGAAGTAGCTTATAAATTTATAAAAGTAAGTTAACCTTATTGTTAACCAAGAAAATAAGAATTAAAAATAAAATGAAATATTGTTTTGCTCATCTGAGTACCAATTTAAAAATATACACAATATATTATTTTAGGGAATTCTTTACTATTCTCCTTAACTGGGTCTATTTCTCCTAATTTGTATTTTAACAGAATCTTAGATAGTCACATTGCACCATTATTTAAGTAGCAACTTTATATTTATGAAGAATACCATAACTAATGTGTCTTCCCACTAGTTAATTCACAGGGCTTAGCACAATATCTGAACTATGGGAAATATTCACTAAATATATTAATATGTTTTAATGGATAAACTGTTTATGAGAATATGGGATAATGCATATTTTTGCCAGGAGAAAAATTTGCTATAATCTTCTTTTAAAATAATTTGGAAATATTTGTTAAAATTATAATGAACAAACATTTAACAAACTTATTTTATTTCTTCAAAATGTACTCTTTACAAATGTTATCATACAAACACTAAGATGTAGAATTTCAAATGTAAATCATAATTTTACTTATAATATTTAAATTTGGAAAAAACAGAAGTGATATAAATGTCCATTAACACAGCATTTATTAAATAAATTATAGTATTTCCAAAATAGTGATGTTTAAGCAGTTATAAATAATGTTGTAAATGTAATTATTTTGACATGGAAAGCTCTTTGAGACTCACTGCTAATTTGTAAACATAAATAAACAAAAACAAGATAATAAAAAATATAGTCACATTCATATAAAAATCAATGCAAAATAAAGTATAATCTTTTCTGTATATTAATAACAATAAATATGGCAAAAGGGAAAAGTAATGTGTAGGTGAATCAGTCCAAAACAGCAGCATGATCACATGCTCTAGCCTCCTTCTCCATTCTCAACTCTCCAGAAATAGAAGAAAAAATACTTAATAATAAATGAGTTCCATGTCATACTAAAACATAAAATGAGCATTTTCATTGGATGAAAAATTACTAGTAATTTCCAAAAAATGAGAGGCATACACCAAAATACTGTAGAAGGATTTCACAGAAGATGCGGGAAAATATAAAACAGAAACATGAAGGTGGAATACTGACAATCGACAGAGTGTGTGGTGGAGTTAAACCAGGTATGTCAAACCCCTTCTGATGAATCACACATTGTGCAAATGAAAAGTCAGGCCCAACTTCATTCACAAGATATGTAAATAGGACATGTCAGAATGTGCTCTGGAGTCAGACAAGCACAGCAGTGGTCTAGATAGGAAGTTTCCATGCCCCCAGAGCCCTAGCACTGACCAGGCAGAATCTTGCACAGTCACTGAAGATGGGGTTAGCGCTCATAAAAAGTTATTATAAATTAAAGTTGTTATGAATACATGACTCAAGAGGTTTAGTTGGAGAAACTGACAAGCAGACTCCAAAATTTACATGACAATGCAATGAACCCCAAATAGCCAAAATAATTTTATAAAACAATAAGTTAGAAGACTTATTTCCTGATTTTAAAGTTAGTTATAAAGATACTATAATCAGAAAGTGTGGTATTGATATAAAGATAAATATATATATTAATAAAACAATACAGAATTCACTTTAGACTCAAACAAGTTATATAATTAATTTTTGACAAATGTGCCAAAGGAACCCATTGGGAAAAGAATAATCTTTTCAACAAATGGCACTGGAACAATTGGATATCCATACCTAACAATCAACTCAAAATAAAAGATAGACTTAAATAAAAAGTCCAAAATTATAATACTTCCAGAAAAAACCTGTGATCTTTACTTAGGCAACTCAAATTTATACAAGAAAAATATAAATTTGACATTATAAAAAATAAAATGTATGATATTAAAAAGATATATGAAAGATAATTGGGAAAATATTTCTAAATAGTGTATCTGAAAGAAAGACTTGTTTCTAGAATATGTTAAACGGAACACTCTCAAATTCAATAATAATAAAACAAGCAATCTGCTTTTAAAAATGATGTCTGAAACCATGGATAGTACTGAATCTTATATATACTGTTTTTTGGGAGACATGCATACCTATGATAAAGTTTAATTTATAAACTAGGCACAGTAAGTGATTAACAATAATAATTTCCTTATAACAATATACTGTAATAAAAGTTATGTGAATGTGGCTTCCTATATCTCTCTCTGTCTCTCTCTCACACATACACAGATACACACACACAATATCTGACACTGATGTGGTGACCAAGAAGGCTACTAATGAACTCAGGGGTGTGTAGTATATACAGCATGGACAAGCTGGACAAAGGGATGATTTATGTCCTAGGTAAGACAAAGAATGAAATGAAATTTCATAATGCTACTCAGAACAGCACACAGTTTAAAACTTATACATTGTTTATTTCTGGGATTTTCCATTTAATATTTTTAGATCAAATTTGACCATGGATAACTGAAATCAAGTAAAGTAAAATCACAAGAGGGGGTTGGGGCAATTACTCTAGTTGATACAAAGGTACAAATAATGATTTAGTTATCAAAAGACAGGGCCAAAGAATGAATTGTTCCATTATTTTAAACATTTTATGTTTTAATTTTTTCAAATATTCAGCATTTTATGTAGTGATTTCTCATTCAGTTGTTCTCACTTTGTGTTTTTTTTTAAATCTTTGTGAACCCCATGAACTGAAAACTGAAATATATTTCCCACCTTGAAAAGAGCCAGTCATCTCTCTTATGGAATTTTCACAACTTATTTCATAACTGATTCATCAAAATTCAATTTTGTTCAATATCCTTCTAAATTAATTCTGTCTAGAAATACTATCACTTCAATAAAGGATGATATTCAATAGCCATTTACAATCATCTTTACATTAAGCTTTAAGAGCTTCTTAAAATATATTGTATGTCACTGAAGCTAAATAAACAACACCAGCTGGTGATAAGTATCAGGGCGCTTAGCACTGGAATTCGTATAACCAGGTTTTATTTTGCTTCATCATTTTTACACATTTTGCAATTGAACTTTGCACCACTGCTTACTGCTCATTTTTCTACCACATTGCTTTTAAACCATAATATTTATATTTTAAATATTAAAAATATACTAACATTTAATGATATTTTATGCAAATCAATAAGAGATTTATTTGAAAGCTAAGTGAAAACAGCTGGTAATAATTAACCTTGGAATGTATACGTGCTGTATTTTGATTTAGACTGATTGTACTTACTAAAGATAGCAGTGTTAAATACAGAGTAGTCTTTGTAAACTATTATAACTAACTTTTAAATGATAGTATTTTTAATTGAAAACAATCACTTAGTATAATAATATGGGCAATGTGAATGATCATACTAAAACGGGCATGTTATAAACCTTTGCTTAAAAAAAAATCATTATTTAACCATACTCTCCTCCATGCCAACCATGATCTAAAATAACCCATAGTTATAAAAAGAAAAATCTGTATCAACATTAGGAACTGAAAAGGCTGATTTCAAAATGCCAGAAAATAAGTGTTCTGTCAGATGTGTTTAAGTTGGGAACAGAGAGAGAGAGAAAAAACAACAACTATGAAACATAGAATTAAGCACTACAGCTAATTTGTAACTAACCTAGTCAAGATTTTTTTTACCTTAAAAGGTTTTAAGTACAACATATAACTTTATTTATGGCATTTTGGGAATACAGAAGAGGGTGTTATTCTATGCAGACCTGTTACCAAATAAAAGTGGAATTTGGCTGCCCAGTGCTGAATACAGGTATAAAATAAAGTATGTTGGGAAAGGAAAAAGCTATTTATTAAAATGTTGCACAATTTAATAAATAAATCAAATTTATTTAATTTTATTAAATAAATTTAATTAAAATTATTTAATTTTATTAAATAATTTCTGGGACACAGGGGACTCCCCTGGCTCCGAGGCCAATCTCACGCAAACAAACCCAGCCACCCCCAATTCCAGAAATAGTGTCCAGAAAGTAGAAAGCCCCCTCCATCCTTATCTGTCCTTCTGGAGCCCAAGGCTGCTAGATAGACAGCTCTCCAACTTCAGGCACCCTCACTGGAGTGCATGCACATGGGGTCAGCACCACCATTGCCATGCCAAAGTTTCTTCCGACTCTGGAAGCCCTGGGCTGCTGCCGACCACTGCATCTGGTGGTGCAGGAGCTCCATCCACAGCACATGCCCTGACGGTGCCGCTGGAGCCGGGCGAAGCAGTCTGGCTCAGGCATCTCTGCATTGAACTCAGAACAAGAGAAGGGGCACAGTCTGGGACCTCTACTGCAGAGTGAAATGGGAGTGATGTCCCATGGAATGATGCAGGGGCATGCATCCCAGACCATGACCTGGCATGTGGGACCGGCCTTAGCCTGAGCAGCCCCCACCAACCCCATCCAGGTGAGCAAGGGGAAACAAAAGGCCCAAGGCTCTTCCTTTCCTCGGTTTGAATCTCCAGGCTCAAAATTCCATTCACTCTCAAAGTATCCAACTACCCAGCCAGTCCCCTAGGCTAGACTGCCTGGTTTGCCCCTCCCCTTGCCACCATGTGAACCTTCATGTACACATGACTCTGTGATCTCTTTTTTTTTTTTTTCCCTTTAATCAGAAATGAAAAGGGTAGTAAGAGGGCTTCCCTCTGTCAGTCTCTCTCGCTAGCCGCTGACAGCATATCTATCAGCTCCGTGGCTCAGGCGACTTTCTGATGCTACTGTGACGGTTTGTTTACCCTTTAGCCCTGGGGTAGGGAAAATCTATTAGAAGACATGCTGCAGCTTCAATCCGTGCCTTCACCTTTCTGTGACTCCTCTCTTCTCCCCAGCGATCTCCCTGTGTCAGACCTACTGAATCAAACACTCTGGCCATAGAAACCAACAATCTGTGGTTTATCAAGCCCTCTTGGGGATCTGGATGCAGGTTAAGTTTGAGAAACACTGCATTAGACAAATGTTTTCACTGATATTGTAATAAATAAAAAACTCATCATCTTAACTAAGGAGTTGTTCTCTTCATTAAATGAAATAAAATAGAGTTCAGTAAAAATATATAGAGACAGAATCTAGAATGGTTCCCTATTATCCTTCAGTTCTAACGCAAGCAAAAATACATCAATCTGTTGAGAAGGTGACTTTGTTCTGGATGCAAAAACACTGGAAGCAGCAGGACCAGTTGATATCTACACCAGACTAGAGATGATGAGGATTTAAACTAATGTAGTTGCAATGACAATGGGTTAAAGACAAAATGTTCTTAAAGTATGTTTAGCACATATTTGGTAAGAATTTATAATTGATTGAGTCAAAGAAATGAACATAACAGAGTGACTAAAGAATGATTCCTCATTGTCTCTTTGGATCATTGGATACCGGGACAAAGCACTGAGAACAGAGTGAATGCTTAATAAATGTTAAGTTAAAGCCAATTTGTTGGGATAAAAATTGGAAAGCTTTTGTGTATGTATCACTTCTGAAAGGCACACTTAGCCAATGATGATTGGACTCATGGCATGGAAGATTCCAGCCTTTGCATTACTATAGAATTGCTTTTTTTAATTCTTTATACTTTTTCATAATTATTCTCCTTTTTCTAATTGAAGAAGCTAAATGCCATTAGAATGATGTCTGTTACACTCCTAGAGTCATGCAGTATTCTCTAAGTCAGAATTTTCAAAAACTGTCTTTTGACAGACTCTTAAAAGGTCACAAAGAATTATCACCATGTTATAAGATAATTAAGTGGTTGCAAAACTTTTTGGTTTTTTCCCATCAACTTTATTTGTCTTCATGTTATACTATTCTTGTTTCTATGACTATGTAATGAATGCTAAAAATGTAGGAATAAATGATAAAACATAATCAAAAGTGATTATTTCTTCCATAATATTTATATAATTGCTGTAATATTGTAACTTATAAAAATATGTATTTGGTTATTCAGATGATCAAAATATATTTCTTATATGTATTTAGTCTTCATCCACAATTCCTGACTCACAGATCCTTGAACCCTTGGAATTTCTTAATGTTGAGAGTGATAAAGGTGTCTTTTGTTATGTTAATAGGTGACTTTGGTAAGTCTTCAGGTAGCCAAAAGACTGGAACTGGTTTCCAGGAGACCCAACTAGGTGATTAGAGGGGCTGAAACTTTCAATCTCATCCCTGATCTCCTGGAAGCAGGGAATTAATTGCTGGCGTACAGATCAACTTCAATGGCCAATAGCTTAAGCAGTTATGACTATGTATTGAAGCCTCCAAAAAACCCCAAAAAGAGGAAGGTCAGAGAGATTTCTTGCTGGTGAACACATGAAGATAGGAGGTGCATGGTGTGCCTGAGAGGTGTGCCTGAGAAGGGAAAACGGCATTTCCCTTCCCATATACCTTGCCCTATGCATCTCTTCCATTTGACTATTCCTGAGTTATATATATACTTTTACAATAAACCAGTTGTAATAGAATAAAATAATCAATCTTTCTGACTCCACCTAGTTGGAGCCTACCCATTTCTCATAACAAATTCTGTTAGCAAATTCTTCTTAGTCCTGCACACAGGTATGCTAATCATTAAAGAAATCTAACCTATAGCCTAGAAATTACTGAAATAACCTTCCTGCTCACAACTACCTCCCCAAGAAGATAAAGAAGGTATTGATAAAAGTAATGACTATTTATCAAAAGATTTATAGGAAGATTGTGACTGGGACAGCAACTGGAATTTGTTGACCAAAACAAAGGGGTTTTACCATCCTCATGAGACCCTTGCTGGTGTCCAGATGTTTGTGGTTATCAATCACCTCCTAACCTCAAACCCTTCCAATTTCCCCGTTCCTCCAACATAAAAGAAGCCTAAATTCTGTACACCAAAAAAACAATACATTTTTGCCAGTCTGGCAAAATGTATTTCACACTGGATGGCTATTGTTGTTTTAGCTGTTGTCATTTTATTATGTGACAATCTAAGAGAAAAGAGGTCAGTGTCCCTGACTAAATAGCCAGGTATTTCATGTTTTAAAAATTCTTGTGGCACACCAGTTGAAAATTGCTGTTCTACAATCTAACAATGGGCAGGGGGGATTGGGGAGGGGACAGTGGGGAAAGGGGATTACAGGAACTACTATAAAGGACACATGGACAAAATCAAGGGGGAGGGTGGAGGTGGGAGAGGGAGGTGGGTTCAGCTGGGGTGGGGTGGAGAGATGGGGAGAAAATGCAGACAACTGTAATTGAATAACAATAAAAATTTGTTTTTAAAAATTGCTGTTCTAGAGTCATTTGACATTAATGTATACTTTTACCTCCTGTGCCCACTAATTTTGAAATCTAACATTTTGTTTTTTGAGCTATTACAGTGTTAATATTCAGTTGTATAATGTATCCTAAGCCCAGAATGAAGCTTTTCTCCCTTTATTTATTGAGCAAAGTAAGTTAAATTCTGTTGTAGCATATATGCTCTATACCATCTCATGATATTTCTTTGATCACTTTTTATCATTTCAACATATTTTTCCTAAGTTCAGGTACTCTGTTTTGAGCTCTTTCAGAGTTTTTTGACATAGTTAAGTTTATGTATATGGACATATTGAAGTGAAGAGAAAAAAAAAAGCACCGGTGAATGAACAGAACAAATAACTTTCTGCCTTCATCTATATCATGTAGTTAATAGAAAATAAGCAAATGAATATATTTATATTTCAAAATGTCAGCTGATGATAAGTACAATAAAGAAAGATAAAACAGTAGGAAAATAACACTAAGGGGTGTTATTTTAGGTAACTATTAGGGGTATTTCTTTCTGAGGAGGTGACCTTTAAACCAATACAACAACAACAACATCAAAAGATTAGGTAAAGAATATTCCAGGTAGGGGCATTCAAAAATGCAACTGCTCTGAAATGGACCATATTTAGCATGTTGAGAAATAGTATGATAGCATCATTGCAGCTGAATGAATAAGGAGAAGAAAGATTAAAAGATGAAATATTCACAGATTTAGATTACATGAAGCCCTGAGATCCACTCTACAAATTTTGTTTTATGTTAAATATGATAAGAATCCATTCAAAAGTAACTCTTACAAATGATGGAAGTCATATTCTTTAATGGGTTAAACACTAAAACGGTTTGAAAACAAAAATGGAAAAACATGAAGTAGCAGAAATTGTGAGGATTACCTAAAAAACAAGGTGGTAGATGTATCAAGTTGTTGGTAGGAATTACACCAAACTGCGTGTGCAGTGGACTGCTGCAAAATATGGGAGCAAAAACAAAGTTACTTCATACCAGGAAACTATAAATAAGGAGAAGAATGAGCTCAGGAACAACCAACAGCTATTAATTAGGGTACTGCAGCCCAAGGAGTCAAGTGAGAATGTCACTGCTAATGTCTCCTTATCATCTTTCCAGCCATGGAACATAATTCAACTTATTTTTTTAGAGCTTATATAACCCTGGTACTCAAATTGTGCTAGGACAATTGGGAATGAGAAATTGTGGACCTCCCTGGCAAGGCGAATCAGTTAGTTGGAGCATTGTCCTATACACCAATAGGCTGTAGGTTTGATTCTTGGTCAGGGCAATACCTAGATTGTGGGTTTGATCACCAGTTGGATCATGTATAGGAAGCAACTGATCAATCTTTCTCTCTCATATCGATGTTTCTCTCTCAAAAACAATCAATTAAATAAACAAATTATGGATCAATTTTACCCATGAACAAAAATTCAAAAGCAAACAAACAAAAAAAACAGATTAAATGCAGAGATGTAATAAAATATAAATTTGTAACTGATTAAAATTTATTTATGAGAATAATAATTGTTCAACAAGAGAATATTACTATCCTCAATAAATGTGAGAATTAAATGTAAAATGCATATAATTATTTAATTAGATCCTGAAAATTATTTCAAAATTTAACACAAATTCATGTTTAAAATAATTTAAAACTCCAACGTAAGAGAGTAAGAGTGAAATTTTTTATCTTCATTGAAAAAAAGTTTATGACACATATATACATATAAATGGAAGCATCAGCAAGCATACTCTACTTCAAAATTTAAATGCCTTCTCCATAAAATCATAAAATGAGACCAGAATGCCCAGCATAGTGTTACTATTTCATTCAGTTATGTATTGAATGTTGAATACAAGCAACACAATGAAGAAGTGATGGCTGTATACATGAGAAAGAAAAAGGTCAAACTCTTAGTTTTAGATGATACTGTTGTAATTGAAACCAAGGTTTGGCTGCCTGTTGCAATGAAAGACAAATCTGTGAGACAGGTGCTGGCGAAAAAGAAAAGGCATTCATTCAGGAGTCAACAAACCTGAGAAGATGCCAGGCTCATGCCTTCAAAACCATCTTAGTATCTTGGGAGTCATAGTTAGTTGATATAGGGGAACCCTGGGAAAAGGGGAACTAAGGAATTTCTGGCAACATACAGTTTCTAGCTCTGCTCTCAGGTGGTGTCAATGTTATCTCCTATGTGCATCTCAATATAGTTTTGTCGCTCCATCTGCAGTTTTACTGCTGATAAATGGAACAGGAAATGCAGGCAGCATTTCTTCTTGTTCTGATATTAGTTGCTGACACTTGCCCAGTTCTTGTGGTCAAGGTTGTTCCTTGGTTAAGCAGGAGCTTCAGCTGCTGATGTCTATAAAATACTTATAAGGAAACTTTTAATACATAAATTTTCTATATGTTTGTTAGTACAACCTATTCTAATTACCACTGGATTAATATACAATGTTTACTTTAATCACTGTTACAGTATCATCTTCCTAGAAAGTATAGGTAAATAACTTACAAAGTAGCATGAAAGATAAACAAGCTGCCAGATACAATTAAGCATAAAATAACTTATATCTATACATTTAGAAAATGGAAGGAAAAAAGATCCTATTAAAAAAGGAAGGAGGGAGGGCGGGAGGAAGGAAGGAAGGAAGAGAGGAGGAAAGGAAGGAAGGAAGCAAGGAAGAAAAAGCAAAGAAGGGCAGGAATGTAGGAAAAAATACCTACAAAGTATCAAGCAAATATGTGTATGAAAGTAGTGGAGAATATTTTCGAATTCTACTAAATGTAATAAAAGAAGATGGAAAAACTGAAAAGTTAAACTGAATGTGTGAATAGGATGACTTAATATTATAAAAACATCAATTTTTCTGGAAAGTAGTCTACAAATTCAACAAAAGTCAAGTCCTCAAAAATTGTTGTTATAAATTAACAACATGATTCTGAAAGTTACCTGAATATAAATTGTGGAAACTTGGAGATAATTTTTCAATAGATGAAAGACTGGCCACCAACAGGGAGCTTGGGGGATGCCATTCCCAGTAGTAGAGTGTAGCTTGTGTATGACAGCAGACAGGCAAATGTCTGGCACAGTTGCATGTCCTCTTCATAAAATACTCCTTTGAGTTTGCACCAAAATTGCTTCTTTCACAAAGATAAAATATATGAAGTAGGGAGAATTAAATGTGATTTCTAACCAGACTCTCTTGTACAGTGTTTCAAGATCCTCAGCGTTGTGTTTGGGTTGCTTATTAAAATAACCTTTCTTTTAGAGATTCTTTCCCAAAACTAACTTAGCTTCCAAAGGAGTGGAAGAACTAAATATAGAGGTTAAATATTTTATTTTATTTTTACAAGCTTATATTATCCCAACACTCTCTTTTGAAACATGGTTTCGAATTTGTAATTTCTAAATGGATATATTAACATTTATGAATGAATCACAGTTTGCTGTTAAGCCAAAGAGTTAATTAGCTAACATTTTAAATAACTGTGATACTCCAATATATACTTCTTATGAAATTGTCTGTTCTGCAGTCTATTGGCATGCATGCTATAAAATACAAATATCTGATGAAAATCTGATGCCACATATGATTCATCACCTACAACATCTGAAACACTGTATTTTAAAAGTACTTTTTCTGTCTTTGTACATTTAAAGTTTACTGTATAATTTTTAAAATCTATTGTTTAGAATTCTATGTGAATGAACAAGTTATGGATTTTTAAATAAAATAGTACAAAATATATTTTATATTATCATTATGTATCATGTTTACTGTAGATCTATAATAAATAAAAACTCAAACTAACAGAAATCTTGTAACAATCAGGGAAATGCTTATTCTAGAAAAGTAGGTCTCTGTAAGAACAGCAAGTTTTCTGGTATTATAACTTACTCAGCCTCACCTCCTGCTTACCAGCCTAGCTCAACTATAGCCTTAAAAATAACAGCCCACATTCCTAGTGTCAGTACTAAGGGGACTAGAATGACCTAATTTGCAAAGAATTGTAATTAATTTTCTTGATCTGTCTGGTGGATCCTTGGAAGACTGGATCAAAAAGCTTGCCTTTATTTCTACTAATACAAAATCCACCCAGTGCTAGAGCTACTACCTGAGAGGCCTTTTGTCAAAAGTAGTAATGATGAAGCAGTCCTCCAAAGGTTTAGGTAGTCCCCTTCCTACAATATATGGTTGCCCAAATAAGTTGCCATGGGTTCTAATTATCCACTGTCTATGCTGACCTTTTTAAAATATTGTATAGATTAAGTAATACCTTCATTGGCTGCCCATGTACTATATTTCTGGGTACCAACCTCATAACTTTCTATGATTTGAAATTCTGTGGCTGCTTGCTACTCATTTAAATAATTATGGTTAATTTACTTCTGATGATTAAGTACTAGAACTGCTATTTGGGGTTCTAGAATTCCCATTACTATGAGGGAGCTCTGTTCTTTCACAGCTTTACTTACCCCCAGCATTAGTTCATGAAGGACAACTACCAGTGAGCTTCTCAGTAATGACAGTGCCTTCTCCTCAGCACTTCTGGTTACTTAGTGCTGTTTGAACATACATACTTGGGTTGTGGGTTTTAAAATCTTCTAACATTGCCACTTTTGTGAGCCTTTTTATTACTTCTTTCACCATCTATCATGGAAATTCTAACTTTTCTATGTAATTTAGTATGGGTTAGCATGTTTCCAAACTACCAAGAGTCATTCTAGTTGTGCATTAAAATAGTCTTCCTGGATCCCTGGCAGGTCATTTATTCCTAAATCCTGGGGTAGTGTTTTTGTACCAATAAACTCTTCATTATCCAACTCTATGCCCTTCTCCATGATTCAGCACCCTCAGTGTCATTTATTCTAGTATACATTGACTTGGCTCTGCAGTTTCCTTGATGTGCAAGTCTTTTTCATCATAAACTGAATCATAACTTCTCCTCCATCATTTTTGCTAAGATTTAACTCAAAATATGTGTCTGGGAACCAGAAAGAGGTTGTAAGAGGATCCTGAAAACACTACCTTTGCTTTTAAGGCACTAACCTTTGTAGAGTCTTCAAGTCCCCCAGGAAGATAATCTGTTAGGGATGAAGGATTGAAGAAAAACTTGGAAAAGGAAGATTGACCACATTGTTCAAATGTCCAGGATCCTGGCAGCACCATTTTCTTTCTCTACTCATCTTCCTCAGTTCTAGGAATGGAAGTGGCTTCAGAAGTTACACATCTCTGGTTATCAATCAGCTTTTTAAAATTTATTTTGTTTGTTTATTTATTCTCCCCCAACATCCTTCTCTTCTGTCTTCCCACATCTTTTAACATTTGTATTACTAATTGCCTTTATTTAATTAGAGGGAACTATATTTTTTAATTAAATTTTAAAACCCTGGGAGTTTTGTTTTATTATTTTCCCTAGTTGGTTCCTGTCTGATAAGGTAATTAATATAAAACTGAATAGCAAACACAAATCTAACTAAGTAAGGAAAGAGGTAAGCTGAATAGAATCTGTGGGTCATGGTTTATTCTCAGCTTCATGAGAATGTAAAACTTCCCTTTCTAGTCAAATGATGTACAAAGTCACGAGTGAGAAGAGCAAAACACAGTGTCTACCACATACCAGACACCTGCTAATTGACGCACTACCTCCTCATAAGGTACTTACGTATGATTAAGTGGACTCTTTTCAAAACACTTTTTTTTCAATTAAACTCTCTATTTTTAGATTATTGTAATTATTTTTAGATTATTGTAGATTCCCTGCAGCTGGAAGACCTAATGGAGAGATCTTATGTATACTTCATCTGCTTTCCTCTAATGACAATATCTTGCAAAACTATATAGTATCATATCACACCCAGGATATCAACATTAATATAATCCATTGGGGTTTTTTTTGGATTTTCTAAGTTTTACTCATTAGGTTTATTTGTTGTTTAGTTATATAAAATTTAGCATGGGTAGTTTTTTGTATTCAAAACAACAGTTGCAACATAAAATATTTACATTCCACAAGGACTATTCATCTTGTCCTTTTTATAACCACAGTAACTTCCATTCTGTGTGCATCCCTCCCTTAAACACTGGAAACCACTAATATAGTCTCCATTTTTATAATTTTGTCATTTCAAGAATGTTATAATAATGGAAAAATACAGTATGTAAACTTTTGGAAATGGCTATTTTTCACTCAGGCTATTTCTCTTAAGGTTCATATAAGTGTCTATGTATATTGAATTCATTCTTTTTGTTGCTGAGTAGTGTTCCCTGCATTGGATGGATATACTGGTTTGTTTTATCATTTACCTGTTGAAGGGCATGTGGACTGTTTCTGGTTTTGGGCTCTTACAAATGAAGCTGCTGTGCACATTTGTGTACAGGTTTTTACGTGAACACATATTACCATTTCTCCCGGTTAAATGTCTGTGAGTGCAGTTATTGTATATAGGGTGATCGTGTTTCATTTTATAAGAAACTGCCAAGCTGCAACATAACAGAATGGCTAAAATTAAAAATACTGAAAACATCAAGTTGTTGGAGAAGAAGAAAAGAAACCGATGACTCATACATAGCTGGCAGGAATCTAAAAGGATACAGCAATTCTGGAAAGCAGTTTGGCAGTTTTTGTTTTTTTTAACTTTTGAAAACTATTTGAAGCTAACTTCATATGGAGGCTTACTGCAGCCTCTTTTATCTCATGGACCTCACACAGTCCTGCTACTCTTTCTTCTCTCCACAGTGCACATGGATGAGTAATGACCTGCTAGCCAACCTCTAACACGTTTCCAACAATGCTGACATGATAGACAGGAAATTACTTGCAATGTGGATATACATTAACAAAGCACTTTTCACAGATGTCTTTGAGGAATCTTTATAAATTATTGTGGCCATTGTAAATACACAACAGAAGAAAATGCTAAACCTTGTAAAACATGACTATTCATTATCAAATGCTTTTGTGGCATAATGTTAGTGTGCATTTGAAAATGTTTTTAAGCCGCCAAAGGAAAATGCTTTGCATCTGATGAAACAGAGGGTTATTAATGGAGAATGAAGAATACAGAAAACAGCTGCTTAAGGGAAAGCACTGAAAAATACTTTCATTTTATCTGCATCCTTCAAGTTGATTCAAGTTCAATCCTTTAAATAAAATTGTATTTCATTTAATGAAACTTCCTCAATAAATATTTTGAAAAATATAACCATGAAAAGAAATAAAAACAGGTAAAATCTTATTGTATGATATAAATATATTTATTAATTTATGTAAGGTGTTCCAGTGCCATATCTATTATTATTATGTTTGCAATTTACAATTTAACAGAAGACAGGTAACGGAGTCACTTACCCTAGTAACAGATGTGAAGCTAATAGTCTTAAAAGACAAAAATAAACCCATAAATAAAAGCATTTCATAAAAGCCAAAGATTAATCCAATCCAAGATAACATAAAAGCCATTTGAAAGCCTGGAATTTAAGCTGGGGTGGCAGGGTTGAAATATGCACACATTTTTTCCTTTTTCTGCAAAAAAAATTCTTTCTAGAAAATTTAATATAAGATATAAGCAAAAATCTAATAAAATTCAGATAGAAATATTAAGAATTTAGGGGTTTTGTTACATGTTTTTAACATCATAGCATAAAGACTAATATTTCTCTAAATTAATATATGAAACAATATTTTGAACAGCTACAGAATATTACATTAATAAAATATATTCTAAATCAAATAAGTCCCCAGGGTTTATATTTTAGTTTATTTAAAATATTTAACCAGAGGGGAGGTGGGAGGGAATAATAGGGGGACAGGGGTGAAGTATTTTCAGGAACAATTATAAAGGACTCATGGACAAATCCAAGGAGGGGTGGAAGCAGGGAAGGGAGGAGGGGATGGCTGGGGTGGGGGGGAGTGGTGGGGAGTAAATGCAGACAACTGTACTTGAACAACAATAAAACAATTAAAAATAAATTTTAATATAAGAAAAACATTGCTATGGCCACGTTTACACACACACACAATCTTGGGGCACTTATCCAATTATTGGTTGGAAAAATTCCTCACATGAGTACAAGGGCAATACCATTTTTTTCATAATTAAATTTTGAGACATATTGACTAATTCCTTTAAAGAAAAGTGTTGCAATTTGCATTTCAACTGGCAGCATATATTCCTTAGTTTATTCCCACATAACAAATCTTTGGATATTTGTTTATTAATCTGGTAGAAAAAAACTTATTTTAATTCTCATCCCTGTATTTATTTTTCTCATTATAACTATTTTTAATTTAAATATTTTATTGTTTATGTTGCTACAGTTATCCTAATTTTTCCCCTTTACCCCCCTCCACTCAGCCTGCCCTCCACTCCCACAGTCAATCTTCACACTGGTGTTCATGTCAATGGGTCCTTCATACATGTTCTTAGACTAGTCTCTTCACCTTCTTCCAACCAGTCTTCTTAATTAGTATTAAAATTTAAATGTTTGTGTTAATTGGACATTTTAAATATATAAAAATTAAAGAGTTTGGATATTAGTGCACAGCCACAAAATCATCACCACCCTTAATGCCATGTAAGTGCCCATTACTGCCAGTTTCCTCCCACTCTCTTAATTATTATTATTATTTGTGATAAAAACACAATATAAGACCCACTCTCGTAAATTTTTAGGTATGGAATATTATATTGTTAACTTTAGGAACTGAGCTTACATTATACCACTTGTACTTGTTCCCCTTATATAACTGAAACTTTGTACCCTTTGACTAATATCTCCTTTCTTACCCCTCCTAACAGGCCCTGGGAACTATCATTGAACTCTCTTCTATGAGTTTAACTATTTAGATTTCTCATTAAGTGGTTTTATGTGGTATTTTTTCCTTCTGTGATTGGCTTATTTCAGTTAGTATAATTTCTTTAAAGTTCATTGATATTGCTTGTGAATGCCAGGATTTCCTTTTATTTTTTTAAAGCTGAGTTTGTTCTATGATATTGATATGCCACATTTTCTTTATTT
Organism: Desmodus rotundus; assembly: GCF_022682495.2. Classification (NCBI taxonomy): domain Eukaryota; kingdom Metazoa; phylum Chordata; class Mammalia; order Chiroptera; family Phyllostomidae; genus Desmodus; species Desmodus rotundus. The sequence goes on along the minus strand of NC_071390.1, from coordinate 59,137,209 downwards.
TTATACCATAGTTTTATTATCTATTCATCCATTGAAGAATATTGAGGGTGTTTCCATATCTTAGCTATTATGAATAAGGCTAAATGAACATGGGAGTTCAGATATCTCTTCAAGATCCTGACTTCAATTCTTTTAGATATATATCCAGAAGTGGGGTTGCTAGATCATGCAGTGGCTCAATTTTTAAATTTTTAAGGAATCACCATAATGTTTTTCCATAGTGCCTGTACAATTTTGCATTCCTATCAACAGTGTATAAGGTTATCTTTTTCTTGACATCATTACCAACATTGCCATATTTTCTTTTTTTATACAAACCACTCTACCAGGTATGAAGCGATATCTCATTTTGGTATTGATTTGCATTTCCCTGATGATTAGTGGTGTTGAGAACATTTTTGTATACCTATTGACCATTGGAATATCTTCTTTCAAGAAATATCTATTCAATTTGTTTATGTGTGTGTGTGTGTGTATATGTACACATATATATATACCATATATATGTATATATATACCACAAATATATGTACATACACATATGTATATACATATATATACCACAAATATATGTGTATGTATATGGTATATATATATATATGTGTATACCATATATATATGTGTATATATATATATCACAAATATATATGTATATATATATACCATATATGTGTATGTATGTATATATACCACAAATATATATATATATATGATATATATATATGTATATACCATATATATGTATATATATATCACAAATATATGTGTATATATATATTTGCTATTGAGTTGTAAGAGTTCTTTATATATTTTGGATATTAGCCTTTTATCAGATATATGGTTTGCAAATATTTCCTCCTATCCATAGGTTACCTTTTCATTTTATTGATTTTTTTCTCTGCACCAAGATTTTCAGTTTGACATAATCTCACTTGCCAAAATTTGCTTCTGTTGCTTTTGCTTTTGGCGTCATATCCAAGAAATTATTGTCAAGACCATTGTCAGGAAGCTTTATCTCTTTTTTTTAAATAGGAGTTTTACAGTCTCAGATGTTACTTTTAAGTCTTTAAATCATTTGAAGTTGATTTTTATGTATGGAAGGAAGTTCAATTTCATTCTTTTGTTTGTGGTTATTTAGTTTTTACTATCACCATTTATTAAAGAAACTATCCTTCCTCCATTTTGTATTCTTGACATTATTGTCTAAAATCAATTCATTATAAGAATGGGTTTATTTCTGGCTTCTGTATTCTATTCTAATGGTCTCTATGATGATTTTAATGCCAGTACTGTTGGGAACCGCCCTGCCTGGTTTCAGAAGTTTTAACCCCCCATGGTTAAGGCTGAGTCAGAGTTGGGACCATAGCCATTAAGGAGACAGAGCTTATCTCCCTGGCAGAGGTGCCATCTCTGCCCACTTCACCCTGCTTAGCCCTGAACTTGACCAGTTAGCCAATGACAGGTAAGATTCCTCAAGGGAGGAACAACCTAAGACAGGCATGGTCACCAGGAAAAGCCCACAGGGAAGGACTTGGGGGGCTATGGAAAAAGGGGGTGATGGACCCTCACCCCTCAGCTTTGAAATAGCCTGAGTCCTCATTCTGTCTGCAAGAAGTCTCCTAATCTCTTGGCTGCCTTACTTCCCTTGCCTGACTTAAGCCTGAAACAATAACAGAGGGCAGTGCAGTCCTGTGCTGGAAGGGGCAGATTCCCTGGGGAATCAGGCCTAAGAAAAAATGCATACAATCCTGTGAAATCTGCTTAATTTATACCCTCAGCTTAAATGATAAGGGTCCAGACCTGAAATGAGTCTGGCGCCCAAAGTTTTATAGCCCTTTAACTAATTGACCATAACTAAAAATAAGCCCTCAAAGTTCTCTATAAGTTATGTATTGTTTGATCCTTACTGGCTGACAATGATTGATGAGCTTTATCTGCATTCCTATGAGAATGAACCTAATAAAAGCCCATGGAGGAAAAGGCTCTGGGCCCTTCTCCTCTGAGAGTTCAGCCACCTTTCCTCCCCAAGCAGATCATGTCGTGGTAGACTTATTCTTCATCCATGGCAGATGTGGGGCTCAGAGATAAAGCTCTGTGACACCAGTACCATACTGATATTTTTTAGGTAACACTGTAGTACATTTTGAATAGGAATTCTGATACCTGCCAATTTGTTCTTCTAACTCAAAATTTCTTTAGCTATTAGGATATTTTGTTTAACATGAATTTTAAGATTTTAGAAATTTCCATAAAAATTATCACTGGGATTTTGATAAGAATTGCATTGTATGTGTGGTTCATTTTTGGTAATAAGGATATTTGAACATGAAGTTTTCCACTCTATGAACATGAGGTATTGCTTCATTTCTTTGTGCCTGCTTTAATTTCTTTCATCAATATTTTAAAGTATGCAGTGTATAAGTCTTTTACTTCCTACATATTCTTAAATAGGTAATTATTTTAATGATAATATAAAGGAATTTTTTAAATTTTATTTTTAGGTAATTTGTTGAAATATATAAAAACACAACTGAATTTTGTACATTGACTGTTTCTTGCATCTGTGCTAAATTCATTTATTCTAAATTTTTTTGGTGGAGTGTTTAGGTTTTTCTAGATATAAGATCATGCTTAGCAGAAGTAATTTTACTTTTTCCTCCCAACTCATATGCATTTTATTTCTTTTTTCCTTGCCTAATTGTTCTGGCTGACTTCCAGTACTATGTTGAATGTAAGTGGCAGGAATAGGCATTCTTGCTTCATTCTACATAGCAGAGAAAACCACTGCAGATGTTGTTAGCTGTATATTTTTTATACATAGTCTTATGTTGTGGTAAGTTCCTTCTGTATTGGACTTGTTGAGAATGTTTGTTACTTAAGAAGTGCTATATTTTGTCAGATGCTTTTTCTATTGTCTGCTGAGATAATGATGTAATTTTTGTCCTTCATTCTGTTAATGTAATGTATCACATTGATTGTTTTGCATATGTTGAAACATCCTTGCATCTTAGAGACAAATCTCACTTGGTGTGAATGATATTTTTAATGTGCTGTTGAATTTAGTTTGCTAATATTTTTGAGGAATTTTGTATCCATGTTCATCAAGTATATTGGCATGTAGTTTCTTTCTGGTTGGTATCTCTGTGTGGATTTGGTATCAGGATGATGCTGGCTTCATAAATAAAGTTTGGAAGTGCTCCCTTACTTATTTTTGGGGAAAAGTCTAAAAAGAATTATTGACTTCTGGTCAAGATGGTGGCATAGGCAGAAATGGTTTGCCTCCTCACACAACCACACCAAAATTACAACTAAAATATAGAACAACCATCACTCAGAATCATCAGAAATTAAGTTGAATGGAAGATTGACAAATACGGAATTAAAGAAACAACATACACCCAGACTGGTAGGAGAGGGTGCAGATGCAGAACAGGGTGGTCCCACATCAACATGTCATGGATCAAAATTCATGATGGATATCATGGGAGTGAGGAATACCAGATCTACACCAGGCCCCCAGCCCAGGTTTTCAGTGCTAGGAATATAAGTACCACAACTTCCAGCTTCAAAAACCAGTGGGGATTGAGTTGGTGGAAGAAACTTATAAAGCCCCAAGCAGTTCCTCTGAAAAAACTCACACATAGACTCACCTACTCAGACTCACTTCCTCTGAGCTCCAGCACCAGGGTAGCACCTTGAAAGCCACCAGTGGTATATAAGGAGAAACTGAAGTGTCTTGAATCAAGGAGAGCAGAGACCATTGTCCCTTTGTTAATCCCCCCACCCACCCACAAAACCAGGAAACTGGTGTCATATCTAAGACTCCAATAACCTGGCTAACACTGTTTTACTTATCTTGGAGATCCCCAGATACTCCACCCCACCCAACTTATGGGCCCACCCAAGCTGCTTTTCCATGTGAATGGCTGGTTATGGCTCATGCTTCACCACTTCCTAAATCCTATCAAACAAGCAATAGCTGCTTTCAGTGAGCCCCAGGCCTGGCACTAAGGGAAGCCAAATTAGATTCATAGCTTGGTTTTTCCTAGGAATCTCTAAGGCCAGCACAAATAGCAGCCATCTCAGATTACTTTATAGCTTAGGCATGGTGCCCCAAGCAAAACACAGGACGGGGCTGACCTTGGCCTGCATCACCTGGGAAACCCCAGAGCCAGTGTACCCAGTGGACAGCTACAGACCATAACAGAGTACCACCTCCCTGCGCCTTCACACCTGATTCTCCATGGAGGGCAGAGGTTGGCAGTCAGTGGTCATAGCCAGTTCTTGCAACTGACTGGCCTGGGTAAATCCCTTCCATTGATCTTCCAACAGTGACCAAGGCTCAACTACAAGAGGAGGGTGTACTCAGCCCCCATAAGGGCACACCTCAAGCACCCAGCTTGGGTAATAGGGGAAGCTGTGCCTCCTGACATACAGGACACCTACTACATTAGGCCACACAACAAAGACACAGAGTCAAAGCAGCTCTACCTACTACACTGAAACAAACACTGAGAGGCTACCAAAAAAAGAAGATAAAGAAATACGGCCCAATGAAAGAACAAATCAAAACTCAAAAAAAAAAAAAAGAGCTAAATGAAATGGAGATAAGCAATCTATTGGATGCAGAGTTCAAAACACTGGGTATAAGGATACTCAAGGAACTTAATGAGGACCTCAATAGCATAAAAAATATCCAGTCAGAAATGAAGGATACACTAATTGAAGTATATAACTATTGTTACATGGAAACAATAGTAGAGTGTATGAAGCTGAGAATCAAATAAATGATTTGGCACATAAGGAAGAAAAAAACAACCATGCAAAACAAGAATAAGAAAAAAGAATCCAAAAAAATGAGGATAGTATAAGCAGTCTCTGGGACAATAAGATGTCCAACATTCACATCATAGCAGTGCCCAAAGAAGAAAAGGATCAAGAAATTGGAAAACTATCTGAAAAACTAGTGAAAGAAAACTTCCCTAATTTGGTTGAAGGAACTAGACGTGCAAGTCCAGGAAACACAGAGTCTCAAACAAGATGATGTAAAGAGGTCCGCTCCAAAGCACATCGTAATTAAAAGGCCAAATGTTAAAGATAAAGTGAGAATCTTAAAAGCAACAAGAGAAAATAAGTTAGTTACCAGATGGTTGCTGAATAGGAGGGTGGTAGGGGAGGATGGGTGAAGAGGTGAGGGGATTAAGAAGTACAAATAGGTAGTTACAGAATACCCACCGGGATGTAAAGTACAGTAGAGGAAATGTAGCCAAAGAACTTAAACATATTACCCACGGACAAAAGCAATGGTGGGGGCATGGCCTGAGGAAGTAGGGGTTGCTAGTTGGAGGGGGGCATATGTGGGGAAATCAGGACAACTGTAATAGTGAAATATAATAAAAAATAAAAATATCAAAACAGAATTATTATTAATTTTTCTTGAAAGTTTTGGTGAAATCCACCTTGAAGCCACCTGGGCTATTCTTTGTTGGAAGATTCTTGATTACTGATTTAATCTTATTTTTTTGTTATTGACTTTTTTTAAGCTTTCTATTATTTTGTTAATTCACCCTTGGTAGGCTGTATCTTTCTAGGAAACTATATATTTCTTCTAGATTTTTCCAAAATGTCCACATATTGTTCATAATGGATCTTTTATGTTTATTTGACATCACTTGTAATATTTTTTCTATACATGATTTTATTTATTTGAATTTTTACACTTTTTAAATTATATTTATTAGACTGCCAGTGTTTCTTGCCTTAGTCTAGCTAAGATAGTCTAGTTTTTCAATCTTGCTTCTTATGTTTTTAAGAATACACTTTAAATTTGTGGGGTTTCTGTTTTATTATTCTTTATTTCATTTACTGTATGCTCTAATTCTCAGCATTTTCTTCCTTTTGCTGATGGACTTGACTTGTTATTCTTTTTCTAATTCCTTGAAGTATAATGTTAATTTTGTTTTAATTTTAGAACTTTTATCTTAATGTAGATATTTATCATTATAAAATTCCCTCTAGAACTGCATTTGCTATATCCCATAAATTTTGGTATGTTGTGTTTTGTTTTCATTTGTTTCAAGACATTTTATAATTTTCCTTCTGGTTTATTGTTTGACTCAGTGGTAGTTCAACTGTGTGTTTTGTAATTTTTATATATTTGTGAATTTTTATGTTTTCTTTCTGCTGTTGATTTATAGTTTCACTTCACTGTGGTTAAAGTTACTTTGAATTTGTTACTCTTAAATTTGTTAAGACTTTTTTTTTAACCTCCTGTAGAATATTCCATTGAATTTGAAAAGAATGCGTTTTCTGCTATGCAATGCAATGTTCTGTAAATGTCTGTTAGGTTCATTTGATCTATATTGCAGTTCAAGTCTGCTATTATTTCTTTATTAATTTTCTGTCAGAATGATCTGAGTATTGAAGTCATTAGCTATTATTGTATTGCTGTATATTTCTTCTTTCAACTCTGTCAATATTTGCTTTATATATTTAGGTGATCTAAGGTTAGGTGCATATTTATAATTATTATATCTTCTTGCTTAATTGATCCTTTAATCATTATGCAATGACCTTCTTTGTCTCTTGTGACAGTTTTTGGTTTAAAATCTATTTCGTCTAATGTAAGGATAGCCACCCCTGGTTGTTTTTGATAAGTATAGCTACTCCTTTTTGGTCATTATTTGCATGGCTTATCTTTTACTTTTCTTTCACTTTCAGCCTATTATGTCCTTAAATCTATAATCAGTCTTTTGTAGAGAGAATATAGTTGGATCATTTAAAACCCACTCCACCCTCCTATGTCTTTTGACTAGATAGTTTAATCTATTTACATGTGGTAATAATTTATAAATAATGAGTTACAATTGCCATTTAAAAATTATTTTTGTAGTTTTTTTCTTCTAGTTCTCTCTTGCTTCTTTATTTTGTTATTTGATGATTAGTTGTACTCATATAATTTGTTTCTTTTCTCTTTTTCATTATTTTCTCTGTTTTTATTTGTTGTTACCATGAAGCTTGTACATACTTCTAATTGTTATACAATCAATTTTGGATTTATTATTACTTAAATTTAATCACATACAAAAACCCTATACTTAATTTCCCACCCCTTCACTTTATTTTATTGATATGAAAACTTATTCCTTTTAATATTGTGAATCTATTAACTATTATGATGGAGATAGTTATTCTTAATACCTTTTTATTTTAAATTTTATAATAGGATTTTAAATGATTTACTCACCACTTTTACAGTATAACAATATTTTGTAGTTGTACACTTTTCTTTATTTGTGAAATATCTTAAAGATTTTATTTATTTTTAGAGAGATGGGAAATGAAGGAGAAAGATTAGGAGAAAAATATCAATATAAGAGAAAAACATTAATCAGTTACCTCTCTTATGCCCCCAACCAGGGACCTTGCTTGCAACCCAGGCATATGTCCTTAACAGGAACTGAACCAGAGACCTAATAATATTGATGGATATTTCTGGTCATATAATTTGAGTTAATAGGATGTTTTCAATTTAATATCATTTATTTTATTTCTTTATTTACTTATTTTTACTTTTTTATATTGAATTTATTGGGGTGACATTGCTTAAGGTTGTATAGGTTTCACATGAACATTTCTAGGATACATGATCTATGTATTGCATTGTTTACCCGCTACCTAAAGATGAATCATCTTCCATCACCATATATTGGTGCCTTTTACCTTTAACTACCCCCTTAACTGTTTTCCTCTGGTAACCACATACTACTGTTTGTGTCTAAGAGTTTCAGTTTTATATATCACATATGAGTGAGATTACATGGTCCTTAGCTTTTTCTGACTGACTTATTTCACTTAGCATAATATTCTCAAGTGCCATCTATGATGTCGCAGATGGTAGGCAGTATTTCATCTTTTCTTATGGCTGAGTAGTATTCCATAGTGTGTGTGTGTGTGGAGATATATATATAAAATCAATCACATCTTTTTTATCAATCCTCTATTGAAGGACACTGTTGGGGATCACTTTGTGTGGTTTCAGAGACTGTAGCCTCATGCAAGCAGGCCTTGAAAGAAGCCAGTAAGTCTCACTGGAAAGCCAGAAACACAGGGGGCAGGCATGACCTGACACTGACACAGAGAGTTCCTGCTGGAAATCAGGCCTGATAAATACATTGTATCCTTTGAAGCTTGCTTTGTTTTGTTTCAATATGGCCCTGTTGATATAAACCACATGATGATTAAGTTCAAAGCATAAGGAGTGAATTACTTGTGTCATGAAATATGCCTTTATAACCCTCTAGTGTCAGCATGTCTCAAAGACCCTGACCCAAGAAGACTCTGTGTTCCTTCAATTGTTATCTGTAGATAATATTTGTTTTACCTGTACATACTGAGCCTAATAAAAGCTGTTTCACAGAAGGGCTCCGGGCATTCTTCACTAGAGGGAATCACCACTCCCTTTCCTGTCAGAACAACAGAGTGTGTCCAGAATGACTTATTCTCATCTGCAGTGGCCAGGAGAGCTCTGCTGGCCTGGGTTCCTCACAGGATACTTTGGTTGTCCCCATGTCTGTTTTTTATTTTTTTTAGCATATGTTAACTTAAAACAAGTTTTTAAATATTATTCAAGTACAGTTGTCTCCATTTTCCCCCCATCATTCCCCCCACTCCACCTATCCCCACCTCCCCCCTTGAACCTACCCTCCTTTGTCTTTGTCCATGTGTCCTTTATACATGTTCCTTGTTCTTTCTCTTTTCCCCCCCATAATCCCTCTCCCGCTTCCCCTCTGGTTACTGTCAGTTTGTTCTTTATTTTAATGTATCTGATTATATTTTGTTTGCTTGTTTGTTTTGTTGATAAGGTTCCACTGGATTATCTCCATGTTTTGGCCAATGTGAATAATACTGCAATGAACATAAAGGTGCATATATCTTTGGGAATAAATTTTTTGAGATTTTTTGGGGGGTAGATACCCAGGAGAGGAATTGCTGGGTCATATGGTAACTCTATTCTTAATTGTTTGAGGGACTTCCAGATTGTTTTCCATAGTGGCTGTACCATTTTACATTCCTGCCAAAAGTGAATGAGGGTTTCTTTTCCTCCACAACCTCTCCAACATTTGTGATAATAGCCATTCTAACAGGTGTGAGATAGTATCTCATTGTAGTTTTGATTTGTGTTTCCCTAATAGCTAGTGAGGCTGAGTATATTTTCATATATCTGTTGGGCATTTCTATGTCTTTTTGGAAGAAGTGTCTGTTCAGGTCTTCTACCCATTTTCAATTGGATTGTTTGTTTGGTTTTGAATTGTATGAGTTTGTCACACATTTTGTATATTAATCCCTTGTTGGAGCTGATGTTTGTAAATGTTATCTCCAATTTGGTTGGTTGCCTTTTTGTTTTGTTGTTACTTTCTTTTGCTGTGCAGAAGATTTTTAGTTTGACATAGTCCAATTTATTTATTTTTTATCTTCACTACCCTTACCTTTGGGGCCAAATTCATAAAACATTCTCTACCAACAAATTTCATAAGTTTAGAACCCATGTTTTCTTCTATGTAATTTACTGTTTTGGGTCTTATATGGAGGTCTTTGATCCATTTTGAACTAATTTTTATACATAGGGACAAACTGTGATCTAGATTCATTCTTTTGCATGTAGCTTTTGAATTTTCTCAGCACCATTTATTAAAGAGACTTTCTTTTTTCATTCTGTATTTTGGCTCATCTGCAAGAATTATTTGCCCATATATGTGTGGTTTTGTGGTTCTATTTCTGGACTCTCAGTTCTGTTCCACTGGTCAGTGTGTCTGTTTTTTATTTATTTTTTACTTGTTTTGATTATTGTAACTCTGTAGTTAATTTGAAGTGAGGTAGTGTGATAACTCCATCTTTGTTCCTGTTTTTTTAGGATTGCTTTGGCTATTCAGGGTCTTTTGTGGTTCCATACAAAATTTGATGATTTTTTGTTCTATTTCTTTAAAAAATGACATTGGGATTTTGATGTAAATTGCATTAAATCTGTGTATTGCTTTGGGTAATGTGGACATTTTAACTATGGTGATTCTCCCAACCCATGAACATGGAATACCTTTCCATTTCATTGTGTCTTTTTAAATCTCTTTTATTAATTCTTTCGGTATATACATCCTTCACATCCTTATTCCTGGGTATTTTATTCTTTTAGGTGTAATTGCAAAGAGAAATTTTTTTTAATTTCTTTTTTTCTGAGGTTTCATGTTAGTATACAGGAAAGCATTGGATTTTTGTGCATTGATTTTTTTTTATCCTGCAACTTTACTGTATTTTCTAATAGTTTTTTTGTTGAGTTTTTAGGGTTTTTTATATACAGAATCATGTCATCTGCAAAAAGTGGCACTTTTACTCCTTTATTCTCAATTTGAATGCCTTTTATGTTTTTCTTTTGCCTGATTGCTTTGGCTAGGATTTCCAGAACAATGTTGAATAAGAGTGGTGAGAGTTGTCATTATTCTCTTGTTTCTGATCTTAAAGGAAAAGCTTTCACTTTTTCACTGAGTATGATATTAGCTGAGGGATTTGTGATATATGGCCTTTATTACATTGAGGCATTTTCCTTCTAAATGAGGCCATTTTAAATTACGCTAAATGTATATTATTTTTAAAAATTACTAGACCAAATTTCACTTTCTCATTATAAACCAAACCACCAATTTCTTTATTTTTGTCCTGCTTCTGGCTGCATTGCACTGATTAGGATGGACAGAAAGGTCAGAAGCCAATTTTCACAGGTTCATTCTTCCTAGAGTAAAAATGCCAGCAATCATTTAAGGCTAGCTAGGAGTAGCGAAAAGTCTGCTTAGTAGTATCTCCTCACATCCATCAGAATTATTGATGTCCTGAAATGTGCCAAAGAATCTCATTGCTCTTCACTGATAACAAGAATGTGTCGATCAAATCCTGTTATAACTATTTTTCATATTGCCATAGCTAAATAGATGATGCAGCTTTACCATAATAAACATGTTAGAATTAGTCAAACTAACAGTATTTTGTGAAGAAGAATATGTTTGTTAACCTAGAATTAATTTTTGTGTGGGTACTAAAACATGTCTTCTCTATCATGCCTGGCATTTCTTTATTTCATTATAATTAATAAATGAACATTTACTAATTCACATCTCTGGAGTCATGGAATCAATTATTTAAATATTGGCTGTGTGGATTAGGGATGTACTTCACAACTACGATTTGTATAGTTTATCTTAGGCCAAGAACAAAGAGTATTTGTCATATATGTTCTACAAGTTGCCAAACCAATAGTTTAAGGACATGGTAGGATGAGGAAGCATGGCATTTTAGATTGAGAGTTTCTTCATTTTCGAATCTTAGATATTTCACTTGCTTTGTAATCTTGAACAAATCTAGCAATGTTTCTGAAAGTCAATCCTAACATTTTGAAAAAAGTAAATAAAATAAATAAAAATGATGAATTGTGATAGGTTTTTCACACATTTTCGTACAATTTCTGTTTAAATTGTGCTTTTTAAAGATTGCATTCTAGTTTAATTAAGAACATCATGATTGTAACCATAAGTATTTTAATTAAAAGTAGGAGTTTGTGATAGTACTTCTTTATGTTGAATTTTAATGTTCACTTGTCATTTCTGTTATTATAAAATGAATAAGGAGTTAAGATATTAAACAGTTTTAAGGCATAATCCTACTACAACCTATTTTTTAAAATAAAAACACAACGAGTTTTAAAATAGACCCTTTTCTGATGATCAGTACATAAAGATATATTAGGAGCATACTGTATTATTTTAAACCACTAAATATACACTAACATGAATAAAATAAATATTCCCTGCCTACCTACTAATAAAAATGCTAGGATTATTAATTTACTGATTGCAATATGCCAAAATAACCACAATACATACTAAAATATTCAGAGATATGAGGATGGATATGGGAGCCCATAATGCAAAAAAGAAAGAAATTCCAGGTAAGAAAATGGAAAATCATAATTACACACCCTTTATTTGGACTGAATAGACAGCTGTGGCAGAGGCTGGATGACCTTACCACAGTCAGGAATTCTGAACTTTCCCTTTTCCATACCTTTTCCTATGAGCTCCAATTGGTGCCTGGGAAGGGGCAGCAGCACCTAATCTGTAATCCGTAATGTTGCAGGAGGCAGGAGAAGTGAGCCAGAGAGTGATTTTTCTGAAGTCCTGACCTTCGAGTTGCAAACTACTCTGCCCTGAGTATGGCTTGTTCAGCCAGGGAACATCTTCCGATGCAGCAGTTTGCACTGCACCTGAAAGCACCCCAGGGTTTACTCACAGCAACATGCATGCACATTCCCTCTAATCCTAGAGCAGAACTGCACTAAAACACTTCACAGAGTATCTGAGCTTCAACACAGGTAACTGAATACCAGTAGTATTTTGGCCCTTTGGTGATCTTAGAACACCTTTACCAAGAACACCATATGACCAACAATTTTGAATAAAATAATCCATCAAATCACGTTTTGGCCTTATGAAAAAATCCTCATGATATTGAGTAAAGTTATTGAAACTGAGTCAGAAGATGGAGAAAGCTGGAATTTCTGTCTGGGAAAAGCTTCAAAATCCTGAAATTCCTGCATTATAAAATCATCAGGCTATCTGACAAGAATAATATTGGCAATGCAGGGAGCAAGTCAAAGAGAAATGGAGAAGCATATTAAACTCTTTGGAGATGGCTCCAGTGACAAATATTTTATATCACATCAACCAAAAGGGCAAAGCAGAAAAATTACTAGGCTGAATATGTGGGATGCTGCAGTTCTGGTAGCTGCAGCTCCACTCATTACTGGCAATGTATCTTTGGCACTAATTCCATAGTTCTCAATTTTCCTATTGTTTAGACGAGAGAATTGGATTAAGTTGTTCAACTAAGGAAAGTTATAATATTTAGGGAAGGGAATCAAAAATTATTTTTGCTCAGTTTGAGTTTTCTTTATAGCCAATTAAAATATCTCTAAATTCTATTATTTTTAATAATCAAAAATTACATAATTTATCAATTAACTTTTCATTGGAACTGAAGGTATTAGATTAGCTATATATAGTAGTGGTTATTCTAAAAGAATGTCAAGGCAGCTAAAAAAAATTGTACAGACAAGATTGTGTGATCAAACTCCTCCAGCAAATTTGAATCTTATGCTGAACATAAGCTAAAATTCTTACTTTGAAGCACCTTTTTATTTAACCCTTTTCTTCTACTCTGACTTCAACTCCTTCTGCTCTCTCTTTTAAGCACTCTGTTTCAGCCACCCTGGACTCCAAGCATTCTTTAATATCTAGACATTTTCACTTGATATTTTCCTTGCCTGGACCATTCTAGACATCATCGTGATTTGTCACTCATTTGCTGAAAGGTTCTCTGTGTTCAGATGGCATTTTATGGACAAGTGGCCGAGAAACAGTGAAGTGCTTTTTATAAGTACCTCATAAGAAATATCAACTTTCTACCATCCTTGTCAATATATATCCTCATTACTGTTTTATCTTTTTTTCTTTATAGCACATATTGTCATCATAGAGTATTTTCATGTTTTATTTGTCTATCTTTTCCCTTTAGGATGAACAGACAATGATTTGCCTTTGGTTTTATTGACAGCAGTATATGCAGTGCTTATGTAGTACCTAGCTTAGAGCAGGTATACTAAATGAATGAACCCAGTTTACCTCTCTACACTCTGTTCTAGTTTATCAAAACGAGAGGTACTATTGATGCACCCACTCCACTCCACTAGCTAGAGTTCTCCCTGTCATAGGCCCCTTCTCACCCTGAGAGTCCTCCAAAAAAAGTCACTGTCAGACCAACACCACAGTCTCCAGAAATTCCTATTGGGTTTTAGCAGAATTCTTGGGTTATGTGACTTATTATTGTAAAATGTGCTGTTAGCTAACTCTGATGAGTTCTTTATTCTTTTTTCATCATTTATGTCCAGTACAAACTGTTTCTGCATTCGTCATCCCAACCAAACCCTCCACTGACTTACTCCTTTCTGAACCTTCTGTTAGTGTTTTTCTTTCATGATGAACACATTGCTCTGTTCTCAGTTTATTCACTGTTTGGACCTGTTATCACCTTGTGGTTTCCTCTGAAGACTCCATTTCTCTTCAGTTCCCTCGAATGTGTCTTGTGAATTTTCTGATACCTTATAAAACAAGATTGAGGAATTTTATCTTTTCTTTCTAAGTCCTCTTGCCTGATAATACCACCACAAATTTATATTTTTATTATGTCCAACTTATAACCAAAAATATTATATTAAATCATTAATGTATTTTTCTGGTTTCTATCTAAAAATGTAATTATTTTATTTATTTTTGTTTAATTGTATTACTTTTCCCTACATATGCATAACATATTGTAGAATTTAATAATCATTTGTTTAATGAAATAATAACCTTCCTTTTACAAGATCACCTTTATATTGCTCTGAGGTTAATATTGTGAAACTACACTAAAGATATTATGATATTATGATTTATACACAGTATATATTTAGTCATCCAGAGGGCCAAAATATATTTCATATATTTTTTATATTTTTATTTTATATATAAATATATTTTATATATTATATATATTTCATATATATAATCTTCATTTATGCTTCCTGGATCATGGCTCCAAAAATGTTTAATATTTCCTAAGCTATAAGAGTGATGAGAGAATCTTTTGTTACAATATTTGGTTTCCTGATGTTTGTCCCTAAATTGCTTCAGAGCCATGTGAAATGGTGTCTTGTTATTTATAGCAAGTGGATTTATATTAATGAGGTGACTTTTGGAAAGCACTTGAGAATGGGGGCTGATTTCCATGAAAAAAAATACTTGAAAATGAGATTTGGAATTTCCAGTCTCACCTCCTGATTTCTAGGGAGGAGAATGGGACTGGATGTGAATCAATCACCAATGGCCACCAAGTTAATCAATCATGCTAATGTCATAAGCTTTCATAAAAACCCTGAAGGACAGGTTGTGGAGAGCTTTCAGGTTGGAAACATGAAGACCTGGGGAGAGTAGTAGACTTAGAGAGAACAGAAAAACTTTGTGTCCTTTCCCTATACCTTGCCCTATGCATCCCTTTCATCTGGCTGCTACTCAGTTATACCCTTTTTCAATAAACCAGTAATCTAGTAAGTAAAATATTTCTGAGTTCTGTGAGCCACTCTAGCAAATTCATTGAGCTAAACAAGGTGGTCATTGGAAACACAGGTGACAACTTGGGCTTGCAACTGTCTTCTGAAGTGGGCAAGGGGATGGGGAAAAGACTGAACCCTTAACTTGTGGAATCTCATACTATCTCCAGGTAAATAGTGTCAGAATTGAGTTAAAATGTAAGGCAACCAGCTGGGTTTGAGAATTGTTTGGAAATCTCCCTCCACACACTGGAAGCAACGATCAATATCTTTACCCTGTAACTGCCTTTATAATGTAATACAATATACTTTGTATCCTGACTCCCTGTTATAACAGAGTAAGGTCAAGTTCTACCTAAAAAAAAAATTAAATTTTCAAAATTTCATTTTTCTCACTTAGACTTCTTTTTCTCATTTCATTCCTCATTTCAGACTTCTTTGTTACCACTATTTTTTTTCTAGGCTCTTTATTCTTTTTTTTTGTTTTTCAACTACAATTATCCCCATTCCCCCCCCATTACTCTCTCCAGCCCTACCCACCCTGCATCTCCCATATTCAATACTCCTTCCCCCATTGTCTTTGTCCATGGGTCCTTTATACATGTTTCTTGACTTTACTCTTCCCCTTCTTTTCCCCATTATCTCCTTACTTTTAGCACCCTACTTCTACCACTCAAAGCTCTATGCACCTAAAAATCCATTGTTCTTAACATCATCGGTCAAGAAGGTTTGTTCAGAGTAGCCTGCATTCATTGACTCTACTGTGATATAAATAAAGGCCTGTAATGTGTTGAATGTACAAGCCCCTCTTCTTATTTTATACATTTACAACAATACCTCACAGAAATATACAAATAGAAAAACATGTCAGGCAAACACTAAGCCAAATCCAATTAAGTGATATGTAGGTTTATTAATGTTAAACAAAAAAAATTATGCAAAAATGTATTAAGATTGAAAAGATGCATATTAATGAAGGAATTAATAAATTAAAATGATAAAAAAGTCATCAGGGAATGAAGAATTGAGCAAAAAGGAAAAAGGACTCATGGACATGGACAACAGTGTGGTGATTGCTGTGGGGAGGTATAAGGGGACTGAGTGGTAATGGGAAATAATACAATAAAGATTAAATTTAAAATGTTTTGTGAAAAAGAAATAAAAATTTAAAAGATAGAAAAGTCATATATTAACTAATAAATAGTGATGTAATATACAAAGCAAATTTTCAGAATTGCCAAATGTGAGAGATCCATAATTATAGAGTTTGAACTAGCTGTAATAGATAACAAATATAGGGCATAAAGACAAAAAATTAGTACAATTAAGAATGATTTAAAAAATAATTAACAATCACACTTTTTAAAAAGCTAATTATATGTGTGTATGTATGCTCATATGCATATATGTTTATGCATGGATTTATGTATACATATGCACTTTATATATGTATATATACATACACAAACAGAAAAATATAATTTGCTTTCATTTTCATTAATTTCACTATCAAGTGTAAATTTTAAAAAATTGACAGTTTTTTAAAAACTTTTCTCATTCTGAAGACAATTGGGGTATTAATTTTACTTCCTTGCTTAGAAAGAAGATTGAATATCTTTTCACATATTATTGGTCACTTGTTTCTTTTCTCCCAAAATTTATTTCTTGTGGGCATGTGTGCACACTGAGAATTATATTGGTCACCATGCATTTAAAATTTCTTCTAGTATGCAAAGGCTGGTATGTCAAAATAAACAATTTGAAGATTCCCTGAACCTGAGACTTTCCCTTTCTTTCGAAGGCTCCAATAGTTAGATGTGTTCATACTACACTTTGATGTGGAAATGAGTCATGGGGTGAGGAGAGACAGTGTGTGTATATCATTTTGCTTATGTTGATTTTGTCAAGGTGTTGAAGTTCTGAGGTCAGAACTAAAGATTTCTAATTTTCTCCATAAATCTCTTGCATACATTTTAATGAATGCCCTCAGATGTTGTGGGGTTATTTTTCTATTGATTTATTTATCAACCTCTTCAACTATTTACCCATCTATACATCCTTTAATGCAGTTTCTTGATGTGGACTCTGGCTCTCAGGGTCCATGTGTTGTGGCCACGACAAACAAATTCACATGGACTACAGAAGTCCTGTGGAGAGAAAGGGAGGGCATGGCCACTCTCTAAGTGAGAGAGAGGCCCCTGACCCCTTCCTGGACAGGCTTTTATTGCTTTTCTGGGCACATTGCATTAGGGATGGTCCTCATTTACTATGCACAGGTTCCTTTTAGGTGGTTACCTGTTACGGATAACAAAGGAGAGGATGTTGCTAAGTACATCAAAGAAGGATATTTGCAAATGTAAGGGAAAAAGTGGTTGAACTGGTTACACTGTCCTTGGGAGGTTTAGCATAGATTTTAGGAAGTTATTTTAAAGATATGCATAAAGCATTTGCTGCGTCAATTCAGGGTGAGGGAGTTTCAGCAAAAGAAAGCTTCATAGCAGCCTAGGTACAATGCAGGCCTGATTCCCCATGGGAAAACCTGTCTGTGGGCTTGGGTCCTGTGTGCTGACTCACTCCTCACTGGATTTTCCAAGTCAGGGGCTGGGCTACATTCCCCTTGCCATGTGGAATGGTTCCCTATAGTTTCTCAAATAACAGGGTCAGCTGAGCTCCACAGTGTATAGATATTTATCTGTATAAGGCTATTTCAAGCTATTTTAAGTGTTACATTTTTTTACTACATTTTCTCATTGTTGTTGCTAGTATACTAGAATTGCCAATTATTTCATAGCTCAATTTCACTGTAAAACAAACCACAATTCAGACACATATAAGAATAAGCACTTATTCTCATGGTCAAGGATCTGCAGTTCAGCTAAGGTGACTTTATGTCAGGTTGTATGTCTTGGGTCAGCTGGTGCCTCTTTGCTCCCTGTATGTTCATTCTGGAGCTCAGATGAAAGCAGCAGCAACAGCACTTTGCCATTGGCTACTGCCACCCCCCTCACATCTTTACTGAACTTTGCAGCAAAATTCTTTAAAACAATGATCTAAAAGAGGGGATGGCATATCACAAAAACAGACACCAGTAAGAGTAATTATGCAATTATAAAGGACAGTATAAATGCTCATTTTCTTCTTTCTTCTCTTAATTGATTTTAAAAGTAATTGTATAAAACAATATATATGTAATTGTATTGCTATGGCTGTAACATATAGAAATGCACCACATTTGCAAATAACCCAGAGGTGAGGATAAGGAGCAAAACTGTACTAGACTGAAGAAATTAAGCCAGATGGTAACTCAATCCCTTAGGGACAAATGGAAAGAATCATAAATGGTAAACAAAAAGATAAAAACAACCTATATAAATATAAACTTGTTCTCTTTTTTCTGAGTTTCTTTAATTAACATAAATAATATAAATTATAATTTAAACATATTACAATGTATTGTTGGTTTTGTTGTATATATTAATGTAATAAGTATAACAATAATAGCACAAAACGGAGGAAGAAAGAATAGATGTCTATAGGAATAACGTTTTTAGATATCAGTGGATTAAGTTAATGTAAATCTAAAGTTGATTCTGATAAAATTGGATGTATATGATAAGCCCTATAGCAAATAACTAGAAAATATAGTGAAAATTTTTATTAAAGGAATTAAAATGTTACACTAAAAAAATCCATTTAATAAAATAATCTACAATACAAAAGCAAATAGTAAAGGCAGAAGAGAGAATAAAAAGTCATGGTATATAGATGCAAAAAGTAAAAAGGCTGATGCAAATTTAACTTTATCAATAATAACATTAAATGTGAGTTGATTAAACAACTCAATCAAAGGCAGAGGGGAAAAAGCATGAACTCACTATGTGCTGTGTCCAAAGGACACATTTAGAGTCAAAATCACAAATAGGTTAAAAGTTAATTGATGGGAAAAATATAGAATATTTACCAGATGAGAACTGGAGAGGCTATACTAATGAGATCAGACTAAATAGACTTTAAAAAAATGTTCAAAGCAGCATTATTCATAACAGCCACAAGTGGAAACAATTCAAATATCTATAAACTGATGAATAAACAAAATATGGTATAATAATATCTTATTTGTTAATAAAAGGAATAAACAAATAGCAATAATCCAAAGCCTGTGGAGGATGGAGAGTCTGATGTCCAGAACTGTCAAATTATTATTTTCTTAATGTCCATTTTTCTCTTCCTTTTTTTATAATTTATATCTCTTTAATGTTCCATATTTGGTGAAAGAGTATAAATGTAATTTCCTTTGGTTCTTTAGACATAGTTTCCTATAGTTCCTTGAACATATTTAAAATAGTGAATTTTAAGTTAAATGAACTTCTCTTAAGTTCAACATCTGGGCTTGTTCAAGAACATATTCCATTGACTACTGTTTTTTGTTCTTTGTAAGGGCCACATTTTCTTTATTTTTCTTGTGTGTGTTTCCCTGATAAATAAATTTAGTACTATACACTTTCCTCTAAGGAATCTAGTTTCTTCAGTTCTTAAATATTTAAAGTTTTCAATAACTATATTAAATTGATTACTGGAGTCTGTCTGTGAAACACTTAGCCATTCCTATGTCAGATCTAATGAGTTGGGTACCATTTATTAATCCACTTTCTAAAATTTTCTCTTTGTGGGGTATTTATGTTTTAAAAGACTTAATTTTCTGTTATGTCAGTGAATTTTTGAGATTTAATTTACAATTGGTCATGAATAACTGAAATTTAATTTTATTTTTAAGGACATAAACAGAATATAAAAAATAACTAATAATTGTTCAAGCCATATAGCTGGTATTTAGGCATTCAAAATCTTATTTTGTAGATTTTTTTAAAAGGTTGCTATATTTAATAATTTAAAAGGGGGTATAATGATAACTGGAACTGAATTTGACTGGTTTACTGATCAGACAAAAACTTTTGACTGTATACAATATATTCAGTGATTATTTTTCATTGAACTGGCCTATGAATTCATTTATTGTATTTAAATTCAATTTCATAAGCTAGTTAAAAGTCTTTTACTGTGGGATTATTATGTCATATCTATCTTTTTTATTCACTTTTTCCTATAGTTTTTCAGTAATTATTTATTCAGAAACAGTTTTCTTGTAAACTTATCATACTCAAAATCACAAAAGCCAGGTTTACTTTTTAACATTAATAATAAATTTATTTTCCTGTATTCCAGGAACTCCATGATCTGTCTACTGTCTTCGTGCAAGTATTCACAAACATATTTCACATTCTCTCTGGCATCACAGAGGTTTGAATATTTCTCCAAATATGCTTTTTATTTCTGTGCTTTAAAAATACTGTATGCCTGATTCTCAAGATGGTGGCCAGATAGGTGGGAGCAGAGTCCACTTTCCCCTGTACACAGTGAAACACCTAGATGATCTACTGAGGAACACAGTGAACAGACAACAGTACCCCAGCATTTATGAAGATAGGAGACCAAAAAGTATAGAGGACACTGAAAAAACAGACGGTAAGGGGATTGCTTCAGGACAAAAAGGTCCCTGGGACCAGCAGGGACCAGAGCAACTGAAGCCCCAGGCCCGTGTCCCTGGGCCTGCCACAGGACTCCTGGGAGAGAGGCGAGTTAATGGCTCCCTCCCCTGCCAAACAAGTCTTGAGCAGCACCAAGAGAGACCTGGTTGCTTGAAGTTGCAAAGAGGGGAATAAGGACTAAGTGATAAACCCACAGAGACTGTGGGCCACTGGCTGGGTAGAACTGAGAGTTGAGCTATGTCTGCCTCTGACCCGGACAATCCCCAGTCTAGCTGGAGAGGTGGGCTGTGTGAGAAGACAGGCCCTTCCTTGTATGGAGCAGCAGGATTGAGCAGGAGACACATGGGGGCAGTTTGGGGAACTCTCCTGCAGCAGCAGTCCCAGCTTTCTCTCCAGCCAGCCACCTGGGGCTACTGCAGGGGTGTAGGGGGTACAGAGCCCACAGCCAAGACACCGGGCAGTGTGCGCACCTCAGAGGGCCCCCGGGGCACACATCCAAGACACCAGGGAGAGTACACAACTTGGAGGAACCTGAGACCACAGGCACCGAGAGAGTACGCACCACGGAAAGCCCTGAGCGTGCACCCATAGCCCAGCTGGCAGGAGGGTGAGTGAGTGCCTGAACCTGTGGGTCCGGTGGCCGAAGGAGAGCTGGGCCACAGGCTGCTCCAGTGCTGATCCTGAACTGAGAAGAGCTGGGCTAGGCGCCCTGAATTGGCTGCAGCCAAAAAGACCAGCAAAACTGGCTTGACAAGTTTAAAGCCAGCAGGCTTGGTTTTTTTTTCCTTTCTTTCTTCTTTCTTTTTATAAGTAATTGGGTTTTTTTTATTATTTTTTCTTTCTTTTAACACCTTCTTCCTCTCTTTCCTTCTTTCTTGTTCTACTCCTTCTTTCTCTCCCTTTGTATCTCTTCTTCCATCCATTTTTTTTTTCCTAATCCCCACAAGTGAGACAATAAAACCTGGAACTGTGAAAAGGCCAGAGTTGGACCTGAAGAGGGGGCATTCCAACAACTGAGAGAGTGAAACAAATTTCCCTTTGCTACTCCAGAGAACTTGCAAGTTATTGTATATTTGTATTATTATTTTTTTCATTATCCTTACATTACTAATACTATTAGTATTTTTCTATTTCTCTTCTTTCTGTTTAGTCTTCTCCCCTTGATGGGTTAATTTGCATTATTTGACTGGTTTCCCCTCGGGTCTCTCTTTCACAGTGTATTGTTAATTAGCTGACTATCACTTCACTTGTGTTCCATTAGCACACACTTCTAGGAACTATACTCCCTATTCTAGTTATTCATATCACATAGATTCTGTCATATGATTGTTGCTCAATTACTATTGTAAATAATAGCTGTTCTATACATCTGTAAATACTACACAGAACCCCTCCCAGATCTCAGTGCACTTCACTGTTTCCTGAACTTTATTACTGGTGTGGTTGACTCTATTCTCTCATACATTACACCTATTTTCTACCCTTCACTCTCACTTTACCTCATAATCTGACCTCCCACAAGCTCACAGCTTTCTAGATCCAACTCAAAATCCTTCCTCCCCACAACAAGAGTATTATCTTCTTTCCACCCTTTTTAAAAAAGTGGCTACATGGGCGAATTATCACGGTTAACACTATATATATCTGAAGGATCTCCTATCTCTTCTCTAAGTGCTGGTACTTTAAATATCATATAATACATGCCTGCTGTCTTAAACCATTTTGCTTTCCCCCTACAACCTGTCACACACAGTAGGTAGAAGCTGTGAATACCAGGATACCTCCTGGAAGAGGAAAGCAACCAGCAAAGGAACCACCAACAGCTACAAACAGAAGAAGGTGAAGGAGGGAGTGGAAGTCACACTACCTCAACCCAGCACCTATCTGGAAATACAAGTAAATAGTGGAGAAATTACTCATAATAAACAACTGAACAAGAGCAAGAGAAAAGCTTCAAAAACTTACACACCGAAGAACCAGCTCCAACACAAACTGCCCACACCTGCTCAACAAGAGGTGGGGGACAGACTGACCCTCAGTTAACCAACTGGTGGGAAGGACACACCAAAGAAAGACCCAATAAACAACCAAAAACCAAAGACATACACAGAGCCAACATAAACCACATCCCAAGATCAGTAAGCTCTGGATATCAAGAAGACTGTCCCACTGAATATCACAGGTATTCTACCACAGAAGTTTACACCATAAATCCAGGGGGTCAGAACAGAGCAACTTAAGAAGTAGAGGCTAACAGGAAGAGTCTCAAAAACAATGGGAAGATAAACAAACAATCCCCAAGTGAAAGGAAAGGAGGAAGTCTCAGAAAGAATACTAAATGAAAAAGAGGCAAATCAACTATCAGATATTGAGTTCAAAGAATTGTTCATCAGAAAGGTTAATGAGCTGACACAGAATTACCAAAATCTACAGGGAACTACAATGAACTCACTGCAAACTATATCAACATGAAAAAGGAAATAGAAACTATCAACAAGGGCCAAGAGGAAATGAAGAATACAATTTCTGAACTGAAGAACACAGAAGAAATCAAAAGCAGACTTGATGAAGCAGAGGATCAGATCAGCGAGCTGGAGGACAAAGTATAAAAAAACACCCAGAAAGAGCAAGAAAAGGAAAAGAGACTCAGAAAGAATGAAGAAGGGTTAAGGCAAATGCAGGACAACATGAAACATACTAATATCCATATAATAAGGATACCAGAAGGACAAGAGGAAGAACAAAGGATAGAAAACCTGTTTGAAAAAGTAATGATGGAAAATTTCCCTAATTTGATGAGAGAAAAAGTCACCCAAATCCAGGAAACACACAGAGTCCCAACCAAGAGGAACCCCAAGAGGCCCACTGCAAGACACATCAAAATTAAAATGGCAAAATTCCAAGACAAAGAGAGGACCTTAAAGGCAGCAAGGGACAAAGAGGAAGTAACATACAAAGGAGCTCCAATAATGCTAGCAGCTGACTTCTCAAAGGAAAGGCTCTAAGCCAGAAGAGAATGGCAAAAAATATTCCAAGTAATGAGAACCAGAGGCCTGCTACCAAGGCTACTTTACCCAGCAAGACTCTCAATAAATACAGAAGGCCAAATAAGGAGTTTCCCAGACAAAAGAAGTCTAAAAGAATACAACTCCACCAAAGCAGCTCTGCAAGAGATACTAAAGGGACTCCTTTAAAGAAAGAAAGGTAAAGAGAGAGAGAGGGGAACACAGGAAAAAAAAATGTCAGTGAATGAATATCTATCAATAATAACCTTAAATGTAAATGGATTAAATGCTCCAATCAAAAGACATAGAATAGCTCAATGGATAAGAAAGCATGACCCACACATATGCTGCCTACAAGAGACCCAACTCAGGACAAACGACCTACATAGACTGAAAGTGAAGGGCTGGAAACATATTTTCCAAGCTAATGGTTGAGGAAAAACAGCTGGGGAAACAATACTCATATCAGACAAAATAAACTGCAAAAGAAGGGCCATAAAGAGAGACCCAGAAGGTCACGTCATAATACTCAAAGGAAGAATCCACCAAAATGACATAACCATTGTAAATATATATGCTCCCAACATAATAGTACTCATATACATAAAGAAAATCTTGGAGGACTTCAAGAAAGATATTGACAGCAACACAATAATAGTATGGATTTTAACACCACACTGCCAAAAACGGACAGATCTTCCAAACAAATTATAAAGACATTGAGACATTGAACAATGTCCTAAATTGAATGCACTGAACTGCTATATATAGAGCCTTTCATCCCAAAGAAGCAAAATACACATTCTTTTCAAATGCACATGGAACATTTTCAAAGACAGACCATGTGATAGGACACAAAACAGGCCTCAACAAGTTCAAGAAAATTGAAATCATATCAAGCATTTTCTCTGATCACAAGGGACTGAAACTACAAATGTCAAGGAAAAAACACCAAAACACTTAAAAACATGGAGATTGAATAGCATGCTATTAAATAATGAATGGGTCAAGAATAAGATTAGGGAAGAAACCAAGAAGTTTCTGGACACAAATGAAAATGAACTCAAAAGAATCCAAAACCTATGGGACACAACAAAGGCAGTCCTGAGAGGGGAGTTCATAGTGATACAGGCCTACATAAAAAAAACAGAAATGGGAGAACCAAGATGGTGGCGTAGGTAGACACACTGCGCCTCCTCGCACAACCAGAACTGACAGAAAATCCAACAGCAAGGGAGTCCGACACCAAGGAAATAAAAAATAAACATTCATCC
Source organism: Desmodus rotundus (assembly GCF_022682495.2). Lineage (NCBI taxonomy): Eukaryota > Metazoa > Chordata > Mammalia > Chiroptera > Phyllostomidae > Desmodus > Desmodus rotundus. The sequence goes on along the minus strand of NC_071390.1, from coordinate 59,112,194 downwards.
AGACCGGTAGGAGGGGCGGAGACAGGCATCCAGGTGGAGAGGACTCGCCTGGCTGGCAGGACTGAGACTGGCAGAGTGTGCGACGAACGTCGCAGGCAGTCCGAGCACTAGCAGACCCTGTGGCCCCACATTCCACACAGATAAAACAAGAGGGACGGACTCAGAGTGGTGGAAAACAGGGAAGGCAGAGCAGCGGGTAGCACCCCACAGCACCACATTTGCGCATAGATAAACCGGATGAACAGCGGGGAGCGAAGCAGACCACACAACACAGGGCTCCAGCATGGGGAAATAAAGCCTCAAACCTCTGATTGAAAACGCCTGTGGGGGTTAGGGCGGCAGCAGGAGAGACTCCCAGCCTCACAGGAGAGGTCGTTGGAGAGACCCACAGGGGCGTAGAGTGTGCACAGGCCCACCCACTCAGGAACCAGCACCAGAGGGCCCAGTTTGATTGTGGGTAGCGGAGTGAAAGATTGAAATCCAGAGCAGAGTGAAGCGGGCGCCATTGCTCCCACTCGGCACCTCCCCCACGTACAGCCTCACAGCACACCTACCAGCATTACCCCGCCCTGGTGAACACCTAAGGCTCCGCCCCTTAAAGTAACAGAAGCACCAAGACAAAAAAAATTAAAAAATGGCCCAAATGACAGAACACTTCAAAGCTCCAGAAAAAATACAACTAAGCGAGGAAGAGATACCCAACCTATCAGATGCACAGTTCAAAACGCTAGTTATCAAGATGCTCACAGAATTGGTTGAATCTGTTCAAAAAACAGATGAAAAAATGAAACCTATGCTAAGAGAAACAAAGGAAAATGTACAGGGAACCAATAGTGATGAGAAGGAAACTGGGACTCAAATCAATGGTGTGGACCAGAAGGAAAAAAGAAACACCCAACCAGAACAGAATGAAGAAACAAGAACTTGGAAAAATGAAGAGAGGCTTAGGAACCTCCAGGACATCTTGAAACATTCCAACATCCGAATTATAGGGGTGCCAGAAGGAGAAGAGGAAGAACAAAAAATTGAAAACGTATTTGAACAAATAATGAAGGAGAACTTCCCTAATCTGGCAAAGGAAATAGACTTCCGGGAAGTCCAGGAAGCTCAGAGAGTCCAAAAGAAGCTGGACCCAAGGAGGAACACACCAAGGAACATCATAATTACATTACCCAAGATTAAACGCAAGGACCTCATCCAAGATTACTGTATCCAGCAAAGCTATCATTTAGAATGGAAGGGAAGGTAAAGTGCTTCTCAGATAAGGTCAAGTTAAAGAAGTTCATCATCACCAAGCCCTTATTATATGAAATGTTAAAGGGAGTTACCGAAGAAAAAGAAGATCAAAAATAGGAACAGTAAAAATGACAGCAAACTCACAATTATTAACGACCACATATAAAACAAAAATGAGAGCAAACTAGGCAAACAACTAGAACAGGAACAGAACCATAGAGATGGAGATCACATGAGGGTTGTCAATAAGGGAGTGGGAGGGGGAGAGGGGGTAAAGGTACAGAGAATAAGTATCATAGATGATAGGTGGAAAATAGACAGGGGGAGGGTAAAAATATTGTAGGAAATGTTGAAGCCAAAGAACTTATATGTATGACCCATGGACATGAACTATAGGGGGGGAATGTAGGAGGGAGGGGGTGGGCAGGATGGAGCGGAGTGGGGGGGGGGGAAATGGGACAACTATAATAGCATAATCAACAAATATATTTTTTAAAAAAATAGAAACATTTCTAATAAACAACCTAACCCTACGCCTACAAGAACTTAAGGAACAACAACAAAGACAGCCCAGAGCAAGTACAAAGAAGGAAATAAACAAGATCAGAGCAGAATTGAATGACATAGAGACTAAAAGCACAATTCTAAGGATCTATGAATCCAGGAGCCGGTTCTTTAAAAAGGTAAACAAAATCGACAAGCCTTAAAGCAGGCTCAAGAAAAAAAGAGAGAGGATCCAAATAAACACAATCAGAAATGAAAGAAGAGAGATTACAAATGATATCACAGAAATACAAAGGATTGTAAGAAATTACTACGAAGAACTGCATGTCAAGAAATTGGAAAACCTAGGTGAAATGGACACATTTCTAGAAAAATACAACCTTCCAAAACTGAATGAAAAAGAAGCAGAAAACCTGATCCGTCCAGTAACAGCACATGAAATTGAAGCAGTCATCAAAAAGCTTCTGACATAAAAGCCCTGGACCCGATGGTTTCACAGGAGAATTCTACAAATCATTTAAGGAGAGCTAGCCCCTATCCTTCACAGATTATTCGAAAAAATCCAAAATGAAGGAAGATTCCCCAACTCTTTTTATGAAGCCAGCATCATCCTAATCCCAAAACCAGATAAAGATACAACAAAGAAAGAAAACTTCAGGCCAATATAGCTGATGAACATAGACACTAAAGTTCTCAACAAGATATTGGCAAACTGCATCCAGCAATACATTAAAAAGATCATACACCATGACGAAGTGGGATTCATCCCAGGGATGCAAGGATGGGACCATATTCGCAAATCAATAAACATGATACATCACGTAAACAACATCAAAGACAAAAATCACATGATCATATCAATAGATGTGGAAAAAGCATTTGATAAGATATAGCACCCATTTGTGATTAAAAAAACACTCAACAAAGTGGGAATAGAGGGAGCATTCCTCAACATAATAAAGGCCATATATGAGAGACCTATAGCCAACATCATACTCAATGGACAAAAACTTAGAGCTTTCCAAACAAGATCAGGAACAAGACAGTATGCCCTCTCTCACCACTCCTATTCAACGTAGTATTGGAAGTCCTAGCCACAGCAATCAGACAAGAAAAAGAAATAAAAGGCATCCAAATTAGAAAGGAGGAAATGAAACTGTCACTGTTTGCAGATGACATGGTATTGTACATGGAAAATCCTATAGACTCCACCAAAAAACTACTCGACCTAATAAGTGAATTTGGCAAAACGGCTGGAAACAAAGTCAATACTCAGAAATCAAAGGCATTCTTGTATACAAACAATGAAACAGCAGAAACAGAAATCAGGAAAAAAATCCCATTTGATATACAAACAAGAAAAATAAAGTACCTAGGAATAAACCTAACCAAGGAGGTAAAAGTCCTGTACTCAGAAAACTACATAACACTGAAGAAAGAAATTAAGGAAGACACAAACAAATGGAAGCATGTACCATGCTCATAGATTGGAAGAATTAACATCATGAAAATGGCCATACTACCCAAAGCGATTTATAGATTCAATGCAATTCCTATTAAAGTACCCATGACATATTTCACAGATATAGAACAAACATTCAGAAATTCATATGGAACCATAAACAACCCCGAATAGCTGCAGCAATGTTGAGAAAGAAGAACAAAGCAGGAGGGATCACAATACCTGATATCAAACTGTATTACAAGGCCATGGTAATCAAAACAGCCTGGTACTGGCATAAAAACAGGCACATAGACCAATGGAACAGAACAGAGAGCCCAGAAATAAACTCACGTCTATACGGTCAATTAATATTTGACAAAGGCAGAAGCATAAAATGAAGCAAAAACAGCCTCTTCAACAAATGGTGTTGGGAGATCTGGACAGCTACATGTAAAAAAATGAAAATTGATCAACAACTTACACCATACACAAAAATAAATTCAAGGTGGATAAAAGACTTAAATATAAGTCGTAACACCATAAAAGTTCTAGAGGTAAACATTGGCAGGAAAAGCTCAGACATTCCATGCAGCAACATCCTCACAGGCATGTCCCCTAAAGCAAGGGACATAAAGGAAAGAATAAACAAATGGGACCTCATCAAAATAAAAAGCTTCTGCATGGCTAAAGAAAACAGCATTAAAATAAAAAGAGAATCAACAGCATGGGAAAACATATTTGCCAATGACACCTCACACAAGGGCCTGATCTCCAAAACATATAAAGAACTCACATAACTCCACTCCAAGAAGACAAACAATCCAATAAAAAAAATGGGCAAAGGACTTGAACAGACACTTCTCCAAGGAAGACATACAGAGGGCCCAGAGATATATGCAAAGATGCTCAGCATCACTAGTGATCAGAGAGATGCAAATTAAAACCACAATGAGGTACCATCTCACGCTGGTCTGAGTGGCCAACATAAACAAATCAACAAACAAATGTTGGAGAGGATGAGGAGAAAAGGAAACCCTAGTACATTGTTTGTGGGAATGCAAACTTGTGAGGTCACTGTGGAAAACAGTATGGAATTTCCTCAGAAAACTGAAAATGGAACTGCCCTTTGACCCAGCAATTCTGCTGCTGGGATTATACCCTAAGAACCCTGAAACACCAATCCAAAAGAACCTGTGCACCCCAATGTTCATAGCAGCACAATTTACAATAGCCAAGTACTGGAAGCAACCTAAGTGCCCAACAGCAAATGAGTGGATCCAAAAACCATGGTACATTTACACAATGGAATTCTATACAACAGAGAGAAAGAAGGAGCTTATACCCTTTGCAACAGCATGGATGGAACTGGAGAGCATTATGCTAAGTGAAATAAGCCAGACGGGGAGGGACAAATACCATATGATCTCACCTTTAACTGGAACATAATCAACAGAAGAAAAAAGCAAACAAAATATAATCAGAGACACTGAAGTTAAAAACAATCTAGCAATAACCAGAGGGGAGTGGGGAGGAGGAAGTGGGGAGAGGGGATTACACGAACTACTGTGAAGGATACATGGACAAAATCAAGGGGCAGGGTGGAGGTGAGGGGGGGAGGTGGGTTCGGCTGGGGTTGGGTGGAGGGATGGGGAGAAAAGGCAGACAACTGTAATTGAATAACAATAGAAGTTAAAAAATAATAATTTAAAAATTGGAAAAAATTAAAAATAATAAAATACATAAAATAAAATATGTAGCCTGACATGTTTTCCCACCATTTCAGAAAACTTTGACAAGTTCTTCAAATCCAGATATTATACCACCACACAGTTCAGAAAATCTACCTCGATACTTCTTAGCTCCCTTAAATTTGCTAAGCATATGTATTTAAAAAATTAACTAAGTTTACTTTATGCTAGTCACTGGCATTCTTAATCTTTTTTTTATTACCTTTTAAAAAAAAATTTTATTGTATTACAGTTGTATGCCTTTTCTCCCCATCCCTCCACCCAACCCCAGCTGAACCCACCTCCCTCCCCCACCTCCACCCTCCCCCTTGATTTTGTCCATGTGTCCTTTATAATAGTTCCTGCAATCCCCTCTTCCCACTGTCCCCACCCCACTCCCCCCTGGCCACTGCTAGACTGTTCCAAACCTCAATGTTTCTGGTTGTATTTTGTTTGCTTTTTTCTTCTATTGATTATGTTCCAGTTAAAGGTGAGATCATATGGTATTTGTCCCTCACCGCCTGGCTTATTTCACTTAGCATAATGCTCTCCAGTTCCATCCATGCTGTTGCAAAGGGTATAAGCTCCTTCTTTCTCTCTGCTGCGTAGAATTCCATTGTGTAAACATACCATAGTTGGCATTCTTAATCTTAACAATGCATTATTCATATTTTATCCATGAAACCTCAAAATAACAAAGCAAATAAATATATTGTAATTTGTCATGGAAGCCAGCCTACTGCTAAGGTCTGGAATTAAATACTGATTGATTATTCCTCTATTTGGATAGATGAGTCATGCCATTGTTAATTGGTGAAATTCAACATTACTTGATAGACTCTTTTATTCTTTATGTATATTGATTGGATAATTATCCAGTATGATGATAATAAATGAGTGAAGCAAGTCACCACATGACTTAACTATCAAATAGTTGTATTGAGCTCTGGCTGATGTGTCTCAGAGGATGGAGTGCCAGTTTTCGAAGCAAAGGGTCGCAGGTTTGATTCCTGGTAAGGGCATGTCCCTGGGTTGCAGACCAGGCCCTCAGTGGGAGTGTGCAAGAAACAACCACACATTAATGTTTCTCTCCCTCTTTTTCTCCCTTCCTTCCGCTCTCTCTAAATATAAATATGTAGTATTTTTTAAAAATAACTTTTTTGACATTCAATAGTACAGAAGCATACATCACTGAAAATTATTCCAGATTTTATATTCTGCAAAGAAGTGTTGGGAACCACCCTGCCTGGTTTCAGAGGTTGTAACTCCCCATGGTTAAGGCTGAGTCAGAGTTGGGACCATAAGCCACTAAGGAGACAAAGCTTATCTCCCTGGCAGGTGTGCCACCCCTGCCCACTTCACCCTGTTTGGCCCTGAGATTGACCAGTTAGCCAATGACAGGAAAGAATCCTCAAGGGAGGATCAACCTAAGACAGGCTCTGGTCACCAGCGATAAGCTCGCAGGGAAGGACTCGGGGGACTGTGGCAAAAAGGGGTGATGGACCCTAACCCCTCGGCTTTAAAATAGCCTGAGTCCTCATTCTGTCTGCAAGAAGTCTCCTAATCTCTTAGCTGCTTTACTTTCCTTGCCTGATTTAAGCCTGAAGCAATAACAGAGGGCAGTGCAGTCCTGTCCTGGGAGGGGCAGATTCCCTGGGGAATCAGGCCTAAGAAAAATATGTACATTCCTGTGAAACCTACTTAATCTGTACCCTCAGCTTAAAGGATAAGGGTCCATACCTGAGATGAGTCTGGCGCCTAAAGTTTTATGGCCCTCTAACTAATTGGCTGTAACTCAGAATAAGCCCTCAAGGTTCTCTGTAAATCCTGTATTGTTTAACCCTTACTGCCTGACAATGATTGATGAGCTTTATCTGCATTCCTATGGGAATGAACCTAATAAAAGCCCATGGAGGGAAAGGATCAAGGCCCTTCTCCTTTGAGAGATTGGCCACCTCTCCTCCCCAAGCAGATCATGTCTTGGTAGTCTTATTCTTCATCCGTGGCAGACTGGGGGGCTGTGTTAAAGCTCCCCGACAAAGAAGTATACAATAACATGAAAATCTGTGACTAGGAATTTAGAATATGGATGATTATAAGTGCAGGGGTATCAAGCTTTGATTCCAAGTCTTCCCAAGACTTGTTTATGATAATCAATACAGCACATGAGTTCAGTGACTCTCAGTTTCCAGGTGCTTTAAGACACCTATTATAGTCATGTGAAGTAAAGAAAATTAGCTACTATGCATTTTGAAAAACAGCTGTGTGCTATTGACCTGACTGGAAGTTGTTTTAACCATTTTGTTGGAAACAGTTGCAAGAATTCATTGTATCATCTGTGGCATCTGTTGTTATAAGAAGTAGCATCTGGTTGCAAATTCACTGGTCTGCTATAATTATGTAAAAATGACAATTTTCTCTTTCATGCGTTTACTATTGATGAGTTGTGATGTTGGAGATTTTACATATTTTAAAATATGCATTTTAACAGATACAGGAGTACAAAATCTCCTACACACTTTAAACTTTCTGTTTAGCCTAGCTTTCTGCAATGACTTAGACCCAACACCATTTTAAGGGAAATAATCTGCTTTATCTCTGTGTGGTATAGAATCACAACAGGGATATCCTGAAAAAATTACAGGAATTCTCTCCCACTTCCCAATCAGCAATTTCAGATTTTCCCAAGGTCTTACCTATTTAGTTGGTGTCATCACACTTTTTGATTGAGTGATTTTTATTAAGTTACAGTTGAGGTATAAGATTATATTACTCTCATGTATACAACATGATGATATAATATTTTTATACATTGAGAAATGATTACCAAAATAAGTCTAGTTAACATTTGTAACCATGTATAAGTACAATTTTTTCTTGTGATGAGGATTTTAGATATAATCTCTTAGCAACTTTCAAATATGCAATACAGGATTATTAACTACAAACACCATGCTATACATCACATCCTCAGGACTTTATTATTTTATAACTGAAAGTTTGTAATTTTTGACCTTCATGTATTTCTCCCACCTCCCACCTTTGGCAATCACCAATCTGTTCTCTATCTTTTGAGTTTGTGTTGTTGTTGTAGTCATTGTCATTGTTTTAAATTTGACATAAAAGTAAGAGCTTGCAGTATTTTTCTTTCTCTGTCTGAATTATTTCACTTAGCATAATGTCCTCAAGGTCCATTTACATTGCCATAATTACAAGATTTTGTTCCTTTGTGTGGCAGAATAGTATTCCATTGTATATATACATATATGAGGTCTGTCTGGAAAAAGTCCAGCCATTGTTAATATAATGAGAATGGTTTGCATGACATCGACGTAACAAGGCAGCCAAGGAGAGCAGACTGGAATGTGCATGTGTGAACAATGTGACTTCACTGTAGTATTCAGTGGGGGGTGGTAGATGCCATTGAGTGAGCATGTGTACTGTGTGACCATTGCATTCAAAATAACTGAGCAAGTAGAGCAATGGATCTGCATCAAATTTTGTGTTAAGCTTGAACATTCCTCCATGGAAACTACTTGGACGATTCAGAAGGCTGCAGCTATGGGCAACTGGTGATTGGCAGCTTCATTATGACAACACACCTGCTCTTGCATCATGTCTTGTGCAGAGATTTTTAGTGAAACAGCAAATCACCCAGGTGACTCAGCCCCCCTACAGTTCAGATTTGGTGCCCTGCAAGTTCTGGCTTTTTCCAAAATTGAAATCACCTTTGAAAGGGAAGAGATTTCAGACCATTGATGGGATTCAGGAAAATACAAAGGGGCAGCTGATGGCAATTGGGAGAATTGTGTGAGGTCCCAAGTGCTCACTTTGAAGGAGACTGAGGCATCATTGTCCTATATACAATGTTTCTTGTATCTTGAATAAGTGTCTCTATTTTTCATACTACATGGATAGATACATTCTAGGTGGACCTGGTGTAATATATATAATCTCGAATCTTTTTACCCATTCATTTACTGATGAACACTTAGGTTGTTTCCATACTGTAAATAATATTACAATGAACATCTTTCTAAGCTAGTGTTCTTTTTGTTCTGTATAAATACCAGAGGCAGAATTTTTTTGATCAAATAGTAATTTTAGTTTTACTTTTGGAGGAATTTCCATAATTTTTTCCATGGTGCTTATACCTATTTACCTTTCTACCAACAGTGCACAGTGGTTCCATTTTCTCCACCATGCCAACACTTGTTATTTATATTTTTGATAACAGCCAATCTAACAAGTGTAAGTTGATATCTCATTGTGGTTTTGATTCTCATTTCTTTGATGATTAGTGATGTAAGAATTTTTTTGTGTACAATATGCAACATCTGTAGATCTTTGGAAAAATGTCTCTTCAGATCCTCCCCACATATTTTAAGCATTTTTTTTTTGCTATTGAGCAGTATGACTATTTGCACACATTTAGTATAACTATTCAACTCTCTTTCATAGTTCTTTTCATATGTCATGCACATTTTCATCTAAAATGTATCATGGAAATAAAGAGATAAATGCTTAGAAACATACAATCTTTCAATACTGAATCAAGAAGAAACAGAAAATCTGAACATACTGATTACTGCCAAAAAAAATCATATCACTAATCAAAAAAACTCCCAACAAACAAAAGTCCTGTACTGAATAACTTCAAAGGTGAACTTTACCAAACATTCTAAAATAATTAACACCTATCCTTCTCAACTGCTCAAAAAAAAAAAAAAAAAAAAAACAGGAGGAAAGTTTTCCATGCTTATCTTATGAGGCCACCATTACCCTGATTCCCAAACCAAAAATATCACAAAAAGAAAAAAGAAAAGGAAAAGAAAATTGCAAGCCAATATTCCCTGAATATTGTTGTCAAAATTCTCAATAAAATATTAGCAAACTGAATTCAGCAATACATTAAAAAGATTATATACCTGTCAAGTGATACTTATTCCTGGAATGCAAGGTTGCTTCAATATGCACAAGTCAATTAATGTGATATACCACATAAACAAAATAAAGGATAAAAATGACATAATCATATCAATAGTTGCAGAAAAAGCATTTGACAAAATCCAGCATACATTTATGATAAAACCTCTCAGCAAAGTGGAAATAGAGGGAACATACCTCAATATAATAAAAGGCTTATATAACAAACCCACAGCTAATATCATACTCAATGGGAAAAAGCTAAGAGTGTTTACCTTGAGATCACACACACACACACACACACACACAAATCCAATTTAAAATGGGCAAAGGATGTAAAAATACACTTCTCCAAAGAGGACATACAGAAGGCTAATAGATACATTCTCAATGTCACTAATCATCAGAGAAATGAAAATTAAAACCAGAATGAGATATCATTTCACACATGTCAGAATGGTTGTCATCAATAAATCAACAAGCAAGTGTTAGCAAAGATATGGAGAAAAGGGAGCCCTCATGCATTGTTATTGGTGCAGCCACTATGGAAAATGGTATGGAGGTTCCTCAAAAAATTAAAAATAGAACTACCATATGACCCAGCTCGTCCACTTCTGGGTATATATACAGAGAAATCCCAATCAGTAATTTGAAAAGATATATGCATCACTTTATTCTTTGGAGCATCATTTACAAGTTCCTAGATATGGAAGCAACCCAGGTGCCCATCAGTAGATGAGTGGATAAAAAAGTGGTCCACATATACAATGCAATATTACTCAGCCATAAAAAAAAATAATAAACTTACCATTTGCGACAGCATGAATGACCTAGAGAATACTATGCTAAGTAAGTCAGACAGCGAAAGACAAGTACGGTATGATTTCACATATATGTGGAATCTAAAGAACAGAATAAACAAACAAACATAAAAAAAGAAACAAACTCATAGATACAGAGAACAGACTGAGGGTTGCCAGAGTGGAGGTTTATTGGGAGACTGGGTAAGAAAGGTGAAGAGAATAAAAAGTACAAATTAGTAGTTACAAAATAGTCACAGGGATGTAACATGCAAGCTACAGAATATAGTCAGTAATAATGTGATAACTATGTATCATCTCAGGTAGTTAATAAAATTATTGGGGAGACCATTCCATATATTATACAATTGTCTAACCACTATGCTGTACATCTGAGACTAATAGAAAATAATATTAACTGCTGAGTATAATTGAAAACTAAAAATGAGTGAATTAATTAAATATATTGTGAATCTATATTTTCATCTTCCATGGCTTATCATAAGTCTAAAACACTGAAACTATGTGTTTTCAATAATTACATCAAGTATCAGTTCAATCAGAATGACATATCCCCAGACAGAATCCTTCTTCTGGGATTTCAGAAGAAGGTATCAGCCAGAGTATGTCAGCTATTGGTAATAAGAAATGCTGAAAAACTCTCAAGTTGTTAGGACATTATTATCTTGTAAGATGTCCACGGGTAAAGCATCTCCGGAATTGCTTATTTCAATAACTTTAGGATATCATAGAATATCCCTTCATTTCACTCATTTATTCATCCAACAAATATGTACTAAGCACCTATTATCTATCAGGCTTCACTCAAAATATTTGACATATATCAGTGAATAAAAGTCGTAGATCACTGTGTTATGGAGTTACATTCCCATTGTGGGTAGCAGATAAATAACATACAGCACACACATTAAATAGTAAATATTTAGTATACTAGAAGATAATGGAAGCTATGGAGAAGAAATGAGTAGGGAAAAAAAGATTAAGAGCACTGAATTTGCAAATTTAAGCAGGATGCTCAACCTTTGAGAATGACCCATGTGTGCAAAGTCTTTAAGAAGGTGAGGTGGTTTTCCAGGCAGATACCTGGGGAAATATCTGATTAGAGGACAGAACTAATACAAAAATTTCAAGAGGCAGTTGTGCCTGACAACTTGAAAAGACTCTAAAGATGCCAGAGAGGTATAACAAATTGAGCAAATGATAGAGTAGAATTTCATTTAGAGAGGGAGTCAGGGCTTTTTAGATAATTTTAAATGCATTAGCTTTTATACAGTTTGAAATATTAAGCAATTGTTGGCTTTTAATTAAAGGAGTGGCAAAAAATAATTTACTGTTAAAAAATCACTCTGGCTGCTCTATAGACAATAGACTGTAAAGACAAGTGGAGCAAGGTTAGAAGCAGTGTTGCAATAATCCAGTAAAAACAACAGAAGCTCATAGCAGATGGCTGGTGGTAGAGTAGTCAGTAGAATCTGGGTATATTTTAAGGGTAGAGAGAATATGCTGTTTAGACAAATATAAAATTTGTTTGAAATTTTTGTATTTTTATTATTAATGACTTTGATGATTAATGATCAAATAACACTAATAGTCCTTAACAAGTACTTCAATTAATTAACATATACTCCATTATTCTGTTTATCATAAAGCACTTTTCACCTCACCAAATAAATATTATTCTTAACTTAGAAAATAAATAAACTATTCAGAAATCATCAAGATTATATAGAACTGTTATTTATAATAACCACACATTTAGAGTTTGAAAATATGAATACACTAGACGAAAATAAAAACTATGCTTGGTCAAACTATCTGCACCCTTTTTTAGTGTTACCAAATTCAGGTTTGGTTACCAAAAATTTTTTTTAGCACTTTATGTCTTCTCATCACTTTGAATGTTTAAATGCAGATTTTTTTTTTAAAAGAACAGGTCACAAAAACTTTATTAAAAATTCTTATAATATGCCTGTTAACCATGTTCTTTGTATCCCTTTAATTTTGCTTTCATTTTATATTTCACATTTACACAGCTTTTCCAAGGATCCAGACTTTATTAGGAGTTAAATTTTTGATATTTTCTTTCCTATCTTAATTTAATTGCAATTCTATTTTTGATTTTCCTGTTTTTAAGATTAAATACAATAAGTATCTCAAAGGTTTTCATTCAATGATTCCTGTTCACATAAACTGGCATAGAATTTTATGTTGTTCTTAAAGTAATGAATTACTGCATCATTACATACTTGTTTGCATTTTATGGAGACTATATCTACAGGTACAGTTATAAATTGTCTATTTTGGATTCTTAAGAATCTTTTTTTCTGGAGGAACCAAGATGGCGGCATAGGTAGACACCCTGCACCTCCTCGCACAACCAGAACTGACAGAGAATCGAACAGCAAGGGGGACCAACACCAAGGAAATAGAAAATAAACATTCATCCAGACTGGTAGGAGGGGCGGAGACAGGCACCTGGGTAGAGAGGACTCGCGTGGCTGTGGCGGGACTGAGACTGGCGGAGTGTGGGACAAATGGCGCAGGCAGTCCAAGCACTAGCAGACCCTGCGCCACCACATTCGCCCACAGATAAACCTGATGAACAGCGGGCATCAAAGCAGACCTAGCAACCCAGGGATCCAGCTCCGGGAAATAAAGCCTCAAACCTCTGATTGAAAGCGCCCCTGGGGGTTGGGGCGGCAGCAGGAGAGACTCCCAGCCTCACAGGAGAGGTTGTTGGAGAGACCCACAGGGGCCTAGAGTGTGCACAGGCCCACTTACTCGGGAACCAGCACCAGAGTGGCCCAGTTTGATTGTGGGTAGTGGAGTGAAAGATTGAAATCCGGAGGAGAGTGAGGCGGGCGCCATTGCTCCCTCTCAGCCCCTCCCCCACGTACAGCCTCACAGCACAGCTACCAGCATTACCCCGCCCTGGTGAACACCTAAGGCTCCGCCCCTTAAAGTAATAGACGCGCCAAGACAAAAAAAAATAAAAAATGGCCCAAATGACAGAACACTTCAAAGCTCCACAAAAAATACAACTAAGTGAGGAAGAGATAGCCAACCTATCGGATGCACAGTTCAAAGCACTGGTTATCAATATGCTCACAGACTTGGTTGAATCTGTTCGAAAAACAGATGAAAAAATGAAGCCTATGCTAAGAGAAACAAAGGAAAATGTACAGGGAACCAATAGTGATGAGAAGGAAACTGGGACTCAAATCAATGGTATGGACTAGAAGGAAGAAACAAACATCCAACCAGAAAAGAATGAAGAAACAAGAATTCAGAAAAATGAGGAGAGGCTTAGGAACCTCCAGGACACCTTGAAATGTTCCAACATGCGAATTACAGGGGTGCCAGAAGGAGAAGAGGAAGAACAAAAAATTGAAAACTTATTTGAACAAATAATGGAGAACTTCCCCGATCTGGCAAAGGAAATAGACTTCCGGGAAGTCCAGGAAGCTCAGAGAGTCCCAAAGAAGCTGGACCCAAGGAGGAACACACCAAGGCACATCATAATTACATTACCCAAGATTAAACGCAAGGACCTACATCCAAGATTACTGTATCCAGCAAAGCTATCACTTAGAATGGAAGGGAAGATAAAGTGCTTCTCAGATAAGGTCAAGTTAAAGAAGCTCATCATCACCAAGCCCTTATTATATGAAATGTTAAAGGGAGTTACCTAAGAAAAAGAAGATCAAAAATAGGAACAGTAAAAATGACAGCAAACTCACAGTTATTAACGACCACACATAAAACAAAAACGAGAGCAAACTAGGCAAACAACTAGAACATGAGGGTTGGAATAAGTAGCATAGATGATAGGTGGAAAATAGACAGGGGGAGGGTAAAAATAGTGTAGGAAATGTAGAAGCCAAAGAACTTATAAGTATGACCCATGGACATGAACTATGGGGGGGGAATGTGGGAGGGAGGGGGGGTGGGCAGGATGGAGTGGAGTGGGGGGGGAAATGGGACAACTGTAATAGCATAATCAATAAATATATTTAAAAAATTAAATAAAAAAAGAATCTTTTTTTTCTGAAATTCTACCTCTAATTTCTTTTCAATTTCACTTGCTCCAAATCCAAATTATTACATGCCTGCCCCTTTGGCCCATCTTAAACACACATCCAGTCATGTTAATACCATGTTTGAAATACCAAAAATGAATATTTATCACCACCACAACATATATTTTCCAGTTGGGAGAACCTCAATCATGGTTTTTTGTTGTTGTTGTTGTTCAGTTACAGTTATCCTGCCTTTTTCCCCATTCCTCTCCCCTGCTCCATACCCCACCCCAGTTCCTGGGGAAGGGGCAAGTCAATCATGACCTTTTAAAAACTGTTTTCATTGACTTTTTCAGCTTCATTCCAGTCCATGTCTCTGGCCAGTCTATTTGGTTCATCTTTACCTCACTACATACTTAAATACAGGAAATAATTGTAGATGTGAACCATTCATTTGAGGGGAGGGACAAGACATAGACTTTAAGGAGTACTAATTCTCTTCAAAAACAACTTATGATTAGGTGACCAAATATGATACACAAAATGAGTATAATGGGAAATAGTTATGGAAAATAATTAGCATTCACTACAACTGGAAGGTTGGACACATCGTTTATTTTCTTCAATTGACGTTTTAATCACTGCTTACTCACTCAGTGGTTGTCCTACCTTCATCTCTTTTAAAGCTTCCAGTTTCCCTAATTACTTAGAGCATGGTATAATAATAAAGCCTGTGCCTTACAATCATGAAATTTTAGCTGAATTAACTCCCATTTTGTAATAAATTAATGTTTAGTATAGTAGTTTGGTAGGGAAAGAAACTCCATAGGGGACCATAAAATCAACTCCTTGGCAATCTTATGAATAAATAACACTGCCCCCCCCCCAAGTAGGGGGGAAATACTCAGTTTATTTCTCCACACTTTATAATATTTATCTTCTGTTTTGCCTTAATTACCTTTTTCATAAATCAAAGCTGAACTCTGGCTTTTCTGATTTTCTCTCAGTACTTTTGAAAGAAAGGAGTGGAAGTGGGGGAAGATGAATGACATCTGTGACATCTTCATAAAGGGGATTTCAATATTTAACAAATTTGCATGTCATCATAAATGCATTAGCACTTGAGCACCTGGCTTTTCAAGGAAACACTTCAGTAAGCAGATGGTTCTGACTGAGTGACCATTTTAAACATACAACTCCACTTAAACTTGGGTAATTTGCTTGAGACAGGCTGGTATGGCTCATCGATTTTGTGACATCTTCAAGAACAGCTTGGTTATTTACTACTAAAATTTTTCCTGAAATGTTAAAAATCAAATTTAAAATATTCAAATATATTTTGAATTCCACTACTTATTATTCCTTATTTTTGTGTGTGGCATATGTGGTACATATTAATTTTTTAATTAATTTATATTATGTCATCCCTGCCCATCCTTAAATACCTCTTATGCCTCTCATTGACATTTCCATGCTTTTCATTACACTTTATCTCTGAAATCTCATCTTCCAGGCTTAACTTTATCATTTCCTTTACTGATACTTCACTGATCCTTCCCCAGCCCAAATCAGCCACTCTTCTTCCATATTCCCCTAGAATTTCATTTATAATGGCCACACTAAATTACAATGCTGAATTATAAGGGAGGCAATTGTCTTTGCCATTACTGATATAGGGCAAGAATTCCTTTGGAAATGGAAAGACATGATTTTATAATTATGTTTATCTTTTACTACTGTGTTGCTTTCTTTAAGTGAGATTCATTCAAACTAAGATTTGACTTTGAGTGTTAAGTTCAGAGAAGAGACTGACAAAATAATTAGAAATACAGCTTCTTATTTCTGTGTGAAATGCAATTTATGTACCACAAAAGCAAATGCGACTTCTAAGTTAGAGATGTCTACTATAATTTCCTTATTTTCAAGAATATGTGTAAACCTACATTTTTGCACTCTGCCCACTGCATGAATATTTGAGGCATAAAAAGTGTAGAACTAATATCATGATAAGTAACATTGGCATGATAAAATGTATTAAGCATTAAGAATAAGCCATTTCTGAATAAATATAAATAGAAATTCTAGAGATATGGGCAAATAGATTAATCTTTCCTGCAAGAAAAAAACAATGTTTTGTTTTATAATACACCTTTTTTACTCTTTCTAAGTGATCATTTACCAGGATTCTTCTGTTGGGAACCACCCTGCCTGGTTTCAAAAGCTGTAAACCCCCATGGGTAAGGCTGAGTCAGAGACCTTGGGACCATAAGCCACTAAGGAGACAAAGCTTTTCTCCCTGGCAGAGGTGCCATCTCTGCCCACTTTACTTTACCCTGCTTGGCCCTGAGCTTGACCAGTTAGCTAATGACGGGTACGATTCCTCAAGGGAGGGACAACCTGAGACAGGCATGGTCACAAAAAAGACCCACAGGGAAGGACTCGGGGGGCTATAGAAAAAGGGGGTAATGGACCCTTGCCCCTCAGCTTTGACAGAGCCTGAGTCCTCATTCTGTCTGCAAGAAGTCTCCTAATCTCTTGGCTACCTTACTTCCCCTGCCTGACTTAAGCCTGAAACAATGACAGAGGGCCGTGCAGTCCTATGCTGGAAAGGGCAGATTGCCTGGGGTCATCAGGCCTAAGAAACAATGCATAAAATCCTATGAATCCTGCTTTGTTTATACCCTCAATTTAAATGATAAGGGTCCAAGCCTGAAATGAGTTTGTTTCCCAAAATCTTATAGCCCTTTAACTAACTGACCTTGACTCAGAATAAGCCCTCAGAGTTCTTTGTTTGTTATCTATTGTTTGATCCTTACTTCCTGACAATGATTGATGAGCTTTACCTGTATTGCTGTGCAAAATGAACCCAATAAAAGCCCATTGAGGAAAAGGCCCTTGGCCCTCCTCCTTTGAGAGATCGACCACCTTTTCTCCCCAAGCAGATCATGTCTTGGTAGACTTGTTCTCATCTGTGGTGGCGCGCGGGGGGGGGGGGGGGGGGGGGGAGGGGGGGGCACTGTGGGCGGAGCCCCCCCACATTCTTCCTCAGAAGTGAAACAAGTCCCCTGGATTCTCAGAAATTTTAAGTATTTAGAGCCAAGTAAATTTACAGAGAAAGAAATGAGTCCACACTGGAGCCTACACATGCTTCAGGTCACCCCAATACTAAGTAGTGTATTAATAGTTACCATTTATTGAACAATTACTCTGTGCTAGGGGTACTTTATATTTATTATTCCATTAATCATTATAACAATACTATCAGACTACAAGTAAGAAAATATAGGTTGAGAAAATGTAGATATTTTATTGAGAATCAAACTGCCTTGAAATATTTTAATCAGGATACACATTAGTGTCTGAGTGAGACCAGAGTTTAGAACTCTACTGAATTCTTTCTATGTCAAGAAGATAATGAATGAGTAATAAAGTTTTAGGTGATGTTATCAATTATATCCCCAGAAATTTTAAAATAACCTATATTCTTGCCAGCTATGTTTGATGGGTCTTGAAACTTTACTTTCTGGTATAGACTGGGTATTTTCATATTATATACTTACTTTCAGTTTACAAAACAGTTAAATGCTTTTTAAATGCCAACAAATATAAAGATAAAAATCATAGTAAGTGCACCACTCACATAAACTTAATTAACTTTACAAAATAAAAGATGGATGGGTGTGATTATAAAACTGAAATAGTAAAGGCACAACATAAAAACATGAAAGTATTCCTCTTCCACTTGTGAGTTCATCATCTGGAAAATAACCATTTTAAAGAATTTCATGTATTTTTTCCTGAAAATAATTATGACTATCTAAACACATATTTCTATAAATTATTTAAATAAATCTAGTAATTCCTTTTAAAGCTTATTAATTTCACATAATACTTCTTTTTTTTATTGTTGTTCAATTACAGTTGTCTGCATTTTCTCCCCACCCCTCCACCCCACCCCAGCCAAACCCATCTGCTTCCCCCACTTCCACCCTGGGGTCTGATCTCCAAAATGTATAAAGAACTCACATGACTCCACTCCAGAAAAACAAACAACCCAATTAAAAAATGGGCAAAGGACTTGAAAGGACACTTCTCCAAGGAAAACATACAGAGGGCCCAGAGACATATGAAAAGATGCTCAGCATCACTAGCCATCGGAGAGATGAAAATTAAAACCACAATGAGGTACCATCTCACACTGGTCAGAGTGTGAGATGGTAAACAAATCAACAAACAAATGTTGGAGAGGATGCGGCAAAAAGGAAACCCTAGTACATTGTTGGTGGGAATGCAGACTGGTGAGGCCACTGTGGAAAACAGTATGGAATTTCCTCAGAAAACTAAAAATGGAACTGCCCTTTGACCCAGCAATTCTGCTGCTGGGATTATACCCTAAGAACCCTGAAACACCAATCCAAAAGAACCTGTGCACCCCAATGTTCATAGCAGCACAATTTACAATAGCCAAGTACTGGGAGCAACCTAAGTGCCCATCAGCAAATGAGTGGATCCAAAAACCATGGTACACTTACACAATGGAATTCTAAGCAGCAGAGAGAAAGAAGGAGCTTATACCCTTTGCAACAGCATGGATGGAACTGGAGAGCATTATGCTAAGTGAAAGAAGCCAGGTGATGAGGGACAAATCCCATATGATTTCACCTTTAACTGGAACATAACCAACAGAAGAAAAAAGCAAACAAAATATAACCAGAGACATTGAAGTTAAGAACAATGTAACAATAGCCAGAGGGGAGTGGGGAGGGAATAGTGGGGAGAGGGCTTTTCAGGAACTACTATAATTTCACATAATACTTTTTTAACATTTGTTCAGCACATATGCTTCTATGTCTTTCTTTTAAATATAACTTAACTGATTACTATATAATAAGTGTTTTGGATAAGTCTATAATTTGCTGCTAAATCAGTACTGTGATGAATATCTTTGTGCATTTTCTTTGGCTCATTATCCAATAAAATCTCAGGAGAAATTCCTAGTCCTGAGATTATAAGGTCAAAAAGTACACATATATTAAATATGACAGAAATTATCCAATATTCCTACAAAAGCATTTTACTACAAACTCTTGCTCAGAATGTATGAAAACACTTGCTTCTGCACAGCTCTGCCAGTCTTGGATCACTGAAGAATTTAGCATTTATCAAATTCATGTGGTTTTGATCTTTCTTGAAACATAAGTATTTGGCATCATTTCATGATTCATTTTGGATATTTATAATTAGTTATTTAATGTAAACTACTTTTTGTATTGTGTGTGCATGGTGCTTCTCCATGTAAATTAGTAATATTGAATCTCTCCTATTGCCTTAAGAGTCAAACTTGATTCCTCCTTCTTGTACACACCACACAATCAATCAAAAATTCCATGGGCCCAACTTTCAGATATATCTAGAATCAAACCACTTATCATGACCTAAGCTCATCATGTCTCATCTGAACAATTGTGACATCCTCTAATTCATTTATTGTCAGCAGAATAGCTAGTAGGAATCTTATGAAACGTTAGGCCTAATCATGGCATTACTGTGCACAAAATCTCATTTCTAAGAAAAAGCTAAAGTCCTTAGAATGTATGTTAAAGGCATTGAATCATCTGGTCCTTGGCTGTCCTGAATTTTTGTCCCATTGCTTGCGCTAGCTGGCTGCCTTCTCATGCCACAACTTGTCAAGTATGCCTACGCTTAATACTTTTTGCACTGGTGGTTTCCTTGGTCACCAGTGTTCTCTGTCTTAGATATCCTGTCCCTCCCATCCTTCCTTCAGGCTCTGTAAGCAGCAGTTCTTCACCATCCTATGTAGAAAAATAGTCCCCCCCAAAACACACTTTCTTTTCTTGCTGTGCTATTTTTTATTATTTATATCATAACTTATTAACCCCTTGAAATATTGTGTTCTTTTTTAGATCAATCAACTTCAATTTTAAAAACAGAATCTTAAGAGTTCTAAAGAATATACTAGAAAGGTATACCATGTATATTTTGATTGATTGGGGGGAATTACTTTGCTCATCACCAAATTTCCCTTCAGAAAGATTATACCTCCTTACAAATCCAGAAATTATATAAGTAGGTCTATCTGCCCATATCATTCCTCAAAAATCAGTAATTTACTCTAAAATAAAACATTTTCAATGCAGATCTTCAATTATTTAATATAGGGGATATATATAATATATACACATAATATATATATACATACACACATACTTTCATGTACATACATATAAGAGAATAATATATATGAAATTCCATAATATATGCATTTATATTGTTTTTAAATAAGTATGTGCTGCTTTATTATAAATGCAGTATAATCTTGTAAATTGAATTGTGCTTTTCAACTTCATTAATGGGTTTTATTTCAATATCAACTTTTAGTTTTTAATAAAATTTATAAATTTGGGCAAAATAAAAATAATTTACATGATTATAAATGTTAATTTAAATATTACATTGCTAAATATTATTATTTAATTTACTATATTGTAATGTCATTTTTTCATGGACCTGGAGAAGTATTGTGTAGTGGGATAAAAAGGAAGATGTTTATGTTTTAGCCAATTCATTTTTCTTTTTTTTATATTATGAATAAATTTTATTTTCTTCTATTTTTATGTATTTTCTAAGTATGCTACAATGAACATGCATAATTTTATTGTCAAAAAACACAATAAAAACCATTAGAATGAAGCATATGAAATTGATATTTAACTGCTTTTGACTTTCAAAATTAGCACTTCCATGTGGTTCAACCTGATAGTAAGACTAAAAGGAAAAACAAAATTAACAAAACTGCTTGTTCTTGGTGAATCAATACTGATCTTTGATGACTGCCACAAAATCCTAAAAAAAAAAAACCCAAAAACAAAAAACTACAGCTTAGCAGTTTTCTACAATTGTATTGTTTAGCTCACTAGTCTATACTTTTCTGGAATTCACCTTTTAGAAAGCAGAATCAACACATACTGTCTTTAGTCTTCTGGACTAAAACCCTTAAGAAAATCCTGAAATGATTATATGTAATTTGCATCCCAAATTACAAAAGTTATGACTCTATCTCCCTGCTATTTCTGCCCTGAGGAAAGCACTAAAGGTTTGTCACCTTTTATTGTATCAGGTGCTAAAGAATCCCACTATCTACCCAAGGGCAATGTCCAAGTGCAGCTTATACTGTGTTTACTGGAGAATTTGGAGTGTGCAAAACATTCTGACTGATTTTTAAGTTTCATCATCCTCCTACAATCCCATCTCACTGTGATCAAAGAACATGTTAAGATCAATCTGTTCCAGGATGGGGAGGTAGTCTCCAAGTATGGTGGACTCCAGGACACCTATTATCCCGGATTCTTTAGAGATGACCAACAGTAAATTTGTAACTGTGTTGTCATTCTTTATCAGGCATGTGTCAAGGGTAAAGAGCAGTGCTAGGAATTATAAGTATCTTTAGCATTCTGGGCTGAGGTGTAATGTTTCTGGCTGAGAGATGGAATTTATAAAAGAATACTTAACTTTTGAATCATTTTTTCTCTTATATCAGACTTTGATTTACACTTATGTTTTGTCTATAATTTTTGTTAATTGATGTTGAGGGTGAGGAGTCAAACTTTTGTCCAACAAAAACTAATCCCCTTCTAACTCCTCCCCAAAATATCAATATGAATTAATCACATGAAGATGTCAAGTTCTACTGCCCCATGGCAAAAAACAATGAGTGCCAGTTATGTGTTGAGCCAGAATTAGAAACCTCAATGCCCTCCTTCATCTGACAAAGGGGTAGGAAGAGGAGCAGCTGAAGTTAAGAAAAGGTTTAATGGCTGTAGAAATGGAAGATTCTTCATTCACCATAAACAAAAAATCTTTGTTACCCTCATGAATTTAAAAATCTATCTAGAAAAGAAAAGTTCCCAAGGTTGTTTACAACATCACATGGTTCCTCTGGGACTTCACCTCTGCAAAAATAGCATCCCATACCTCTCCCGGCAAATACTGGCATAAATAAAGAATCAATTGAATCAATAATAGGAATTATTCTATGGATATTGACATCAACATCATTCTCTAACCCACAATTGATGTTCCCCTTTTCTTCTTTCTTTTTTTATGCATATTTTATTGATTATGCTGTTATAAGGGTCCCAATTTTTTCTTCCCTTTATACCCCTCTGCCCTGCACCCCCACCCTCTTGCATTCCCCCACCCCTTAGTTCATGTCCATGGGTTGTACATATAAGATCTTTGCCTTCTCAATTTCCTATACTCCTGGTCTATTTTGTACCTACCAATTATGCTTCTTATTCTCCGCACTTTTTTTCTACATTTTCCCTCTTCCCCTCCCCACTGATAACCCTCCATGTGATCTCCATTTCTGTGAATCTGTTCCTGTTCTAGTTGTTTGCTCAGCTTTTGTTTTTTAGATTCAGATGTTGATAGTTGTAAGTTTGTTGTCATTTTATTGTTCAAAGTTTTTGATCTTCTTTTTCTTAGATAAATCCCTTAAATATTCCATATAATAAGGGCTTGGTGATGAACTCCTTTAACTTGACCTTATCTGGGAAGAACTTTATCTACCCTTCCATTCTAAATGATAGTTTTGCTGGATAGAATAATCTTGGATGTAGGTCCTTGCCTTTCATGACTTTGAATACTTCTTTCCAGCCCCTTCTTGCCTGTAAGGTTTCTTTTGGGAAGTCAGCTCCAGACTGGTAGGAGGGGCAGAAATAGCAGCCTGGGCAGAGAGGATGTATGGCAAGACATTGGATAGAGCAAGTAAGGCAGGGAGCTGGCTGGCTGGGTGACCCCACATTTGTGTGTGGATAAGCTGGGAGGAACAACTGGGGAGAGAGACAGACTGTGGAACCCAGGGTTTCAGCACAGGAAACTAAAGACTCAAAACCTCTGGCTGTAAAAACCAGTGGGGGTTGTGGCAGTGGGAGAAACTTCCACTCTCACAAGAGAGTCCATTGGCACTCCTTTGTATGTAACTCTCTCTTTTCCTCTTGCTGCTTTTAAGATTCTCTCCTTGTCTTTAATCTTGGATAACTTAATTATGATGTGTCTTGGTGTGTTCCTCCTTGGATCCAATTTCTTTGGGATTTCTGGGCTCCCTGGATTTCCTGGAAGTCTCTTTCCTTTGCCAGATTGGGGAAGTTTTCATTCATTATTTGTTCAAATAAGTTTCCACTTTCTTGTTCTTCCTCTTCTCCTTCTGGCACCCCTATGATTCAGATGTCGGGATGTTTAAATTTGTCCCAGAGGTTCCTAAGCCTCTCCTCATTTTTTTTTTTTGAATTCTTGTATCTTCATTCTGTTCCAGTTGGATGCTTATTTTTTCCTTTTGTTCCAAATCATTGATTTGAGTCCTGGTTTCCTTCCCTTCACTGTTGGTTCCCTGTATATTTTCCTTTATTTCACTTTGTATAACCTTCATTTCTTCCTTCATTTTGCAACCGAACTCAATCATTTCTGTGAGCATCCTGATTACCAGTGTTTTGAACTCTGCATCTGATGGGTTGGCTATATCCTTAACTCTTAGTTCTTTTTCTGGAGTTCTGATCTGTTCTTTCATTTGGGTCATATTTCTTTGTCTTGGCACATGTGCTACATTGTAAGAGGCAGAGGATTAGGTATTTGCCAGAGCAGGGCAACCTTCTTCACTGTGTTGTGCCGCTGGCTGTGAGGGAGGTGTCAGAGAGGGAACAGTGCTGCTTGTTCAATTGCTTGGGTCTTACTCCACTTTCTGTCAATTCTCAGACTTCCTATAAGTGCATTGTACCCTTTCAGGTGCTGATTCCCAGGTGGGTGTATGTGCGTAAATTCTAGGACCCTGTGGGTCTCTCCAATGAACTCTCCTGTGAGAGTGGAAGTTTCTCCCACTGCCACAACCCTCACTGGTTTTTACAGCCAGAGGTTTTGAGTCTTTAATTTCCTGTGCTGAAACCCTGGGTTCCACAGTCTGTCTCTCACCCCAGTTGTTCCTCCCAGCTTATCCACACACAGATGTGAAGTCATCCAGCCAGCCAGCGCCCTGCTTCACCTGCGCCATCCAACACCTTGCCACACATACTCTCTTCCAAGACTGCCATCTCTGCCCCTCCTACCAGTCTGGATGAATGTTTCTTTAACTCCTTGGTTGCCAGACTTCCATGCAATTTGATTTTCTGGCAGTTCTGGTTGTTTTTTGTTTTTAAATTGGTTATTATCCTTCCTTTGGTTGTGCGAGTAAGTGAAAAATTTCTACCTACATCTCCATCTTGGCCAGAACTTTTCCTTTTTCACTGATTCATTTTTCTATATTGGAGTTCAGCTGTCTGAGAGGCAGTAAGGAAGTGGATGGCCACACAAGCCAGTTTCAGGGAAATTGATTCAAGAATGGTTGCCTTCCATGTTGTAGAAAACTAATTATGATGGGACCATCGCACTTTCTCAGACTCTCACAACAGTTCTCACAGAACCGTCTGCTGTAGTGCATCTCCTTGCACACCACCCACATTCACACAATAATGGAGCTGACGTTGTGCCTAGCTACTTCATGGTAATCTTTCCACTGGAGCTGGCACCTTCTGCTCTGAGCTTCGTTGCTTTATGTTTGTTGTTTCTGATTTGGTTTAGTTTTTTGTCTTTTCTTCTGAGATATTCTGTCCACACAATCTCTAGGCAAGATTTCCTTTACATGCTTCATATTACCAGCTTCCCAGTACTTTCAAAGAAATGTTATACAAATTTACTTCTATTGATGACATTCGTTTCCATCTTCCATTTTTTTTTATAGAGAGGACAGACTTATTTTCATTTTTGAGCAGGATGACAGCTAATGGAGGGGGTTAAAGGGTAGAGGGTTTGGGTAAAGAGGAAAAAAGACTCATAGACATGGACAACAGTGTGGTGATTGTGGGAGGAAAGGAGGTATAAGGGTTACTGAGAGGCAATGTAAAAAAATACAATAAAGAGAAAAAATAAAAATAAAACAAAAACAAATAATTTTTAAAAAAAGAATAGTGATTCATTGAGTTGCTCTTATTTCTAAGGCTTTTAAAAAGTAAACAAAACTAGATATGAAATACTTTTTATTTTGTTTAAGATAAAAATCATCATGGGCTTATATTGACATTTTAATTTATATTCAGAACTGAGGAGTTTTGAATTACATTCATCTATCTCACATTTGCTTCTGTTTCCTACCATTCCAAAACCTAGTTCCCAGCATCACCATGTAATCACCCCTTTGCTTTGTGCCACAGTACACTGCCTCACTATACGGCACAATTTTCCTGGTTTTCTTAAAGTCAGAAAAATAGTACCAACACTAACACCACTAGTATGATAACTGAACCAACCCCCCACCAAAAAAACCAAAAAAAAAACCATTTTCCATAAATTTTTGTCCTTCAAGTATATCCCACAAAGAATGTATAATTAAATTATTGGTATAAAGTCTCTTAAAAGAGTTCCACATTATGTGATCATGTCACCAACTCAATGTACATTTTCTTTTATTTTGCTTTCAGTTCTTTAGGGATTTTTTAAAAATTTAATATGCTTATAATTATGTAAAATTGTATATCTGACTCCAAAGTCAAATCTATATGAAAAGGTAGAGTTATAAAAGTCTGGTTTCTGTCCTCTCCATGGCATCTCCTCCCTCACAGCTAATCATTCTTTGCTTGTTTCTTTGTTTTTGTTTTGTTTTCTTAATTTTAGCTTATAATTCTATTTTTTAAATAAAAGCAAAAGTTTGTATATATTTGTACCACTCCTATCTTTATTAATAAACAATATCATGCCATAAAAAATAAGTAGATAAATACATACATACATGTATACATTTGTAATTTCAAAAGGAATTTTTTAATAAAGTTAGACATTTAAATTCAATGAATGCCTTGATACAAGAATAGAGAGTTTGGTTCAGGGTAGAACATGACTTTTCTACAGTTTGGAAGCAAGATGATGGAGAAGCAAAATCTCCAAGGAGCTAACTGAATTTTCTTTGCACCAGTTTCATGTTTGTAATGTTGAGAAATTTATTAAACTTCTCAGATCCTTTTTTATTTATAAAATGGTGAAAGTACTGACATTGTAGAATTTTGAACAGTTAAATTGCATAAAGTGTTTAAGGCACTTGCAAGACGCATTGTTAGTCATTGAAGGAAGCCAATTTTCTCCTTTGTGGAAGTTTTAAGTTAACAGACTTGTGACTGACTGATAAGTCCTCTTGTATTTCCTTTTCCCTCTTTTACTTTTCATTCCTTCCTCTCTTTTAAGAGTGAAAGGTAGCAACTAAAAATGATATCATTGCATTGTTAAGTTTTTGTATATGGGACACAGGTGAAAATACATTATTATAACTGGAAATGTGCGATGCAATGTCAAAAAGTGCAGGGAATTGAAAGAATGATTTTTTTTTTTTGAGTCACTGAAGTTGAGATTCTCTATAGCAAATTTGAGAAGTGGGAATGAATAAGTTGTTTGAAAGAGCAGTTCAGCTGTCAATGTCACATTTCATTATACATAAATTCAACAGTTCTCTCTTCTCTAATGAAATCTTTGACTGACAACATGATTAAATTATATATGGTTGTGATGTCACATATATGGTTGAAAACAGCCTTGATGTCTAGCAGATGAGTGTTCTAATTTGACACAAAATTAGGTTACCTTAAAGAATCAACTAGTCCAGTCTAACTTTTCCAGAGTATTTTCTTCTTCCCCAAGATGAAACCAGCAACTTCAATAAAATTGTCTGTCACTATCTGCTCTGGAAAGGCTAATTATGTATCTTCCAAATCAAAAAATAGTAAAGAAAGAATACTCCCTCTAATATATTTAAGAATCTCAGCACTTTAAATACATTATATATCAAAGCTATCAATTTCCTTGGATTACTCTAAAGAAGTAGAAATCATTAGTGTGTAAGAGGTCCAAATTTTTGTTTGATATCCTTTGCAAAACTCAACATAATTTTCAATTTATTAATCATCCAGATGTTCTACTCTTTATTCTTAATACTGTGCTAATTCCTCTGAGAATTACAACTATAGGTAAATCATGGTACAAGAAATTATATGTAATCAGAATATTAATAGACTATATATAGAAATTTTTCTACAACATAATCTGTAATGAATAAAAATTGATGAAATAAATGCCATTTGAATAAACAAATGGATATATTTTCTGATTGAATTATAGAAGATAATTTTTAATAATTTTTGGGTGGTGTTTGAAATGAGCTTCAAAGAGTATGAATTTTGCATGTAACATTGGAATAAAGAAAGTATAAACTTATGAAGAGACTTAGTTAATAGCATAACAGAAACCAATTATGCTAGCATAATTGGCATAAGGGAAAGAAAAGTTATGCTCAGCTAGTTTAATATAAATAAACATGTTATATTAAAATGGAAAATACAAGACCAGAGCAGGAAGCTGTACTGGGCTTGCAGTATGATTCAAAGGAAACTTAGTGGTTAATCAACATGGAACAAATTAGAAGATAATAAAAATTTTAGTCTAATTGTTGTGCAAAATATATGCACCACCAATTTATCTATATAGGAGCATTGATTAAAATCTACAATAAAATAAACAACATATTAGAAATAATTGGTGTATCTGATAACAATTTGAATGTTCTAAATACCTTCAGTAAACACAACCTATTGGTGTTTTAAATTTTTAAAAAATTTTGGAGAATTCATTTACTCCTTCCTTTGACCAACTACATGTTATTCGAATCTGTGTTTTAGGATGGGATTCTACAAGCTTGTAAAACCACAAATAAAACACAATGGGCTCTAAATTTGAATAGGTGACTTCCTAAAAATGAAGTTGAGTCTATTAGTGAAAACTATAGCAAATGGGTCAACAGAAACAAAATACTGACAGATAAAACAGGGGAAGAAGAAAAAAAGGTTTTTCAAATATTTCAAACATAAAATTCAGGACATAAGTTTCCAAGTCCATTAATAAATAAACAGCATATGAAATCTATAATAACATCAAAATTGCCATGCCATTGGCCTGCTTTTAAGACAGATGTTTAACAAGACCTGTTTTACTTTTTTTTTAATTTTAATTTTTTTTATTGTTATTCAATTACAGTTGTGTGCCTTTTCTCCCCATCCCTCCACCCCACCCCAGCTGAACCCACCTCCCTCCTCCACCTCCACCCTCCCCCTTGATTTTGTCCATGTGTCCTTTATAATAGTTCCTGTAATCACTGTCCCCTCCCCACTCCCCCCTGACCATTGTCAGATTGTTCTTAAGTTCAATGTCTCTGGTTATATTTTGTTTCCTTTTTTCTTCTATTTATTATGTTGCAGCTAAAGGTGGGATCATATGGTATTTATCCCTCACTGTCTGGCTTATATCACTTAGCATAATGCTCTCCAGTTCCATCCACTCTGTTGCAAAGGGTATAAGCTCCTTCTTTCTCTCTGCTGCTTAGAATTCCATTGTGTAAATATACCATAATTTTGGATCCACTCATTTGCTGATGGGCACTTAGGTTCCTTCCAGCATTTGGCTATTATAAATTGTGCTGCTGTGAACATTGGGGTGCACAGGTTCTTTTGGATTGGTGTTTCAGGGTTCTTAGGATATAATCCCAGCAGCTGAATTGCTGGGTCAAAGGGCAGTTCCATTTTTAGTTTTCTGAGGAAATTCCATACTGTTTTCCACAGTGGCCTCACCAGTCTGCATTCCCACCAACAGTGCACTAGGGTTCCCTTTTCTCCTCATCCTCTCTAACATTTGTTTGTGGATTTGTTTATGTTGGCCACTCTGAGTGGTGTGAGATGGTACCTCATTGTGGTTTTAATTGCTTTACTTTTTAAATGATGTAGCAATCCAGTATTACTATTTGAATGTACAAGCTGAACAGTGATGAAGGTGAAAGTGATATAAACACTTTAAACAAGGAGGTTAAAAAATCACTAAGTTATACATATTTCACGGTATTGAAAATTAGATAATAAATATCATTGATACAATTCTGTGAGACTATGGAAGAACTTGAATGCTGCTTTCTGACATTACATAAACATGTAGAACAATGATTAATAAGTTGTTAACACTAGATTATAAGTGTGATTTTAAAATTAGAAATAATGTAAAAAGATTTTTTTTAAGAAAGCACGGGTATAAAAATTTTAATAATATACGTTTAAGAAAAATTTAAATGATTTTTATTAGAACCAGAAGTAATATTTTCATCAGTAAACATAAAGTACATTAAAATCAAATGTAAATATATGTAAAGTCATGAAACCAATCATTTTTAATAATATTTCACTGGTTAAGTTATTACAGTTGTCCTGATTTTCCCCCTTTGCCCCTCTTCACCTAGCATCCCCGACTCTTTCAGTCAAACCCTCCACCATTGTTTATGTCCATGGGTCATATGTATAAAATCTTTGGCTACTCCATTTCCTATACTTTACTTTACATCCCCATGACTATTCTTAAGTACCTATTGGTATTTCTCTTTTTTTTAATTTAAATATATTTATTGATTATGCTATTACAGTTGTCCCATTTCCCCCCCTACTCCACTCCATCCTGCCCACTCCCCTCCCTCCCACATTCCCCCCCATAGTTCATGTCCATGGGTCATACTTATAAGTTCTTCAGCTTCTACATTTCCTACACTATTTTTACCCTCCCCCTGTCTATTTTCCACCTATCATCTATGATACTTATTCTCTGTACCTTTAACCCCTCTCCCCCTCCCACTCCCTTATTGACAACCCTCATGTTCTAGTTGTTTGCCTAGTTTGCTCTCATTTTTTTTTATGTGTGGTCGTTAATAACTGTGAGTTTGCTGTCATTTTTACTGTTCCTATTTTTGATCTTCTTTTTCTTAGGTAACTCCCTTTAACATTTCATATAATAAGGGCTTGGTGATGATGAGCTTCTTTAACTTGACCTTATCTGAGAAGCACTTTATCTTCCCTTCCATTCTAAGTGATAGCTTTGCTGGATACAGTAATCTTGGATGTAGGTCCTTGCGTTTAATCTTGGGTAATGTAATTATGATGTTCCTTGGTGTGTTCCTCCTTGGGTCCAGCTTCTTTGGGACTCTCTGAGCTTCCTGGACTTCCCGGAAGTCTATTTCCTTTGCCAGATTGGGGAAGTTCTCCATTATTTGTTCAAATAAGTTTTCAATTTTTTGTTCTTCCTCTTCTCCTTCTGGCACCCCTGTAATTCGCATGTTGGAACGTTTCAAGGTGTCCTGGAGGTTCCTAAGCCTCTCCTCATTTTTCCAAGTTCTTGTTTCTTCATTCTTTTCTGGTTGGATGTTTGTTTCTTCCTTCTAGTCCATACCATTGATTTGAGTCCCAGTTTCCTTCTCATCACTATTGGTTCCCTGTACATTTTCCTTTGTTTCTCTTAGCATAGGCTTCATTTTTTCATCTGTTTTTCGAACAGATTCAACCAAGTCTGTGAGCACATTGATAACCAGTGCTTTGAACTGTGCATCCGATAGGTTGGCTATCTCTTCCTCGCTTAGTTGTATTTTTTCTGGAGCTTTGAAGTGTTCTGTCATTTGGGCCATTTTTTTTTGTCTGTCTGTCTTGGCGCGTCTGTTACTTTAAGGGGCGGAGCCTTAGGTGATCACTGGGGCGGGGTAATGCTGGTAGCTGTGCTGTGAGGCTGTACGTGGGGGAGGGGCTGAGAGGGAGCAATGGCGCCCGCCTCACTCTCCTCCGGATTTCAATCTTTCACTCCACTACCCACAATCAAACTGGGCCACTCTGGTGCTGGTTCCCGAGTAAGTGGGCCTGTGCACACTCTAGGCCCCTGTGGGTCTCTCCAACAACCTCTCCTGTGAGGCTGGGAGTCTCTCCTGCTGCCGCCCCAACCCCCAGGGGCGCTTTCAATCAGAGGTTTGAGGCTTTATTTCCCGGAGCTGGAGCCCTGGGTTGCACGGTCTGCTTCGCTGCCTGCAGTTCGTCAGGTTTATCTGTGGGCGAATGTGGTGCCGCAGGGTGCTACCCGCCACTCTTCCTGCCCCACTCTCTGCCACTCTGAGTCCGGCCTTCTGGGTTTATCTGTGCAAATGTGGGGCCACAGGGTCTGCTAGTGCTCAGCCTGCCTGTGCCATTTGTCCCACACTCCGCCAGTCTCAGTCCCGCCACAGCCACTCGAGTCCTCTCCACCCCGGTGCCCGTCTCTGCCCCTCCTACCAGTCTGGATGAATGGTTATTTTCTATTTTCTTGGTGTTGGTCCCCCTTGCTGTTCGATTCTCTGTCAGTTCTGGTTGTGCAAGGAGGCGCAGTGTGTCTACCTACGCCACCATCTTGGTCCCCCCCCTATTGGTATTTCTTAATTACCTCACCTCTTCATCCATTCCCCTACAACCCCTTCCCATCCGGCATCCATCAAAGTGCTTTCTGTAACTATGATTCTGTTTCTGTTCTTGTTTGCTTAGTTTGTTTTTTAGATTCAAATGTTGATAGATATGTATTTATTGCTATTTTATTGTTCATAGTTTTGATCATCTTTTTTTGAATCCCTTTAATAGTTCATACAAAAGTGATTTTGTGATGATGAACTCATTTAGTTTTTTTCTTGTCTGGGAAGCTCTTTATCTGCCCTTCTATTCTAAATGATAGCTTTTCTGGGTAGACCAAACTTGGCTATAGGTCCCTGCTTTTCATGACTTTGAATATTTCTTGCTAATACCTTCTAGCCTGCAGTTTCTTTTGAAAAATCAGTCTTACGGGAACTCCCCTGAAGGTAATTAAGTGCTTCTCTCTTGCTGCTTTTAAGATTCTCTCTTTATCTTTAACCTTTGGCATTTTAATTATGATGTGTCTCAGAGTGGGCCTCTTTGCATCCATCTTGTTTGGGACTCTCTGTGCATCCTGGACTTGCATGTCTGTCCCCTTCACCAATCATTTCCTTTCTATTCATTGCCATATATTATTTTCTCTTAAACCCTAAACCTTGTTTATAATTATTGAGAATATAGTGCTTAGAATAAATTATTCTACTATTATAATTTACCTTGTAAATCATATATTCTGAAATTTTTATGAATACCTAAGAAAATATTATTTATGAATTTATTTATCCCTTAGCTAGATCAATTTGTAAAGACATGACTTTTGTGATGAACTGTTCATCACTGTTTTGTGATGAACTTGGAAATAAAATAATAAGATAATTTTATGTTTTTTTTTCTGTTGTACTTCAAATACTTATCCATGAAGGAGTTTTTATTGTTTTAACTCTAGGCCTTATTCAAATTGATATTTTCTTAACACCTGTGGATGGTATCTAGGAGTGGACACAGTTGATAAAAATATTTCAGATGTACATGTGTTTTTAAAAACCAAATACAATTCCTATTTTATAGCCTACACTCTAATGCTGATAAACATAACCACGATCTCAATTACTCTAAAAACAATATATGTTAACAGTTTAATAGAATTTATAAAGTATTTCCAACTATGTTATCACAATTAACCTTCATAAGACTTTTAAAAAGAGATTTATTAACATTTACCTTCAAAGAAAGAATATTTATGGAGTATTAAATATGCCTTCTATAGCCTCATATGTTTTGATGTACTGTTCTTTCGTGTTTAATTCTGTATGATGATATTACAATTTATTTTTTGGGTTAAGTGAAAAATCAAGGTGAGTTTTCACTGAGGTTAAATTAATTGTATTAAAGTGTTGTATAGTATAGCATATTAGTTACATTATGCTTATATTAACTAATTTGGAGAACTAGCCCTGACTGATGTGGCTCAGTGGATTGAATGCTGACCTGTGAACCAAAGGGTAACCGATTTTATTTCCAGTGAGGGCACATGTCAGGGTTGTGGGCCAGGTCCCCAGTGGGGAGCACATAAGAGTCAACCACACATTGATGTTTCTGTCCCTTTTTCTCCCTCCCTTCCGCTCTCTAAAAATAAATATGAAATCTTTAAAAAATAATTTGGAGAACTAACTTCTTAATATTAAGTCATCATATCTGAGAACATGGCAAACCTCTCCATTTATTTAGCTCTAGTTCCGTAATCATCAGTTTATTTTATAGTTTTAAATTTTATATTTATTGATTTTAGAGAGAGGAAAGAAGAAAGAGAGAGAGAGAGATAGGAGAGAGAGAGTTCCACTTATTTATACACTTATCAGTTGATTCTTACACATGTCCTGACCAGGGATCAAACCTTCAACCTTGGCATATAGGGACGATGCTCTAACCAACTGAGCTACCTAGCCAGAGCTTTACATATAGTTTTAAATTAAAGAATTTTACAGTTATTTCACACGTATTTTAAGTAATTTGTGATTGCTGGAATAGAGGGCTTGTCCCAGCTGCTTCAACTCAAGCACCACAAACTCATTATCCAGGTATGGTTATGTACCTGAGGAAGAGGGAAGGGAATGGGGAAGGGTTGAAGGCTCAACAATAATCCTGATATCTGCTCCTTTTCCAGGTACATATTGAACACCCTAGGCCTTATGAACAGTATTTTCCAGACTCTGCTTTAGAGCTGGTTCCCATTTTTCATTCAGATCTTGTCTGCTTTCTGTCATCCAAGCATTGCTTTGGCTGCAGTGAAGCACCTCTACTTGCATTACTTTTGTACATGAGATATATACACACACACAGATAGATATATACTGATATCTATATGTACATATAGAAATAAATATATATATATCATTTTTATCATTTCATTCATATTTTTCATTTGGAGGAAATTGGAGAATTGGGTGCAGATGGTACAGGTCCACTACATATTCAATGTATCATTTGGAGCTGGGAGATAGTAATATATTTCCATACCTAAACCTGTATTAAATTGGCTTATGACTTCATCAGTCCCACAAACACTTATCAAAGAATTCAGTGACTTTTAGTCAATGTATTAGCTTTATACTTTTGATTTTTAAATCTTTAAATTTTGCAAGCTTATATTTTCTCCACCCACAGTAATGTTAAATTTAGTACCTTGAGTCTATAAAATATTGATTCTAAATAGTCCAAAAGGTTATTTTAGCCCTTATTTTGCAAAAAAACAATTTCAAAAATAATACACCATCAAGTAACGCTACCCATGAAGAATAAGGAATTTAACATGCTGTTCTTTCTGTCTCCAAATAAGCTACTTTTACTTGCAGTAAACTGAATAATTAAATTCAGATAATTATTATAAATTTTCTTACACATCTTCTTTCTATCTTTTATATTTGAATTAAGTATTACACTACAAATATATTTATTTAGATATTAATTTTAATATATTGGCTCAATTGCTCATAGACACCTCTTTTAGATCTTCCCTTTTATCAGGGCTTATATTATGGATTGTTTTTCAGTGGGCGAAGTACTTCTATCAATTCATTTTTCAAAAAGTTTGTATGAGTGGAAGCTTTTTAATGCCTTCATACTTAGTAGTATTGGGCTGAATAGAAAATCGCATATTATAATTTCTTTGAAAATAAAAGCAAAAACTAAAGATACCTTGCCTAAACATGGTATTAGAAAATATAACTTCAATATTTTTATTTCTGCATAAAAATCTGTTCTGTTTTTATGTTGTGATACCTTTATATTGCTATAAAGTCAATAAATGTGATTTAAAAAATTAGAGAACACAATTTAAAAATACCAATTAAAATACTGTGGTCTCACAAAAGATTACCAGTGCAATTCCTTAATATAGACCTTTTCTGTTTTATAGTGATATGAACTGAGGTTATCCCATGCTGTTAAAAAATGGTATATTTTTCAAATCTTGCCCCAGAATAAATATTTTCAGTTTCTTCCATTGCAAAACAAAAATTTAATTTTTGATAAAAGACCTAAAATACATTGTTAAATTAATAATCTTTTCTCATTTTAAAATCATTCTTGGCATTAAGTTTTTCATGAAAAAGTATTGGTAATTTTAGTATAAAATTCTAATAAATTCATTTTGTCCTCTGTGTATTGTAAAAATAAACTCATTTAAGCTTTTCTCCAGCTCTGTAGATTTGATTTCACTTATCAGCATTAAATATATACCTTTGCTGACAGATCTGACCTTTTATCTGATTATCATGTAGTTCTTAAAGTCCTCAGAGCAAAACTCTGGGTTGGAGAGAAATCTTCTATGAGAAGAATAGTATCATTTGATATGTATAATTCCTATATGAAAGTTAAGAGAAGGCTCCCTTAAAGACAGTGTAACCCTCCAAATGACCTCTATATCTGTGATTCTGTTTCTGTTCTTGTTGCTTACTTAATTTGTTTTTTAGACTCAATTGTTGATAATTGTGATTTATTGCCATTTTAATGTTCATAGTTTTGATCTTCTTCTGTTTCTTAAATACCATATTTTGCCATGTATCATGAACACTTTTTTGTCCAGATTTTTGAGGGAAAAATAAAGATGCACATTATACATAGGTAGTACTAATTCCATATCTATATAAATGTGTTTTGTAATTATGTGTTACATAAAATTTCTTGTACCATAATACGCTAAAAAATAAATACTAAAATGCCTTTATAGTACAAAAAACAGTATCTAAATATTAATAAATAAATCAGTCATTGAATTTAAAAAATTAAAACAAAAGATTTTTTTCCCTAAAAGTTTAGGCCAAGAACATGGGTATACATTATACAATGGCAAAATATGGTAAGTCACTTTAACATTACATGTAATAATGGCCCGGTGCTGATGAACACCTTTAGCTTTACCTTGTCTGGAAAGCATTTTATCTGACCTAAGAATTATCAGCTGTTGGGGGGAGGAAAGGGAGAATAGGGGAAAAGGTGCAGAGATTAAAAAGCATAATTGGTAGATACAAAATAGACAGGGGGAGGTTAAGAATAGTACAAGTGCCCTGGCTGGTGTGACTCAGTGGGCTGAGCACTGGTCTATCAACCAAAGGGTTGCCAGTTCGATTCCTGGTCTGGTCATACACCTGGGTTGTGTGTTTGATTCCTAGTCAGGGAGCCTATAAGAGGCAACCATTCGGTGTTTCTTTTTCTCTCTCTCCCCACCCTTCCTCTCTCTCTAAAAGCAATAAAAGAATGTCCTCAGGTGAGGATGAAAAAACTGTTTGATAACTTTTAGCATCTAAAGATATTGTTAGTATTAAAAATATAGTATTTGATAATATAGGCAAAAGATTAGGGCATAGTATTGAGGATAAAAACCTACATTATAAGAACAAAATTATCTATTAAAAGTAACAAATCAGATAAAGGAAATAAATCAAAATCAACTGATGTTTGTGAAATGGTAGTTACACAAGGAATAATTGAGTTAAATCTGAATTTTTTTACTGTTCTTTCCTTATAGTTTTTAAAACTATGTAACTAATTAAAATAGTTAATTTTTAACATGAAGAATATGACAAGAGGATTTGAAAGTTCACAATGAAATTTAATGCTCATTTTCCTATGAGAATATGCAAATGGATGCCCTAATGTAAATTTATGTTAATTTCATGATTTTTAAATATGATTAAAACATTCCTGTTTTTCCTAAATGAAAAATACAGAAATATGTAAAAATTACAAATTATATATTTATCTCAACTTAATATTTTTATGTTTCTTTTTGTATTTTATATAGTTATGTGAAATGCATACATGTTGACAAAATTCATATACTTAAAATATGTGGATATTTAACTCTCATTTTATTAACTATTAAACTAATAAACATGTAAATGCACTTATAGTGTTCCCATATTATATATTTTTATGTCCATTATATATATTTTTAATAATTGGATGATAATTTCAACGCCATAGTTAATCACATCATTCACCTCTAATTAAAGTACCTAGAGAGCATCAAAATATATAAAATATAATCTAGAAAATCTGAACAGAGAACTAGACAAATCCTAAAACATAGTTAGAGCTGTTAACTCTCATTTTTAACCTATAGAAAAATAAAGGTAAGACTGCATTAAGCATATGGAATATTTGAGCAAAACGATCAACCATCTTGACCAAATTGACTTTTTTAAACAGCTTTATTGAGAGATAATTCACATACCATGCTCTTCATTAACTTAATGTGTAAAATTCAATGTTCTTAAGTGCCTTCAGAGTTGTGTAAACATCACTACCATCCCATTTTAATCATTTTTGCCATCTCAGAGAGAAACCCCACAACCCTTTTCAGTCAATTCCCATTCCTTAAACCCACCCAGCCCTAGGCAACAACCAATCTACTTTCTGTCTCTGTAAATTTGCTTATTTTGGACATTTTATTTGAATAAAATTGTACAACATGTGATATTTTGTGACTGGTTTCTTTTACTTAGCATATTTCCAAGGTTCATCCATGTTGTAGAATGTATCAATACTTTACTTTTTCTATTGTTGGATAGTATCTTATTTGTATGGCATATCATCTTTTATTTATCCATTATCAATTGATGGGAATTTGGGTTGTTTCCACCTTTTGTCTGTAATAAGCAACATACCTACGAATATTTACACATAAACTTTTGTGTCAGTGTGTTTTCATTTTTCTGTGACTCACTTTTATGGAACACACATTCTTGTAAAGTGCACACAGTGTATTTGTTCTGTCAACATCGACCACAAATTGTGTCATGAAGTTTCAACACATATTTAATAATTGAAATATTACAGAATATATTCTCTGCTCACATGGAATTAAATTAGAAAAAATAACATACTGCTAAGAAATTTTACATTCTTAATGTTCAATTCATTGTTAGAAATCTATTTTGCCTTGCATATTTATATTATTTCACTTCCTGTATAATAATATCAGTTCATCCTTTTTTGATATTGTTAACTCTCACTTCTATTTAGTTTGTCATTATTGCTATTTTCAAAATGTTTTGTGTTCTCTTGGGGAAGTTTCATGCCAAAAATGTTTAAAATGACCTCTCTCTCTCTATGTGTGTGTGTGTATACATACATATATAGATATAGATATGTATCTATATGTATCTATACATACATATGTATAGATACAGATATATATATAGATCTATATAGATACATATCTATATCTATATATATATAACCTATGTATACAAATAGATATACACACATATATTTTTAAATCTATGTAGGCATATTTATTCCTTAGTTTAATCTGCTACAGATTTTTAAGTTTGCTATGTATTTTCTTTAGAGAGAAATTTGGACTTAACTCCTGTCTAACCTTATGAGTACCCACACCTTAGTCTTTTCTATAAGTCAACCTCCAGCATTTATCATGGAGTGGAGGTGCGAGGCCACCAGCCCTACAGACAACACTGCTACCAAAGAATAACAATGAGGCAAGCAGGTTAACTATGATATTCCCTCAGCTTTTATTGATGCAGGTTCAATCTAAATCAATAACAATCAATCAATAGCAATAACACTCAAAAACAATCAGTAACAATATCACACAAAAGAATTGTGGAATAACAAACCTGAATCCCAAGAGTCCAGATTAGGTCTGGGTCTAGGAGGCAACTGGGAGGTCAATGTCTTACAAGGCAGTCAGAGGAACAGGATTGTGGCAGAGCTCTTTCTCCCAAGGCAGAACATTTCGAGGTGACTCGCTCTCCTCATGCATTGTTGTCGCAAGTGTGTGTTCCTGATACAGGCTGTCCTCTAAGTCAGCCAAGCAAACTGCTCATCTAGCTATCCGCTGAGCAGTTCAGCATCAAGGAATAGACAAGAGTCACACACAGTAACTATGCTATTCACTCAGGTTTTATTGAATGCAGGTTCACTTAAAGTAGAACATCAACATACATCAATACCCTGTTCATACTCTAATAATCTAAGAGATTATAACACACACACAGCAATGAGTAGGGGATCATGAACCTGATTCCCAGAGTTTCAGTCTGCAGGTCCAGGAGACAGCACAGTGGGCAAGGGAGTCTTCAGCATCTTGCAGAGAAGGATCTCTGGAACCAGGTAAGCAGTGGGGCAGACAAAGTCCTCAGTCCAGCAGGGCAGAGCCTGGTGGCCAATGCCAAGGGAGATGAGCATGGCAATGCAGCAGCACTCTGGTGTGTCAAGCTCAGCTGTCTCAGCTGTGGTGTGGAGCCTGCCTCAGTTATACCTTGAAAGTGGTGTACTCCACCCTTCCAGGTCTCTTGAAAAGTGTCTTGGCACTCCCTATGGCAAGTGGGAAATTTCCCCAGGAGCCTATCTATGGGTGGTCCTGCTGTGCAGACACGGCTGTTCTGGTCATGTGTGCAGATATCTTAGGTGTGTCTCCTTGCCAGATGTGTATAATATGACTTAGGTAGTTTCCCTCTTGAACCAGTGTCCTGGCTGACTGGCAGCCATCTTGGTTGATATAAGTGATTCCACTCTGTTTTATATATTTTATGCTATCTTAATTAGACCATTGCCATTTTATTGGTCTTGCTCTCCACAGTGGTCATGGTTTGAAGTTCTCTGCTTATATACTCTTGTATGATGCAATGTTACATTAGCTTCTGATTAACACATGTTGTTTTGTGCAACCTTGATAAGCACATGTTGTTTATGTTGCTCTTCTGCTCATGCTCTAGAGGGTGGTATTACCCTTCAGTTAAACCCATACTATCTACTATGTGGTATTGCACATGCTTGAAGGATTGCATCATTCCTCTGAGTCTTTGTTCTACTGCACATGTTCTAAACATGGCCTCCCTCCAGATCATCTTAGTAGACTGGACTGATGCAGTCTTAGTTCAGTCCTGCTCTCCACAACTCCCTCATACTTTGGATGATTTCCTTTTTTTCCTCCCACAGTTTTCAAGATTCCCCTCCCTGTTAAAAAGTATCCTATTTGTTTGTTAGGGAAGCTAACAAGTTGAATTGCTATTTTAAAATATAAATAAATAAAATTTATTCCAAGTATAAAATGGAAGGATGCACTTTGTTACCTAAGGTACTTTTCAAAAATATTGGTTCAATCCCAACATTTATCCAACTGCCCCATGGTTGACTCATTCAGTCACAGCAAGAGTTTGTGTGTTTTATGGAATTCTCTTCCACTTAAAACATAGTTAGACCTTCACATAAGGTAAGTGACTAGATGTGTTAACTTTTTCTTCAATCTGACAATATCTTTACATTAAAGCAACAGAAATTTACAAGACTTGGAGATCCTCCTTGGTTTACTATAAGCAGTAATAAAGTTTTCTATTTTTATTTTTCATGCTATACAATGTATCCCCAGAGTGCTATACAATATAAGGAGGGAATATGGTTGCAATTGCTCAGTTTTCCATAACTCCTTGAATTACCTTTGTATTTCCATGTTAAAAGAAAATGTTTGTATAATAATTTATTCTATCAAAAATGTATTTTTTATCAATTTTATCTTTCTTGAATTTTGCTTTTTTATTGTTGTTTAATTACAGTTTTCTTGTCTTTTTACCCATTACTCTCCCTTGCCCTGTCCACCCCCCACTCCCACAGTCAACCCACCCCATTGTATGTGCCCATGAGTCCTCTATTCGTGTTCCTCAGCTTGCCTCTTCCCCTTCACTTACCCTCCTCTTCCCCCACCCCAGGGTGTAGCCAGAATTCCCCCACTCTCTGGCACGGTCTTGGCCAGCGACCACTGCCTCAGCTTAGGTATAGCACCAGCTATGTGTGTGTGCAATCTTTTTCTCCCCCGCACCTTTGCTCATTCTAGTTGCTCCCACCACAGGTATGTGGTTTCCAGGGAGGGGAAAGAGCCCCTAGGCTACTATCCCTGACCCAGCTCTCCTCCTATTTGTCCCCATGGCGGCCGAGGTTTCTGGTGCCATGCACGGGGATGTTCCCCATTTGTGGATAAAACCTTCTTACAGCCCATTTTGAAGCATCCTCTACACACTTCGGCTTCCAAACTTAATATCAATTAAGATTCTGTTGACTGTTCACTTTGTTTTTTGGAAGAGCAGCTAAGTGTCCCAGTTGGATGCACGAGTAAGTGGGATCAACTCACACCTACTTCACTATTTTCTGCTCAAATACCTCAGAAATGCTTTATATGTGTTGATTGATGCCTTTAGTTTTCATTCAGATTAACATGCAGATTTTTAAAAAGTGTATGAAATTGGTATGGGAAAGGATTTGTGAAATATACCACTTTCTTTATATAATAAATCTTCACCTGCAGCATGATAGAGATTCCATTTTTGAGTCAAGGGTCCTAATTACAGATTCACAATTTTTTTCCAATTCCCAAATGATATGATGACACCAATACACAAAAATAAAATGGCTTTAATATTTCTTGCCAAGAGTGAATCTTTTTTTTCTAAACTTATGTGATTATAGATGCCTTCATTCCAACATCGTATAAATATAGATTTAATTAGCAGAAAGAAATGACTTCCCATTCTGTAAACTTAAGTGTTTCCAAAAATAAATTGCGTTCTTGGAGGAAAATATCCTTTCTTCATGAATTTTTTTTTTCTGGAAAAATATGTAGGTTTTGAAGGCAGTCAAACTTGGAATCAAATTTCAGTTTTTCTAATAAAATGTGTGAGCATAGGCACCTAATAACTTTATTAGCATCAGCCTTTGATTGCTAAAATGAGAATGATGTCTGTTACGTGGGGAGGAACAGAAGACTCACTAACAAAATGCACAACTTTCATTAATCACTGATATTTGTTTCAAAATTTCTTTCAGATTTCCATACTAATTAAAGTACTTAGCATTGGAAGAAAGTTATTTTATCCTTTTTGTTAACACAGGAGAAAATTTTAACGTTTGTGCTTTCTCTTCCTAGGTTACTTCTTAAAGGTTTTCAGGCCTGCAGCAGGTCACTATTTCCTTGGACTCTGCATCAACCACTTCAGAGGTACAAGAACAAAGAGAATAAAGTCTCTGAAAGAGAAAAGGGAATATAAGATTCAAATAGTCCTAGTTCTAAAGAAATCATTTTGTTCTTGAACTATCTCATAATTCTCCTGAGGATGAAGCAAGTGTATGAATTAGCACAGCTATTAGAGGTTCTAGTAACAAACGCCATTACTTTTATTAAATTCTTGTGAAAATTCCCAAAACATTATAATGCTATACAAACTAACCAGCAAATAAAGAGCAAACAAACAAACAAAAAAGCAAATAGTTTTTTTTCTGCCTGCTAAAATTTGTTTTCACACCCTCCAATTAGGGCATTT
Organism: Desmodus rotundus; assembly: GCF_022682495.2. Classification (NCBI taxonomy): domain Eukaryota; kingdom Metazoa; phylum Chordata; class Mammalia; order Chiroptera; family Phyllostomidae; genus Desmodus; species Desmodus rotundus. Next base: position 59,069,367 of record NC_071390.1, on the reverse strand, counting down.
ACGTGTTATTCTTATTTATATATGAATTCACTAATATTTTATATATTCATGAATTTGTTTCTTGAATTTCTACTCTGTACTATCCATTAAGGTTAAATATTGTCTCAATAACTATAGCTATAAGATAAATCTTATTAAATGTCCTAATATTTTGTTTTGCTTTAAAATTGTGTAGCTATCCCAGTTTCAGTACCCTTTCATATGAATTTTAGGATTTACAAAACAAGTCCCAGAAATAATAAGATATGAACTATAAATGCATAAAATTTTAATTAATATGAAGATATGTTTATAATATTGAATCTTCCTATCTATGACTATAGTTAATTTTGAATTTTATCCATATAAATCTTTTTTTAAATTGTTGTTCTATTACAGTTGTCCCTATTTTTCCCCTGTTGTTCTCCACTGCCCCGCCCCCTCACAGTCAATCCCCACCATTGTCCTTGTCCATGAGTCATTCATACATGTTCCTTGTCTAGACTCTTCCCCTTCTTTCACTGCTTATCCCTTTCGCCCCTCCCTTCTGGTCATTGTCAGTCTGTTCCTTGTTTCCATTTATACCTTAAATCTCTTAATTTATACATTTCAACTGTTTCTTCTTCCATAGCTATTATTTATTGAGAGGGAAAATTCATTTGTCTTGTAGTGTTTCTCAGAGCCTATATTTTTCTGATTCATCCTCATGGTGTCACTCATCTTCTTCTTTCTGTTATTTACAGTAAATAAATGTATCATGCTTTATATGATTTTGCTTTGGTGTTTTTCACTTAAAATAAGTTCTCTTTATCTTATTTTATTATTTTTAATTGTATTTATTGAGGTGATACTGGTTAATAAGATCAAATAGGTTTCAAGTGTATGTTTCTATGGTACATCATCTGTATGTCGTCTGTATATGGCATTGTATGTCCACTGTCCAAGGTCAAATCATCTTCATGACCATATATTTGCCCCCTTTACCCTTTAGTACCTCTCCATCCCCTTCCCTCTGGTAACCACTATACTGTTGTCTGTGTCTATGAATTTCATTTTTACATTTCACATACAAGTGCAATCTTATGGTTCTTGGCTATTCTGACTGACTTATTTCACTTAGCATAATATTCTCAAGGGCCATCAATGCTTTGCAAATGGCAGTATTTCATCTTTTCTTTTGGCTGAGTAGTATTCCATTGTGTATATATACATCTTTTTTATTCAATTCTCTATCAAAGGACATTTTGGTTATTTCCATGTATTGGCCACTGTGAATAATGCTGCAATGGACATAGGGGTGCATATATCTTTGTGAATGTTTTCAAATTCATCATGTAGATACCCAGAAGGAGGATTGCTAGGTTGGTTATATGGTGACTCTATTCTTAATCATTTGAGGAACCTCCACACCTGTTTGATGTTTTTTGGCAAAAACATTTTTTTTTGGTTTTGGAGCTTCCTTGCATTAAATCCTAAATCCTTTTGGTTGGGTTTTAGAAGTCTTTTGTGAACATCATTGCTATGTAGTATAACAAAATGTTCCAGGCTCATCCTATGCATATCCTGCCCCAGACCTGGAAAAACTTCTTTGGCAAGAAGTTTTGGTTCTTTTTAGTGAAGAATGGTATTCAGAATTTTCAATGTGAGTACTAGGGATCTTCTTTTCTATTAGACTAGTCACTGTGTCTTGGTACTTTCAGGAGACAGAGCAAGGAAAAAATTTTTCTTAAGGATTACATTTATTGCATTAATAATGATACCTCCAAATTGAATTCAGCAATACAGGGTTTTTGTGTAACCTCACAAATATTACTTCTTTTCTCCCTTTTCCAGAATATGCTGAATATTCTGTTCTCAATGGCACCAATATAATTAGAATTTTCTTTGTGTCATAACACATCTACAACAGTATGAGTAACAATTATTTAAATAATACCATAAACAATATATTTATTGTAAACAGTTTGAATTTCTTGTAGGTTTTTTACAATCATTTTAGAACATACTTCACTAAGGTTACACAGCAAATTTCAGAGATTTTAAAATCACTTAAAGTGCTTATGCTTTCAACTAAATCACAGGTAAGTTCATTTGTTTCATTTTTATTTTGGATTTTAGGGATAGCTTTATAAAATTAGTTGTGTTCTATAGTTATTTAAAATATTTACAATGTTGCAAAATGTAGTCCCTCTCATTTATGTGTGGTATATTTCATTCTAAGTTGTGCTTATCATTATTGTATTGTTCATTATTTTTGGAAGAAAAACTCTAATTAGTTATTTATTCATTAAGCATATATTGATATTGAAAGTATCAGAATTAATAGGTGAAGGTTAGAAGATAAGGAGAAAAAACTGTTGGGCTTCTGGTGAAGTAAAGGGATATATTATAATATTTCACATACTTTTTTATAACTGCCACAGCAACTCTCTGATTATTTTATTTCAAAATATTATTACTGAAGAATAAATTGAGGATCAAATAAGTTAGGTAGCCTTAAAAATTCATGGAGGTAATGAGTACAAGATTCATGTTTAAATCCAGATATAAGCTCAACCAGTCTCTTTGTAATGTATCTTATCACATTAAATTAGGAAAAAATTAATTAATTAATATTTGTTTAATTCATGACAGAATTGTTTTATACCTTATTAAACCTTCAAAATAACTTTAGGAGGAAAGTTTTTATCCATGTTTTAAAACAGAAATGTTGACTTTAAATCTAGCACCATACTATCTGGTAGCATATTGGGTTGGATTAAATTTGTATATAAACAACTGAATGAGATGAGAGAATGACTTATTTTTATATCTAAAAACAGAGTGATGTATTTTATTTACTATGTGTCCAGAAAATATTTCAATGTTAGTTTTCATGAATATTCTAAATTGTTAGAGTTTCCAAGATATACATTCTTTCACATATTCTATTCTAAATTCTGTTAGTTTTTCTTCTATACACGTTAAGTAACATCACAGGTTTTCTGATTTCCCTTAACAAGCACACTTCATTACAAATTCAGTTTTCCTTTTAAAATGACACATCCTACTGACATTGACAGCAGAAATATACAACAAATAAGGTGGTTCAATAAGGTATGGGCATTTGTTTTATCAGTTAGGAATGTAGAAAAAAGTACCTTGTAAACTGCTAATAATTAGCCTAGTCTAAAGGATGGCTGATTCTCTATTCTAATGGCAAATCTCCCCAAGACCTTGATTTAAAAGCACTTAAAGCATGCAAATTTTTCCTAGCTCTAAAAGCAATCCTGCAAACAACCTTATCTTTGTTCTTACAAAGAAATTGTCCTGCTTACAATTGGTGAAAATGCTCAACTTCTGGCAGTTCCATGGTCCTTTGTTAGATAAAATTAATTCTACCTGACCTAAAACTGTTTTCTGAAATCATATCACAGAGTTAATGGTTAGATTTCTTTCACTTATATCAAGACCTCAGCAAATCTAGTGAATAACTTCTGTTATGTTGTCAATATATCCCTTGTTACACATAAATGGGAAAAAGAATTATGGTTCATTATACAATCATAATACATTGTATAATAATATGCTTTTAACAGCCATTATCTCATGTTTATTTTCAATAATTTTGCAGAATAGGTATCATTATTATTATCTTTTTACAAGTGTAGAAACCAGCACTCAGATAGGTGAAGTGATGCTCATGTTTGTACAGTAAGCAAGTAATAGAGTCAAGATTTGAGCTCAGGTCTCCTGATTCCAAATAGAGAATACACTTTGCTTTCTTAAGTCTCCTCCTATAATAAAGGACCTTCATGCCAGAGGGGCAGCTCATGTGTTCCTCAGTCTTCACTAAATAAAATTTAGTGAAAGATAACAGGCCAATAATACTGACAGCGCATTAACGGGAAAATCAACAGATAGCCAGGTCTTGATAAAAATGGGGAATTTTTGATTAAATGCTACTTTTTAAATGTGCTAGCAGCAGATTACATTGGAAATATTTAGGTAAATTTGGCTTTGTATTTTGAAGCAGTTTTTAAAAATTTACTCAATGATGGAATAATCTACATGTCAGAAAAGCCCTGGAATAATAAATAAACTTGAAAAGATCACTACGTTTTCTAGTCTGACTACTGTCCTGACAAGATTATAGGGTTTAACAAATTAAATTATTAATAATCATATAAATAATTCACTTTTTCTAAGCTTACATATCTTACTTTTAAATTAATAGGCCCTGATTTTATAAGGATACTATTATGAAGATTATAGAACTGGACATACTGATATTAAAGTGAATTTTAAAAATTTAATCTTTACTCTTTCTAAGATACCATATTTAGTTTTAAAAGTTGGAAAATATAGGTAATATAAAACACACCTGAAGTTCCAATTATTTTTAAAATACATTTAACAATAGTCACTATGACAATAATTCACTGTTTTTCCTTATCCATTTTTTAAGCTTCAACCTGAACAATAATTACATTAAGGAAAGAATTAAGGAATCCCTTGAGAATGAAAACAACAATGTCTTCTAAACTTGTGTGGTATTATTAAATATCCATTAGTGATCTCTTGAACACTGTTGCAATGGTTCTAAGCTGACAAGTACAAGACAACTACATGCCCAAAAGCACATAATTATCTTCCTTGAGAGATGATAGTAATAACATAAACCTGGTTGAGAGACATTTGAATGAAATGTGGTCAACTCATAAGGAAATTCTTTTTCTACTAAGCTTTCATAATAAAGCATTTTAATTATGCATATGAACTCTCAAGATAATGTAATAACAGCACTTAAAAGATTCCATTTAGAATAGTACAAGAAAGACTGAAATCTATTAATTATAAATTCTAGTCCTGATGTTGGAAAAATGGAGAGAAGTTAAGAATCTTCTAAAATGTGACATTTTTCTTGATCAATGGTTAGTTTATATATAAAAAGATTTAAAAATAAAACTAGACAGAAACATATCACTTATTAAAATAGTTGGTTGCAATTTATGATATTAGATCTAAACAAATGACATGTGAGACTGAAGATGTGGACAGCAACTTCCGAGAAAAGCAGTTTAAATGGTGGTGATTAAATATCACTGCTGGCAGTAGTTCAGAAATAATTCTGTAGTCTCTTTGTTTCTCAGTTATAATTTTTAAAAGCAGAAAGGGAATGAGGTAAGACGGAGGGAAAAAGCAAGCTGTGACTAATTTTATTGCTGCCTTGTTGCATCATACTTAAAGTTTTGTATCCCAAACTAATTCAGAAAGGTAGTGTTCAAATAAAATGACTCTACTGTATGTAACTCTTTCATCTTACTAATTACAATTTAAAAATTAACTGAAAAAAAAGAAGTAATTCTGTACTTTTGGGGCTCAGAGAGTAACACTCTTTTAGAGGGATTATATGTGAGTGTAAGAATTATTTTGGTTAAACTAGAAATATAAATTCTAACTAACAACCCAGGCCAATATCTTTATTTACTTGTATACAATTGCATTAAAAGAATTTTCAAATAACCATCAAACAAACTGGCAATATTGATTTCTTGTGCAGCAATGATATAACCCACAGCTGAAACTTTTAGGGCCATTAACATTAGATAGCAACAAAAGTGGTTCTGATGCAAATGTACAGGTTTGTACACAACTTGACCATTTCTTAAATATTAAATGCTGTTTTGGGAAAAGAAAACTTGATAATTTTCCCATTACCATTGAGGTATAGCTGACATTAGCCTAAGTTTATAGCACTATCTCCCCCAAAAGTATGTACTTTAATTTTCAATGTCAGTAATTTTTTTAAAAATATAGTGATGTTTTAACAGGCATACAATGTTTTTCCCTACAAATGTATATTTTGGTCAGTGGAACTCATTGGACAATGGATGGAATAAAAAATCTAATTAAAAAATCTAAATATTTGTTAATGTCACCAAAATTCTCTTAGAAATTGATTCTTAATTTAAAACTTAAATTACAAACACATCTCTAATAAGGAGGGACTTTGTTAATATACATCCAATAATCTGTTACCTTAAGTCTCCATTCTTCCCCTAAAATAATTCTGCTCAGTAGTCTACCAAAGGAGCCCTCATTGTCATTACCAAAAATAGTAGAGTAGGAAACTCCAACACTTTCTTTCCCCCACTAAAGCAATGATTAAATTGGCAAAACTACTAGGATCATCTTCTGGGGAGTTCTACAATCTAATAAAAAATTTACAACAATCAGAGGAATACTTAATGAGGAAGGGCTCTTTTACATTTGCAAAGAATAGATAAATACATCAATGAACCCACACAAATAGTGCCAACCAATATTTGACAAATGTGTAAAGGCATTTCAATGGAACAAAGATAGTCTTCAAACTAATAGTGCTGGAATGACTGGACAACCACATGCAAAAACTAATTTAGATATAAACATTACACCTTTCACAAAAATCAACTCAAAATGGACTATAGACATAAATATAAACCACAAAAGTATAAAACTTCTAGAGGATGCTAGAAGAGAAAATCTATGTGACTTTAGTTTTTGCAATGTGTTTAGATAAAACATCAAAAGCAAACCCATGGAAAAAAAGTAAGTTACACTATATTAAACTTAAACACACTTGTTTTGTGAAAGACACTGTTAAGAGTATGAAAAAACAAGCCAAAGACTTGGAAAAAATTTCAAAATACATATACAAAGACCTCCTAAAATTGAACACCACAAAAATGAGTAAGCCAAATTATAAAAAAGTAAATGAACAAAAGATCTGAACAGACACTTGACCAAAGATATATAGGTGGCAAATAAGGGTATGTAAAGATGCTCAACATCATATGTCACTTGAAACAATGATGAGAAACTTTTATATACCTATTAGAATGGTTAAAAATTTAAAACATACCAGGTGTTTATGGGGATGTAGAACAAGAGGGACTCTTACTCATTACCTGTAGAATGCAAAATGGTACTTTGGAAGACATGCTGGCAATTTCCTACAAATTTAATCATAGCTATACCATGTGATCCAGTAATTACTCAACTAAGTATTTACCAAAAATAACTTGAAATTTTATATTCACACAAATCCTTGAACATGTATGTTTATGGAAGCTGTATTTGTAATCATCTCAAACTGGAAACAACCAAGATTTTCCTCTATAGAGACACACAAACACAGATAAATTATCTGTGGCACAATTATACAATGAATATTATTCAGTAGGAAAAAGTAAATGAGTTTCAAGTCATAAAAACAGATAAATATTAAATGTATATTCTTAAGTACAGGAAGCTGTTCTAAAAAAGGCTACATACTGTGTGATTCCAATGATATGATATTCTGGAAAAGGCAAACTATAGAGGCAGTAAAAGGACCAGTTGCCAGAGGTAGTGTGGCAGTAGGAGAGAAAGAAAAAGATAAATAGCTGAAGCACAGAGGATATTTAAGTGGTGATCTATATATAATGAAATGGTAATTTGGGATATATGATATTACACATTTTTCAAATTCAAAGAACTATGCACTATGTATCACAAGGACTGAAACCCAATGTAAACAATAGATATTAATGATAATTTATCAATATTGGTTCATCAATCATAAGAAATACACCACACTTATGTAAAATATTAAAAATAAGGAAAACCGAGTGAGGGAGACAAAGTATATGAGAATTATCTATATATATTCTGCTCTAAAAAAGTGAGTCTATTAATCAAAAGTTAATAAAGCACAAAAAATATGGTAATTGGGAATTAAGAAATAAAAATTATGACATATAGAAATACCATATTTTGCCATGTATAATGTGCACCCTTCTTTTTGACCCAACTTTCAGGGAAAAAATCTCTTGTTTTAATTTTTTAAATCAATTTTTATTTATTTATATTTAGATAATTGTTTTTGTATTATAAAGCAACTTTAGCATTTATCTTTGAACATAAAGATATTATTGCCTTCTAGAGCTACACTTTTAACACATAAGCATAAGTAAAAGAATTAAAAACATTTATATAGATACATGATTAGCACTACCCATGTATAATGCACATCCTTATTTTTCCCTCAAAAATTTGGGCAAAAAAGTGTGCATTATACACAGCAAAATACAGGTACATAACAAAATGGAAGAAGTTCTTTATTTGTAATTGCTTTAAATACAAATAGATTAAACTCTCTAATTAAACACAGAGACTGAAATACTTGATTTTTAAAAATGTTACAACAATATAATGTCTATAGACTCACTTTAAATCTAAAGATTCAAAAAGATTGAAAGGATTAAAAAGTGTATACCATGCAAATAGTGATGAAAAGAGAGCTCAGGTGGCCATACTAATATCAAGCAAAATACACTTTTAAAAATCAGTGGATCAAGAAGAAATCACAAGATAAATTAATGATAAAAACAAATATACATTATTTTCTAGAGATTTTAGCCAGCATTTCTATGGATAAAAGCAGAAAAAATATCATGTTCACGTAATTAGGGCATGACATGCTCCTTCCTCAAATACAATGTTTAGAAAAACAAGGTATCCTTTTTTTAATATGCTAAAAAGTAATCTGAAAACTTAATGGTGAAAATATTACTGTGAATGGAGAAATTACTGTGAGTTGGAGTGGAAGGCCTAAGGTGAATGACAGTTTTTGAGATATGTAAATAAATACGAGACCAGTGAAAAAAATATTTAATGCTATCTAAAAGATTAAAAGAATAAGAAGGAGCTATATAAATACCTCAGGAGTAAAACACGTAGAGGCAAGTAGGCATGAAATTAATAATTATTTTTAAAAGCTAACATATTGATTTCATTTTAAAACCTGGTTTTAATAAGAAAAGTAGGCAAGAGCATTTTGCACAATTAGGTAATAATGGAGAGTTTGTAAAATACCTATTAATAAAATGCAGCAAAGTGAATATTTTTAAATGAGCATTAAAATCCATTAGGTTTAGATAAAGTAATTTTAATATGATAAGGAAATTATCTCACTAATTTGACAAAAATAATTTATTTTGAAATGGCAAAGTAAGGTATAAAAAGGAATGCAATTAGGAAAAGTACAGGCAGTTCACTTCTTTCATCAAATGCACTAGGCTATTCTGGAAATTATTTCTATTCACATTAGTAGAAGAATGATTTTTAAAATAAACTAAAATATTAAAGTAGCAAAAGGTATTATCACTCTCAGTGACTAGAATTTATGAGTTAGAGTTGAAAGATCAATTGTCTTGTCACACTAATCAGGTCCTCTTACTCCTGCCCAGTCCTCTTTCTAGGGTCCTGCATGGAATTTCCATTTTCAATAGTGCCCTCACATGTCATGGGCTTCTCTAGGATGTTCTGGTTTTACAACCAGAACAAAAACATGCTATACCTTCACAACAGCCAGAGAAATTGGATTTTTGTTTAACTCCTCTGTTCAAAACACCATAAATATTTTTCTTAGAATAAACTCTAAAGTCCCAATTATTTCTCTTCTTTTAAGTATATTTTATTGATTATGCTATTACAGTTGTCTCATTTTTTCCCACCTATTTCATTTCCATGATTTGTACATATAAGGTCTTTGGCTTTTCCACTTCCTATACTATTCTTAACACCCCATGTCCATTTTGTATCTACCAATTATGCTTCTTATTCTTTGTACCTTTTTTGCCCATGCTCCTCCCTCCCCCTCCCCACTGACAACCCTCTATGTAATTTCCATTTCTGTGATTCTGTTCTTCGTCTAGTTGTTTACTTAGTTTATTTTTGGTTTTGTTTGGGGGGTTCATTTATTGATAGTTGTGAATTTGTTATTATTTTACTCTTCATATTTTTTATCTTCTTTTTCTTAGATAAATCCCTTTAACATTTCATATAATAAGGGCTTGGTGATGATGAACTCCTTTAACTTGACCTTATCTGGGAAGAACTTTATCTGCCCTTCCATTCTAAATGATAGCTTTGCTGGATAGAGTAATCTTGGATGTAGGTCCTTGCCTTTCATGACTTTGAATACTTCTTTCCAGTTCCTTCTTGCAGGTAAGGTTTCTTTTTAGAAATCAGCTGATAGTCTTATGGGCACTCCTCTCTCCTTTTCTCTTGCTGCTTTTAAGATTTTCTCCTTGTCTTGAATCTTGGGTAATGTAATTATGATGTGCCTTGGTATGTTCCTCTTTGAATCCAATTTCTTTGGGACTCTGTGAGCTTCCTAAACTTCCTGGAAGTCTATTTCCTTTGCCAGATTGGGGAAGTTTTCATTCATTATTTGTTCAAATAAGTTTCCACTTTCTTGTTCTTCCTCTTCTCCTTCTGGCACCCTTATGATTTGGATGTTTGAATGGTTAAAGTTGTCCCAGAGGTTCCTAAGTCTCTCCTCATTTTTTTTAATTCTTGTTTCCTCATTCTGTTCTGGTTGTATGTTTATTTTTTCCTTTTGTTCTAAATCATTGATTTGAGTCCCAGTTTCCTTCCCACTGTTGGTTCCCTGTATATTTTTCTTTATTTCACTTTGGATAACCTTCACTTCTTCCTCTATTTGGTGTCCCCACTCAATTATTTCTGTGATCATCCCGATTACCAGTGTTTTGAACTCTACATCTGATAGGTTGGCTAACTCCTACTCACTTAATTCTTTTTCTGGAGTTTTAATCTGTTCTTTCATTTGGGCCATATTTCTTTGTGTCAGCACTCCTGTTACATTGTAAGGGGTGAAGCCTTAGGTATTTGCCAGGGCAACCCACTTTGCTGCATTGTGGCATTATATGTGGGGGAGGGGTCTGAGAGGGAACAGTGCTGCTTGTTCAATTCTTGCCCCACTTTCAGTCACTTCCCCCACTACCCATAAGCAAGTTGGACCCTTCTGGTGCTGATTCCTGGACCGTTGGGCTTGTGAACCTTCTAGGCCCCCGTGAGTCTCTCAAAGGAACTCTTCTATGAGCTTAGGAGTTTCTTCTGCAACCTCAAGCCACATAGGTTTTTTACAGCAAGAGGTTTTGAGGCTTTAGTTTCCTGCATTGGAACCCTGGGTTGCACAGTCTGTCTCACTCCCCAGTTGTTCTTTCCAGTTTACCTGCACAAGAATGTGGGACTGCAAGGTCCTCCAGCTGCTGCCTTGCTTGCCAGTTCCGCCACCTTGCTGCACATCCTCTCCACCCTGGCTGCCCATCTCGGCTCTTCCTACCAGTCTAGATGAATGTTTCTTCTCTAACTCCTTGGCTGACGGGCTTTCATACAGTTCATTTTTCTGGTGGTTCTGGTTGTTTTTGTTTTTAAATTGGTTGTGTGAGGAAGCAGAGTTTATCTACCTAACACTTCCATCTTGGTCAGAAGTCTAAAGTCCCAACTATTTCTCATGTCAACCTACCTCTTCAGCATCTCCTCCTAATTATCCCTCCCCCACCCCCATTCACACAATTCAATCTAATCATTGGAGTCTCCTTGATGTTCTTGAAGCATGTTACTTGCAGCATTTACTCAAGGTTACCAATTCTTTTTTCTGATTCATTGTTTTCCCAGATTTTCTCACTGACCTTTTGATTCATTGTATCCTCAATCAAAAGTCATTTCTTCAGAAAAACTTTCTCCAGCCAAGCTATCTAAAACACCACCCTAACTTATTGTGCGTTATTTTTCTTGTAAAAATTATCACTATTTTTTTTCTTAATATAGGTGTTTATCCCTGTAAACTTTCCTCTTAAAGCTACTTTGAAGCATCCTACAAATTTGATCTATCCTGGATTATGTTTTATGTATACTTGAGAAGAATGTGTATTCTGCTGATGGCACATGGAATGTTCTATATTTATTTGTTAGTTCTATTTGATCTAAAGTTTAGTTCAAGTCCAACATTTCATTTGTGATTTGTTTGTCTGGATAATTTATTCATTTGCAAGTGGGATCTCCTACTATTATTGCTTTCTTGTCTATTTCTCCCTTAAGATTTGTTTTTATGCGTTTATTATATTTAGGTTCTCCAATGTAGTGTACATATAAATTTATAATTGTCATATCTTCTTGATGAATTGACCTCTTTATCATAAAATGTTCATCTTTATGCCCTCCTACCATATTTGGCTTTATCTCTATTTTGTCTGATTAAGTATAACTACCCTCTCTGTCTTTTGATTTCTACTTGAATGAAATATCTTTCTTCATTACTCACTTTGAGCCTGCTAAAGTGAGTTATTTGTAGGTAACATACATTAGAATCTTTTTTTTTCTAGCCATTCCATGCCTTTTGATTAGGGAATTCAATCCACTTACACTTAGAGACATTTTGATATGTAAGGACTTACTAATGTCATCTTATTGGTTTCTGACTGTTTTGTAGTTCCCTTGTTCCTTCCTTCCTCTACTGCTACCTTTTTTGTGTATTGATGATTTTCCATAGTGTTATGTTTTGATTCCCTGCTTTATCATTTGAAAATCTACTGTAGGCTTTTGCTTTATGGTTATCTTGAGGCTTACATATATAAATATCATATGTGATGTGATATTTATATATGTATATAGAATATATAGAATATATGTTAGTCTATTTGATGCTGATAAAAATTATCCTCAATCTCAAACAAAAATTCCACCATCCTTTACTCCCCATATTTTAAGATTTAGATGTCACAATTTACATATTTTTATATTCTGTATTGAGTGGGGTGAGAGAGTGGAAGTAATTAAGGCAGCGGTTGTCTCATATTCACTCAGCTCAAAGACCCAGGCTGGCTGCAAGTTGTTTCCTGGGCTCCTGTGAGACTTGGAGTTGGGGATAGGTAGAGAGAGTATGGGAAGATTCAGGTGGCTGGCATTAATGAACTCAAATACCTGTGAGGCCCAAGCTTGCAAAATCTGCAGGGGCCTGGTTGTAGCAGTGTTGGCTGTTAGCTTTGTCAGTGGTAAATTCTGTTGAGTTTGTCTGCAGAGTGTGTCTTTGTGAACTGTCACCACTCCCACTGTGTGTCCACTATTTATAACTCCTTGAGTTTTTTGCTCGTTTTGGTTTTTGCCTTGTTCCTAGGCATCTCTATGTAACTCATCTTTGTTGGTCAGGACCTTTGGGCAGTGCCTCCAAAAGCTAGAGAAGGTGGTCACTTACCTCACTCTCTTTCTTGTCAAAAGGAACTCTTTCTCGCGGGGAAGTTCCTTCCTGATGCTAAACAATAATGATCTTTTGGGGAATGGGGTGGTACAGACAAAATGAAGTTGTTATCCTTCTTTTTTTGTTTGTGCAATTATTCTTAGGCTTTTTGATTCACTGAGTTACTAAAACTTCCTAAGTGGATGCTAGAAATCACCTTGAGCTGTTTTTTTCATAGATAGCTATCTAATCATTGACCTTTGTGAAGGGACATGGAGGCTGAATTAACCTATGTCACCATTTTCATCTCAAATCGTTTCCTTTTCTCAAATCTCTGATCCTCTCTTTGTCAAACCCACTTGTAAAAGTGTACACCTCCACCTGCACTATGCCTTTGTGCTTGCAAGAGAATGGTGCTGAAATAAAATATATAACTATGCTGACTGAACTCTAAATTTATGATGTGGTCCTAATGTTGCTGAGAAATTAGATAATATTTTAGATAATTCAGTCTCCTCACTCATTTTTTTTCTTTTCTCTTCAATCTCCATATCTTTTTGTTATGGCATAGACACTGATAGCTAAGGATCATTTTTTTCTGTTAGAAAACACAATCAAAAGTGAAGTTCCACAACTACATAAGATCACATCTACCTATCGACATATGCACCCATATATTTATTTTTTTAATTTTTCATATCAAATGAAACACTTGTCCTCCCATTTTGTCTTATTTCTCCTCTCCAAGAATTTTGATCTAATCATTCTTGAGATCCTCTCCTACAAAATCAGTTTACCCACTCCATTGAATCATTCACTTCATTGATCATTCGCATCAGCTGAACCATGATATTAACTACAATGTGTTTAAAATACACTCTCCTGACCCTTCAACCAGAAATTTCTTTTCTAAATATAAACTAAAATGTGACATTATATTTTTAACAATAGTTAGAAAGGAATTTTCAAGGTGTCATTTAAATGGATAGTAAAATTCCTACAAACTCAAAGGAAGCTAAACTAGAGGGACACTATTTAAAGCTCTTGCTACGATCCTATTTTTAATCCCTTATTCAGTGATGTCTCAGAAACATCTATTACAGTAGTAATAATAAAAAGTTAGATTTTCACTACAGGTAGAAGTCTAAAACAAGAAAAAAAACACTGCTTCCCAAATAATATAAAATTTCCCTTCTCTACTATTTACTAAAAGGTCACCATCAAATTTATCTCCTTTCTTTTTTAATTACATTGATTTTGTTTCTTCCCTTGCCTCAGGATTTCTAATCCCAATGGTATTTTGTGGCTGAGACTTTCCTTGGAATAGAAAGAGAAATGTAAAACCACTGGGTTAGCATTCCAGTATCTGTGAGTAAATAAAAGAGGATTACATGAAACAAAGCCTCAATTGATTAGGTCCAAATCTTTGTATGTTATTTAATCCATATTCAGTATTAATTACAAATAGATATCTGGTACTACCCATAAAGAACAAAACTTTCTTTTATGAGCATCAACTTTCAGAGATCTTAAGGCATTTTAAAAAATTGGTATAATAAATGATATTAAAAAGTCAGAGTTAATCAGTCTTTTTCACAATTCCCTTATTCTCATTGTAAAAATATTTTTTCTTTCCAGCTAAGTGGTTACTGACCATTAGGATTCCAAATATTGCAATATGTGACCCTTATTTAAATATAACATTGCTAGATAGGATATCTATTGCTAGATAGGATTAAATTCCCCACAGTAGGGAATTTAATAGATTAAAAAAATAAGAGAAGAGCAAAAGAGTATCTGGCATCAAAAATGGCTCAGTAGGATACAAATAATTAAAACATGGGAATGAAATGAATTGGAACTGAACCTGTTTGCATTAAGGATTGAACATGATGTGCTCAGTAGGAAACTTTGAAACACTTCACTGAACAATAGAAAAATAAGTTGAACATTTTAGCAATGTCTCAGTATTCCCCAAATGAGCTCTTGTTCCTCATCCCAAATAGCCATTTTCTCTCCAAAGTAATGGTCTCTTAAAATGTCTTTTAAAAAATTATTTTTGCCATTAAATGCAGTCAAAATTTTCAGTATAAATGAAATTTCTCCAGAAGCAACAACTTGATAGTTTCTAAGGTTTTTGGTGTTGTGGTGTTGCTAATTTTGACATTACTTAAGTTTAGCTTCCCTTGCTCTTATCAATCTATTCCTTTCAAAGTACCTTTAAATGGGCAATTTGTACTGTAGAACAAGTTCATAATCCTTGAATATCTGTGTCCTGTTCTTTATCAAACAATCAATTGCATGATAAGAGATACTGTTTTTGGCTACTTGTTTGTTTTGGCTAACAGTCGTTATATGTACCCATCTGTATTAGTTCTCTAGGCTGCCATAACAAACAAACAAACAAACAAACAAACAAAAACACAGACTGGGGGGCTCAAGCAGCAGAAACATATTCTCTCAGAGTTCTGGAGCCTAGAAGTCCAAGATCAAGCTGTTGAAAAGGTTGGTTTCTCTTGAGTTTCCTATTCTTGGCTTGAAGATGTCCTCCTTCTCTCTGTGAACCTTTTCTCTGTACATATGCATCCCTGTACTCTCCCTTTTTGAGAGTCCAAATTCCCTTTTTTATTATTAAATCAGTCAGATGGTATTAGTACCTGCTCATAGGATTTCCTTTAACCTTAATTACCTCTTAAAGGCCCTATCTTCAAATAAGGTCATGTTCTGAGGTACTGAATTTAGGATATGTATTTTGGGAGGACATTTAAAATGAATCTGTTAAGCCATGTAAATTTTAATTTTAAAGTGAGATAAGTACAAAAATGATCCTAGAAAATAACTGAGACTATTATTTAAATTATTCTGTGAGGTTCTACACGAAACCCAACATGAGTGAATTCCAGCATTTTGTGGTTATGACTACATATTCAAAATTTGACATTAAAAAATAAAAAATAGTCTCAGTAAATTTAACTTCAAAACATTTTGTAAAAACATGGGACAAACAAGTTACCTTTTATGACATTACAACACATTATCAGTGCTTACAAAGAACACCATGAAACTAACAATAATGAAACTGCCTTGTTAATAAAAAATCTCCACTAAGTTGTGTTGAATGAATAAATAAGTGAATAAAATGGGATTTAAGGCGGTACCATTGAGACATTGTGGCTATTTAAAAATGCTTATCTTCCAAATATCTGTATACCAGAATGCAAATACATTTTATACAAAGTGATTATAATGCAATTGCAGATAATTTGGGATTTATTTTGCATAAGCAAAGAAATAAATATTAAGCCGACTGTGGTATAACAAAAGCTTCTGTACTTTAGCCTTCCATATAGACCTTACTCTTGCCAAGTTCCTCACGTTATTGTTTTCAAAATCCAATATATTGCTGCAGGCAATATGCTTTTTTCACAGCCAAGGGTTAATCCTATCTGATTAATGTTTATATTGCTGCCTTCTTCTCTATCTCAATCCAGGTCAAGTAACAAATCTAGTATTTACATATTTTAGATCACCAGGTAAAACTAACCTTTCCATACCTGTGCCTCTACTGTGTTTGGTATAAACTTTGTATGTAATTATGAATATATACCATGTGATCAATAGAGAGGATATGTTAAAATGTTGTATATAGAAATATATATGTAACTCTAAATACATAATCAGTCCCATTTAATCCTCTTATTTTGATACAGCCTGGACTCTAAAATAAAGTTAAGATAATACCAAAAATTAGCTAGATTTGGAGAACTTTACCAATAATTATACACACCATCCTGGTGCCAAAGAGGGCTCAGTAACTGAAGAGACCCTCTCAAAGATTGGGACCCACTCAACCCTGTTTGTTCATGTGCAAAAGTCTATAAAATATTCTTCTTAAAATGTGAGTTCCGGCCAAGATGGACGTGTAGGTAGACACACTGTGCCTCCTCACACAACCAAAAGAAGGACAACAACAATTTAAAAACAAAAAACAACCAGAACTGACAGAAAATCAAACTATATGGAAGTCCGACCACCAAGGAGATAAAGAAGAAACATTCATCCAGACCAGTAGGAGGGGCGGAGATGGGCAGCCGATTGGAGAGGACTCGCGGCAAGTCAGCAGCTGGCGGACCCAGCAAAGTGGTGGATTGTGGAACGGGGCAGGCCAGGCTGCAGCTGACAGACCCCACAAGGTGGTGGCTGGCAGACCCTGCGGCCCCACATTCATGCACAGATAAACTGGGAGGAATGGCAGGAGAGCAAAGCAGACAACACAACCCAGGGGGAAATAAAGGGGGAAATTTCCAGCATGGAGAAATAAAGCCTCAAACCTCTGGTTGAAAACACCCGTGGGGGTTGAGGTGACAGCAGGAGAAACTCCCAGCCTCATGGGAGAGTTCATTGGAGAGACCCACAGAGGCCTAGAGTGTGCACAAGCCCACCCACTCAAGAATCAGCACCAGAGGGGCCCAATTTGATTGTGGGTAGCAGAGGGAATGACTGAAATCCAGCAGAGAGTGGAGCAAACACCATTGCTCCCTCTCAGCCCCTCTCCCACATACAGCTTCACAGCGCAGTGACCACTGTTACCCAGCCCCAGTGAACACCTAAGGCTCTGCCCCTTTATGTTGTAACATGCCCACCAAGACAAAAAAAAAAAAAATGGCCCAAATGAAAGAACACTTCAAAGCTCCAGAAAAAAATACAACTAAGCAATGAAGAGATAGCCAACTTATCAGATACACAGTTCAAAACACTGGTAATCAGGAAGCTCACACAATTGGTTGAATTTGGTCGCAAATTAGATGAAAAAATGAAGGCTATGTTAAGAGAAACAAAGGAAAATGTACAGGGAACCGATAGTGATGGGAAGGAAACTGGGACTCAAATCAACAGTGTGGACCAGAAGGAAGAAAGAAACATTCAACCAGACAAGAATGAAGAAACAAGAATTCGGAAAAATGAGGAGAGGCTTAGGAACCTCCAGGACATCTTGAAATGTTCCAACATCCTAATTATAGGGGTACCACAAGGAGAAGAGGAAGAGCAAAAAATTGAAAACTTATTTGAACAAATAATGAAGGAGAACTTCCCTCATCTGGCAAAGGAAATAGACTTCCAGGAAGTCCAGGAAGCTCAGAGAGTCCCAAAGAAGCTGGACCCAAGGAGGAACACACCAAGGCACATCATCATTACATTACCCAAGATGAAACAGAAGGAGAGAATCTTAGAAGCAGCAAGAGAAAAAGACACAGTTATCTACAAAGGAGTTCCCATAAGACTGTCAGCTGATTTCTCAAACCAGACTTTACAGGCAATAAAGGGCTGGCAAGAAGTATTCAAAATTCATGAAAGGCAAGGGCCTACATCCAAGATTACTGTATCCAGCAAAGCTATAATTTAGAATGGAAGGGCAGATAAAGTTCTTCCCAGATAAGGTCAAGTTAAAGGAGTTCATCATCACCAAGCCCTTATTATATGAAATTTTAAAGGGATTTATCTAAGAAAAAGAAGATAAAAAATATGAACAGTAAAAATGACAGTAAACTCCCAGTTATTAACAACCACACCTAAAATCAAAACAAAAGCAAACTAAGCAAACAACTAGAACAGGAACAGAACCATAGAGATGGAGAGCACATGTGGAGGGTTGGGATGGAGGGTTATCAACAGGGGAGTGGGAGGGGGAGAGGGGGGGAAAGGTACAGAGAATAAGTAGCATAAATGGTAGGTAGAAAATAGACAGGGGGAGGGTAAGAATAGTGTAGGAAATGTAGAAGCCAAAGAATTTATAAGTATGACCCATGGACATGAACTATAGGGGGGGAATGTGGGAGGGAGGGGGTGGGCAGGATGGAGTGGAGTGAAGGGGTGGAAATGGGACAACTGTAATAGCGTAATCAATAAATGTATTTAAAAAATTAAAAATAAAATTGGCACATGGCATACATGTATACCTGGGAGATTTAGGAACTAAATGCGTGTCAGCTGATACATATCAGCAACAGAAGCTGACTTGTGTGGAATTCTCTTATCAGATTAAAAAGTATATATAAAGTAAAATATATATATATATATTCTTCTTAAAATGAATTTAAACCATGTTGTACAGTAAAAATCACATAGGGTTATTTAATCTTTATTTTTATTCTGATATTTTTCTTAAAAATACTGCAAATTTGTACTGAAGTAAAGAAACAATATAAAATATAGAAAACAAGTGATGATAATAACTTTATTATTTCTCCATTTTCTATCCTTCCTTCCCATTCATATGCATATGCATTTACATCTTTATCTATGCTCATGCCAACATATAAACCCACAAATTAATTTTTTCTGTGCACTTACCCATATTTACACCCCAGCCTCTATTAGCAGTAAGGTTGCTATTTTATCTTCAACTGACTGATGTATTTCTTTCTTAAAAACTTTAAAACTCAAATGGGAAAAAAGGAGGGTTTTTTATTACTCTACTGAAAAGTAAGGACCACCTTACCCAAGAGTGATTTCTCACAGGCTGTCCTCTGAAAAACTCCATTTAAACCAACTATAGCTGAGAGTTTAAGACAAACCAACTTGTGGTAGAAACCTGAAGTGCCAGTTTGGTTGGACTGGTGTTTCCCAACCAAGAATAGGGAGGTAGCAGACCTAAGCTGCATACTGAGGTTCTACCATATTACACAGCTACAGCCCCCAGGTTTGACCCCAGTCTCTTGATTTTGCTAGCTGATGATGCTGAGGTGGTGACATAAGAATGGAGCTAAGGTTTTGCCATATTGTATTGCTGGTACCACCGGTTTGGACCCTCGCCCTTGACCACTCCATATAGTCAACGGGCTCCCATCCTTTCATTCATGCAACATAAAAGCCCCACAGCCCAAAGACTGAAGTTTCTCTTGCAGAGTCTTAAGTTTGGGTCTGCCAGGTCCCTGTGTGGTATTTGAATGCAATAGGAAAAGGGCTCACAAACACTGCAAGTCCAGGGGTCAATACTCAACCTTTTGTGACATATGTGGCTAATGTCTTCCTGAAGACAAGAAGAAAAATAGTGCTCCTTCATTTCCAGCCAAAAGGCTTCTCCAAAGCCTGGCAACATAGAACATTTTTCCTCTACCAAAATATACAAAGGAAAACCTGTATGTATCAGAGTAGTTTATTAGCCAAACATCTGCAAGCCACTTTTACAAAGGGTAAGAAAAATAATTTACTTTAACCAAATTTGCTGTCATAAAAGTTCCAGAGATGTGTAAAATGCATTATCTCATTTTTATGACATTTGAAAGGAATCAATTCAAAGGTCTTTAATCATAAATGACTTAGGAATAAATTTAAAATTGTTTCATGAAAAAATATAATATTTTGTTAATGTAAATGGTGTATAGAATGTACTGAAATTCAGAGGGAAAGTCAATGATTTTATTTCTCCTAAGGAAAAAAACACTATAATAGCTATACCAAAAATAAACAAATGTTGACCATGAATGTGTGCTTCACTCACCTTCCTCATGCTAGAAGCTGCTCAAGGACATAGCCTTGAGATAGAATTGTAGTGATGAGATTATCTGGACTGGGTACCTGATTATATCCAGTGAAAGCCCCTGTGTATGTGACTGAACCTAGTTAAGACCTCTATACAAACTTTTAAGATTCTGGTGGGCAGATGCACAAAAGGAGTCAATCTGCAGCTGCCTAAAACATGCCTTGTAAGTTCCCTTGTTTATTAAAGCTGCTACCTACCAGTCTGGAGTGGTCTGCCCTTTTCTTCAGTCTCTCCCTGCCCTCTATGTTTGGAGGCTGATTTTATATTTCACCCAGAAGCTCCCGAGGAGGTTTTAATCCAACAGGTAAGTCCTCAATTATATTTATTATTTTGCAAAAGCAAATACTGCTCTATATTTCAATAATTCTATTAGCTAATGATTAATTGCACAGAAAAATAATTTTAGCCCTGGCTGTGGCTTGGTGGTTTGAGTGCCAGCTTGTGAACCAAAGGGTCACTGACTCAAGTCCCAAGTCAGGGCACATGCCTGGGTTGTGGTGCAGGTCCCCAGTAGGGCCTGTGTGAGAGGCAACCACACACTGATGTTTCTCTCCCTCTCTTTCTCCCTTCCTTCCCCTCTGTCTAAAAATACATAAATAAAATCTTTTAAAAAAAGAAAAGAAAAATAATTTTAAATACACTTTGATGTGATAATAGGCAAAACAAAGAAGAAATAGAGGGAAGGGAAACAGAAAACACTGAATGGAATAAATACCTGCACACTTGTAAACAAATATTTCATTAAAAATGGATTTAACGAGGCATAAGAATAAACATCAAGGTCTGAATAAGAATGTAAATTAGAATAAAAACATACAAGTGAGAAAAAGTCTCAATATATGAGAGACGGACAGACAGACAGACAAGTGTGTGTGTGTGTGTGTGTGTGTGTGTACAGTTTCTAGCTGCTTCACAGGTTTGGGGTTTCTACTTAAAGAGCCCTACCGTCTCCTCAGAGCAGTGTGGTTAGCCCTTTTGTCCAAAGGGCCATTTTCCTTTCTCATTGTCTTTTTGAACAGAATCTTTTAGAATGGCTTATGTCTCTAGGTAGTTAAATCTTTAGTTTTCATTTCATAGTCTCCTTTCTCTCCCTGATTGCTTTACCCTTTTGGCGTAATACTCCTGGTGGTCTCCCTGGCCCTGTTCATAGGTGGAAGTCTCTCATTTAAGAGTATCCCAGTGAATAAAATGTTCTTTTCTCTTTTCACATGTTATAATATTTTTAGTCACTGGTTTTCCATAGGTGTGTACTCAGATAGTCCATTGGGTCTGAAGGTAGAGAGAGACAGGGCAAGCTAAGCAATAACATAGAAATCATTGGGCCCAATAACACATTTTTTCTGAAGGTGCCATATCAAGTGCTTCATACTAGCTTCATGTACTACTTGGGGCTTCCAAGCAATCTGTGAAAAGTCTCCTGTTGTTACCCTATCTCAGGCAACAACAAATTAGGATTTCTCTTGCCATGACTAATGTGGCTTAATGGGTTGAATGTTAATTTCTCAAGGTGAAATGATCCTGGTTTGATTCCGGTCAGGTTACATGCCTGGGTTGTGGACCAAGTTCCTGGTTGAGGGTGTGCAAGAGGCAACCGGTGGATGTTTCTCTCCTCTCTTTCTCCCTTCCATGCTCTCTAAAAAATAAATAAAATATTTTTATAAATTAGGATTTCTCAACAATATGCCAGGCCACTTACTGGCTTTGTCCAGTTGACTGATGTGGTCCATCTTATGACCTTAAGGGAGGTATCATGCTCTGCAACTTTGAATGGGACTGTAGATGAAGGCAATCAATGTGAAACCCTTATTCCCCGGGCACTTAGGTACTAGTGACTAAGTGAGAGTATAGATACATGCTTAGGTGGTAGAAACTCATGAAGGATTTAGATTGTGAATTCCACAATTTAGCATGGTAAGTGATGACAAAACCTGAAGCAAGGAGTATACAGTAGCAGTGGTCAAAGTGAAGCTCACCAGCAGACAATGGTACCTTCCTGGGCTGGCTCTCCCTTTTGAGAAAGCTGGTCAGTAAGCTGAGAGCAGTCTAATGGCGTCTTTACCATCTGGAGCCAAAGCACCCTGCTCACAGTGCCAATTGTTTTAACCATATCACATTGAGTGAGTTATGATGATGATGCCAGATGCAGATCAAGAGAAGGAAATTAGAAAAAAAATTAGTTTTATTATACTTGCAGTTTCTTGAGGAAGAACACAGTATTCTTCAGAGGGTCATAGAGGGGAAGCACTGAGATCAGTCACAGACAAAGAGATGTAACTATGGCCAAATATCTTCATATGATTTCTGTGGGAAGGACAGGTAAGGCAGGACAAGTAGGCTTAGAATTGGCTAACTTGAATAAATTAGTGGACTATGGGTGCAGAGCTATCCCTGGTTGTTGGTTACCTGGCCCTGTGTCAATTAGGGTGGGAATATAGTGACCCCAAATATAAGTTAAAACTCCACTAGAAAAAAGAGCAGAAAGAATTATTTTTCTTTCTTAGATAGAAATTAAATATTGATAGTGTTTGGAATATTATAGTTGTAGGGTTTACTGTTTATAATAGGCTCTTTGTATTCTTTGACATGTTAATATGAATAGTTTGTCATAATTTAAAATATGTGCTAAAGAGATTTCTGGTACTGTCTTAAGATGGACTAACAAAAAACTATAAAAAAATATAAACACAATTCTTACACCCTTCACAAAAATTAACTCAAAATGGGTCATTGACCTAAAGGTAAAATAAAGAACAATAAAACTCCTAGAAGAGAAAATCTGGATGTCCCTGAGTAAGGCAATGACTTATTTTGCTATAACACCAAAGGCACAATCAATGATAAACGATTGTGTTTCATTATGTTTTCAAATAAGTTTTCAATTTCTTGCTCTTTCTTTTCTCCTTCTGGCACCCCTATATATAATTCAGATGTTGGAATGTTTAAAGTTGTCCCAATTTCTAAGCCTCTCCTTGTTTTTTTTGAATTCTTGTTTCTTCATTCTGCTCTGGTTGAATGTTTATTTCTTCCTTCTGCTTCACACTGTTGATTTGAGTCTGGGTTTCCTTCCTGTCACTGTTGGTTCCCTGTACATTTTCCTTTATTTCATTTTTCACAGCCTTCACTTTTTCCTCTATTTTGATACTATACTCAACCATTTCTGTGAGCATCCTGATTAACAGTGTTTTGAACTCTGTATCGGATAGCTTTCCTATCTTTTTATCACTTAGATGTATTATTTCTGGTGCTTAGATCTGTTCTTTCATTTAGGCCATAAGTTTTTTTATTTTATTTTTTTGTCTTGGCATGCTTGTTATGTAGTAAGGGGCAGAGCCTTATGTATTTGTCAGGGTGGGGCAATCCACATCACTGTGTTGTGGTGCTGTATGTAAGGGAGGGATCCAAGAGGGAACAATACCGCTTGCTCAGCTCTCAGCTGGCTTTCAGCCACTTCCTTCTTTACCCACAAGCAAATTGGGTCCTTCTGGAGCTGATTCACAGGTGGATGGTTTTGTGTATGTTCTAGGACCCTGTGGTTCTCCAACAAAGTGTCCTATGATGCTAAGAGCTTTTCCTGCCACCTAAACCACCCCAGGTTTTTTCAGTCAGAGGTTTTGATGCTTTATTTCCCCACACTGGAACCCGGGGTTGTGTGGTCTGTCTCACTCCCTAGTTGTTCCTCCCAGTTTATCTGCATGCAAATGTGGGACCACCCACTCTGTCAGCCACCATCTCACCTGGTCCACCAGCCACTGCCTTGTGGCAAGTCTGCTCCACCCTGTCTGCCCATCTCCACCCTTCCTACCAGTCTGGATGAATGTTTCTTCTTTAACTCCTTGGTTGTCAGACTTCCATACAGTTCGATTTTCTAACAGTTCTGGTTATTTTTTGTTTTTACATTGTTGTCCTTCTTTTGGCTGTGTGAGGAGGCAAAGTGTATCTACCTATGCTTCCATCTTGGCCAGAAGTCCCTGGTTATTTTGAAATGTACCACATTTTTTTGATCCATTCATTTACTGATGGGCACTTAGGCTGTTTCCAGAACTTGGTTATTTTAAGTAGAGTTGCTATGAACAAAAATGAGTACATAAATTCTTTTGAGTTGGTGTCTAAGGATTCTTAGGCTATCTTCCTAACAGCAGAACCATAGGAACAAAATAAGCAGCTTTTTGGAGATTTCTTGATTAGAGAACCAGCAAAGATGTGAAGCATTTATTTCCATGAAGTAAAGTAAATGAAAGCAACAACTTAAGAGTTAGCAGGAATCCAGTGGTGGCAAAAAGAAATAAAATAAAATAAAAATGGAGGATAAAGTAAGCCAAAATATTTTCAGTTGCACAAGCTGTTTGCAGTCAGTAATATGATGTTCTTTCTCTTACCAACCTGCTGATTTGGTGTGTTAATTGTGGGGCATATTTTAATTTTATGCATAGGAGCTAAGTGAGATCATGTGTAAAAATCTTCAGCCTTAGCAAAGAAGTGCTTTGCTTGTTAAATGGGTGGAATGGCATTAAACACCTTTAAATGGAAGGACGCCATTCTGCAGTCACAGATAAGTATTTTTTAAAAGAATAAAGAATGCTCTAAAATGAACCAAGCATTGGATCAGCTAAAAGTAATGCACTTGTTTTAAAGAAATGTATACCTATTTATTCAAGGGCCATAGACCAGTCAACATCCATGAAAAATATTCAAGTACAAGCAAAACAGTGCTATAACTCTGGGTGTCCAATCTTAACTATACAGAAATTTCTAACTAGCTATCTGCACATTAGCCAATGTAGTGTTATTTCATTAGCAGGTAACATTCCTTCTGAATGAAAGAACAAACAGAGGAACTTACTACTATGCTATGAGAATACTATGAACTTAGTACTAATTAAAATATAAATATATGATTGATTATAAGTATAGTAGCTATTATTATAGTTAATTGGGTGATAATGTTGTTAGAGTTCATTAATAAGGAAAAGACAAAAACTCCCAAGTGTATTGGGGCGGGAATGTAGAAAAAAACCATAAGAGAAAGCTAACAGAAAAAAAAACATTAAAGTCATATTTAAGGACATTCTCTAAAAATGAGTGATTGCTAAAATTTTCCAGTAAGAAACCCTGAGATTTACAAAAAATCAATTTATTATGCAAAGGAGAGTAGATAATTCTCCACAAGTTTCTTGTAGCAAAACTGAGTCATGGCATATCTTAATAAATGTAATAAAAAGAAAATAATATGTATGAATTATATATGCATCAATTATACATTATGTCATCTGCTAGGCACTCTGATATGTATTTTAACCATATCACCTAATTTTAGAAGATAAAAATATCATAAGGAAGTAATTAATATTCTACAGAATAATTTTGCAGTTTTTATTCTAAAAGCATCTGACTTGCCGTTCACCATTCATCATATCCAATATTAGACTAAAATAAAAGTAGAGTACAAACAAAAGGAATAAAGCAAAAAAGGAATAAGAAAATTAACAACACTGAAACTAACAGAAAATTTAGTATAAAGGACTAGAAAGCTACACCTTGAACTTCCAGCTGAATTAACTAGATTAAGTAAAAGCTACTAAAAATTCATGTCATGAGATAAACCTCAGATAAAGGATCATGAAAAAATAATATTCATGCCTTGGCTCAGAGTTCCTGATTCTCTATCAACTAGAAAGGTAAAGTCTGTAAGAGTTCAGTATTTATTAAGATAGGAAAAGATGTGAAAGTAGAAAAAAACACAGCAAGAAGTTTAAAAGACATTTAAACTTCATACAATAAAGCATTGATAAAATTTTAAAAATGAAGTCTTAAATGTTCTAATACACAATACAGAAAAACTGGACTACAATGAAGAATATCATGAAAAATAAAACTTTTATATTTAACTTGATAGATGTAGGAAATAAGGACTTTAGCATAGATAAATCTTGGTATTTCTTTTTTAATTATTTTATTATTATTATTATTATTATTATTATTGTATTGTTGTTCAAATACAGTTGTCTCCATTTTCTCCCCACTACTCCCCCCCATCCCAGCCATCCCCATCTCCCACCCTCAATCCTAGCCCCCTTTGGCTTTGTCTATGTGTCCTTTATATATGTTCCTGACAACCCTTCCCCCTTTTCCTGCATTATCCCCTCCCACCTCCTCTCTGGTTACTGTCAGTTTGTTCTTAATTTCAATGTCTCTGGTTATATTTTGCTTGCTTGTTTGTGTTGTTGATTAGGTTCCACTTATAGGTGAGATTATATTGTATTTGCCTTTTATCAGCTGGCTTATTTCGCTTAGCATAATGCTCTCCAGATCCATTCATGTTGTTGCAAAGGGTAAGAGCTCCTTCTTTCTCATTGCTGCATAGTATTCCATCATGTAAATGTACCATAATTTTTTGATCCATTCATTTACTGATGGGCACTTAGGTTCTGACCACAAGGGCCTGAAACTAGAAATCAGCCTCAAGGAAAAGACTTAAAAACACTCAAATTCATGGAGATTGAATAGCATG